>NC_051246.2:69809885-70437385 GCF_015237465.2 Chelonia mydas
AGTTGGCTATAGTCTAGTTATACTTTCAGTGCTTATTATCTGTTTTTAATATATGTTTTTATGGTAAATATCAACATAAAACAAATAAGCACCCTAAAAATCATACAGAAAAATGTTCCTTGAGTATTCTACATGAATGACTTCTACTCTTGGTAGATCCTATCCACATACATCTAAATAGAACAACATTGAAACCTGGTTTCCATGCCCTTATAAAGAAAAAGTTAACTTACTCTGTGAGTAGATAGGATTAAAAGAAATGGACAGAAGACTCTCTTCTCTTATACTAGATTTTGCAGAAGGTTTGAGTATAATCTTTTGTTCATTACATAACTGATATGTTAACGTTTTAGTTTTACTCAAAAGAATGCCTGCCGCTTACATTTTAAAGGAAAATATATACACACACAGCAGACAAAATACTGCAAAACATACTTTGTCTAACAGACTGTTTGGAATGAATGGAATACCTATGTAACTTCCATTTTACATTTATTGCAGCTCTTCTGCCTGTTATATTGTATAATTTGGAAATATAAAACGTGTTTTGATTTTTGTAGAGTTTCATAAACATTTTGTACGTGTAGACCATTTTTTCAGATACCTTTGTCATCTTTCTTTTGTTAGATTTGCTTGCCTTTTCCTTCATTGCTCTTAAAATATTATCATTTAATTAGAAGATTTTAGTTTAAATTTAGACCTAAAGTTAGACAGACAAATACGTTTATAAGCTGCTTGTGTGTCTGGTTTTCACATATGTGCTGATTTTAGATGCTCAACTTTGAGCAAACAGATTTGAAAATTGGGTTCCTTCTCTACTAATGGAGGTATCCAGGCCATCGAGACCATGGGTGAAATCTGCATGCTTACTGCATGGATAGGGAAAATTAACAATGAAACCTGGAAAAGATCACTCTTATTACACCAACTCCTATTTTAATAGACTGTCTCAAAGTATTCCCATACATATTGAAAAGTAATCTGCTCCCACCTTTTATTGGGAAAACTATCTCAATTAAACTGATTTTCTTTCCTTTGACCGCATATTTAATGTGGGTTTCATTGTGGTTTTTTGTTTTTAAATTTACTTATACCACAGTTCTATGTATCCAAGGTGAATTTTCTGTAAGGATGTCTTTGAAATGTAAATTATCCCCTTCCATTTTACTTCAGCAAAAACAAGGATATATTTTTATATCTGGTGGTGAGACTGGATCCTCACAACAGATAAGTCACTTATGGACATTCATCCATGAAATGCTACTATTAGCTGTTGTTAAAATAACATTTATAGGATATTTATGTATTTACCTTTGCTGTGGCTTAACTTTAAATTTATAATCTAGGAATATAATGTGTGTATGCTTGAGGTGCTTTAGGATGTAACATTAGTTTAAAATGTTGGGGGCAGGTAGGTAGCAAATTTCAGTATTGCTTGAATGTAAATATATTAAATAAAATACACACTTATATGGAGGTTAAAAGTAGGGAAATCTCTCTGCTGTTCTTACCTGGAAAGTGCTCTGAAATTACCTGGTTCACATATCTGTTCAAAGATGTAATTTTGTTTTGGTGTCCAAGCATGTGCAACATCTATGTATTAGTTGTGTAGCAAAAGAGGAGTCTGGTTGTTGGCATAGAAAAGTACACACCAGATATACCATTTTGCCATTTGAATTCTTATTTCTGTGTTGCACAGAGGCCGTTTTCCTTGCTAGATGATTTTTCTTTTCAATGTTGCAGGTACTTTGAAGCTATGCAACTGAATTCTCGACAGCGTCTTCATGTTGAACAGATTTTTGACTTGGAGAATGGAGAATACCTTTGCCCGCTCTGCAAGTCTCTGTGCAACACTGTGATTCCCATTATTCCTTTGCAGACTCAGAAGATAAACAGGTGAACTCCAGGGACAGTCTTATTTCATGATTCTAAGAATAAAAGCTGTCTAGTGCTTGTAGGGGAGGCAACCTCTGATGGAAAATTTTGAATAATCTTTCCAACTGCTATATAGGGCTGCTTAAATCCTTATTGATCACCCATCCTGTTGTCTGTCCTGGCATCCAAAATCTATTCTTGGAAAAAATTTCTAATACCATGGACCACTTAGGTTTCTTACCAATGAGAAAGTATTTCTAGTACTTAATACAAATTCTAAAGTTTAGTTAATGTTTGCTTAGGGTACCTAAATAGTTGTGTAAATGCTAACTGTGAACTTGTTCTTTTTCACAGAGATGTACTATATGTTTTTCAAAGATTAGGCTTCAGGTCATCAGGTCACTGTTTACCTATGTTTTAACATAAGCACTGCTTTTTATTTCTATTCTCAGTGAGGATGCAGAGGCAGTAGCTCAAGTTCTGTCCCTGGCTAGGTGGTTGGAGATTGTCATGGCCAGGATATTGGGGTACAGTGCGAAAAACACTAAAGGTTTGTTATCTTAGCTTTTGTACTTTACACGAAGATCATTTCCAGAAAAATACCCTTTGAATTTTTCATTATAGTAAGAAAATTTGAATCTTTTTATTTAGAACAGAAAGTATTCTGATTCTAGAACAATCAGCTGGTGTTTTACGTACAGAGTTTGCTGCTTGATTCTTCAGTCATGTAGTCTCACTATAAGGAAATACATAAGAAATTTAAAGTATTCGTATACTTTTCCTTTGTGAATGGAGGATTCAAACACATTGTACGCTCTCTTCTTGTCTCTGAAGGCCTCTGTTCCAAAAAATGGTGATCCAGGGAAAAATTTTCAAAAGTGCTTAAGTGATATAGGAGCCCAAGGGCTTGTCTACACTTGAAATGCTACAGCTGCACTGCCGCAGATGCCCCGCTATAGTGCTTCAGAGTAGACATTACCTACACTGATAGGGGGAGTTCTCTCATGGGTGTAAGTAGTCCACCTCCCTGAGAGGTGGTAGGTAGTTAGATGGAATTCTGTGGTCAAACTAACGCTGTCTACATTGGGGATTAGGTCAGTTTATCTACCTCTTTCAGAGGTGTGGATTTTTTGTATCCCTGAGCAACACAGTCAAGCCATTTTAATTTCCTGGTATAGACCAGGAATCTTACAGGGGATTTAGGCTCCTAAGTCATTTCATACTTTTGAGAACTTTACCCTTAAGCTTTAAAAATAGCTCTAAATAAATGAGCAACTACATTAAATCTTTGAACAAGTTTATTAAAGTGGCTGATTACTTTTTAAGGGAAAAAATGTCATTATTCAGCCAAAAAACCCCCGATCATTTTCAGTTAATTTTCTAGGCGGTCCTAATCTGAGCAACACTTCTGTCAGTCTTATTGTGCAACTGTCATGCATAAGTTGTCAGTAATACACAACAAACTGTTTTTAGATACATTTATTTCTTATGGGGGTACTTTTTCAAAGTACCCGTAAATCAGTGACCTTTTTTGACACAGCCATGTGTCCGCATTAGTTAACTGAAGCGTAAGAAGAAAGCACCAATACTGTGCTATTAGCTGTAGTCATGGATGCCTCCTAGCTATCTCAAAAACATTCAAGGAGATGATGGTCTAGGTCTTTAAAAGCAGCACTCCAATGAAGGGCATCTTTGGGTTACTCTCTTGCAGTGTGAGGTACGTATTTTAAAAACGAAACTATCACTGTGTGTAAACTACACAAATTACATTACTCAGTGGCACAGCTATTTACTTCATTGATATTTGGAGTGACATCTTTATGTGCACTTTCACTTTCTTATGACTGGAAAGACTGTGACTTTCTACAATAAGGTATTCAGTGAATGTGACTGTGCTGAGAGGAACTGTAAGGTGAAAATTGACCTTATTCCATTTTGAGTAATCAGTCAGAATAAAAGTAGAGGAGCTTTAGTATAATGTAGCACAGGTCTCCTTATACATAGAACTTCACACTTATTACTCTGTTACTGTAAATAAGAACATTAACTCATTGGAACTAAAGATCGTCACTACCCAAAGCGAAGGAAAAATGTATAATGCCTGTACAGTAACTCTGGAAACTCTGACTCTGGTGTCAGCAAGCCTTGGTGTCCGGGAGACACCAGGAATCTGCATTGCCCTAGAGCCTTTTGATTTATGTAAAAAGACCTGATACCCCTTAGATCGTACACTGATCCATGTGCCCATAATGGATATCACTAGCTTTATGGTGCCATATGTTTGAGAAGCAAAGTCGTAGCCTTTTCTAAGCTTCTGACATTTCCAGGTATTTATGCTTATGACATTTCCAGGAATTTAATAACTCCTTTCCCTGACCCCTTGGAAGACTGTAAAACATGCACTTGGCAGGACCAGCAGGAACATAGCCCAAAGACCCTATTAGGCTTTTTTGGATTAAAATATTTTATTGAGAATTCTATAAAAATGAAGAAGGGAATTTTAAAATAAAAGGCCAAAAATAAATCTGTCTATGAATATTGCAGGAAAGCATCAATATGCTTAGTTATAGAATATTGACACATTCCAGGGACCCATACTTAGCAGGAAAATTCTCTTTGGCTGTTTCTCTCACTGTCTGCTTACCAGCCAAGCACTGCTTTTGTGTCCCAAATTTCTGAGAACAGAAGAAAATGCTATTTAGGGAGGTGGATTAGAACACAGATTAGCTGGTGAGAAAGCAGTGGTCTGTTACAATTTCAAAAGCAATTTAAAAGAAAAGGGAAGTCTGTGTATGTTACCGCAGTTGTGTTTAATGTGATCTAATTTTTTTTTTCTGGAAGGAGAGAAGCAAAATACTCCATCTTTAATCAGCAAAGGAATGGGAGACTTTACTTCAGAATTCCATTCCATCCTTAGTTTTGGAGTTCAGCCTTCGTAAGTGTTGTCAATAGTTTGTATTTTGCTGGAGGAATCTGAAAGTTCTATGTTCTGTGTTTTTTAAAATGATCTAGATGTGTCTCAAGATTTTGGAACTTGCCTTCAATCTTTTTATTAAAAAAAGATGTGTGTTTGTTCTGAGCACAGAACTGGGAGCCAAGAACTTCCTGACTTGTAACTGGAGCTTTGCCACTGACTCCATGTGCATTTAACCACTCTGTGCCTTAGTTTCCTCAGGCATCATGTTTCTCTGTTTTGTAAGAATTAATGTTTTTAAAGTACTTCGTTGATTAAGTTGTTTGTTACAGATTTACTGTGGGGAATAGGATTGGGATGTCTAATATTGTACGGAAAAGAAAATTGCCCCGTGGGATAGAGAGATTGAATAGACAGATCCTTTGGCTCTCTTTACAGTATGCCATGGTCTTTTCCGTCTCCTCCAGATACTGCTCCAGCTAACCTGCCCACTGTACTTCTACTGCCCACAGCATGCTGAATAGGGTGGTAGTTCTTCACCCCTTCTGTTATCTCTGCTATCCACGCTTAGTGTGGTTATACTCTGAAAAATGTAAAAAATTGCATCAGTAGCTCTTTACTTCTGTTATGTTGTTCCATATCAGAATTGCTTCAAGCACAAATAAAAGCTTTTTTCCCCAACTGCTGCTGCAGCAAATGCATTCTGGTCAAAAAGCTAAATTGGGTTCTTTGTCCGGCTCAGGCATCATCTTCAGGAAGAAATATTCTGTTTGGAACTTAGTTAAATATTCTGATATTGATGTGTGAGCCAGAATAGAGTCCAGATGATTGTGTCATAGCTGTGTTAGTTGAGCAGGAATTGGCACTTATACTTCGAACACACACAAAGCAGATCTGTTCATTAAGATTGTGCTGGTTTTGCATAGTCACTTTTCTGATCAGAGTTGTCCCTTTTAAGGAATAAGCAGGTACGAACTTTAAGGAGCTCCTTTCCTTTAGCAAAATTATTCCATTTAATTTTAGGTTTGAAATACTGTCTCCCATTGCTAGTCCTTTATGAGAGATGGATGAGAGGAGATATGTTTTCAATGTGACAATTAAGTTTCTCTTTCCCCGCAGTGTAAGTTCATTTCCCCAATTTATCATTTTTTGTAATAAAATAGTTGTTGGTGCTCTTTTCCTGAACATGGGGTACAGTATGCCATGCATACTGAGGCGTATATTTTCCCAAATTTGCCCCCAGCTTATTAGCTCTCACCCTTCTCAGTTCTCAAACATTTGCTTGTTGAGGTCACTAAACCAATGCACGTGTATACCAAGGAGACAACCAAAGTGCAAGAATCTGTACTGGTTCTCCACGATGCATTAGGACTTGTTTTATGGATTTATGGATACAGTCTCTTCCTTGTTTCTCTTACTGCAGATAAATGGTCTTGGTGTTCAGGAGTTCTTTCACAAGGAACCGTTTATCTTCTTATTAATGACCTTGTTAGCCACTGACCTTTAAGTTGCAAACACTGTTACTAGTTCACCAGCTGAAGTTGACCTTGCCTTTCCTTCACAGAGCCAAATACTCAAACAGTATTAAGGAGATGCTGGTTTTCTTTGCCACCACTGTTTACAGAGTTGGATTAAAAATTGCTCCCAATGAGGCTGATCCTCGCATTCCTCTGATGACTTGGAGCACGTGTGCTTTTACTATTCAATGTATAGGTAAAGTAGATGTTTCCTCTTTCTCGTGACTCTGAACATTTCCTCTTATTACATTAATTTGAAATTGAGATGTTTTAGTTTGGATAAAGGTTTATTCAAATGTGAGAGCTGGAGTGCCAGTCATGATAAACGTCTAAGGTGATCTGCCAGAGTACAATCCCGCCCACAATTCTGTGTATGTACATTGGTGGCTAGCCTGTGCCATCCCCCGTGCTGCTACAGCTACACTGCTATTTTTAGCAAGCGAGCTGAATCAAAGCTAGCTCAGATATTGCGTGCACATGCTACAGTTGTGCCTCCTGATTACTGTGTAGACCTGTGCTATGTGACAGCTGTCCAACAGGGTTCATTAAGCTGTATAGTCTCTTGTCGTCCTTAGCAAAATGTCTCAGAATTAAAAATGAGGTTGAGTGCTCTTCACCTCGATTTTGCTGAAAGGAGGAATTTCATGATGGTTACCTTTATAATTTAAAGAAAATGTGGGGATGACAGAGATGCCTAATTGCATTGAAACGACGGGGAAATCCCGAGGACTCTTCATTGGACCAGTTTTTGAGTAAGGTTGCAAAAAATGCCCCTTAATTATCCCTGAATGAATTGTGTGGTATTTTTCATTACTTCCTCAGTGTTTGTCCCAATGGAACTTTCTCAGAATTGGTAGAAGCAGTGTGAACTTGACTTGACTTACCTTGAAACTGCTCTCTGGCAAAGATGCTAAGAGGGTGCCTTGTAGCGATTTAAAAAATGATTTCTAATTTCTCCCTGGAGGAAGATCTGTTTTTACAAAGATGAAATAATCTGTACCAATAAAAAGTATTGCATTGCTTAGCTAATGTGTGTGTTGTTTAGCTTTCAGCCTCACTTCATCTGTTAGCACTGTTTGCATAGCTATAATCACACGTAAACGTATTTAGTTGGATGTGCCATTTTGCCTCAACATAGCTGGCAAGATGCAAATTCAGTTTTGTATAGATATATAGTGGAGCAACAGCATTTTGAATGTGAAGCACTGGGAGCCCCGCAACTGGGTTAGAATTAATGTGCCTTCTTAACTACTGTGCATGTTGCATTCAGCTGATCTCCAAAATAGGATAGTGGGCTGACACACTCCATATAGGAGGAAGCATGTTACTTGTCAACAGAGAAATAAAGTGCAGTGTTAGTTGTTCACAGGTGTTAGCAGTAGAACAGGCTATGGAGTAAAGTGAGAAAACCAGATGGATGATCAGGCAAAGCAGATATAAATTTGTACAATCTTTCTGAAAGCTCTCTCTCCTCCTTCTCATAAATCCCTGAAGATCACTGTGTGTGGGAACATCCAGTAGTAGACCACAGGGAAACTACTGCAGGCCTCCATGCAGTTGTAAAATAAAATTGTCTACTTGGTTTCTTGGGACATATGCTATTTTTGAACCTAGTCATAACATGCATTTTCAATGAGTGATTGCACACATGTATTCCACGCAGCTAAGTGCATGCTGGAGCCAGAGAATTTTCTGCAGATATTGTGTCAGCCGCATGTGTGCCTTGCACATACTTGTGGCCTCTCCGAAGGCTATATAAGAGTAGCCATCACCCTAAATCCCCTCAGTTCCTTCTCATCACCAGTAACCAGAGCTAGAACTCCCCATATAGTTTTTAATTCTGCATAGTCAGCAAGTTTAGCTCACTACTGTACCTGTAAATAGTTAATCAGCAGTTAGTGACCAGTAGTTAGGTTTCGTCTTATTTTATTTTATTTAGTTATTTTAATAGTTATCTTTTGGTGCAAGGCACTGGTGGCATCAGTGCTTGCTGGGTCTTTAAGCATTGCCCATCATGTGGAATGTCTATCTTGAATAGTGACCCCCCAGGCACACAGGCACACACACACACAGGCACACACACACACACAGCATTTTGTGCCTCAGCATTGGCATATGAAGGAGAGGTGTAGTATCTGCTATTCTTTGATGAAAAGAATACAGATTTCCAGAGATTTGTGCCTCAAACCCCATCTTGTGCAGCAGGTGATGAGACCTGCTTTGGCCCCAGGGCCCTTGAGTGAATGTCCTACTGCACACATGCAGTCCATTACCGTGGCTGCAGTGGCCTCGGACAGACCCCTGGACTCAGACCCCTCTCTCCAGGGAAAGAGGAGTCAGTCTTCTCCATGACCTCCCCCAAAGAGGACCCATAAGACAGACCGGAGCCGCTCAAAGTTTAAAAAAAAAAAAAAAAGGCTTCTCCTCTTCAGAAAAGGACTTGGAAGGTCGTGAATGGTCTTCAGGCACTCAGACTGGCTCATCAGCCCACGCCTCAAGTACTGCGGCAGGAAGATATTGGTACCATCCTGACCACTCTGTTACCATGTGCTGGTGGATAGCCATTGAGTACAGTACCAGTGAGGAGACAGTTTCAGCGCCAATATTATTGGTACCAGTGGCCCTGCAAGTTTATGAAGCAGTAAAAGACTTGCTCTGCCTCTTCATCCTGGACTCTCCTCATGGTGCAGGAGTCCACTGCACTGGCAGCACCTTCTGCTGTCCCAGGCCCATCTGGCTCTTCCGCTCCAGTGCAAGCAGAGCCAGTGTTAGTATTAGCTAAGAAATGTGGCAAAGTCTCTGCCCTGGTACCATCTTTAGCATTGGCACCAGTACAGTCTTTGACCTTGGTATCAGTTATGCTACCTGGCTTGGCGTCTGTGGCTTTATGCTTGAATGTTCAGCTGAGTTGATACCGACCATAGCCTGTGCTTCGGCCCTGATTATAAGATCTTTCCCAGCACCAATTTATGGCACCTCAACACCTCAGAACGCTTTTGCAGTCCTATCTACCTTCCCTGCCTCAGTACTGAGGTTGGCCTCTTCACAATGGGCTACAGATAGTCACTATATCAGGCTTTGCACCTCCTGATGCCCACTGGATACTCTGGCTCCTCGAAGTCTGTTTCAGAATCCTCCAGTACTTTGCCAACCCCTCTTAGGTGCACTTGGTCACTTCCCAAAGGAGAGCATCGGTGAAGTGAGCTGTAGCTCATGAAAGCTTATGCTCAGATAAATTGGTTAGTCTCTAAGGTGCCACAAGTACTCCTTTTTCTTTTTGTGAATACAGACAAACACGGCTGCTACTCTGAAACCACCGAGAGTGGGACACATCGTTGTGGCCTGGTACCTACTGGACACCTATGACATGTGCTCTCCCTCAGTGGCCTTTTTGGAATCGCTGGGGTATTTTGAAATCCCCCAGGTCTCAATCACCTGCCCAATTGCAAGAAAGGTTCCCAGAAAGTTTGACAGAGCAGCTTCCAGAACCACCTAAGTTGGAAGCACGCAGAGACACCGTTCCCTCTGAGCAGCCAGTGCTGCAGGAGGAACCACCGGAGGAGCAGCCAGCTCTTCTACAAGAGGATCCATCCTGTCTTTCTCATCATCTGATGACGCAGTGATCCCTGACTCCAGTTCCCAGGAATTTTTAAGCCTTATCAAGAACTGCTGAGGAGAATGGCAGTGACTTTAGGCACTCAAGGTGAGCTTGTGCAAGAGAACATTCTCAAGCTTTTAGACATTCTCCAGGATAGTCCTCCCAAATTATGAAGCTCTCCTAAACCTTATGGCACACACCAGCCTCCTTAGCTAAATGAACTGGGATATGGTATCATTTATCCATGCAAGGCTTTGAGTACTTTTATTCCCATCCTGCCCCAAACTCCCTGGTAGTTAAATCTGCCAATTGGAGATCATGTCAAGGGAGATGTAAATTAATTTCCCCCCAGAAAAGAGACCAAGAGAATTGATTTGTTTGGGAGAAACATTTATTTCACTACCTCTCTCCAGATGCGGATAGCAAAATACAACTTTCTAAACCAGGACATAATGTCCAAGTTTATTGACAGACTACCAGAAGATGCAAGGGAGGAATATAAGGCTTTCTAGGCAAAAGGTTGTATGGTGACCTAGACATTGATCCAGTCCACACTTGATGCGGTAGACACTTCCAGAGCAGTGGTTTTCAACCTTTTTTCATTTGCGGATCCCTAAAAAATTTCAAATGGAGATGCAGACCCCTTTGTAAATCTTAGACACAATCTGTGGACCCCCAGGGGTTGGTGGACCAGAGATTGAAAACCACTGTTCTAGAGTGATGGCCTCTGCAGTAACACTGAGGACAGCCTCATGGATCTAAAGGCAGAGGAGGCCTGGGATTACTTTAAATCAAAGCTGCAGAAGCTATCGGAAGCCTGCATTCCAAGAAAGGGGAAAAAATTCATAGGCAGGAGTTGTAGACCAAGCTGGATGAGGAAGCATCTCAGAGAGGTGATTAAGAAAAAGCAGAAAGCATACAGGGAGTGGAAGATGGGAGGGATCAGCAAGGAAAACTACCTTATTGAGGTCAGAACATGTAGGGACAAGTGAGAGAGGCTAAAAGTCAAGTAGAGTTGGACCTTGCAAAGGGAATTAAAACCAATAGTAAAAGGTTCTATAGCCATATAAATAAGAAGAAAACAAAGCAGGAAGAAGTGGGACTGCTAAACACTGAGGATGGAGTGGAGGTCAAGGATAATCTAGGCATGGCCCAATATCTAAACAGATACTTTGCCTCAGTCTTTAATAAGGCTAATGAGGATCTTACGGAGAATGGTAGCATGACAAATGGGAATGAGGATATGGAGGTGGATATTACCATATCTGAGGTAGAAGCGAAACTCAAACAGCTTAATGGGACTAAATTGGGGGGCCCAGATAATCTACATCCAAGAATATTAAAGGAATGGGCACATGAAATTGCAAGCCCATTAGCAAGAATTTTTAATGTATTTGTAAACTCAGGGGTTGTACCATATGATTGGAGAATTGCTGACATAGTTCCTATTTTTAAGAAAGGAAAAAAAGTGATCTGGGTAACTACAGGCCTGTTAGTTTGACATCTGTAGTATGCAAGGTCTTGGAAAAAATTTTGAAGGAGAAAGTAGTTAAGGACATTGAGGTCAACGGTAAATGGGACAAAATACAACATGGTTTTACAAAAGGTAGATCATGCCAAACCAACCTGATCTCCCTCTTTGAGAAAGTAACAGATTTTTTTAGACAAAGGAAACGCAGTGGCTCTGATTTACCTAGATTTCAGTAAGGCGTTTGATACCGTGCCACATGGGGAATTATTAGTTAAATTGGAAAAGATGGGGATCAATATGAAAATTGAAAGGTGGATAAGGAATTGGTTAAAGGGGAGACTACAGCAGGTCCTACTGAAAGGTGAACTGTCAGGCAGGAGGGAGGTTACCAGTGGAGTTCCTCAGGGATCGGTTTTGGGACCATTCTTATTTAATCTTTTTATTACTGACCTTGACACAAAAAGTGGGAGTGTGCTAATAAAGTTTGCATACGATACAAAGCTGGGACATATTGCCAATTTAGAGAGAGACCGGGATATCACACAGGAAGATCTGGATGACCTTGTAAACTGGAGTAATAGCAATAGGATGAAATTTAATAGTGAGAAGTGTAAGGTCATGCATTTAGGGATTAATAACAAGAATTTTAGTTTTAAGCTGGGGACGCATCAATTAGAAGTAACGGAGGAGGAGAAGGACCTTGGAGTATTGGTTGATCACAGGATGACTATGAGCCGCCAATGTGATACGGCCGTGAAAAAAGCTAATGCGGTCTTGGGATGCATTAGGTGAGGTATTTCCAGTAGAGATAAGGAGGTTTTAGTACGGTTATACAAGGCACTGGTGAGACTTCACCTAGAATATTGTGTGCAGTTCTGGTCTCCCATGTTTAAGAAGGATGAATTCAAACTGGAACAGGTACAGAGAAGGGCTACTAGGATGATCCGAGGAATGGAAAACCTGTCTTATGAAAGGAGACTCAAGGAGCTTGGCTTGTATAGCCTAACCAAAAGAAGGTTGAGGGGAGATATGATTGCTTTCTATAAATATATCAGAGGGATAAATACCAGAGAGGAATTATTTAAGCTCAGTACCAATGTGGACACAAGAACAAATGGATATAAACTGGTCATCGGGAAGTTTAGACTTGAAATTAGACAAAGGTTTCTAACCATCAGAGGAGTGAAGTTTTGGAATAGTCTTCCAAGCGAAGCAGTGGGGGCAAAAGACCTATCTGGCTTTAAGATTAAACTCGATAAGTTTATGGAAGAGATGGTATGATAGGATAATATGATTTTGGCAATTAATTGATCTTTACATATTCATGGTAAATAGGCCCGATGGGATGTTAGATGGGGTGGGATCTGAGTTACTACAGAGAATTCTTTCCTGGGTATCTGGCTGGTGAATCTTTCCCATATGCTCAGGGTTCAGCTGATCGCCATATTTGGGGTCAGGAAGGAATTTTCTTCCATATTTGGGGTTGGGAAGGAATTTTCCTGGAAGAGGCCTTGGAGGTTTTTCTCCTTCCTCTGTAGCATGGGGCACAGGTCACTTTCTGGAGGATTCTCTGCTCCTTGAAGTCTTTAAACATGATTTGAGGACTTCAATAGCTCAGACATAGGTGAGAAGTTTATTGCAGGAGTGGGTGGGTGAGATTTGGTGGCCTGCATTGTGCAGGGGGTCGGACTAGATGATCATAATGGTCCCTTCTGACCTTGATATCTATGAATCTCTGGGTACAAAACTTGGGCATAGCCTCGGACAGTGTCCATTTCTGTTGTTGGGTTTAGTGTGC
This sequence comes from Chelonia mydas, assembly GCF_015237465.2. Classification (NCBI taxonomy): domain Eukaryota; kingdom Metazoa; phylum Chordata; order Testudines; family Cheloniidae; genus Chelonia; species Chelonia mydas. The sequence goes on from NC_051246.2 coordinate 69,823,059, forward strand.
AACTCCTGAGTGGTTTTGATGACTGTGTTATATATGAGGTCAGACTAGATGATCTAGTGGTCTCTTCTGGCCATTGACTCTGACATCCAGCAAACCGTAGAGTAGTCCTTCTTAAACAGGGATACATGTACTCCTGGGGGTATGCAGGGGTCTTCCAGGGAGTGTATCAACTCATCTAGCTAGTTGCCTAGTTTTACAACAGGCTACATAAAAGCACTAGCAAAGTCGGTACAAACTAAAATTTCATACAGACAATAACTTGTGTATACTGCTCTATATACTATACACTGAAATGTAAGTACAATATTTATACTAAAATTCATTTATAATTATATGGTAAAAATGAGAAAGTGGGCAATTTTTCAGTAATAGTGTGCTGTGACACTTCTCTGTTTTTTTTATCTCTGATTTTGTAAGCAAGTAGTTTTTAAATGAGGTGAAACTTGGGGATATGCAAGACAAATCAGACTCTTGAAAAGGGTATGGTAGTCTGGAAAGGTTGAGAACCACTGCCATAGAAGACCTCCCATTTGATATGTTCTTGTGTTCAGATAAAACTGATGAAACTTGACAGTCATTTAGACTCTTGTGCTACCCTTTGTTCTTGGAGGTTCTATGCCGCAGCCTCCAAAATGCATCAGTACAGACTCCTGCAACAATATCAGCATCAGTATTATAGGTAGCATTTATACGCACCAAGGCAGCATGATTTTTTTTAGAAGGAAGCATAAATCAGAGAGAAAGAGGCACTCCAACTCCAGCTTGTCCTCAGTCAGCTGTGGGGAAGCAGCCCATTTGACTGCTTCTTTGAGAACAGCAATACAGGTGTCAGTGATCTTCCTATTCTCTCCTCCCTCCCCTCATATGGGGACATATTGTCCCATTTCTTCAGTGCTTGGGAAACCATAACAATGGACAAATGTGTCCTAAGCATTGGGAAACTAAAATATTGTATCCAATTCTTCTCCACATCCCTTTTCCATCCTCCTACCCCGTCCCTTTTCAGTGACCCATCTCACAAGTCAGTGCTCTTTCAAGAAGTTCACACCTGCTCACTCTAAGGGCCATAGAAGTTCCCCTTCAGCACTAGGGAAAAGAGTGTTAGTCTCAATTCTTGCTGATCCCCAAGTCCAAGCGGGCTCTGAGACCCTTGAAATCTCAACAAGTACATCATGTATGTAAGATTTCGTATGATTTCCTTAGGATAAGTCATACCTTCCTTAGATTGCAATGACTGGGTTTTCTGCCCTTGATCTCCAGGGAACCTACTTGCATGTGGCAGTACTGCTAAGTCACTGAAAGTCTGAGGTTTGTAGTAAAGGGCCAACACTATTAATATACAGTACTTCCCTTTGGCCTGTTGTCAGCCGTGACTGTGTTCACCAAGTGCAGGGTGATGATGATGGCCTATTGAGGAGAACGGGAATTCACATCTTCCCTTACGTAAGGATCGACTGAACAGATATTCCCTTGGACAAGTTGATCCAAATTCCTCCTGCAATCCTAGGTTTCCTAGAGTGGTGGATGTATCAGAACAACTTATGCCGGGGTGTACCCTTTTCTTCCCACTTCCATCCAGGACAGTTATGCCACCAGTACCTCTCTTGATAGGTTAGGATGCTCACTTAGAAGGGTTGTGAACACAAGCATTCTGAACAGAGCACAAAGTGACTCTTCATATCCCTGTACCTGAGCTCCAGGCAGTTCACAAAGCTTTGCTGTGTTTTTCTTTCTCACATCAAGGACTTGTTGGTCCAGATACCAACAGTACAACTGCAGCGTACTACCTAAACAGATAGGGAGGAGCATAATCCAATCATCTTTGTCAAGAAGCTATGAATCTGTAGGACATTCACATCCAGGAAGCCTTTACTCCCATTGCCACTTGCATAACTGCTTCCTAGAATCAGTTGGCTGATCACCTCAACAGGAGATTCTCCTAGAATCAGGAGTGGTCCCTCAAGAGCAGTGTATTCAGGACCATCCTCCAAGTTGGAGGTATTCCGGCAGGCATCGTATTTGCAACAAAAGACAACAAGAAATGCCATCAGTTCTGCTCCCAAGTGGGTCACAATCCATGCTTACTGACGGGTATCTTTCTTCTGAGATGGGGATCGAGTCTGACTTATGCATTTCCCCTCATTCCACTTATCCCACAAGTTGTCCTCAAATTAAAACAAGATCAGTTCTCACTGCACCGGCGTGTTCAAGATAGTGTTGGTTCTTGGATCTTCAGAGTCTCTCAATTCAGCTTGTATAGCTTGTGCCTCCTCTTCCAGGCCTGCTCTCCAAACAACATTGATGGATATTGCACCCAGATCCCAACAAGCTGCACCTCACAGCTTGGCTGTTGAGTGGTTAGATCAAGTGGAGGAGAACTGCTCAGAAACAGTTCAGGAAGTGTTTTTCAATCTGGTCCGTTCCTCAGTGAATACAGCCAGTAGAAGCTAAGATTCAATACATTTTAGAGTACCTGTAACATCTCAAATCCTCAGGTCTTTCGTTAAATTCCTCAGAATTAATTTAGCAGCAATCTCAACAATCCATCCTCCCGTTCAGGGGCAATTGGTTTTTTCCAATCCCATGGTCTCTAGATTTTTGAAATGGTTGTTCAGCTTTTTCCTCCCTTTAAAGATACGGTATCACTTTGGACCTTAACATAGTGTTAGTTGCTTTGATGGGTCCTCCATTTGTGCCTTTGCCCACCTGTTCATGGCACCACCTTTGTCAGAAGGCAGACTTTCTCATTGCCATTATGTCAGACAGAAGAGTGGGTGAGGTTCAGGCTATGATGGCAGGACCTCCTATATAAACTGATTTTTAAAGATGAAGTAGCTTTGAGACTGCATCATAAATTTCTTGACTATAGTAGTATTGGCTTCTTATTTGAACCAGACAAACTGGGGGGTTTTTTTTGTTCTGAAGCTGCTTTCAAATACGGATGAAGATTATCTGCATACATTGAACATAAGGTGAGCATTGGCCTTCTATCCGAAGAGGATCAAGTCTTTCAGGCTGTCTCCTCGGCTCATTGTTTCATATGCTGAAAGAATGAGAGAGCAAGCAGTTTCACCACAGATAGTTTCCAGATGGATTATTTTCTGTATTATAACGGTGTATGGGGAGGCAAACAGCCCTTCTCCACAGACTATAGGCCAGCTCAACAAGAGCTCAAACTACTTTGGTAGCTTTTCTAAGCTAAGTCCCCATACTGGATAGTTATAGGGCTGCTACTTGGTCCTTCATGCATAACTTCACTCATTATTATATAATCATAACTACTTCAAGATCTGATGCAAACTTTAGGTAAGCAATATTGCAGTCACTGTTTAAATATACCCCAAGCCCCATCTCCTAATGGTACTGCTTGTGAGTCACCTGAATGAAACATGTGTGCAACCACTTGAAAAAGAAAAAAAATCTGAATTGTTAAGTTTGCAAGGTCTGAAAGATGTGTGGTATTTTGTGTTTATTTTTTTAACTAGTTTTACTTTTAAACTAAGCACATTTATGTGGAAATCATGGAGAGACAATGAACATGGAACCTCACAATAGCAATTTTACAGAGTTGCTTGTCAGAGTAATGCTGCCTTTTAATAGCAGCCCTGTAACTGGGAACAGGTTGATATTGGACTAGCACAAGTGGATGGAATATGTGAAGACCAGATATGCAGACTACTGTAGCTGCTTTAAGAGCCCATGACTTACCGCTTACTTTCTCTGTTTTAATTTTAAGAAAACCTTCTAGAAGATGAGGGCAAACCTTTATTTGGATCTCTGCAAAATAGGCAGGTATGGATAATCCAAGAAGCAATTAATGTTAATAAACACTGGACATTTGGAATTGCTGGCACCGAATACAGTAGTAATGTCTAAAGAAATTCTCTGTCATTATCTCTGGAGTTTTTAAATATTTGTGCTTTCCACATGGACTGATAACCGAAAAATGGGTCTTGATGTAGCATACATCCCTAACTCTTGCATAGAAGTTCATACTTGATTCATTTATACTTCTTCAGTTATACTGGACTTGAAGGGGGAGGTATTCTAGCACTATCATGATTCATTAATTATTTATTTCCCTTTCCCCTGTCCCACATTCTCTTCTTGTGCTCTAGCACAGTGGCCTTAAAGCATTAGTGCAGTTTGCAGTTGCTCAGAGGACTACATCACCGCAAAGCCTGATTCAGAAACATCTGATTCGTCTCCTAGCAGGTAACACATTCTTCTTGTTTCTTTCTTCTCCACCTCCTTCTAGCCAGTCTCTGCAGTGATTTTAAGTAATGTTTGTGTAAACTTTCCTTAGGAAATGGCAAACACCAATAATATAGCATAGAGAAGAAGGATGTTCTAGTGGTTACAGTTCTAATCTGGAAGTCTGGAAACCTGAGTTCAATTCCCTGCTAGCCAGACTTCCCATCACCTAGTCTCCTGTGTATCTCCTTTCCCCATCTGTAACCTGGGGATAATACCATTTCACCTCACAATTGTGACAATAAATTCATTAAAGTTTGAGGTGCTCAGATACTACAGTTATGAAAGGTTGATAGTTACACAGTTCAGAAAATGTGCCCACATTGAGTGGGTATGAGGAGGCTTTTATTGCTTTTGTAGCTGACTAGTCAGAGTCCTTTAGGATGGTAGAGGTTCTATAAAAAATGGCCTCTCAACCTGCCATTGTAATTGCAATGAAAAAAGCAATTAACATTTTTAATCAAATGTGTAATGAACTTTTGTTCTTGTAGTTCTTCTGCCAAACTTAAAAATGGAAGACACGCCGTCCATTCTAGATGTAGATATGTTTCACATTTTGGTAAGCATGTTCAGTTTGTTTTTGCAATTAAGTGTCTTGCCTCTGATGCATTATCTGTGAATACCATTGTAGATTGTGATACAGCATGGCCAGAGGGCAGCAGGAGAGTGTTAGAAGGGAGCCTTATTCCCTGTAGAGGGAAGAAAGTTTTCTATAGATTAATTAAAGCACCTGAAGCCAATTAGAGCACCTGAAGCCAGTCACCTGATAAAACCCCCCTGCTTCAATCAGACAAGGGGAGGAGTTGAAGCAGAGTGGATTGGTGTTGGAGCAGAAAGCAGTTTGGAGGGAAGCAGAGGAGAGTTTGGAGAAGTGCTCCAGTGGGCTAAGAAGGCCAAGACCCTAGGTAAATGGACACCTGGTTTGTGCAGAGGTAGGGCAGGAAGCCCCACAAGCTGAAGGGCAGAGGAGAGGGAAGTAGCCCAGGGGAAGGAACCGCTAGTTGAAGCGGTTTACTGCTATCCCTAGGGCCCCTGGGCTGGGACCCGGAGTAGAGGGCGGGCCTGGGTCCCTCCCTCTCCACTCCCCTCCTCTAGGACACTAGTGGGGCAGTTAATACCCCAGTTCAGGGGTGAGAAATGGTGCCCTGAACCCTCCCCAAGAAGAGAAAGCGTGAGACCCATCAAAGTAATGCCGGCAATTTGCCACAAGATCTACATGCAATTGCTGCTCTTTGTAATCAATTAATAGGTACTTTTGTGTCACCTCGTGAGTAGACTTTGTTTGTGACTTAGAGCTAAAAAGATCATCAAACTAATTAAACTGAAAACATGGTCTCAGATGTTACAGGTTAGTGCTAAATAACTATACCACCATTAGAGAGGATTAATGAATAAGCCTAGGTGATTGTTAACTTATTTTCTTGTTATCAGGTTTGTGGTGTTTGTTTACCCCTGAAACTACTACTACAGAGTCTGGTATTTCACCAATACTTCTGGCTGTTTTGTCTTTTTCTACTCTAGGTAGGTGCTGTGTTATCATTCCCATCTTTATATTGGGAGGATACTGTAGACTTGCAACCTTCATCTGTTAGCTCTGCCTATAATCACCTCTACCTCTTCCATTTGATCACTATGGCACACATAACACAGATCCTTCTGACTTCTGCAACAGGTAGGGGTACTTCCACCTTTAGATTTTCCAGGCATTTTATCCAGTTTTTGCAAAATGACTTTGTAAACATTTTAGTGGAAAACTGTTAACGCCTTCTAGTTGTAAGAGCTTCATCATAATAATAAACATTCAGTGTTAATTGTTTCCTTAAAAAACCAAAATGGCAGTCTTTTCACTTGCCTAGCTGTTTATGCATCACTTTTGTACCATTTATATACCTGTAACTAACTGAGGCAGCCATACGAGACTAGTAGCATTCCACATACTTTTGCTCTCTAGAAAAAAACAAAGCATTGACAAAGTACAGACCGCTCAGAGCTAAAGGTTTAGAAGGGACTTGGGGACTCTGGTTTTCTGGCACAGTGGCAGCCTGTGAATTTAGAGGTGAAATATGGTACTTGATAATCTGATTAGGATGGGAGTTACACTACTCACTGCTATGGAACAGTACTAACAAAAGCCTCACAGGATGCCTCTCCTTATGTTTCCCAAGAAACCCCACCCCCATTTAATGTCGTATCATGGAAAAAGAAGATATGGTGGTTACTAATGTAAGGGAGTAATGTCAAAAAATAAAGGGGAGGAAGCAGTTCTGTAATGAGGATGAGCAATCCCCACATTTACATCCTGCAGTTTTGTGGGGGGATAGTCTTGTTTGTTGGGTTGGGCACAAATAGGAAATGATCCAATAAAATGAAATGTTAATTTTTTTTGTAACTTGTATATAAAAAGTTTAAAGTAATGGAGATTGATTCTATATATATAGAAAAGAAATCTCCAAGTGCATTTACAACCAGGTTAATGTTTTTGTGCACAGAATCCCCCACTGCTCAATCACAAGATAACAGTGAGGAGACTCATACTGCTGAGTCTTTCTGTAGAGAAGTTTGCCAGTACACAAGTGGGTAAGTAACACATCAGTTGTAACAATAAATGTTTTATAAGATGCATTGAAAAATACATGGCGATTCACCTGAGAAATACAAAAGAAAAAAGGTTAGACATACTTTATAGGGGGTTAGACCAGGAGTCCATGTGCTGCGTCAGCAGTGTCTCCCACACTCCTAAAAATTGGAAAAGATCTCGATCTTCTGTCTGAATGTGAAGTGTGTTTTTCCCCAGAAAATATGGGTATTGTATACATTTAAAATGGATTGTGGTGTATCCAGACTAAATTTTGATAACCTACATTGCAAGAATGTTAGTAAGTGCTGATTATAATCCATCTTTTCCATCACACATGATATCAGTAGCCTTTCCATTTTTGTCTCCATGTCTACTACAATTGTATTGTCAGTTGTGACTCCCCATAATTGTTTAAGGTATTGATTTCTTCATACTTATTCCCAACTCTCTCTAAGAAGATTTGAGGGGTTTTTGACAGAATTTCAAAAAGTTAAGTGTCTGCATATGAAAACCGATTCAATTTTGCAAAAAAACAAACATCATTGGCTTTCTATAAGAAAAGGAAAACTATATGATTTAATTGCTGATTATGACATGCTTTGGAGCTGCCAACATCCTCCTAGGTCCCAGGAAAAACAAAGTGAGGAAACTAAATGAAACCATCTTGAGCCAGTTTTTAGAGAGGGACATCTGCTTGTTCTTAATAAAACTGAAAACACATTTGGAGAAGCAATAGCAAGTACGTGAAGGATAACAAAGATGTTCTAAACAAATTTAACACTCGTGAAATTAGAAACTAGATCTTGGGGGCTGTGTCTGACTGAGGATTTCAGGCAATTTCCTATTGTTGCGCTAACACTACTGCAGCTCCACCAGGGTTAACAATGGTGGGAGCTAGGGATGTAATTAACGTTTTAAAAAAAAGTAAACATTTAAACCATTAAAATTTTACTGGTTAAAAGTTTAACCGTTAGGCTCCGCTGCCACCCTACATGCCCGGGATCCCGCCTGCAGCCCTAACTGCCCGGAGACTCTGCTCACCATGGGTCCTGGCTGCCAGCCCCCTGCCGGCGGGTCCAGCAGCTGGGACTTTGGGGGTGGGTCGGCACCAGAGTTCCACAGCCAGAGTTTAAATGTTAACCGGAATATCTTACCGATAAGACTGATGCTTATCAGTTAATCAGTTAACCGGTTAACATTTTACATCCCTAGTGGGAGCACTAGCCATAGAACAACATCCAGAACTGTTCGACAACATGGTGATTACCTTGTTTTGAAAATTGCCAAAAACGTTCAGTATAGTTATGGCCCAGGAGGGTATGCACACTGAGCTTTTACAGATATTTCTGATTTGTGTGTTATAGCTGCTTTAGCCATGATGTTCCAGGCTGGCATCTGTGGGACTGTGTTAAGAAAGGGATCACACCTTACCTTCGTTGTGCTGCTTTGTTTTTCCATTTCATGCTGAGAGTGTCTCCACCTGAGGACCTGCTGTTAGGTAAGTAGAAGAAAGTAATAGTTTAGTTTTACTTATTTTCCTTGCTGAATAGTGGAGTGCTTAAATGTTCAAGGTACAAGGTATATATGTTTTTACAGTAGCTTTTAGCATGTTCAAAATAGAACCATAATGGTATAACTAATGTTAAGAAATCATTATAGTATTGCTTTGAAAAGAAAAAACAAAACAGTATATATGGAAGGGACAGAAGCAAGGAATTAGATCATCTGGGCATTGCCTATATGGAAAAGTTTTTCTTTTTAGTGTAAGCAAATGTGTGAATTTAAATTGGTATAGTTATACTAAAGAATTTCAGCTTGTCTCTCTTGGGAAGGAGTTTAAGGTATACTGAAAAAAGCCATCCTTATATCCAAAAAGTGTCCACATTTTGGATTTTGCTGGTAGATCTGTTTACTATAGCCTGTAAGGCTTTCCCATGTAGACTATCCCCTAAGAGGTGGGTGGATAGAGCAGAATGAAATCCAATAAAAAGATAATCTTACTTTCTAGCTTCTTTATTCCTTTTTGTTATAAAAGTGCTCACACCCTCTCCCTCTCTCAAGGATCACAAATGTTATATAGGGATTACATCATCCACCTTTTAAACGTAGTGAAACATGGCAACAATCTTAAAAGCATGCAGTGGTGCCACACAGCATTTTGAAAAGAAGTGAGGAACGAAAGTGCTATAAACGATTGAAACTAAGTATAAAACCTTAAACTGATTTCCCCCTGTAATGATCCAAGTTTGAATTTGGCTAGGACACTGTGGTTAGCATGCTGCCCTATCAAATACTGATGCTTGTGAAAAACATTATATAATGCCTAGAATTCAGGATCTCAGCTTTATGGTACATTCCATTGCCTCGTAACACCAGTCTGGAGCCCTGGTTCAGTAGAAAGGAGTGTCCCCTGGTGAATCATGAGCATCATTTTCTGGGGTCCCTAAGCATCACTGGGCGCTTTTCTGTATTGCAAGAGAGTGCGCTCTACGGGGGCGTGATTTCTAAAGTGCACTAACACGTGCGTTAATTGATCTGTGTAGACCCTGCTGGTATGTGTCAAAGGTTCTGTAGTGCACCTTAATGTAGTGCTGTTTGAAACAGGTAAAGCACACTAGGAAACCTTTTATGCACACCAGCAGAGTCTACACCAACCAATTAAGGCGCAACATGTTAATGTGCTACAGAAATCTTATCCCCCCCCACAGTGTACATTACCCCACTGTGTAGACAAGCCCTAAGAAATCTCCCAATCAAGCACAGATCTGACACAGCCTTGTTTAACCTGTAAATTCTGACTGGATCATAAGAAAATTGAATATGATTGCAAGCCAAAAACATAAGGAAATATGATGATTAGAAACACAGTATAAAGTTCTTCTTTGAGTAGTGTCCCTATGGGTGCTCCACTGTAGGTGTGTCTGAATCCCTGTGCTGCTGATCAGAGAACTTCGGTAGCAGTGTCCATTGGGCCTGCGCATGCACTGTTTCTCCTCCTGCTGCGTCACAAAGCTAGTCAGCACGCATGGGCTAACCCTCCTCAGTTCCTTCTTAACTGCCCATGACTAGAGACAGAGCCATTAGCAATCCATTAAGACTAATTGTTCTCATGTTCGCATTCGCACTTAGTTTTCCACAGTTCTCATTGTAGTTTTAGTTGTTGTTTTTGTTGTTTTCCCTGCCCTTCCAAAAAAAAAAAAAAAACAACCCTTCCTGCCTTTCCCCACTGGGGACCCTTCCCCTGCGTGGGGTATGCCCACCTTCCTGGGCTTCAAGAAGTGCCACACCTATAACGAGGCAATCCCAGTTGTGAATAAGCACTTTCAGTGCATCCCCTGCCTTGTCAAAGACCACATACAGCAAAAGTGTACCCTCTCCCAGCAGCTCTGGCCAAGATCCCACAAGGACAGAGCCAAAAAATTTTCTTCATGGAGGCAGCTCTCTGACCTTAACCTCCTGACGGACGTGCGTCTTCCCCACGACCTTCAACTTCTAAGGCCAATGGGTCAAAGAAGCAGGCTGGTGACTCCTCTCACAAGTCTAAAGAGAGAGCGTAAGTTTTTAAAAATAGCCGAAAGCGATCACCATATTGCTTGGTATCCTCTGCACCGCCAGCACCAAGACCACACTCCGGCACCCATGCCTCACCATGACTATCGGTAACCGGTATTGCTGACAGGCCCACGGATCCTTCGGGCATGGGCACCAAATCTGTGGTACCAAGAGATAAGGGCAAGCACCCTAAGAAGACACTCCCGGTACTCGAGTCGTCCTTGGTACTACCAGCAGCAGCCTGTCCAGCACCGGAAATACCAGTGCAGACAAGATCTCCATCTCCCTTGGACCACCACCGGGACACTTGGCACTGGCAGAATTCCGCCAAACCAGAGCCTTCTGCATGACAGAAGCACCCGAGTCCCCGCCTCTCAGTACTGACATTGTGGCTCTGAGCCTTTACAGGGCACCGGATATCCCCGCAACCATGCCCCTCCGCTGTCTAGCGAGTGGTTGGACAGTGAGCCAGAGGAGGTGGTCTCACAGTTCACCTCCCAAGCTCCATATGAGACCCACTACAAACAGGGTTGAGAACGTACCCACAGATGGCTCCACCACCACTGCCATCTTGGTATAGCCGTCCCTGGGCACCACCACCAGGCCCTATGCCACCACAGTGGCCATATTGGGACACTTGGGCGGCACACCAGCCGCCTGTCTCACGAGCTTCAAGCCTCCCCCGAGAACCCTCCCAGCACATTCCCTCAACCATGGCATCTAGGGCCTCAGGAGATGGAGGACCAATAAGCTGGTACTGAGGAGGATGCTACACAAAAGGCCATCTTCTCCTCCTCCTCCTCGGATGAAGCAGTCATCCCTTCCCCACCTTCTCTGGTAGACAATTTCTCTCTTTTTCAGGAGCTGGTAGAGAGTGTGGCGGACAATCTCCACATGACACTAGAGAAGGTCAAGGACACCCACCATCAGTTCCTTGATTCTTCCACTCTTTGTTGTCCTCAAAGATTGCCCTCCTAATTAGTGAAACCATCTTAGCCCCGGCTAAAATGATGTGGCAAACCTTGGAATTGGCATCTCCGATGTGTAACGGACAAAAAGTATGATGTCCTAGTATAGGAATCGGAGTTCCTTTTTTCTCTCACTGTTATCCAATTCTATTGTGGTGGACACTGTCAATTTCCAGGGCAATGCCCTACAACAGGGATTGGAAGCGCCTTCATCTCTTTGACAGAAAGTCGTATTCCTCAGCCACCTTACAATTCCGTATTGCCAACTATCTGACGCTCATGGCCAAATACGATTATATAAACTACAACAAATCTCCCCAACAACCGCAACTCTTCCACACAACTTGGACTATGCTCTGACCCTTAAAAAGTCAGGATTATCCCTAAACTCTTAGGGTCCATCTAGCAGCTGTAACATTCACAAACCTGTAGAGGGATATTTGGTGCTGTCACACCCAACCACTAAAAGGTTCCTCAAGGTTATAATAAACCTCTTCCCTCAACCCAACTTCCTAACCCTATGTAGGACCTAAAGCAGGCAATGAAAGGGCTGACTAGGCCTCCCTTTGAAACCATGGCCACCTGTTCACTGAGGTACCTATAAATGAAAACTGCTTTCCTGATACCATTTACCTTGGCCAGATGAATAGGAGAGAGAGCAGCTCTGATGGTGCATCTCGCTTACACAGTATTCTTTCCAGACAAGGTTATGCTCAGGCCACATCCAAAATTTATTCCCAAGGTAACCTCTCCCTTTCACATGAATCAATTAATTAATGGTGAATCTTGGGTTGGAAGATTGGCAAAGACAACAGGGAGGCTATACTTCACACTCTAGATGTCAGGAGAGCCCTGGCCTTCTACCTTCATAGGACAAGAACCTTCAGGAAGTCCCCTAGACTTTTCCTATCCATTAGGGAAAGATCTAAAGGCTCAGCAATATCAGCCCAAAGACTCTCTAAGGGGTCTCAAATTACGTCAGACAGTGTGACCAGATTTGCAACATGACCCCTCCAGATTTGATTCATACACAGTCCACAAGATCGATCTCCTCCGTTGCCTTCTTCAAGAACGTCCCTATCTCCCAGAGATCTGTAGAGCAGTGACATGGGCGTCAGTCCACATTTTTGCAGAACATTATGTGATCTCTGGGGACACCACCTCAGAAGCCATCTTCAGCTTCACCGAGAGTGCGGTTATCTATAATTGACCTACCTCTGAAGCCCCAGCCTCCAGAAAGGGTACTGCTTGGGAGTTACCTACAGTGGAGCACCCATAGGGACACTACTCAAAGAATAGGTTTCAGAGTAGCTTATGCTCAAATAAATTTGTTAGTCTCTAAGGTGCCACAAGTACTCCTTTTCTTTTTACTCAAAGAATAAGAAGTTACTTACCTTGCGCAGTAAAAATAGTTCTTCGAGATGTGTGTCTCTATGGGTGCTCCACAACCTACCCTCCTCCCCTCTTCTTCGGAGTTCTTGTCTATGTCTCTGTGGTAGAGAAGGAACTGAGGAGAGTTAGCCGGTGTGCACTGACTAGCCTCGTGGCGCAACATAAGAAGAGAGCGCACGTGTGGGCTCAGTGGACACTGCTATCAAAGTTTTCCAATCAGCAGCACAGGGAAGCAGACATACCTACAGTGGAGCACTCATAGGGGGGACAACTCTCAAAGAGACATTGTTACTGTACAAGGTAAGTAACTTCTTCTTTTCATACTCAAATAGCATAATCCTGCTGCTGTAATGTATGTACAATAGACTGGGTATTCTACAATAATCCTCAGCCAGATCCTTAACTAGTGTAAATTGCATAGCTCCATTTAAAGTCAGTGGCGCTACATCCAGTTACAGTAGCTGAAAAGTTGCCCTAAGTCTTTAAAATAGTCATATGAATAAGTTGTAAAAGGAATCAGAAGAATTCTGGTTTTCTGTTGTCTGCTGCTGATTGTGTGCCCTGTTCAGAGAGACCTTTAGGAGAATGGACTGCCTGAAACTGTTTGATGTATTCCTAATATTTCCTTCTTCTTTTGCAGTTTCCGAGGAAGAAGAATTCAAGGCCCTCTGTAGTTATTTATCTCTACCCACAAATCTGTTCCTGCTTTTTGAGGAATATTGGGGCACTGTAAGCCCCTTGCTCCAAAGGTACTTGTTGGAGATGGGGGAGCAGTGGAACCAACCTTCCATTTTGTGATGGCTGTAAGGGAATTTCAGATGAAATTAGTGAATAATTGGTTACGCTCTGTCCAATACCATATTGCAGTTGCAAAAGAGTTGGCTTGATGAACAGAGTGTATATTGAACCACTTAAGGAGTTTGGAATTCGGGGGAGAGATTGGGAGGTGTTCATGTAATCTCCACACCTGATTCTAATATTGACTGGAAAGAAAATCAGGAAAGAGAGAATACAGCAGTGGGTATAAGAAAGTACCAGTACCAATGATGCTAACAGTCAGGTAGGCGATATTAGCAGTAGAATGACTGTACCTAATTGGGTGAGGAATCTGGGCAAAGCTAAGCAGAAACAACTAAAGTGTTTGTACACCAATGCAAGAAGCCTTGGTAACAAAATAGAGGAACTAGAACTACTGGTGCAGGAAGTGAAACCAGATATTATAGGGATAAGAGAAAATAGTCATGACTGAATTACAGATATTGAAGGGTATGTGCTGTTCAGGAAAGACCAAAATAAAAATAACGGTAGTGCAATAGCATTGTATATTAATGATGAGGTAGACCATAAAGAAATTAGAAGTGATCGAATGGATAACAGAGTCTAGTTGGGTCAAAATCACTTTGGGGGGAAAAAAGCTACCAGAGGCGTTTTGTATGTTACAGACCCCCCAGGATCCGATTTGGATATGAATAGAGACCTTTTTATATTTAAATGAAATCAGTACTACTGGGAATTTGTGAGATTATGGAAAGGGCAAGTGCTACTAGTAATAGTAGGGCCCAGATTTTCCTGGATGTGGTAGCTGACAGATTCCTTCCCTAAAAAGTCACCAAATCTAAGAGAGGTAATGCCACTTTAGATTTGGTACTTATTGGTGAGTAGTGAGGATCTCATAGAAGAACTGGTTGTAGGGGACAACCTTGGTTTGAGTGATCATGAGTTAATTCAGTTTAAACTCAATAGAAGGATAAACAAAAATAGATCTGCATCTAGGGACCTTGATTTCAAAAGGGAAAACTTTAAAATATTAAGGGAATTGGTTAGGGAAGTGGATTGGATGGAAGAACTAAAGAATTTGAATGTGGAGGAGGCTTGGAATTAGTTTCTGCAACTTTGACTTTAAAATATCTGAAGCCTGTATCCCAAGCAAGGGGAAGAAATTTGTAGGGAAGGATTGCAGACTAAATTCAATGACCAGGCATCTCAAACAGGTTCTTAAGAAAAAGCAGAAAGCCTACAAGGAAAGGAAGATGGGATGGATCAGCAAGGAAAGCTACCTCTTAGAGGTCAGGAAATGTAAGGAAAAAATGAGAACTGCCAAAAGCCAGGCAGAGTTGGATGTTGCAAAGGAAATTAAAACCAATAGTAAAAAGTTCTATAGTCCATCTAAATAAAAAGAAAACAAGGAAAAAAGAAGTGACCGCTAAACACTGAAGATGGGGTGGAGATTAAAGATAATCTAGGAATGGTCCAACACCTAAACGAATGCTTTGCCTCCATGCCCTTTACTTCGGGGTTCTGCCCCAGCAGGACCCCCATGCTCTGGGTCCACGCTCTTGGTCTCCCCTCCCAGGGGACCCCCCCAACCCTCTTAAACCCACCTTGTCTCAGTGGCTACTGCCAGTCATCATCTAGTCCCCCGCTCACTGGGGCAGACTGCAGTCTGTAATTGCCACTCATTATTGGCAAGGGGTTAGGACCTGCTGCCTTTGCCTATTCCCAGGCTGTATCTCTGCAGCCCCAGTACCTCTGTAGGCCTTCAACAAGGTCTGCAGCCTGGGGTTTTACCAGGCTGGAGCTCCCCAGCGCCCTTGCCCTATTCCCCAGCACTGCTCCAGTTCAGGTACCTTCCTCTCAGGCAGCTAGCCCTTCTCCCTCCAGGGCTGGAGAGAGACTCTGCTTGGCTCCTGGCCCACAGCCCTCTTATAAGGGTCAGCTCTTATAATTGAGCTGGCCACAGCTGTGGCTGCTTCCCCAATCAGCCTAGCTTGGCTGCTTTTAACCCGTGTTCTCCAGGAGTGGGGCATCCGTGCCACTACAGGGGCCAGTCTTATTTTAACATTTGTATTAATGACCTTGACACAAAAAGTGGGAGTGTCCTAATAAAATTTGCAGATGACACAAAGTTTGGCTGTATAGCCAATACAGAGGAGGATCAAAATATTATACAAGAATATTTGGACAACCTTGAAAACTAGTGTAATAGAAATGGGATGAAATTTAATAGTGCAAAGTGCAAGGTCATGCACTTAGAGACAAACAACAAGATTTTTTGCTATAAAATGGGGACTTATCAGTTGGAAGCAACAGAGGAGGAGAAAGATCTGGGTGTATTGGTTCTTCGCTGGATGGCTATAAGCTGCCAATGTGATGCGAAAAGGCTAATGCAGTCCTAGGATGCATCAGGCGAGGTATTTCCAGTAGGGACAGGGAAGTATTAGTATCATTATTCAGGGCACTGGTGAGACCTCATCTGGAATACTGTGTGCAATTCTTGTCTCCCATGTTTAAGACAGGGAAAACCTACCTTGTGAGAAGAGACTCAAAGAGCTTGGCTTGTTTAGTCTAATCCAAAAGAAGGCTGAGGGGAGATATGATTGCTCTCTATAAATACATCAGAGGGATAATTCGCAGGGAG
The DNA here is from genome assembly GCF_015237465.2 of Chelonia mydas. NCBI lineage: Eukaryota > Metazoa > Chordata > Testudines > Cheloniidae > Chelonia > Chelonia mydas. The sequence goes on from NC_051246.2 coordinate 69,839,221, forward strand.
GGAGAGGAGTTATTTAAGTTAAACCACAGTGTTGGCACAAGAACAGATGAATATAAACAACGCATCAACAAGTTTAGACTTGAAATTAGATGAAGGTTTCTAACCATCAGAGGAGTGAAGTGCTTCCAAGGGGAGCAATGGTAGCAAAAAGCTAACTAGCGTCAAGATTGAGCTTGATAAATTTATGGAGGGAGTGGTATGATGAAACTACCTACAATGGCATGTAGCCGGTGTGTGACTGCTAGTAGCAAATAACCCCAACAGCTGGTGATGGGACTCTAGAGGGGAAGGCTGATTTAGTACAGAGAATTCTTTCCCAGGTATCTGGCTGGTAGGTCTTACCAAAATGCTCATGGTCCAACTAATCGCCGTATATGGGGTCCCCTGGATCAGATTAGCAGAGACCCTGTGTGGGGGTTTGCCTTCCTCTGCAGCATGGGCACAGGTCACTTGCAGGTTTTAAACAAGTGTAAATGGTAGATTTTCTGTAACATGAAGTCTTTAAATCATGATTTGAGGACTTCAGTAGCTCAGCCAGAGGTTATGGGTCTATTACAGGAGTGGGTGCGTGAAGTTCCGTGGCCTGCAACATGCAGGAGGTCAGACTAGATGACTATGATGGTCTCTTCTGACTAAGCAGTTTGAGTATCTTAGAATAATTTATCATGGCTGTATTAAACCAGAGTAAATGAGTCATTTGGAATTGGTGCATGTAGAGAGGATTACATTCATGAAGGAAGTTATTCTGGAGTGTTGCTTTTGTGTTATATGATTCCTTGCTCATTGGTCTGTCCTGTTTGCCCTATCTGCCCACAGGACAGGTAGCGACTATGATGGTATCTGAAAGCAGGGTTCTTAGTATGGCATAAAGTATAACCTGCCAGTTCTATTTTTGGGCTATACCTGCCTAATTTCCAAAACAGAGTCTGATTAGGTGCTGTAGTTGACCCTACTAGTTAAAAGTAGGGTACTACCCCGACAATATGGATGTAGAAATCTATCTGTAAAGGAAGGATTGGTTAAAACTAAGAAAAACTACTTAAACTTCCACATCACTGTCTTGAAGAATGTCCACATTCAGCTGAGTCCATTGTGTGCAATATTAAAGTTAACATTTTGTTGTAGTAATTGGTTTTCTTGGTTCTTGGTGAAATTATCTGCTTCACCACCAGTTTTTCTCACTTGCCCTCTGTCATCATGAGGCATCTGTGTTGTCTAGCATACTTCAACCAAAGAGACATTTTGAGCCTGTTGACTCCAACCTTCTGTCTCAATGCTGTCTCAGATTATCCCCAGATGTACTGAATATAATTTGGTTCATTTTTATTTGAAGAACAACCTCCAGTAAGCAACTGGGTTTTTAAGTCCCTTAAATGGTCGCTTATAAGAAAAAAAAAAATTTATATATATATATATGTTTGTGTGTGTGTTTGTTTTTAAGTAACACAAGACACTCCTTCCAGCTGAGGCTGAATACATTATCTCCACAATAGCGCTCCCAGCCCAAAGCATAAGGATTCCAAATGGGAGACCAGATCTTTTATGTAGTAATAATGCTTGCGTGTGTGTGTGTGTGTGTGTGTGTGTGTGTGTGTGTGTGTGTGTGTGTTTTTATTTATAAAATCCGTTGTTTCTGAGAAATGCTGTTGATACACATCAGTTAAAATGACCAGTTGCTGGAGGTCCCTCTTCTCTTCTGCTTTGTATAAGTAATATAAAATAACTGTCTCAGCAAGAATACCAAAGCAGTCATTTCATTCCTGTGATTAGCAGCTTGGCAGTATAGTAGCTTACTACACTGTGTAGATGGATATGTTCTTCCATTATAAACATAAATACAGTAAACATTTTCAATGGTGCATTTTAAAAAAGTGTTTGAAAAGCAATCACTAGAAGCAATGTAGGATATTTTAATGTACAACCTTCATCAATAGGTATTCCAAGGGAAGCAGTGTGTAGTCCACGTTCACATTCTGAGAGAGTCAGCATTTGCAGATGGTGCAAACATCTTTTACGTGTGTGTTTCATTCTGGTGAAATCTTTGTAATTTGTGTTTTTAAAAATAGATTTCTCTCTTGCATAAACTTTCAAGATTTTTCACTACTTTTTATATCTGTTTAGTTACGGTTATTAATTATATATAGTGTTCATACAATATAATCTGTCAATATTTGTCTGATACAGGTGGTGTGCTGACCCTGCTGTACTAAGTTTTCTTAAAGGGAAAAACATTTCAGTAAGGTTAGTTTCATTTTTTTTTCTGGGCTTTGTTTTTGATCTGTAACAGTTGAAAGAGTTGGGCTCTGAGTAGTTAAATGAGGGCAAGTCTTGCAGTTAGGGATTCCTTGCTTCCTTTTGCACCTTTACCATAAACCCACCCGCCTCTTGAAATGACTTTACAGGATTCCTTTATCAAGACTAAACAATTACTATTCCCTCAGAACATTAAACATTTTACCACGCCAGTCAGAGATCAGCGTTTTTCTGGGGTAGGCTAATGTAACAATTGGTAACATGAGAGAACCTTCATTGGGTTGTAAAATGTATGCCCATTCCATGCAAACTTAGTTTTCTTACCTTTTGTTGTACATTTACTGTGGAAACATTTCCTGTGTGGTTTGTCTTATATCCCTTATTGTAGCTGCTAGAGGTTGTGACATGATTCTGGGCCCTGAGAGTTTGAAAGAGAGGACAGGGAGTTTACCAGCGTGGTGAATTATTGGCAGTGTGTGTCCATTCTGTTTGTTGTGATCTTTGTGTGGCTTTATCCTTCATTAATATTTTTTACAGTATTTCTTCTTCTTCTCATTTACTAGATATCCAAGGAAAAGAAATAATTTGATAGAGCTTCCAGAAGACTACAGTTGCCTCCTGAATCAAGCCTCTCAGTTTAGGTAAAAAGTAGCAGTTTGATCTGCCTTCTTGTCAAGTGTTTTCTCCTTTTCATATTCTTGCAATTAGTGTAACCCATGTGACACGTGACAAAACTGTTAACAGAAACAATTCTGGGATGGAAATCAGATGCTGCCACTTCACCAATCCAGGAAGAACCGTTGTCTGTGATGTTCAAGTCTGGGAAGGGTATTGCAAAATTTGTAGTGAACGTACTGTTTTGTTCCCAGCCATCAGTAACCAGCAGTCCATTTTAAGTATGGTGCTACTTACTTTTCACATAATGACCATATATAAAACTATTACAGCTTAAAGCACTGACACACTTCAGTAAACAAATGTAGGTTTGATATAGCTGACATTTGTTTTCACCATTGCCCACTTCAGGACCAGAGGTTTGGCATTGGCTTCGAGTAGGAATGCTGAACCTGGCCCACAGATGAAGTGTTGGTAGCAGAGAGGACCGTGTGAAAATATATCGTTTCACTTCCTGTGGAAAAACATGGAATCATGGATATAGTCCAATGTGCTTTTTAATTCTTTCTAAAGAGAATTTTGCTCTTGGAAGTTTGTTTTGTATTTTAACAGTAGTGAACTTAATGCTCATGAATGAACCACTTGTTTGATCTGTGAATAGTGAGGAGGCAGGCACCAAGCAAGTTATGCTATGTCACCCTGCCAGTGCTGCTCCTGACCTACATCACCTTGCCCACTTTGGCATCCTAGTACTGTGCCTGTATGTCGGTTTTGTTATTTGTATAAATGGGCTAGAATAACATCACCAAATTTACTTCCACGTTTGACTTGACTCAGTTCCTAATCCTGCATTTCCTCAGTTTAGTTTTAATAAGGCACATTTCTCAAATTGGGTATCTGCGTTAATGATTTACTGAAGAGAGGTACATTATTCATGGAGAGGAGGAGGTCTTCTCACTCCATTCGTGCTGATTTAATATGTATTTTAGCAATCTTTGGGTCCTGTTGGAATCTATACACTGATGCAGCTTTCTCCTTTCGTTTGTTTCCATTAAATACAGCAGGAGTTTCTCAACGTGTATAGCGTGATCCACATCTTAGCAGAAAGATGGTTGCCGACCATTCCCTTCCATTCACCATTGCGTGGGTCACCTTATCTGCCATTTGCAATTGAATAAGATCGCAATGGCAACTAGAGCCATTGATTACATGGAAAATTAATAGGAAAATATTAAATGTAGTTTTAGTTGTGTTAGCAGTTAGGAAATGAAGAGGAGAATTACTGTCATGTGAGCAGGCCTGGACTTGGAGCAATGCTTTGCAAGACTGTAGCTTGAGAACCTCTGGAACATCACTTGGTAGATGTAATGTTGGGAAGAATAATGTCCCATGTGATCACAAAATTGACAGTTACTTTAGAAAAGCTTTCACTGAATTTATACCAAATTACCCCCCTCCCCAGCTGATCTATACTAGAGGGAAGCACCTCTTCCTTATGGGAAAAATTAGAACGAATTTTACCAGATAGTTTCAGAGGAGGCATTGTGATCAACGGTGCCTCTTTTCTGAAAAAGGCCTTTGGGTCAAACCAGCATGACTGACTGTATTTTTTAAAATCTTTTCAATCTATTTGCAATAACTATTTTGGTTCCATACTGCACTTAATAATTACCACCTTTCTCTTTACAGGTGCCCACGGTCTTTTGACGATGAACGAAAGCACCCAATGTTGTGTTTGTTCTGTGGCACCATGCTGTGCTCCCAGAATACCTGCTGCCAGGAGTTGGTGAATGGGGAGGAGCTGGGAGCCTGTACCTCTCATGCTCTCCATTGTGGAGCTGGAGTGTGTATGTTCCTCAAGTAGGTAACTGATCAGTATGTAATTTTTTGCAGGGGAAAATAATTTAAGAAGGCCAGATGACACAGAAGGGCAAAAAACCTCATACTCTTTGGGATTGGGGAGAAAGAGCCAGCATGTTGACATACACTGTAGGCCAGTAGTTCTCAACCAGACTGCTGTATCCCTTTCAGGAGTCTGATTTGTCTTGCGTACCCCCAAGTTTCACCTCACCTCACTTAAAAACTACTTGCTTACAAAATCAGACAAAAAAAAATACAAGTGTCACAGCGCACTATTACTGGAAAAATTACTTACTTTCTCCTTTTTACCATACAATTATAAATCAGTTGGAATAGAAATATAAACTAGTCATTGTCTGTATGAAACTTTAATTTGTACGGACTTTGCTAGTGCTTTTTATGTAGCCTGTTGTGAAATCAGGCAAATATCTAGATGAGTTGATTTGCCCCCTGGAAGACCTCTGCATACCACCAGGGGTATGTGTACCCCTGGTTGAGAACCACTGCTCTAAGCCACCAAAAAGTTAAATCACCCTGCAGTAAAACTGCAATGTCGGTCAATGGGCAGTGCTATAGTCTGAAGGTGTCCAGTCAAACTGCACCCTTTGTTGTGTGTTTACAGAACACCACAAAGCCAATAAGTCTATTAACAGTAACTACTTTTCAGGTAAAATATCAAGTCTGTGCTGCAGGATCTTGTACTTGGCTTGCATTTTCAAAGTATCATAAGGGAGTTAGGCACCCTACTCCTTTAGGTTCCTTAGAAAATCCTAGCCTTTTATGCGTGTTTAGTGTCAAGTTGTTAATGTATGTGATGGACAAATTACTTACAGCTTTTTCTGCATTGTTGAGTACTGTAAAGGGGCAAAATCTGATATTTGTCTTAATTTTGTTCTCTGTGGCTTAAAAATGGCTGAATTGACATTGGGGTGGAACCAACTTGTTCCGAGGGCTTTAGGCATGGGATCGAGTGGTTTTGGAGGGAGCAACATGCATACCTCCTCGGTATCTGAGAGGTTTGCTGTAGTGTGGAGCTCTTAAGGGAGAGAAATAACAGAAGTACAAGAGCATCTGGAGGAGGAAGAAATTATTTCCTGGAGGTTTCAAAACAGATTTAACTGTCATCTGAGCTTTTACCTCCTTGCACTGCCCATCAGGAGTGAGTTTGCTCACACATAGACACAGAAAAGGAAGGAGAGCGGTATTTATTTTTTTAAGACTGCAATAATTAACTAAAGTATCTCAGTTTTAATAAACATTGCTAGCACTTAGCACATTCTCTGTATATGTGGTATCTTCCCGGTTAGAGAAGATTAGCATACGGGTCACTATGAAATGTCAAGAATGGTCTAGTTCAGAGGTTCTCAAAATAGGGGTCGGGACCGCTCCAGGAGTTGCAAGGTTATTACATGGGGGATCACGAGTTGTCAGCCTCCACCCTAAACCCCGCTTTGCATCCAGCATTTATAATGGTGTTAAATATATTTAAAAAGTGTTCTTAATGTATAAGGGGGGGTCGCACTTAGATGTTTGCTACATGAAAGTGTTATACCAATAAAATAAAAAGGCAAAATGACACATTTATTGTGAATACAGAAAGAATCATAGTAAGCAGTTAGTTATAGCTATAACGTTCCGTTCCATTCAATTTCATATTTATTCACACATTCATTCATACACACACACACAAGTTCTGCAAGGTTGTTATCATAGTTACCAGCCTTAGAGTTGCTTATGCCAAGCCACTGGCTAGGTGGCCTGGACATGAGGAGGGAACAGGGCCTTGTCAGATGCTCATCTGACGCTCCTGGAAGTTGATTTGCAGAATCAGACCCCAAAGTTCAGTTTCTAGAGTCCATTTTTATAGGAATTTATTCCTATGCCAGTCTATGAGAATTGCTTCATCATGCTGTTGCTGAATCAATCAGCAGATGGCACATTCCTGACGGCTCCATGTTGTTCTTCGGTTCTCCCACCCTTGAGGCTGTTGGGTGGATTCCGGTCTGCGGGCCGGGGGTCCTCTGGTTGTTTCCACTTGACGCCTTCTTCGGCCAGTGGACACTGGATTCTTAGGCTGACACCTCCCTGATCATTCAGTTATTATCCATACCAAGCATCCATCCACGTACATCCTCTATCTCTATTTTAATCACAATTGTTAACAAAGCGAGATAAATACAACAAAAGGGCTGGGAGTCTCTGTGTGCTGTTTCTCTTGTTACAAAGTATTGCTTTGAGAACAGACTCTGTCTTAGGATGTACTAACACAATTAGCAGCTTGCAAGTTTCACACAGAGAGGGAGAGAAACAGTACCAAAAACCAAGAGACCTCTTAATTAGTAATACCCTGGAATTTAAGCTATGGGGAACCAAACTCATTTGTGATTTTAATACAGAACTTCTTTAATATAATCCAACAAAAGGGGTCACCAGTACAAAAGTTTGAGAACTACTGGTCTAGTAGCCAAGTGAAGAGGCAGTTGACTGACCATATCCAGATAACAGAATAGTGCAGTCCACAAAATAAAGAAATTAAATAGCTGATTATTCTTCAAGTAATTTCAATGTCGTTTCCACTCTTGGGTGTCAGTGTGCCCAGCATACAGCCGTCAGAAACTTATTCCATCAGTGGTACCCATTGGGCAGCTAAAGCTCAGCCTGCTGCTGCACACTGTTGTGCAGAGGTGTAAAGGGCGGAGCTGCCCCTAGCTCCACTCAGTTCCTTCTGACTGCCAGTCATTTGAACTCTACGCTACCAGAGCAGTTCTCTTTCTTGGCCTTTGTGAATATTTTGTGTGTGTATTGTTAGTCCAGTCTTCAGCATAGTTAGGATAGTTAGACTTCTTTTCAGACTTGTTTTCCTCATTTGTCCAGTTTTCTGTTCACAGTACCAGAGTATGTCCCGATCATTGGGCTTCAAGCTGTACGCTTCTTGCTCAAGGCCTATGTCAGTGATCGATCCGCATAATAGCTGCCTGAAGTGCTTGGGGAGGCATAAAGGACTTGCAAGGGGATTTCAAGCCTAGGACAAAGAAGGATAGGGAGGCTAGGCTGAAATTCTTGCTGATGGAGGCAGTGCTCAGGCCTCTTTCAGAGCCGTCCCAGTCTGCCTCAGTGCTGAGTGCTACAGCTTCATTGAGAAGAGCGCCTCCAGCTTTAGAGGAATCCTAGCACCATTCTACCTTGCCCACACTGAGGAAGAAATACAAACTTCCAGGAAAGCCGCAACCAGGGGAAGGTATCCACCTTCTAAGTCTGGTGAGAGGGGCGAGAAGGAGTTGAGTAGAGTACACCTGAAACCTAAACGCTCCTCCTCCAAATTGGTGCCTAACTTGACTGAGTTGACTCCAGCAACACAAGGAGCTTGTCAAGCCTGCCACAAGAAGCGGCACTGTCAACTTCTTGGGCACTGCAACAGGAGATCATTTCCATGCCAACTACCCCGGAAGCACTTGCAGCAGCAAGAAATCTGCTCTGCCTCTCGATGACTGTCTCCTTCCTTATAGGAGTCCAATTCCTCTGCATTGCTGCCCTGTCCACCAGTGATTTAACCTCCAGTACCCCAGTTGCCTGCTTTCTGGATAGGTGGGCCCTCGGTACCCTCCAAGGGGAAGCATGCAAAGATGGTGTCGCTTCACCCATCGCCAGACTCTTGGAACTGGTCAACAGCACTGACTGGATCAGCCCTGCCATTGTCAGAGGAAGGGGAATCGTTGTCGTTGGGATTAGAGGTGGGATTTGATGTCTCACAACCCCAAAGCAGGACCCTCTGGGCCCCTCAAAGATCCTCTCTTCTGACCTACCACCCTGACCCCTGAGTGGGACCTGCCATGAGAATGTGGCCAGGACAGTGGGGCCTTGTCCTGTACCAGTGCTTGTTTTGAAACACTTGGAGGTTTCTCCCAACTTTTAGATTTTACCCACACCATGTGTACTTGAGATCCTCATCTAGAAGAGCAGAATCTGCACACAGAGAGGCTCTGTCCCCAGAGTCCAATACCAGGCATAGTATGAAGTACGAAGAAGAGGTTCCAGAACCAGAGCAACAGCCATTAGAAGAGATTCTACCCCGTCTGGTCTTGGCTTCCTCTCCAGATGAGGCTGTTTCATCTGGGATAACTTCTCCTCCTCCCGAGGATTTTAAAGTTTATCAGGAGTTGTTAAAGAAAGTGGCTGCAGATTTAAGTGTACAGGTCGAGGGGTTAGGGAGTCCTCACATCACCTGGTGGCCAATCAGTGAGGCTATACTAGAGCCTATAAAGGCTTTATGGCAGACTCCATCCTCTTTGGCTCCCACCTCTAAAAGGGCAGAAAGAAAGTACTGTGTACCCTCCCAACATTTTGAGTACCTTTATACTCCTCCTCCCCCCCCCCGGCTCATCAGTCATCACAATGACTAATGAGAGGGCATGACAGGGGCACCAGGCTGCCATGCACAACTCAGAAGATGCTAAGAGGCAAGACTTATTCAGCAATAAGTGGTGGACACATCACCTTCATATTGGTGCACATAACAAAAATCATGTGGTGGGGGGTGGGGCCAAGGGGTTCTTGTGGGAGGGGGCTCGGGGCTGGGGCAAAGGGTCGGGGTGCAGGGGTCTGGGGTGGGGCTGGGGATGAGGGTTTGGGGTGCAGGAGGGTGCTCCGGGGCTACTGCAGGGAGAGAGGATTCCCCCCAGCGCTTTCTCCCTGCAGCAGCACCTGGGCTTCGGGGGAGAGGTGCATGTCCCCGCTGCAGGAGCGCTGGGGCTGGGGCTGCAGGAGAGGTGCCCTCCAGCAGGTCCAAGCCAGGGGAGGGCCATGCCTGGGGCTGGGCCGCTCTGGCTGCAGCAGGTCTGGGCTGTAGGGTGAGTTGGGGCCAGGGGAGGGATGCCCCTTCCCCCGCCGCAGCAGGTCCCCAAGCGGGTTCCCTAAGTGCCTGTGTGGTGCTAAATAGGCTGCTGTGCAGCTTACAGGGAATTTAGGGTTCCAGCTCTGGGCCCTTCAAGATAGCGTGGAAGTGCAGTCATTTTGATGGCCAGTTGAGATAGACATACCATTCTCCATCTCTTCAGACCCAAACTCCCTCACCATTGCAAACTGTCTGTTCCACTTTCACTCTGCTTGGTCCTGAGTTACTTCAGACCATAGGGTCTTTAGCACTGTGGAAGTGGAATATACTCTCCAGTTTGTTTCTGCCCCTCCTCCCACCTTCTCTCCCCGTCCTTCAGGGACCACTCTCGCAAGAAACTCCTTATCGAGGAAGTACAATAGCTCCTTCGCTTTGGAGCCATAGAGGAGGTTCCATGTGGTCACAGAGGGAAGTGGGTTTATTCCAGATATTTCCTAACCCCAAAAGTGAAGGGGGATTTCAGATCAATCTTAAACCTGTGTCCACTCCACAAATTCTTAAAAAAGATAGTTTTGCACAGCCAACTCTCATGCTAACGACAGATGCTTCTGCTCTGGGGTGGTGAGCCCACCTGGATTCTCATTGGATAAGAGCTCACCTGGATAAACATTGCTAGCACTTAGCACATTCTCTGTATATGTGATATCCTCCCGGTTAGTGAAGATTAGCATAGGGGTCACTATGAAATGTCAAGAATGGTCTAGTTCAGAGGTTCTCAAAATAGGGGTCGGGACCCCTCCGGGAGATGCAGGGTTACTTAGACTTAAGAGTCTGTGGTCCTCAGAAGACTCAGCTTTACACATCAGTGTCAGAGAACTGAAACCTGTCAGTCTGGCATGCCAAGTATTTCTGATGTAGATCAGCGGAAGCAGCTTGTTAGTCCTCACAGACAAAACAATGGAAATGTTTTACCTGAACGAGCAATGGGGAGCCTGCTCTTCTCTGCTCTGTCCAGAAGCAACTTTACTTTGGGAGCTCTGCATTGCCAGCTTGATAGATCTAGAAGTATCTTACCTGCGAGGAATACAGAATGACCTAGCAGGCCACCTGAACAGATCATTTACAAGTCACCACAAGTGATGTCTTGGCCAGATACATCTTCCAGCAGTGGGGGCTTCCCCAGATAGACCTATTTGCAACAAAGTCCAACAGAAGGTGTCCACTAATTCTGCTCCCTATGGAGTCACAGCCCAGGTTCTATAACAGGTGATAGGCTTTTCTGTGCTTCTCCACCAGTTCCATTCATTGACAAGGTGTTACTAAAGATAAGACAGTACCAGGCCAGAATCACACGTAGAGCCCCAGCAAGGACCCATATCAGCACAGGTTCTCCACTCTCCTGGCGCTATCCGTGAAACTTCTAATTTCACTTCCACTAGACTTGGACCTAATCTCCCAGGATCACAGTTGCCTACTCCATCTGAGCCTACAGTCCCTTCACTTAACTGCAGGGATGCTCCATCGCTAGGCACTAGAGAGCAAGCCTACTTGAAAGACATCAAGAGATCCTGCTGAATAGCTGAAAGCCTTCTACAAGAGTAACTTGCCTCTGTCAATGTAAGTGGTTTTTCTATCTGTTCTTGCCAGTGTGGATTATTGCTGACAAGTTCTTCAGTTCACCAGATTCTAGACCTGAATTATTATACCTGAAACACACAACCAGGGTTTGGGGGTCAGTTCCTTCAAGGTACATAAAACAACTATTTCAGTACTCCATCCTAAAGTGGACAATCACTCTATTTTCTCCAGTGATATGTCAATAAAGTTTTGAAAAGGCTTAGTCAAATTAAACCCTTAGGTGCAAGATCAAGTTGTCCTGTGGGATCTAAACTTAGTATTGTCAAGATATATGGGTTCCCCATTAAAGCCACTAGCTACCTGTTTTCTGCTGCATCTGTCAATTAAGGTGGCATTTTTGGTGGCCATTACCTCTGCCAGAATAATACGGGAGCTGTGGGCATTAATGCCTTCATATCTGATCTTTTTTAAGGACCTGCATTCTCTCTCAAAGGTGGTTTCTTCTTTCCACATAAACCAGCCAATTTATTTGCCCGTAGTTTACCCAAAGCCACACGTGAGCAAGGAAGAGGAGCATTTGCATACCTTGGACATGAGGAAAGCCTTAGCGTTTTACCTGGACAGAACCAGACACTTTCTTAAATCATCCCAACTGTTCATAGCAGTGGCAGACAGAAAAAGAGGTCGGTCTCCATCCAGAGAATTTCTTCCTGGATTGCATCCTGTGTACATATGTGCTATGGCTTGGCTAATGTTGCTCTGCCTGACAGTGTCTCAGCTCATTCGGTGAGGTTGCAGTTGGCCTCAGTGGCCTTTCTAGCACAAGTTCCAGTTGTTGACATTTGTACAGCAGCAACCACCTCAGTCCACACATTTGCCTCCTACCGTGCTGTGGCTCAAGACTCCAGAAGGATGCTAGAGTTGGACAAGTTGTTCTCCAGTCTTTATTGAAATAGACTCTGATCCCATCTCCTGTTCTTATGGCTTGTGAGTCATCAAGATTGGAATGCACGTGTACAATCACTCAAAGAAAAACTGGTTATTAACCCGTTTTGTAACGGTTGTTGCACGTGTCCGTTCCGTGACGCACCCTTTTGTCCCTCTACATTGAAGTTCCAGCAAGAAGGATCTGAGGGGGGGAGCTAGGGGCAGCTCTGCTCTTTATACCTGCATGCAGTGGTGCACTACAGCAGGGGGAGCTCGAGCTGCCCAACAGGTACCACTGAGGAATATGTGTGAGATGGCTGTGCAATGGGCACACCAAATCCCCAAAGTGGAATTGACGTGTGCAGCACATCTTGAAGAACAGCTACAGAACAGGTTAGTAACCATTTTATTCTTATTGATGATAAGGCCCCTTGTGTCACGGGTATCTAATACTATACAATCACTTACATATTTATTGCTTTTGTGAAAGTCTGTAGGGGCTTGTCTGAACACAGAAATTTAACCAGTTTAGCTCAAATAGATTTTTAAAAGTTATTTAGTTAAACTCTTGCAACCCCCTGAGTGGATGCTCCTTTATGTTGGTTTAGATCTGGATTATATCAGTTTAACTTTCAGATGATTTACAGATGTATGTGATATACTAAACCAATATAAGACAGGTTTAAATCAATATAGGAGTGTCCACCCAGGGGGTTACACTAGTTTAGCTAAATCTGTTTAAAAGAACACTTCTAGTTAAGCCAGGGCAACTTTGTGTGTAGACCTGTCAAAGTTTAAGCTTTTTTTAAGGTTGCTTATAAATAGTACCTGCTGTTATTTAGTACCTGCTAAATTATATGGTTAATAATATTTTAAACGTGACTATTTTTGCCTTAAGAATCAGGGAGTGCAAAGTAGTCCTGATAGAAGGTAAAACCAGAGGCTGCTTATATCCTGCTCCCTATCTTGACGAATATGGAGAAACAGACCCAGGCTTGAAGTAAGTGCATGTTTAACTTTTTATTTGCTAGGAGTCTTAATTTTGTTCCCTTTCTTTGTTGTTCCCCTTATACTGCGTGCAGTTCCTGCATAGTTCTGAACAGCCCCATTTTTGATAGTGAGGGGTAGTGTGGTAGTGTGATTGGTAACCATTTTTCACCATCATTCAGTATTTTCCATGGTTATACCATGGGCTGTTAATGTGGGACTGTTAATAGACACTTTGCCTAGACTTATTTGCACTTGACATTATCATAGACTCAATCAAGAAAGAGAGAAGAAAAGAAAACAAAAGGCCCAAAAATGGGGATATATAATGTTGTAACATGACTAATGAATGTTCTCATTATTTCTCCCATGAAGAAGAGGCAACCCTCTGCATTTATGTCATGAACGTTACCGGAAACTCCATCTTCTATGGCAGCAACACTGCATCATAGAAGAGATTGCCAGGAGCCAGGAAACCAATCAGATCTTCTTTGGATTCAACTGGCAGCTGCTCTGAGTCCTAGCTTTTAATTAAATCCAGATGACTACGGATGATGTTTTGACAAAGGAAAAGGGGGTGGGGGGGTATTACAGAGCCTTATCTAAGGGCTCAGACATATGACTGATGCATTGAAACAAAAATAATTCTCATTTCATAGGGTGTTTTTTTGTTTTGTTTTTGTTTTTTAAAGATAAACCCTATGTGGTGACTGTTGTAGAATATTCAGGGACAGAAATATCTTTTTCCAAAGGTTGTAGGCTCTACTAATTAGATGAGGGTAGCTTCCCACATTCACCTGCCTTCCATATGCACACACCAAAAATCCCAAACTGTCATTTACTGGCACTGGGAATACACCTGGAGGTGTGTTGCTAGGAAAGAACCAAGTAAGAGAAGTTGTTAATATTTCCAGTCATATGGTACAATAGGCATATCAGGGTTGATGTGATGTCTGAAATTGTTTGTCTTGAAATTACAACAATCTAGCTGGAATTTTGTACAACCCGTCCTCCTCCTTACTGTGTGTCTGGGTTCCTAGCCCTGGCTTAAAACTTAAAATGGCCAAGATCTGTGGCATATTTTCAGAGGGAGAAGTGGTGCCAGGCCTCTACTAATCCATAGCAACAGGCTCAGCAAGCATTAAGTGTTGCAGCAGAAACTTGCACTGTGCCAGACCCTGGGATTTATTGGAGAGTGCTTTCAGAGGAATAATGTTTCCACTAATCCAATCTTTAAAAGAGGGGCAGAAGGAGTGAATTGTGTGGGGGCGTTTCCATCTTGCTTGGTGCATGTAAAATTAAACAGTGTGTGCTTATTGCATTGCCAGTACTGCACCTTATATAATGTAGCTTTAAGCTACTAATTCTGGAGACTACCCCAAGGAGTCCAGCACCACACTACTGTGGTAAGGCTATGATCAGATTTACTATGTTTGTAATAGTACCCAGCAGTCTGTGCAGAGACAAACTCTAGACTGCTGATCCAGTGGTTCTGCACTCTATTTAGCCATCTGTCAGCTACAAAAAACATAAACTGCAGTAAAATGCATTAAAGTTGAATTAAAAAGCAAGACCCTGTAGAAAATAGCATGGCAAGATTATCTATTTAGAATCACTAAACACAGGCATAAATCAATACTTTGTATCTCCATGTTGGAGGGGCTTCCCACTCTTCATTCTTGTGTTATCTGTTTGGCGCCGTCCATAAACTATCTGTTTCTGGAGTCAAGCCAACCAGATGCTCGTTGTAACTTAAAGGAAAAAAATAGTTGTCTGTCTCTTTTTCAGAAACTAATGGCATTCTGTGATTGAACCATTTCTCATTAACTCATTGTTCTGTTTCCCAGATTTTAGCCATAATAATGTACATGAAGGGATCTTGTGATGTGACAGGTAAAAGTTCTAAATATACAAAGTCCCTATAACTATTACTTTTCCAGGCAATGGCATTTCTGTCTGAAAGGCTGAGCTATCCTGAGAATGCATTTTAGATATGTGTGTTCTACTTTCCCCTCTTGCTGTTTGGGGGGGGGGGGGGGGGGGGGTGTCTTTAATGCTCTCTTAAGGCTTAGAAAGGGAGGGCTATAAAGAATTTTGTGACCTGCTGTTTGAGAGCACATGCGCATATATATATATATATATGCGCATATATATAAAATGCGCACACACACACACAAAATGTTTGCATTCTTTTCTTAATGGTGCAGTGAGGGGACATGCCACGTGGGTGGCAGAATCACAAATCATGATTTCATGCTTAAGTATAATTTCCTCCTAGTTTCTTGAAGTTCTTAATGAACAGCAGTCACTACTCCATTTAAAAGTGAAATTCAAGTAGGTTGGAATATCAAATCATTATTTTCTAGCATTCAAATAGTCCTTAAAATTTTTGCTCATTTTTCATCTTATTTTCCCCAGACAGTGTAAATAGTTGTCTTCAGTATCTTTTCCTATCTTCCTCTCATTGCAATGAAGAATTCTCTCTTCATTTTGATATTTTCAGGTTTTTAAACTGAAGGTAAATCCCTCTGCAAAGAAACAACGGTTTTGTTCGTCTTGTTTAACCAGCTCCATGGAGACTTGCGTGCAGTGGCCAGTTCAGAGGTTACCAATAATACTGCTTACCAGCCAAAGCACTGTATTGAAATTAGCAAACATGCTTCCTGGAGTTTAGCACTGACTTCATAGCTGTGTTCACTTACTGTTTCCCTGTAGTTTATCTAGTCATGTATCGGATATTTTCAGTACTCCTGCGCTTTCAATGATGCAAGAAATTTGTACTCATGAAATTCAGCTAACAGACATGAAGCAAGATCACTTTATTTTGTGGTGTTGGTAATGAGTAGTTCAGACTGTGCTATACAGAGACAGGAGCTGGTTTGAGCAGGCAAACTCTCTTGCTTAACATTCCCAAATGTCTTTCTGCAGTTGGGAGAGGTAGGAAAATGAGGGCAAAGGAAGAAATGTTGCATCGTTTTCTGTTTGTTTTCACTTTCTATTCTAGCAAATGGGCTCCCAGATCATCACTAATGAGTGTGGTCATTTCTCATTTCATAAATTACTATGCAGTTTGGTTCACTGTGAGTATTATCTGTATTTAGTGATTGCAAGATACCACTGATTTGAATTCCATCCAAGATAAACTGAAGAAGTTATTTGAATAATGCGTATATTGGTATCCTTAATTGCAAAAATGTAAATTTGAAACTTGTATAATGTTCTTGTGCTTTTGAAATAAAATATCTTGTATATGTATATTTAAAAGAGGAAATAAAGTAACTTCTCATACATTGTTGGGCTTTTATGGGGAGGCAGTTTAGTATTTTACATTTCTCTTGCAGTGATGCCACCAGTATGGAAGGGGAAGAGGTGGCTAGTAAATAATTGGCAAACAGTACCAGTTACCATTATGGCTGATTAGTACTAGTTAACAGCTAGTTGTACTAACATCATAATTTTTGCTTCATGTTTAGAGAAATGCTTCATTCTGAAACTCTTCCTGTTTTTTAGCATCTAAGCTGCCATGTCCTTTAGTACTTCTCTCAATGCAGAGAAAACTTCTTAATTATACAATTTTAATTTTAAACCAGCTATTCATCTTAATGACACTGAGAAACTTGACAATCTAAATCAAAGAAAACCTACTATACTGTCTGCTGTGTATATATAGTAGCTGAATATCCTTAAGGTCATTGTCTTTTGTTTGGTTGGGTAATGTTCAGGTTCACATGAAAAGTGGAAATATTTAAAAAAAGAAAAAAAAAACAAAAACAACCAGACATAAACATAGCCAGAGAAATGGGAGAACTGGCATTCTGTTTCTTCCGGACTTGAATAGATGCAGCCTTCTGTAGCAATTTTCAGATTAAAGTAAAGCTCTCAAACTGTCTTTTTAACAATACATGCTACCAGCAGCTAGGCATCACCCCACTCTCACTGCTTTTAATGATTGCATCAGTCACCATTCAGAAGCATAAGAAGATAATTGTGAATTTAACAATGGCCTATGTGATCTTTCCTGATTGGTCGAAAAATTATATAATTTTTTAGATTCAAGCTGGGAGGTTGGAAGAGAGATGGGTCTGTAAGAATCTTCTGCAAAAATGGTCTGAAGTATATTAAAGGTGGAGAGCTGCTGGTTTAGAAAAAGCATGGCTGCATTTTTTACGGAATAAAAAATTCTTACATATTTCACATATCTTGGCATACAACTTGTAAAATTCCAGCTACAAGGGCTTAGTCAGCACACACTTTGATTTAGTGGTTGAAGTCTCTACTTTATACTCTATACTCCATAAAGTCCAGAAATCTTAAAGTCCAATTATAACAGTCTCTTCTTCAAGGTATAGGATGAAAACCTAAATGAGTCATCCAACTCTCCTAACTGATTATTTGCCTAGTTCATATTTATAGTCTTCTTCAGAGAAAGTATTGGTCTTATTCTTCCATTCAGTCTTCTAATTGTGTTGCATGGTCGGTTTGATCTATTTTAACTGTATTTTGCTGTTATACAAAATGTAATTTTTGAATACAGAAAATATAAATTACCCTCCAGGGCAGGCTGCTACGCTCCTTTTCTGTGGTTAGCTATATCCCTTCGAAAGTCACCTTTTAGGGTGCCTGAGCTGGTAGAACAGTGAGGAAATACAACCCTGAGGAGGAGGGGTTAAGTTGGGAGTGCCTTGGTATATGTAGTGATGAGGCAAGATGGAAAAGTGTTAAAAGAGGTGTGAATTAGGGCTGAGATTGGTATTTAGTTTCATTGATTTTGCATCTCTCAAGAGATTGGGGTGTCAAGGATTCAGAATTCAAGGTTTCAGTATGTGTTGTTTTATACCAGGTTGGTGATCAATATGGCTTCTACCAAGCATAATTTGAGGAGGAGGCTTCAGACTTTGCACTTGGTTGGATGATACTGCATGGCATGCTCTGATGCAGCTGGTGCTGACTGGGCATTTGATGCAATATGAGCCATAATGGGATCAGCATTGAGGGGCTGTGTCAATGCTACAGAACAGGATGTCTCTGTCCTCTAAAATGCATAAAATATACTGTATTGATATTGTGTGAGTCCTGGGATACGGTGAGAATGGGTCTAGTTTTCGTGCACAGTTCACCCCAATGCATTGTAGAATTGCTGCTTGAACTAATGTCTGAAGTAGGAGTCTTGCGAGTTCTTATCCCAGAGTTCTTTCTGCAAGTCATGTTTCTTATTGGTGGTGACAATGAAATTAAAATGTCTTAATCAGCTATCAAAATGACCTAGGCATATGTATTTCCCTAATTCAGTGCCATGTAGAAGCCCTGGTTCTGCACTGATGGGTGTGTCTGCACAGGAATAAGAGTCCACCTGTGTGTATTGGAATAAAGGATCATCCATCTAAGTGATCCAAGGCCACCTTACAGCTGAAGACTCCACCTGTACTCAAGTACCCTTTACCTTTTATCTTCTATCACTGGATGAAAAATACCTTCATATGGGAAACTTAAAACATTGCCCTGGATGTATTTTTATATAAAGCAAATGTGTATTAGTAACAAGTTGCTGCAAGCTTTTGAACTTTGAATGTTTCATTTGTCTTGAGGCAATGTATTATAGTAAACAAAATTTTAAAATTTTAAAAAATTGAGATGTTGCTAGATCCTAAAGAACAAATTGGTTAAAAACTTTGTTCCTTATACCCTCTAATAAAGAATTACAACAAAAATGTCCTTTCCAACTAAATATATTGTATTTTATATCCAGGAGGTATATTCACATTTTTAAAAAAAATTGTTAATCATGTAAGTATTTTTCTTCCATTTCATTATGAACCCAGAGCAAGTTTGAAGATGGATTTTTATTACAGCATCCTCAGTGATGACCAGAAACCTTTAAATGGCTAAAGATCATCATCTTGCAGCTTATTAGGGAACTGCTGTAATTGTTTCATCAGAAGTTGAATATTAAATCACTGCTTTTGTTTTTAACTCTATTAAGAACAGCACAGATTGGGGTCTTTTTGAGGCAGAAGTGAGTTCCTAACCCAAGAAGTTTCAAGTATTTAATGCAGAAATGTATTGTCCTTGTTAATTCTGATTGGATTAAGCATTGATGACAAATAGGATAAGTCCCCTGCAAATCGTATTTATTTTTGTACCTGAGCAGATGCCATGGTTTACAGGCTTGGCTTGCTAATGCTTTGTGTCTTTGTAAATTAATGAGAATTAGGGAGAGGGTCTGTGCTGCTAATTTAGTTTGTTTTCCTTGGTACAGTAGTTATGATATTAAAAACTCTGAGAGCCAAAACTACTTTGCCAGCAGGTTGCAACACAGTAGGTTAGATCTGTGGGATATGAGAGGTTCACTGTCTAGCAAATCTAATAAAGAGAAAACAAATAATACATCGTGAGGTTCATGAAATTAATCTTCAAAGTAATGAAAATGTTCATTAAAAAGGTATATCTTTGTCAATACATGGTTGAGGTTTTCAAATTAGTGCTGGAGATTCATCCTAAAGTCTTCAGGGCAGGGTCCATCTTTTCATAATACATACGTACAGTACCTAGCTATACATGGGTCTTAATCCCTGACTGGGGGCTGTCAGTATCACCGCTGTACAATAATGAATAATTTCTGCAGCCCAGCATCTCCCATAGTTCTGGACTCCTGGACTGCTTTTCTCTTTTTAGCTTCATGGAGTGTTCAGTGTTTTGGCACTCCACGCTCTGGCCACACATCCTCTGTTCCTGCTTGCCACCAGATACTCTGCCTTTGCAGCAGCAGACAGTGGCAGTTTCTGTTGCTCCCACCCTGACTCTTCTACTTTTAGGGGGGGTTTTCTGCTCAGTTTTTGGGCAGTGGGGAGCAGCATTCTCTTTCTTCAACATTATTCCTCCTCCCTGGGTCAGTTAACTCCTCCAGAGTGATTAAGACACTGCTTTCATCTAGGATAGTATCAACATTAAAAGCATACTTTTATCTAGTCCAGATTCTAGACGAGCCCAATGCAAATCCTGGAATTCTGACCATTCTGGACATCCTCCACGAAGGCACAGACAGAGATTTTCAGCACAGTACAGTTGCATGTCAGCTATCTGCTCTTAGTAGTGTGCTATTTGCAGGATCCTGAGGCTCCTTGGAAGACAATCCACAGATTGCCAGATTCTGTCGAGCAGTTTGATTAGTGAGACCAGTGGTCAGACCACTGTTTCTGCTGATTTTGAGAACCTGACAAGCCATCCCTTTGAAACTTTGACTTCAGTGTCAGCCTTTTATTTATCCATTAAGACTTGTTTCTTAGTAGCTGTCATGTCTGTCATGTGAGTGTTGGAGCTGGCAGCCTTCTCTATGTAGAATCCTTCCTTGTCTTCATGAAACACAAAGTTGGTGCTAAGAACACCAGAATTCTTAGATTTTCAAGGCTCTTCTGTTATTTATCTCGAGTACAGAAACCATGAGAAAATCAGCCTCTCTCTTCGTGTCCTTCCACTCAAAATGGCAGGGACTTAGCGTTTCCAAGTCCCCCATATTTAGGTGGATTAGACTATGTATTGTGGAAGCCTACAAATCATCTGACGTTCCTCTCTCAGAAGGGATCACGGTGAACTCCACAAGATCCTTAACCTCATGGGCGGAGCATGCAAGTGCATCCACTTTGGAAATCTGCAAAGTGGCCACTTGGCCTACAGCTAAGCAGTTCAATGTGGACTTTCTATCTTCTGCAGAATACTTCTTTGACAGGAAGATGCTGCAGTCAGTGGCCCAGAAATAATATGGACTTTTTAAACGAGAACATAAAAAGGCGGTGGTACAAACTCTTGTTTCATAATCCTCCCTACATATGATCATTGCTTGCTACTTTCCAGACATCCAGAACTGTTGGAGACACTGGGCTGCAGAACAGAAAACTTCTTACCGAAAATTTCCTTTTTGCAAGCAGCATCTCCCACAATTCTACCCACCCTAGATGGCTGATGAGCTACAGGTCAGATACAGTAGAACCTCAGAGTTATGAACATCAGAGTTATAAACTGACCAGTCCACCACACACCTCATTTGGAATCAGAAGTACATAGTCACGCAGCAGCAGAGACACCCCCTCCCCCCCAAAATCAAATACAACACAGTACTGTTTGTTTATTTTTAAGTAGTTTACATTTAAAGGAAAGGTTTTTTTAAAAAAAAAATTGACAAAGTAACAAAACTGTTTCTGTGTTTGTTTCATTTACATTAAGATGGTTAAAAGCAACATTTTATTCTGCATAGTAAAGTTTCAAAGCAGTATTAAGTCAATGTTCAGTTGTAAACTTTTGAAACAACAACCAAAACGTTTTGTTCAGTTAGAAACATTTCAGAGTTACAAACAAACTCCATTCCCAAGGTGTTCGTAACTCTGAGGTTCTACTGTATTAAGTGGAATCATTGCCATAGAATCATATTTCTTGGTCTAGTGTAGTTATTTCATTGTTTCTGGAATATTTTTTAATGATATGCATGTTTTACATCTTGGAAATAACTTGGATGATGGCAAGGAGAAGCAGAGGGGACGTGGCCAGAGCGTACAGTGCCAAAATGTGATCCACGTTGGGAGAGCAGCCCAGATGCCCAGAATTGTGGGGTTAGACTGCTTGCATAAAATAAATGATCAGTAAGAAGTTTTCCAATCTTTACCAGTAGTGATCAAACGTATTGCCATGTGGCTGTTCATGAACGGATCTCTGTGAAATGTGTACTGATCCTCAATTCCATACCCAGGTGTTCACATCACAAAATCATTCTCACACCTGGTGCCATTGTTGGCATCATAATCAAAGAGATGAAGTATTAACTAGACTTTCCTCCCAGAGCAGGTCCTGCTAGTGTAAGGCTAAACCACTGTCCTCACTGGAGGATGTTTGCACTACTGCTCACACTATGCCTCTGTGGATAGAGGACAGAATAAAGTAAAAGTGTGGTGTGACTATGTAAAATGGTACCTTTATGCTAAACAATCTTCTCCTTACATGTAATGAGTCATATTTGCTGGCTTTAGTAACCAAAATTTGATGATTCTTTACTCCTGCTAGCCTTGTAGAGACGAAAAGAGAGAGATATGTGGATGCAATTCCTCCTCCTGAATCAATAAAATTCTTTACTTTATTCCAGTCTTTTGTGTAAACTCACTGAAGGCAGTGGAACTATACAGGTGTCACTGAAGACATAATTTGAAAACAATGGGGCTGAGCAAGTGATAGCATCCAAAGGTCTAGGTCCCCATTGTGCTCAGTGCTGTATAAAAACAGAAAAGAGACAATCCCTGCCTTGTGTTTTAGATTATTTCCCCCAGATTTAATATATTTTTTTAAGGATTTTTTCCCAAACTGAATCTTACTTTATTTCTTTATCCTCAAGGGTATGCACTGTTTGTCCTAAGTTAGTAACAGTTAAGTAAGCCATTGTCCAGAAAGGCTAGACTAACATCTCTATTGTTAAAGCTGTTTTAATGAGGAAAAAGTACAATTTTTTTCACTGAACCAAATGGCAAATTTCACAGGGATCCATTTAAATTTCACAACACATTTTAATGGTCAGTGTACAATGATGCCTTTTATAAAGTGATAAATTGTTTCAGTACGCACCTAAAGAAAAAGAATATTTTCTATGCTTTTAGCTTGTTGGGTTTTACTTTGAAAAATTCCAGGAATCAAAAACTAGTTCAAGTATAATCTTTTAAAAACAAACTTTATTCAAATCAATTTAAACAAACATCCCGGAGTTTGTATTGTAATAAGGTTTTTGTTCAATTAAGATAATTTAGCTACAGCATGCTGTCTAGATGCAAATGGTCTGGTTTTATGCCTCTACATTTCTCATTAAGCAATGCATTCTAATCAGAAAAGGAATTTTCAGCACTTGCACTGAGGATTGGCACACAGACAACCAACTGCAATGTTTGCCAGTTCTGGGAAACATTATGTGGTGGCCTACTAAAGCTGAATTATATTTTCACTCCAACGGAGCTGATTTCTTGAATTTCTCAAATGTAGATCCCAAGTAAGTAATTGTTACAGTAAATGAAAAACTGGCAGAGAATTTGAATGCTACCTTTTCTCCAGAGATTTTGTTTTTAACTGCAAATGCTCATTTTAATGTTTTTCATTATTTTATTTTCATAGTCATCTCTCATTTAGTTTAGCACCAACTATGGACATTGTAACTTGAATGTCATGTTTTCAGAAAGGATGCACTGGTGTAAATTGCTATGAACAATTATTCTAGGGATCCTCAGATCTTTGGAGTCAAGGATTAATCATGGCTATGTATAGTTTCTCACTGATGAAGGAGAATGGTTCTAACTAAGGCCCCAATCAGCAAAGTACATAAACCCATACCTACCCTTTAAAGCATTTGAGTAGTCCAATTTGAAATCCATAGACATGTGCCTAAGTATCTTGCTGTCTCAGAGCCTAAATTACCCATAAGATACATCTTATCTACAGTATATCCTTGTTTAGTCTAATGTTATAGGAAACATTGAATAAGTTTGGATAATCAAGGGAATTGTTTCACTGTAACTATTGTACAATATAACAATGGGATGCATGGCTCTGTTTTGGCAGCAGGGAGATACAGAAAACTGTTTCTTTATTGTATTTGGTTATTTAAATGAAATGTATGAGGTGCCCAAAGACACATTCCAACAAATAAGTTAACAAAAAAAGTATGAAGTAAAAATGTTTTATTTGGCCTGTTCTGTATCTTTAGCTACATATTAATCAGCTTAGTATGTGATGTGTACAATATATTGTCATGCTATTGATGAATCTCACACCAACATTCAAAGGACCAGGCTGGTCATCTAGGAAAGTGACAGAATGGGAAAGAGAGTACCATTCTGTCTTCACTGGGCCCAAATAATCTCCAGTATTTCACCTCCCGAATCTGTAGCAGTTATTTGGACAGAGTAGGGGATTTTTGGGAGGTTGGGGGCAGGAAGAAGGGATTATATCTTATTCTACAATACATCTGTTTATGAGAAGTGCTGTTTGCTTTTTGTTAGTGTGTTTTGTTTGTTGGTACAACTCTAATTTCAACATTTTAATATTCTTAGCATTAAGCTTCCAGTTTATTTCCTGCATAAAATTTCATTGAATGGGATTTCTTCTTGCAACTTCCATTGACTTTTGAAAGACTAAAGTGTGAGAAAGAACAGTCATAGTTGAAGACAGATTTCAGGGTTTTTTAAAAAAAATTATGCAAAATTAACTTGCATTTTCTTACTCTACCATTTCAACTTGATTGCAGTTAGCTAATAAATTCCCTTTTGAAGCTCAGTAATACGCTGGGAATTTGTCCAAATTTAGCACGTTCACTTGGATTTTATTGTAGCAGCACTTTCATTTGATAGTTTGTCATTTCTTAAAGAACTTTATAATTCAAATGTAGAAAGACTGAAATAGTAGCTCCTTCATAGGTGTCCATTCTGACTCTCCTCTGCTATATAGTCTTCGCTCTGATTTTCATGTTTTTCAGACCATGTGAGGAATATGTGGGGCAGGATATGCAGCGAGAGATGGGGGAAAACTCTATTAATCCATGCCATATCATTTTATGCAGTATTAAAAAGCAGGGCTTTCACAAGAGTGAGTAAAGAAGCCAGAAGGACAGGAACTCTGGCCTACAGAAGCTATATCCAGCCCAAGGAGTCTCAGCTTTTGGACTTGCCGCCACCACGCTGTGATTTGTCCAATTACCCAGTTAGTGTTCCCATTTCCCACCAGTGAAAAATCTGGTAACTTCAGGATTGCAGTTAAGGTATCAAACCATATTTAGGTCTTCAATAAAGCATCTGTCATGTCTAGCTAGCTTTGGGGATGGATTTTGATGGAACATTGTCTGGACCATAGTTTGCAGTTTGAACATCTATATTGGGATCGTTCATCTCTGAGACAGTGGAGATCTGATTGGCTTTGCCAAGGTTCTTAATGATGCTGAAGTTGTATTTGGCAGTTTCTACAAAGCTGTTCTCCAGTAACCAGCCATCTGACTCGCACTCTGGATCACCCAATAGGAGAACATTCTTCATTGCCGTTTGCAGGTAACGGACCCCAATAAGTACAGAGATCTGTAAGAAAAGGATAATAGTTAACTATGGAGTGCATATTACAGCTTGAATTCCACTGGTGGCTGTGTCCTTTAGACATTAGTGTGATTATTAGTATTGGGTAGAACTGTTGAGATCCAGTAATAGATCTAACAAGTCTCCTGAAAGTATTAGAGAAAATACCACCTGTCATAAATATAAAGGGAAGAGTAAACCCCTTTAAAATCCCTCCTGGCCAGAGGAAAACTCCTCTCACCCGTAAAGGGTTAAGAAGCTAAAGGTAACCTCGCTGGCACCTGACCAAAATGACCAATGAGGAGACAAGATACTTTCAAAAGCTGGGAGGAGGGAGAGAAACAAAGGGTCTCTGTCTGTCTATATGCTGCTTTTGTCGGGGATAGACCAGGAATGGAGCCTTAGAACTTTTAGTAAGTAATCTAGCTAGGTATGTGTTAGATTATGATTTCTTTAAATGGCTGAGAAAAGAATTGTGCTGAATAGAATAACTATTTCTGTCTGTGTATCTTTTTTGTAACTTAAGGTTTTGCCTAGAGGGATTCTCTATGTTTTGAATCTAATTACCCTGTAAGGTATCTACCATCCTGATTTTACAGAGGGGATTTCTTTACTTCTATTTACTCCTATTTCTATTAAAAGTCTTCTTGTAAGAAAACTGAATGCTTTTTCATTGTTCTCAGATCCAAGGGTTTGGATCTGTGGTCACCTATGCAAATTGGTGAGGCTTTTTATCCAACATTTCCCAGGAAAGGGGGGGTGCAAGTGTTGGGAGGATTGTTCATTGTTCTTAAGATCCAAGGGTCTGGGTCTGTAGTCACCTAGGCAAATTGGTGAGGCTTTTTACCAAACCTTGTCCAGGAAGTGGGGTGCAAGGTTTTGGGAAGTATTTTGGGGGGAAAGACGTTTCCAAACAGCTCTTCCCCAGTAACCAGTATTTGTTTGGTGGTGGTAGCGGCCAATCCAAGGACAAAGGGTGGAATATTTTGTACCTTGGGGAAGTTTTGACCTAAGCTGGTAAAGATAAGCTTAGGAGGTTTTCATGCAGGTCCTCACATCTGTACCCTAGCGTTCAGAGTGGGGGAGGAACCTTGACACCACCACAGAGAGTTTTATTAAACCCCTGTACTTTAGTTAGAATTCTCACTACAGCAAAGGATAGGATAGAATTTCTTTTGAGTACTTCAGCCTGAAGTGCTTCCATTACTTACTGGCACCATTAGGCATGAGGTGTGAAATCCTGGACCAAATGAAGTAAATGCAGTGAGTGGGGCGTGGGCAGTTAGACCTAGTGGTTGCGGCTGAGTCACACCTAGTGGAAGGCAGGGGAGCAGGGACCTGGAGTATAGTAGGAACTGGGAGTGAACAGGAGTCTGGGATAGGAAGACCAGAACCAGGAGCAGGTGGGGAAACAGGAACTGGGATCAGGCAGGAATGCAGGGCTCAGGAGTCAGGTAAGCAGGAGGGGTCCATAGTAGCAGCCAGCCAGGGATTCCTCTAGTTAAGTGGTTCTCAACGTATTTACCATTGTGAGCCTTGGGAGGAAGAGATGGGGCCTCAGGTGTCTGGTTTCCAGCAATTAAAAAGGTGGTAATCCTAAGATTAGGCTGCAAGCAGATTGCAGGTTGAGAACCACTGCTGACAACTTCCTGCTGTTACTTCCTGGTTTATATAGAGTCCCTCAGCCAATTGGGGGGCTGGATGTTCCCCCTCTCAGGAGCTTTGGGGGCAGGGCCCTCTATCAGCTAATGCTTCACTGGATCTTTCCCTAGTTACTCTTATGAGCCGCTGGGAGGCAGTTATGGACTGGACCCTACCTGGAGACCCATGGGCTTGGGATTGAGGCCTGTGATTCCTCTCAGTAAATGGGAATTTTGTCATTCGCATCCATGGAGACCCAGTTTTATTCAATGAGCTTTCATCATTCAGGATTCAGTCATGTACCTACATTTCAATGCAGGAATTGAAAGGAGATAGCCTACAGTCTAATCTTAGGGGAAAAAGCTTCCCACCCCCATAGATCAATGACAACCTGGAGGGTAGTTTTCCTAGTGGATTCCAGAGACTGAATTTTTCAAAGTTTCCAAAGGTACATTGGAATGAGGTGGTGGCTGTTTAAAAGGCAAATGAGGCCTGGTTTGGCAGGAAGAGCAGTACTGATGATTTCTGGCACCTTTAAAATGCGTAGTGAAATTTTCAGTGGCAGATCCTTCCCCAGAACATAAATACATATTGCATGAATGTATTTCAGTGAAGATGCAAGAATCTGTCTGATCTGAAAATTGTTGCTGTATAACGTTTTAAAACAAAATGTTTAATGTTACAATCAGAAATATCAAACTACTATTAAAGAGGGATGAAGACTGCTTTTTAATCTCTGCCATTGGGCTCCTTTGAATGTGGATCAAAGCTTCCAGTCAGTTTTCTCTGCAGCCCACAACAGCATGAATGCATTTTTGCAGATGCAAACAGTTTGTCTACATGGCTATTTTGGTTGCAGAGCTGGAGGCTGCAGCTGAACATGTGTTCCATAATGGTATTTTCTAGCTGTATGATAACCCCCAGCAGGGCACTCTGAGATACTGATATTAATCCAAAGCTTGATTCATAGATAAGATTAACAGTTTATTTTAGTCTCCCTCTCTTTCCTCAGATTCCTTCTTAAAATTCACTTTTTCAAGCCATTTTTTCTCTTTTTTTCCCATCTGTAATACTTACACCTTCCTCACCTAATCTGCTATCCAGTGTCTTGTCCTGTTTGTCTCAGATTGTAAACTCTTCAGGGCAAGGAATGTCTTAATCTGTTTATACATTTACAGTGCTATATACATGATTTCTTGTAGTTATAATTTTCAGGGAGATTTGATTCTCCTGTTATGGACTTTGAGAAAACTGCCTGTACTCAAGAAAGTGTTTCTGGAATTGTATTGGAGACATTAGCTGACCAAGTCACTTGGTGATTGCAGATGTGCCTCTTGCACATTACACTCTAGTCATTCCCATTCCTGTTTCCAGAGGTCAGGCAGCCTGGAAGTGTTCACCTCCCAGTTCTGATATAGGAATCTCTCACAAACCACCTTCTCAATCCTTACCTCAAACAACCAGATGATGAGCACAGTAAGCCCAATTGACCTCATGATACCAGTGTAGTAATCCAGCAGGGCCTGCCTGCATCCCTTCATCCAGATATTGAGCTCCTCCATCAGAAAATCATAATTATAGTGAGCGGTGTTATTTGTAAGCTGGTATTGGATACAAGGCCGTGGTGAATTTGGATTGCAGCAGCTGAAGGGCACTCCATCCACCAAGAACTTCCCATCAACATTACTTTTCAGACGGCTGCAACAAGATGGAAAGT
Source organism: Chelonia mydas (assembly GCF_015237465.2). Classification (NCBI taxonomy): domain Eukaryota; kingdom Metazoa; phylum Chordata; order Testudines; family Cheloniidae; genus Chelonia; species Chelonia mydas. Next base: position 69,867,710 of record NC_051246.2, read on the forward strand.
AAAGGCATTATAGAGCTGGTAGCAGCAGCAATAGATACATTGGCAATTTCTGCTGCTGTTGTTTAGAAGCTACATCCTAACTGTGGATAGCTGCAGACCTTTCAAAGGTGGAGTAGGAAGAATGAGAATACATTTCCCCAACATGCCAGGCTGTTCAATGTGGAAAGGAGAAATTTCTGCTAAAGTGTTTCCTCAAGTGTAGTATCAGTTCTATGTTAATTATGACCTCTGATGAGGGGCTGTGTCCTGCATTTGCAGGGAGTGGATTCAATGATGATATGGAGAATCTTTCTAGACACCTGCACTGAGAATATTAAAAAAGCAAAAACTATAATTTGGTTTTCTTGGTACAATTCTAGTGCAGGACAGAGCATTATAATGCTGTGTTTTGCTAGCATCTCTGCTTCTATAGTGTTTTTTGTAACACAGAAATGTCTACAAAACGTCAGCCAATACAGGAACAAATGTGAGCCACAGTAACCATGAGAGATTGCTTATTGACTGTTGAACATTGTATCCATCTGACATGGCTGGAATGACATGTATTCCCTGACCATTTACTATACATGAACGTCCCCTCTCTTTATTTTGCTAGTGGTCCTGTTAGAAATACTGAAGTTACTTGTTTAACATCCTGTCAAAATTTTATCCCTCAGTGAGCTACCACCAAATCTCAGGGAGGTTACCTGCTTTATCAGCTACAGGAATGAGGTAAGCATGAACTCCTCCGTCTTGTAGAGTCTCTACCTTAATTTTGCTGCTCTCATTCTCTGAGCTATTCTACTCCTGCTAATGGCAGCAGAATGAATGAGAGATAAAAGATCCTCATCAGTCAAAGTGCATAGAGTATAACTAGTGTAAGTGTCAGAACAACAAATTGTCAGGAGAACAGGAAGGTGAACCAAAGAGACACGGAACTGAGGCCAGGAAAGAAACTGTAGTGGAGGGGAAAGGAGAGGGTGGACAGATCAAATGGGGAAGGAAAAAATTCCTACCTTGGCTGTAGTTCCCCTTTACTCATGATCCGTACTCCCAGTGTCCCCCCCCGCCCCAACTCTAAAATGACAGAATAATGGCCCCTGTATGTCAATGACATGAATCCATTAGCTACATGGTGATTGTTAAAACTCACTCATTTTCTGGGGCCCTAAGCATTCTTTTATTCCCAGGCATTTTTTTTTTTCATTTCCTTGTTGCTCACTCCAAGTAGCTGTGGTGAGAAGGGTACTCTATTTCTAATATCTATAACAGAAGGTTCAAAAATCTTATGGGTGTCTCCCCATTGCCATAGTACTTCCCTCAGTGATGGCAAATAGCAAATTCTGACAGTTAATGTTGGAATTTGCTACTGCTGTACCAGTGGCAGAAATGTTATGGGTAAGAAGACTGGGCAACGTGGGGAGATGCTCATTAGAATTTACTACCTTAATTTAGTGTAATCAAATTACATGGGTTCTTGCAGCAGGCATTTTTATGGTGAACAAAAACAGGTAACCCTGTTTACTTTTACACTCCAAGGATGTGCTTGTAACTAACCAAAGCAATCACATGATCTTGTTATTAGCGCCTTTGTCCCCCTTCTACAACTTCCAGCGTTTGTTACCATTTCTTATCCTAGTGTGGTTTAATGTAGATTGGAGGCTCTACAGAGCAGGGACATTGTTTTATTTGTCTACACAGTGCACCATGTGCATTAATGGTGCCGTATAAGCAAATATTTTCGTGATGAGACGTGACACAGAACAGCATTTTTTCTGCAGGACTGACAGGAATGAAAAAGCAATTCATTTTACTTTTATCTCCAAAGGTCAGCTGATATTGTTGGGAGCTCCCATGGAGAGCCGATCTGCTGAGTATAACAGTTATATCACTTTTCAAAGTAGAACCATGCTTTAAAACACCTCTTCAATCAATCTGCCCTCTCTTGTCAATACTTCCCCCACACTCCTTCTCCTACACAGTTATCCTAAGCCTTATTTTATTTACATGGTAAACGGCTCTGGGCAGGAAAGGTGTCTTATCTATGTGTAACACCGAGAGACCCTGGTCATCGGCGGACAAAATCTAACCTAGGACCTCTGGAGCTTTGTGCATGAGCCTCGACTGTATGAGCTAAAAGCCATATGGCTTGTAGTTAAGGCTACAGAGCAGACTCATTAATCTGTCTCTAAGTGGTCTCGGTGCCACTAGATGAGACAGAATACCACACCCAGGAGGTGTGTGCTTTACATATGCTCTCTGAAGACCTTGGTAAACCTCCAGCACTATGTAAATGCTTAGTAGTAATAACTGCAATTTCAATTTCCAAGCTTTATGCAAACTGGATCTTTGGTTTCACATCACCTGGGTTCATGCCCACTGAATCTGGAGTTCAAACATAGCCAAAAACTCACTCCAATCCAATTGAAGTGTGTTGTTTTCCTTAGCTTCATGTTGAAATGATCAAAAGTTGTGAGTTTTGAGTAGCTTTGACATCAACCGGCCAATCAGTCCAGACTTGCTCAGATCTTGGGCTGAGGTTTTCCTGAGAGGTTTTCAAATCTTTTGACAAGCCTGGCCCACATTCTGAGCTTGATATGAAAGCTGAAATGAGGCAGGTTTCAATAACATTTGCACAGCCTTGGCTAACCTTTCTTAGTTCTTTCATCAGAGTTCTGCTCTCTCCCCACCAACCATGCGGGTATCTCACAACACATTTTTCCCTTCCTGCTGCTTGTGTATTAAAGAAAAACTGCAAATAATGTTGATTTGCTTGATACAGTGAAAAGCATAACTTGTTTATTTCTTTGAAGAGTCATGTATAAAATAATTAAATATACATAATAAAGCAGGAAGCAGCCAAAGTAACAGTTTGATGACTTGTAAGAAGACAGGAAGACGAGAAAAGCAGATTTTCCCCCCCGGGTTCTTATGCAGACTTTCTAGACTTCTGGAAAATGAAATGGGGAGGGGAAAAGATAAAACTTCCTGTGTCTAGCTGCAGCTCTGATCTTTCTGTCTTGATACATGTCTTCCTGTTGGAATTATCATTAATATGGTCAGCTCTCAGAGGTTACACAGCTACACAAATCTCCTTAGTGAAGATTTTTTAAAACCTTTTCAAGAATTATCACAAACTACTTTGTCAGGTGCTTCTTTAACATTCTGATTGTTACTTTTTATGTTATCTAAGAAAGAATTACTGCAGTCTTCTTTTAAGTGCACCACTTCCCTCTTCATGATTTTCATGGGAAACTAGCACCAACACATGCAACTTTTCTCCTGAGTTTCCCTCCGTCCCCCATCTTTTTATGTAATGTATATGGCATGTGCAATGTCATTAACTCTCCAGGGTGGAAGCGCAATGAGCCTTGAACTTAGAAATGTGGAGTCGTGTATGTGAAGGAGGAGCTTTCAATTTTTTTAAAATGCAATTAAAGATGACCAGACAATGTGGTGGCAGCACAATCAATGGTTTTCCTTCACTTCCAGAAAACTCACGAGCAGACTGCTCCGGGTAGCTGACTTGCCACCTTACAGAGGGAGTGAACATTTCAGTGTATTGTGTAATATACCAAAAAGTTTTTTTTAAAAGGCAACTTTTTATCATCCACATAGTTAACACATTTTGTTGCTAGAATGATCATTCCAGATTTGACTCTACAGCTCTTATTCAAAGACAGACGTCCAGGGGACTTAGGGCTTGTTTCTGCTCCCTTTATAAATCCATCAAAACTCTCACTGAGCAAGATAGTGCCCTTAAGTGCTACCACACTAAGCTTATGTTCATCCTTGGACTTAGGGTGACCATGTGGCCGAAACAAAGTGCTATTGCTGTCATTATCTACTTGGCTGATACCATCAGATACATTACGCAGACTCTGCATGTGTTATGTTACATCTCTGTGCTGATCTGATCACAGAAGTACTTCCTTTCCTTGAGATGGACACACCACCAGAATTGATCAATGTGATCTTTGGAAGAACTCTTCTTTCCCTCACTCCCAAAATGTCCTAACCCTAACTACTGGAGTTTGATCTTCAAATGCAGGTGCAACAACCAGCTTTGCCCTGCTTTCCCCACCCTTCAGTGCTTATCCTTGCATATTGCTTGTCTAATATGCCTCTACCTTTTGCTCAATACAAATTCTTTTTGACTGGGGTTTTTGGGGGTGGGGGTAAGATTTGTTCCTTCTCTAACTTTCTATCATGACCAATGAATACTTACTCCAAAACCTCTTTGGAGGCCATATTCAGATAACGAACAGATATCCACTGAATTTCAAACCAGTCTCTGAAGCCATTGTTTCCACAGCACTGGAATCCAATTTGTAATAGGTCTATGGTTTTCTTTAAGAAGCACCGTCCAGGGATGTCTGTGTCCTTGTAGAATTTAATAGCATCTCTCAATCCCAGATAAAGAGACTCCTCCAACTCATTCCTCATGGTGTAGCACATGACCGCACCCACCAGGATGCAGAAGGTGAAGCACAAGGTGCACACAATGTAAGGGAGCATGACTAGCCTCCATCGGGAGAACTTGTTGGTGTCCGAACAGTCATAGCAGATTTTGCCACCAAGGAAGTTGATGATGCAAGCTATGACCCCTACTGAGATGAGCATGTTGGGGACAGAGTTAATCTCCCCTTTTGCCATTACCTCACTGCGCTTCTTGATCTCTATTTTCAGAAAGAGACCCAGACTGAAGAGAATGACACCAGTTGCTACAGAAACCCAGTTGAGGATCCACAGGATCTGAGCCAATTTGTCTCTCTTAGTTTTTGTGAATTTTACTTTTAGGACAGCCATGGTCAGATCAGCGTTGGAAAAAGAAGCGTAGGTTGGGGAAGCTCATAAGCAGATTAATAGCATGTATCTAGAGTGAAGGAAAGGAAGAAAGGTTACTGTCTGTCATTTATTGTATATTTATATAATATGTGCAAGGAACTTCCTATACACTCTGAAGCTCTATTGGAGATCTGCCAGGAGCACCCCACCTCCTGCTTGAATTTCCTCCAGGAAGGTGGAATTTAGAAAGATATAATTCTAGGGAGAGATTGGAAACACTTAAAACAAAAATAAAAAAACACTCCAACCAAACAAAAAACACAGTATACCAACAAGGGTGGCTTTAAGATTTTCACTATGGGAGAGTGCTCCCTTAATGTAGTGAAAATATTATTTTGTATGCCCAGACCTGGAATACCGTGGTCAGTTCTGGTCACCCTGTCTAAATGAGGATGGAACAGAAACAGAAGGGGTTTAAAGACCAGCAACAAAGATGACTTCAGTGCAGTTACTCAAGGAATGAACTTGCTCTGTTTTGTTAAAATACCATTTACACTGCTGTTTTTCTATGACCAAACTTCTCCAACTTTTTTGAATATCTAAAAATACATTTTATTTGTATAGTGTGAAAAGCTGAATGAATTCCTCATGAAAGATGATAAACTCTCCTCCCCCACAATTTTTTTAGTAACTTGATCTGACATAAAAACTCTATTTCCACCAGCTGAAAAATACCTGTCATCCCAGAAAGAATAAACAAATTCTCACAAACTAAAAATGAAACCAAATCATCTAAGATGCTCTAGTCTTCTATATGTCTGACTGCCTTTTCTCTGCATTTCAAGGTATTTATTAAAACTGAGTGTTTGGAACAGTGCAGTATATTAGTTGTCTACCATGTCTTCTCACAACCACCACGCTATCCTTTTCCTAGACATTTTTTTAAATGAGTCCCCCTCCTTCCTGTCAAAGCCCTAAAAATCCATCCCAATTTTACTTAACACCCGTGCTATCTTCACAACCCTTGAGAAGGGCTTCCATCTTTCTGGCAAAAGAAGACTGGAAAAGTCTGTCTTCAGAGGCCACCCATATCTTAGTCACAGAAGTTGCTGTTTTGATCAATGTAAGGAACTCACTAGCTACTTGATACCCTATATTTTGCCTGTACCACTTTCTTGGTTTTTGATATATTATTTCCCTTTCTTTATTAACCTTCATTATCTAATTTAAAGAGGACATACATTGAATTATCTTTTGGATGAAACCTAAAATGAAGGTCCTAATCACTTGTCATCGAATATTCTATTATACTTTCTCCAAGAGCAGGGTTTTTATAACCCCAGTGTCATGGCCAGATTTAAACTAAGTTAATTATGTTCCTCCTATCTCACCTCCCCCTGTAGATTCATTTAGATAAAGAATTAATTTCCCTTCCCAGGCTGTTGTATAGTGGTGGTGTTAAAAAGTTGCAGTGCTCCAGGAGCAGGTTGACTGAAGTGGAGCCTGGATCCTCCATGGATTCAGCACCTCGACCCAAATTCTAGGATCTTTGCCTACTTCCCCCCAGCTCTTTCTTTCTCCTGCCTCCCAGTTCCCTACCTTGTGTAATAATTTTCCTTTTAGTTGGTCCCTTTTCCTCCTCCTCTTTCCTGTTCATCTTGCTGGTTTGCTACTCTTCTGAATGAACTCCTGGTAGTGTGGGAATTGCTTGGAGCTGGACAGGCCCACAGCTGATGGCAGCTTCCTGTTCTCTGGTAGGTGTGGGCCCTCTTCCACAGCTGCTGCCACCTGCTGGGGGTTCCTGGAGGAGTTTCCACACTGGTTACAACTGCTACTACTGCTTCAGTCTACTGGAGATCCCTTGGTCTTCTCTGTCATGATGCCTCCAGAACTTTTGAACTCAGTGCTACAAAGCATCAGTATCTAATCCAGTTTAAGGTCTTCCCCTTCAAAGCTCTCAATTTCTTAGGGCCAGAATGTATCTTCCTCTGCACCTCTCTCATAATATTGTTTTCAACAGCTATAACTAAGCTGTTGGTGCCCAGGGACAAAGGTTGCTAGAGAAGAAGACAACGGTTGTGGCTGTGGAGCTCTGCTGAAGCAGGTTAAAATCAGCTCCTGTTTTACCTCCTTTAGAGCACAAGACTCAGCTGTTTGCAATAGGCTTTCCTTTCTTAGGTGATGACACTGAACTCTCTCTTTTCCTCCCCTCCTGCAAAACAGTCCCCCCTGAGGCCTGGTCTACAAACAGTTTTTGAACTGATTTAACTAGGGGTGAGATTTTTATACTGATATGGTTAAATTGGTGCAACCCCAAATGTGGATGCTGTTATACAAGTATAAAGATGTTTATCCTAGAATTGATTAGTCCCATAGATTTATAGGAATATGATATGCTGGTGCAAAAGCTTTTATGCAGATATAACTGCATCCACATGAGGGGCTTGTATTGCTTTAACTATACCAGTTTGAAACCAGTACAGTTACAGAAGTACAAAAAACACATGTAGGCAAGCCCTAAGAAACTGACAACCCACAGAACTAGAACGCCATAGAGTAGAGAATATAGATGTGTCCTGAAGCTTAAGCCATGTATTTAGTACCTAGACACCATTGCGATTGATGCATTATAAATACTTATGTATCAGTTAAAAACATAATGAAACAAACTAATTGATGATACTCAGTTGACTTCAGTTGCACATGTGAGAAGAGAGTAGTTCTGTTTGCACATCCATGGAGTGGGTTGCTTTGTTTGTATTTGGATGTGGGTGGGTGTCCTTATGATCCTGAATACTAGCGTGATGCCTTAATGTGTGTGAGATCAAATTAATTCCTGGTGCAACTCTATTAAGTTACATTAGGGATGAATTTGGTCCCAGGATTACACATCTCTGTAATTTTCCTAAAAAGTTAATGGCTTGATTTTTCAAGGTGCTGAGACCTGCAACTCCTTTTGACTTCAAATGGAGTTGTACCTGCTCAGCATCTCTGAAATTCAGGCCCTAATTTTAATACTCATGAAAGGTGGCAAATTTTCACAGGCCTGGAGATTAAAGCTGTTTGTCCACAAAACAGCTACCCAAGGAGCAGCAGAAGAGCATGCTTCCCTCACACCATTCTCCAACAATGTGCCTCAACACTGTTCTGACAGGATCATCTCTACAGGTGAATGGATAGTTTAGCTTCTGTATAAGCTGAGTACTGGGCCTGTCTGCTGAGCCTGATGACCGTAACTTTGACTGTTTCACCAATTAAGCTGTTCATGACCTGAACTTAAATAGCTGTATGCAGCTGTTGCAAATGGGTTTATCTCCCAGTGATACTCAGATCTTGCAAACACAACGTCAGAGAGAATCTGTTTTAAAATCTCTTCACTGCTGACCTGCAGTGCACATTCAGGGGCCAGGCTATTTTAATGCATTGCATTAGTTTCTATGAAATGTGAGGAGGCACTTACATCAGCCCACACAGTTGCCTCTTTGCTGGCGGTATGTAGTGTATGTCTGCAACACTGGATAGACAACTTAAAAAATTTTCTTTAACATCTGAGCAAAATTTGCAATCTAAACTTTAAAATTTGTATTCTACCTTTCCCTTCGCCTTCATCCACTTGAGTTGAGATGCATGGGTCAAGGTGAAATAATTGAACCAAAGTAAGTGTGTGTATTATACTTCACCAGCCATAGATGAACTCTGGCTGAAATTCACTGCAGTGCAGGGCTACTACTAGAGGCCCTGTGTAATGGGGTGACTTTAATCTTATGTAGCTACTGACACATCAGTTAATTCCCTGTTTTTTCATCCCTTGAGGTTGTTTATAATAATACAATGAAATTTTCATATTAAGGAGTGACTCCACTAAGCAATTCCCCTCCCCCCCAAGTAACTGTCTCCCTATAAACTATTCCCAATGTTTCTATTTGATTTTAGTTGAAGGGTTCAATTCACTGTATATTTCCACTTGCATCTGCCAGTGAAACCCATGCTGCAGACTCCTGGCAACAGAATGTCTGCCTGGACTGAGGGCTCCAGTGTGAGCTATACTACTCTGGGAAAGAAGGGGAAAGACCCCATGGAAGAGTGCAGTGGGCTGTGTGTGACTTCCCCTGTTCTCCACAAGTGTTGTAAAATCTGTGGGGTTTCACCACAGATCTTGTGGCTATTCCTGGGTGTGTGGAGGCTCCGGCTTCACCTACTCTGGAGTTGGGGGACAACCCTCCCATCCATACCTGATGGACTGATCTGCAGGAAACTTCAAACTGAAAGTCAGAGTTTCCTTGACCCTTTGTGGGTATTTCCCATATAGGAACAATTTGTTCCTATGCTAGTCATTTATTAAATTCCTTAGGGGGTTAAACTTTTAAACCAGGTGATGCTTTCCTAGCATTCCTCTCCTCTGTAATAATTTGTGTAAACATATATTTTATTGTTATACCTCCACTAACAGTTCAATTAAGTGGTGTATGCAGGCATCTAGCTCAAAATGGAATACAGCATTAATAGTGCCCCATGGCAGCCTTTTTTAATGCATCACAGTGAAAGACTCATTCTCCAGCATACAAATTTAAGTACAATTATGGTGTAAAAAGTGAATGCAAAAATTATATTGTCTTACAATTCACCATCAGTTCCTATGCGTTTTCAAGTTACATAAGCAAATTTTACTATAAATCAGCTTTTATTCCTTTTAGCTGTGCAGAGCTCACACAACTGTCTGTCTAGACGATGGAAATACACATCACTGCTGATTCCCTTCCAAAATTATAAATGTGTAGACAAAGATTTGTTTTTCTCTCTGTTATGGGAGAGCATTCTGAGTTCTGTTAGCTGAAAAAGAATTCTCTTCCAACAGCTGAAACTCAATAAGCATGGAATCCCCATGATACCATTGTCACACTTTCCCTATTTTGACTAAAACTGCCTTTAAAAATGGGGCCCTCTGCAGTGCATTACACCTTCATTTCAGGATGTCCACTATATACTACTTATGCTATGTCAAACTACAGTTGCCTGTCACAGGACAGGCACTGATTGTTTAGTTTTAATTTATTTATGGAATGGAAATCAACATCGGAAACTTGCCTCAAAGTTATGTTACAAACTAGCTATGTCTTATCTCACAAGCTTCACTAAAACCTGCCACTTTAGTCACACGTGTCTTCTTATTTATCGTTACAACTGTTGCAAAGGAAACCACTAACCTGTTTCAGACCATTGGAGACCATCTCAAAACTGGCACCTTCCTGATAAAGGGTAACCATTTATAGGGGGTCACTGGATCATGCATCCTGAGGAAGAGTCAGCCACCAATATCCAAGCATCTAAAATCTCTACACAGCACTTACCAAGGGAGAGGGGGAAAGACTTAAACTCTCCTGCCCATACTAATCCCTGCTGCATTCCTAATCATGGCTAGAGATTTATTGCAGGGTTCTTATGCCACCAGGTTAAATCCTGCAAAACAGGACACTTAACCAAACGTAATCTGAGACCTCTGTGACATACTATACTTACGGCAGCTTCTTTTATCAGCGACCTATAGGCCTGGGGCAGGAAGCAATTAATATTGCCTCTTCACATAGAGTACCCTGATTCATTCACCATCTCCTAAACCACTTCTACACACACATTCTCTCTCTCTCTCGAATATAAATATGCCCCAAAGCTAAAAGGCTAGAGTAATGAAAGTCTCAGCTCTTTCTAGAGTGGAAAGTCAGCTCAGGTCTTCCTCATTTATGTGAATTATAATGTTACTTACCCATAGTTCCACGTGTGGTATTTTGTTGCTTTAGTTGGAATTTGTCTGAGTATATAAAAATTGTTACTGTAACTGTAAACATGAAGGGCATAGGAATTGTACAGGACATACCCTGAGGTGAATGGGTCACCCTGACTGTACAAGTAATGGATTCTGGTTTGGGAATTGTATTCAGATTCAAGAGAAATATGACAAAGGGTTTTGTCCCAGAGACAGGGAGCAGCATACTAGATAGCAGGGACCCTGTCTAAGGATCCTGTTTTGTTCTGGGTTCTCCACGTGGATCTTTTGAAACCTGCATAGAGTGATTCAGTGAGATTGTACCAGATGCAACCATGGTGAGCTTTCAGCGCTGGTGGCAAAGAACTAACTTCACAGCAAGGCTTGACCAGATTAGTGGAGGTGACACAGAGCTGACTTTACAGTGAAGCCTGACTGGACTAGAGGCAGTGAGAGCACCAGATCAGAGGTCACAGAAGTAGACCATAGCTGCATGTTAGAGTGGGACCTGCAGACTTCTCTGGGCTGGAATGAACCAGTAGAGAAGACAGATTCCCATGACTCCTCCTTGACTACCACCAAGTCTATTTGGACCCGTGGGCGGAGATTACTATTGTGGTAAAGAGTTCTGGAGTAACACAAACCAGACAATTAACATTTGAAACTCTGGGGTTGATCACTTATACTCCTGATACGCTGACTGCATTTCCCTCCTATTCTTATATGTAAATATATATGTGATTGTTTTTATTTTATTTTCTTTTTTCCCCAAACAAGAGGTATTTATAGTTCCATATCCCTGAGGGCTTCAGTTGTGAATGGGGAAGAACCACCTAGAAAGGTGACCAGGGAGTTTACCCAGAGGCAGAAATAGGAGTTCAGCTGTGGGTTGGGACTTGAAGCCATTGTTTTATTTATTTTAGAAAAGGATCCCTGGGCAGTTAAACCTGGCCTTTGTTTCTCCCATTGACACCTGGCAAAAGGGTTACACAGATAATTTCCATACAAAACATTTCTCTCACTTAAAGATAAGCTTGTTCAAGTGTGTTTCTGCTCAGAGCAAACATTAACAGCCAGGAACCATAAGTTAACACAAAAGTTACATCCAACACTATACAAATCTCCCAGCATTCACCTACTGCTGTCATGGCATTCATCACACCAATGCACTAAGACCATCTGTAAAATATTCAATTCAAAAGTATTATCACCCTCAGTGCATTCATCAAAGAACTGCAATGCACAACATGGAAACTGAAGCACAGAAAGGTTGAGGACAAAAATGTTAAATTATCCACTAATTTTGGGTGCTTGCCCCCTAGACCCCTTCTTTTAAAGGTGCTGCAAATCTGCAGCTCCTATTTATTTTGATTTGCGTTGCAGGTGCTCAGCACCTCTGATAAATGAAGGTGGCTTGATTAAGTGCATAAGTATGGAATTAGGTGCCTAACTTCAGGCACCTAGGCTTGAAAATTTTGTCCTTTGACTTTATAGCACCATGTGCATCTACATTATGTCCGTTTGTATTAGTAATATAGAATCATAGAATATCAGGGTTGGAAGGGATCTCAGGAGGTCATCTAGTCCAACCCCCTGCTCAAAGCAGGATCAATCCCCAATTAAATCATCCCAGCCAGGGCTTTGTCAAGCCTGATCTTAAAAACTTCTAAGGAAGGAGATTCTACCACCTCCCTAGGTAATGCATTCCAGTGTTTCACCACCCACCTAGTGAAAAAGTTTTTCCTAATATCCAACCTAAACCTCCCCCACTGCAACTTGAGACCATTACTCCTTGTCCTGTCATCTTCTACCACTGAGAATAGTCTAGATCCATCCTCTTTGAATCCACCTTTCAGGTAGTTAAAAGCAGCTATTAAATCCCCCCCCATTCTTCTCTTCCGTAGACTAAACAATCCCAGTTCCCTCAGCCTCTCCTCATAAGTCATGTGTTCCAGACCCCTAATCATTTTTGTTGCCCTTTGCTGGACTCTTTCCAATTTTTCCACATCCTTCTTGTAGTGTGGGGCCCAAAACTGGACACAGTACTCCAGATGAGGCCTCACCAATGTCGAATAGAGGAGAACGATCACGTCCCTCGATCTGCTGGCTATGCCCCTACTTATACATCCCAAAATGCTATTGGCCTTCTTGGCAACAAGGGCACACTGTTGACTCATATCCAGCTTCTCGTCCACTGTCACCCCTAGGTCCTTTTCCGCAGAACTGCTGCCTAGCCATTCGGTCCCTAGTCTGTAGCGGTGCATTGGATTCTTCCGTCCTAAGTGCAGGACCCTGCACTTATCCTTGTTGAATCTCATCAGATTTCTTTTGGCCCAATCCTCCAATTTGTCTACGTCCCTCTGTATCCTATCCCTACCTGCCACTGTATCTACCGCTCCTCCTAGTTTAGTATCATCTGCAAATTTGCTGAGAGTGCAATCCACACCATCCTCCAGATCATTTATGAAGATATTGAACAAAACCGGCCCCAGGACCGACCCTTGGGGCACTCCACTTGATACCGGCTGCCATCTAGACATGGAGCCATTGATCACTACCCGTTGAGCCCGACAATCTAGCCAACTTTCTACCCACCTTATAGTACATTCATCCAGCCCATACTTCAACTTGCTGACAAGAATACTGTGGGAGACCATGTCAAAAGCTTTGCTAAAGTCAAGAAACAATACATCCACTGCTTTCCCTTCATCCACAGAACCAGTAATCTCATCATAGAAGGCGATTAGATTAGTCAGGCATGACCTTCCCTTGGTGAATCCATGCTGACTGTTCCGGATCACTTTCCTCTCGTGCAAGTGCTTCAGGATTGATTCCTTGAGGACCTGCTCCATGATTTTTCCGGGAACTGAGGTGAGGCTGACTGGCCTGTAGTTCCCAGGATCCTCCTTCTTCCCTTTTTTAAAGATGGGCACTACATTAGCCTTTTTCCAGTCGTCTGGGACTTCCCCCGATCACCATGAGTTTTCAAAGATAATGGCCAATGGCTCTGCAATCACAGCCGCCAATTCCTTTAGCACTCTCGGATGCAACGCATCCAGTCCCATGGACTTGTGCACGTCCAGCTTTTCTAAATAGTCCCTAACCATTTCTTTCTCCACAGAGGGCAGGCCACCTACTCCCCATGCTGTGTTGCCCAGCGCAGCAGTCTGGGAGCTGACCTTGTTCGTGAAGACAGAGGCAAAAAAAGCATTGAGTACATTAGCCTCTTCCACATCCTCTGTCACTAGGTTGCCTCCTACATTCAGTAAGGGGCCCACACTTTCCTTGGCTTTCTTCTTGTTACTTCTTTCAACATACCTGAAGAAACCCTTCTTGTTACTCTTAACATCTCTTGCTAGCTGCAGCTCCAAGTGCGATTTGGCCCTCCTGATTTCATTCCTACATGCCCTAGCAACATTTTTATACTCTTCCCTGGTCATTTGTCCAATCTTCCACTTCTTGTAAGCTTCTTTTTTATGTTTAAGATCCGCAAGGATTTCACTGTTAAGCCAAGCTGGTTGCCTGCCATATTTACTATTCTTTCGACACATCGGGATGGTTTGTCCCTGTAACCTCAATAGGGATTCTTAGAAATACAGGCAGCTCTCCTGGACTCCTTTCCCCCTCATGTTATTCCCCCAGGGGATCCTACCCATCAGTTCCCTGAGGGAGTCGAAGTCTGCTTTCCTGAAGTCCAGGGTCCTTATTCTGCTGCTTACCTTTCTTCCCAGTGTCAGGATCCTGAACTCGACCAACTCATGGTCACTGCCTCCCAGATTCCCATCCGCTTTTGCTTCCGCTACTAATTCTTCCCGGTTTGTGAGCAGCAGAAGAAAAGCTCTCCCCCTAGTTGGCTCCTCCAGCACTTGCACCAGGAAATTGTCCCCTACATTTTCCAAAAACTTCCTGGATTGTCTGAGCACCGCTGTAGTGCTCTCCCAGCAGATATCAGGATGATTAAAGTCACCCATGAGAACCAGGGCGTGCGATCTAGTAGCTTCTGTGAGTTGCCGGAAGAAAGCCTCATCCACCTGGTCCGGTGGTCTATAGCAGACTCCCACCACTACATCACTCTTGTTGCTCACACTTCTAAACTTAATCCAGAGACACTCAGGTTTTTCTGCAGAGTAGAGAGCTGAAGCCAAGGTTATCTGTAGTTAGAGCAAGGAATTGATCCTGGGTTCTATTATGGCTCTGCAACTGTCCAACTATGTGATGCTGGGCAAGTTACTTAGGCCCAAATTTTCAAATATGGCCTCTAATTTTGGGGTGCACCTATTTATACACCATGGGCCTGGCTTTTATAAATACTGAGTACCCACAACTCCAGTTGCAGTTGATAAGACCTGGAGATGTCCATCTTCTCTGAAAATCAGCCCCTATTTTCTCAGGGTAGACACTCAAAATTTGGAGCACACAAAATTGTGGAATTTAAATATAACTTTCCTGCACTTCTGTAAAATGATACATCCCTGTCCTACAAGGGGAAATCATGTTGTTCTAGCTCTCCCATCCTACTACTGCTGCCTTACTGCTCACTGTATCCAAAGTGTCTTAGACTGGAAAAGTTGTTCCCTGATTATTTCTTTTCTGGAACTTACCTCTTCCTAGCTAACCCCTACCCTATTAGGGTTGCCAGCCCTCCAGGATTGTCCTGGAGTCTCCAGGAATTAAAGATTAATCTTTAATTAAAGTTTATGAAATCTCCAAGAATTCGCCCAACCAAAGTTGGCAGCCTTATACCTTATGCCACTGAGTTAAGGTGATGTCCTCTGCAGAGTCAATTTATATAGTTAATGTGGTAGAGTAAGATATTGTTAAGAAGTTTGATAACTGTATTAATAAGAATGTAGGGTTTCCAGAATGCTTTGGAAGTGCTCATCTGAAGTAAGGAGCATGGCCAAGACCTAGAGCCTTTCAAACAAGTCTGAGATTAGTCTAGTGTTTGCTGGAAAGAATCATAATCCAAATGTGTCAGAAAGGGGGAGAGATCAGCCCCAGAAAGCAAATCATCAAATAATAAATTTTGTATCTGGTTAGGAGAGAGTCAAAGTTCTAAATTATTATTGTTTTTAAAACATTCTTCACTTCCTAGGATCTCAGTGTACTCTACAAACATTAATTAATTATGTTTCTTGTACCCCTGTGAGAAAGTTAAGTAGTTCTTCAGTTTTACAGATAGAGTAACTTGAGGCACAGAGAGGCTAACTGATTTGCCCTATGTCACATGGATAGAGCTTGGTATAGATCCTTAAAGTCCTGACTCCCAGTTCCCTGCACTAGTCATTAGAGATTTCTTCAGAGATGGGAGATCATTGTTAGGTTCTACTGTAATGTAAAAGAAACAGGCTTATCAGAATCAAGGCCTCATTGTACATAGTCACAGTGCCTGAAAAACTTGCATAAATAATGCTGTCAATGCCAGCATTAATTTACTCAGGAAAATATTCATGTTTCTTGGAGGATGAAGAGAGAGATTCAAGAGAGATTCTTTTCCACTTTCATTCCTTCCCAGTACAGCCAAGATAATATTTTAACCAATTTTTATGCTAAAAATTTACACTATCCCCATCCAAAATATCTGCAGAGCCCAGCTACAATAGGAGTGGATTTTCCATGCCTTTCACTGTCTCCAGGATGAATATCTAGGGATGATATGGTCTCAAATGCCGTGTACTAACAGACCAAGGCATCTTCCCTGTTGCTTTGAAATGTAAACCTGGTGCTTGTCTGCACTGAAGGAGAGGGTCCAGCTGGTGGCAGTGTTGGTGCATGTGGACTGTACTATAGGAAGACTGCATTTGCTAGTTACGGACAATAGAGTAGAATCCACCCAAGTGCATGCTCAAGGAAGCACTAATTCAAGAAATAACATAAATCCAACCTTGCTGCTGTTAGAGGCCAAGGATATTGGTTTTTTACTCCCTGGTTTCATAGCTAGTGAAGGGTTAAAGCTACAAAGTGAAGATCCAAAGCAGGGAGCATTCAGATCTAGGATTTGGGTTCAGGAGGAAACCTGATTATACCTAGGCTTGGCAGATTTTAATTTTTTAAAATATAACTTTGACAGATATCAATGTTTTATTTTAAAGATATTTTTAATTTTTAATCAATTTAAATTTTCACAGTTGTGCAAAATTATGGGTTAAAGCATTTTTTCCCAATTTTTATCAATTTAAATTTTCACAGTTGTGGGAATTTATGGGGGAGGGTCAGATAGTGGAGGTCAGACAATAATTATTTAATGACCGTAGGTGTTAAGATTAAAAAAGTTAAAGCTTCATAACCATTAAAACACAAATTGTCAACATTGCATGTTAAAATATACAAAGTAAATATTCTTAAATTAAACTCTAAGTTCTCAAGCACATATTTCTTTCCTGACTGATCTGTAAATTTTGATTATTATCAATGGAAAACATTGTTTTTTGTGTGTAAGGTGAAATGGATGTTTACCAATTAAAAAGCTAATCCTTCCAAGCCTAATTATACCTGTTGCAGTTTAATAACATGCTTGCTGGGAGTGTCTGTATGCCAAGTACATAATATGCTAGAATAGCACTTTGGGACTGAGCAGGAGTAGTTGTTTGTGTATGTCTACCATCTACTGCCTGGAGGCCTGGATAGAGGATAAGGGTAGTACTGTTACTGAATGCTAATAGTGATAGCTCTGCTGATAGAACAGTGGCTTTGGGATCTGAATGAAAAATATTTTTCATTTTTCAACCAAGTTAACAAATATTTAATACATTGCTTAGCTGCTAAGCACTGATACAGACGTGTAGTGACAAGTGAGTTGTGGGTGTATTCACCCAATTAGCTACATGCATGTGAAAATGGTTTATGCTGCAAAAATACACAATAAATCTGTTTCCAGAAGTGAGTATTTTACTATTACATTTTGATAGCTTTCTTTTTCTTTAATTTCATGTGAATTTTAATGACTTGTGAAAGGTGCAAGAATGACTGACCTGGAGCCTGAAGCCACAGAGCAGGTAAAATACAAGTAGGTGCCATGCAACCTTTCTCCAACATGCCTCAGCCTCATGGGAGAAGAATCTATAGGACAAGATTCTTTTGCATGGGGGGGAAGATGGGGAAGGAAAGAGTTAGGGCTTCATGGTCCATTCATTCCTTGGCTTTTTTGCTTAGATTGTCAACAAAAGTGTGCGTGCTAATTATGGTGATGGTATTTTGATGAGGACACATGTCCACTAAGAACTGTTCTTAGACCATCAAACTTTGCTAAAGTTTTCCAAGGAAATGCAGAGAGAGAGAGAGGAAAACAGAGGTAATGCTAAAAATCAAAGGTAAGGAGCGTAGGGATGGTGGAAATTTTAAAAGACAACCTAATTTATGTGCTAGAATGCTGCAAGGCAGATTGCAAACAAGATCAATTATAACTTATTTATATCACAGTAGTGCTGAGAGGCTCAAATCATGATCGAGGCCCCCCAAGTACTGTACAGATTGAGTAAGAGACAATCCCTTTCCCCAAAGACCGTGCAGTCTAAACAGAGGAGACGGACAAAAGGAGGGAGAAAGGAAGTCATTATTGTCCCCATTTTATAAATGGGGAATTGAAACATAGAACAAGCTTGCACCGGAAGTTTGTGTCAGAGCTGAGAATTGAAACCATATTTTAGATTTGTTAGCAGGTTAAAACTTACAGGTCAGGTCTGGTTCTCTTCTATGGCAGTTGCCCGCTCCTGTGGCACTGGACCCAACCATGCCAAGTAATAGCCTTGCTCTTCGCCCTCATGTCTCATGTTCTACAGTCAAGAAAACATCACAGGCCAATAATCAAGAAGCCTGTTTTAAATGGAATTGTAACCTCATTCTCAGGGCTCTCAGGAAGCCTCCTTTTAAATAACCAAGGCAAGTTCCTTATGTTACTTTTCCTTTTAAGGTTACCTTCCTCAATGTTACACCTCAAAGGCTAGTCAGTTAGGAGCCCTATACTATCAAGGAACTGTTTTTCCCCTGACAAAGTTATCCTCAGAACCTCTCCTGAATTTCTTCTCAAGGTCAATTCACCCTTCCACATTAATCAAGACATTTTTCTTTGGTCGTTTTGTCACAAACCTTCTCCTAAGGTTATTCATCACTCCTTAAACATCATGTGAATCATAAAATATTACCCAGATAGGGCATCCTGTTTTAGAAAATCTGAGGCAGTCTTCTGTAGCTGTATCCTTCAAAAACAAAGTCACATGGTCCCAAGGAGAAGCCAAGTATCCATAAATTTCCTCTGAAAGAGATCTATGTGCCCCTGCCAGTTTAATGGCAACCTTAGGGGCAGAGAGAAATGTGTCATCTTATGAGGAGCTGTGACTTGGGTACCTCTCCATACTTCTGTTAAACTACATAAAGCAGATACACTATATTCAGCTGGTGCTTCCTTTGATCACTGGATTTTGCAGGATGTCCATCCTGTAAAATTTTCTCTTCTGTTCCTCACTTAAAGCATACGTCCTGCCTCCTTACTTTTTTTAAATGACCTGCTACTTCCAACAAATTATAAGACTGGCAGATGTTCATTTGCTGGGTAGTGAGATTATTTTATCTTAATTCTAAATTTGTCTTCGCTTGGGAATTAACATGGATCAATCCTGTGCATCTCTGCCTTATTCCTGATCATTTCTGTTTTGTTTCTCCTTGCTTTACATTTTGTCTCTGAGGCTGTGCTTGCCTCTTACAGGGCCAGTGATTGAGCAGAAACATATTCAAATAAATTTGTCTTGTGATTTGCATATGGGGGTATAGCTAAGCCCAGCAGTTACAAGATTGATAGATGATCTATCCAAAACCAAGAGATATTGGGACGTAAGACACAATTATTTCACTCAAATAATTACTGCTGACATATGGGTTCCCCTTTGAAACCATCCACCCACAGAGTCGTAAACAAACTTGAAGAACTTCTGAATCCTAATCAAATAAAAAATAGTAGCTAGCTTGGCAAAGAGAAATTCCATTAAAACTACTTTCCCCTGCCCTGAAGTGCATGAATACCAAGATGAGAGCAGCCCTCACAGTTGAGAAGCGAGTGGCGATAGCCCTGTGGAAGCTTGCAACGCCAGACAGCTACCGGTCAGTTGGGAATCAATTTGGAGTGGGCAAATCTACTGTGGGGGCTGCTGTGATGCAAGTAGCCCACGCAATCAAAGATCTGCTGATATCAAGAGTAGTGACCCTGGGAAATGTGCAGGTCATAGTGGATGGCTTTGCTGCAATGGGATTCCCTAACTGTGGTGGGGCCATAGACGGAACCCATATCCCTATCTTGGCACCGGAGCACCAAGCCGGCGAGTACATAAACCGCAAGGGGTACTTTTCAATAGTGCTGCAAGCACTGGTGGATCACAAGGGACGTTTCACCAACATCAACGTGGGATGGCCGGGAAAGGTACATGACGCTCGCATCTTCAGGAACTCTGGTCTGTTTCAAAAGCTTCAGGAAAGGACTTTATTCCCAGACCAGAAAATAACGGTTGGGGATGTTGAAATGCCTATAGTTATCCTTGGGGACCCAGCCTACCCCTTAATGCCGTGGCTCATGAAGCCGTACACAGGCAGCCTGGACAGTAGTCAGGAGCTGTTCAACTACAGGCTGAGCAAGTGCAGAATGGTGGTAGAATGTGCATTTGGACATTTAAAGGCGCGCTGGCGCAGTTTACTGACTCGCTTAGACCTCAGCGAAACCAATATTCCCACTGTTATTACTGCTTGCTGTGTGCTCCACAATATCTGTGAGAGTAAGGGGGACACGTTTATGGCAGGGTGGGAGGTTGAGGCAAATCGCCTGGCTGCTGGTTACGAGCAGCCAGACACCAGGGCGGTTAGAGCACAGGAGGGCGCGGTACGCATCAGAGAAGCTTTGAAAACCAGTTTCATGACTGGCCAGGCTACGGTGTGAAAGTTCTTTGTTTCTCCTTGATGAAACCCTCCGCCCCTTGGTTCACTCTACTTCCCTGTAAGCTAACCACCCTCCCCTCCTCCCTTCGATCCCTTCGCTTGCAGAGGCAGTAAAGTCATTGTTGCTTCATATTCATGCATTCTTTATTCATTCATCACACAAATAGGGGGATGACTACCAAGGTAGCCCAGGAGGGGTGGTGGAAGAGGGAAGGAAAATGCCACACAGCACTTTAAAAGTTTACAACTTTAAAATTTATTGAATGCCAGCCTTCTGTTTTTTGGGCAATCCTCTGTGGTGGAGTGGCTGGTTGGCCGGAGGCCCCCCCACCGCGTTCTTGGGCATCTGGGTGTGGAGGCTATGGAACTTGGAGAGGAGGGCGGTTAGTTACACAGGGGCTGTAGTGGCGGTCTGTGCTCCAGCTGCCTTTGCTGCAGCTCAACCATACACTGTGAGCATACTGGTTTGGTCCTCCAGCAGCCTCGGCATTGAATCCTGCCTCCTCTCATCACGCCGCCGCCACCTCTCACCTTCAGCACTCTCTTCAGCCCACCTCTTACTCTCTTCAGCCCGCCACCTCTCCTCCCGGTCATTTTGTGCTTTCCTGCACTCTGACATTATCTGCCTCCATGCATTCGTCTGTGCTCTGTCAGTGTGGGAGGACAGCATGAGCTCAGAGAACATTTCATCACGAGTGCGTTTTTTTTTCTTTCTAATCTTCACTAGCCTCTGCGAAGGAGAAGATCCTGTGATCACTGAAACACATGCAGCTGGTGGAGGAAAAAAAAAGGGACAGCGGTATTTAAAAAGACACATTTTATAAAACAGTGGCTACACTCTTTCAGGGTAAACCTTGCTGTTAACATTACATACATAGCACATGTGCTTTCGTTACAAGGTCGCATTTTGCATTTTGTCGCGTGGCTACCCCCTCAACCCTTCCCCTTCCCCGTGGCTAACAGCGGGGAACATTTCTGTTCAGCCACAGGCAAACAGCCCAGCAGGAACGGGCACCTCTGAGTGTCCCCTGAAGAAAAGCACCCTATTTCAACCAGGTGATCATGAATGATATCTCACTGTCCTGAGGATAACACAGAGAGATAAAGAACGGATGTTGTTTGAACGCCAGCAAACATACACTGCAATGCTTTGTTGTACAATGATTCCCGAGTACGTGTTACTGGCCTGGAGTGGTAAAGTGTCCTACCATGGAGGATGCAATAAGGCTGCCCTCCCCAGAAACCTTTTGCAAAGGCTTTGGGAGTACATCCAGGAGAGCCGCAAATGCCAGGGCAAATTAATCCTTTCACATGCTTGCTTTTAAACCATGTATAGTATTTTAAAAGGTACACTCACTGGAGGTCCCTTCTCCGCCTGCCGGGTCCAGGAGGCAGCCTTGGGTGGGTTCGGGGGGTACTGGCTCCAGGTCCAGGGTGAGAAACAGTTCCTGGCTGTCGGGAAAACCGGTTTCTCCTCTTGCTTGCTGTGAGCTATCTACAACCTCATCATCATCATCTTCTTTGTCCCCAAAACCTGCTTCCGTGTTGCCTTCATCTCCATTGAAGGAGTCAAACAAGGCGGCTGGGGTAGTGGTGGCTGAACCCCCTAAAATGGCATGCAGCTCATCATAGAAGCGGCATGTTTGGGGCTCTGACCCGGAGCGGCCGTTTGCCGCTCTGGTTTTCTGGTAGGCTTGCCTCAGCTCCTTAAGTTTCACGCGGCACTGCTTCGGGTCCCTGTTATGGCCTCTGTCCTTCATGCTCTGGGAGATTTTGACAAAGGTTTTGGCATTTCGAAAACTGGAACAGAGTTCTGATAGCATGGATTCCTCTCCCCATACAGCAATCAGATCCCATACCTCCTGTTCAGTCCATGCTGGAGCTCTTTTGTGATTCTGGGACTCCATCATGGTCACCTCTGCTGATGAGCTCTGCATGGTCACCTGCAGCTTGCCACGCTGGCCAAACAGGAAATGAGATTCAAAAGTTCCCGGTTCTTTTCCTGTCTACCTGCCCAGTGCATCTGAGTTGAGAGTGCTGTCCAGAGCGGTCACAATGGAGCACTCTGGGATAGCTCCCGGAGGCCAATACCGTCGAATTGTGTCCACAGTACCCCAAATTCGACCTGGCAAGGCCGATTTAAGCGCTAATCCACTTGTCAGGGGTGGAGTAAGGAAATCGATTTTAAGAGCCCTTTAAGTCAAAAAAAAAAAAAGGGGCTTCATCGTGTGGACGGGTGCAGGTTTACATCGATTTAACGCTGCGAAATTCGACCTAAAGTCCTAGTGTAGACCAGGGCTTAGAGGAGAGTCTATTGATAGAGATTCTCTAGGTTTTAGTCAGGAGGAGGGGATGGAAGAGGATAAAGTATGGGCCAGATGAGACAAGAAACATTCACATAAAGAATCTGACACATCAGAAAAGGGCAGACAAATAAGTAGTGACAAGTTTTTAAAGTGCTTGTACACAAATGCTAGAAGTCTAAATAATAAGATGGGTGAACTAGAGTGCCTCATGTTAAAGGAGGATATTGATATAATAGGAATCACAGAAACCTGGTGGAGTGAGGACAATCAATGGGACACAATCATTTGGGTACAAAATATATCGGAAGGACAGAACAGGTTGTGTGGGGAGGAGTGGCACTATATGTGAAAGAAAATGTAGAATCAAATGAAATAAAAATCTTAAATGAATCCACATGTTCCATAGAATCTCTATGAATAGAAATTCCATGCTCTAATAAGAATATAACAGTAGGGATCTATTATTGACCAGGACAGTGATAGTGATGATGAAATGCTAAGGGAGATTAGAGAGGCTATCAAAATAAAAAACTCAATAATAGTGGGGGATTTCAGTTATCCCCATATTGACTGGGTATATGTCACCTCAGGACGAAATGTAGAGACAAAATTTCTCAAGACTTTAAATGACTGCTTCTTGGAGCAGCTGGTACAGGAACCCACAAGGGGAGAGGCAACTCTCGATCTAGTCCTGAGTGGAGTGCAGGATCTGGTCCAAGAGGTAACTATAACAGAACTGCTTGGAAATAATGACCATAATATAACAACATTTAACGTTCCTGTGGTGGGAAGAACACCTCAACAGCCCAACACTGTGGCATTTAATTTCAGAAAGGGGAACTATGCAAAAATGAGGAGGTTAGTTAAACAGAAATTAAAAGGTACAGTGACTAGAGTGAAATCCCTGCAAGCTGCATGGACACTTTTCAGACACCATAATAGAGGCTCAACTTAAATGTATACCCCAAAATAAAAAACACAGTAAAAAAACTAAAAAAAGAGCCACCATGGCTTAACCGTGTAAAAGAAGCAGTGAGAGATAAAAAGGCATCTTTTAAAAAGTGGAAGTCAAATCCTAGTGAAGTAAATAGAAAGGAGCATGAACATTGCCAAATTAAATGTAAAAATGTAATAAGAAAAGCCAAAAAGGAGTTTGAAGAACAGCTAGCCAAAAACTCAAAAGGTAATAAGAAAATGTTGTTTAAGTACATCAGAAGCAGGAAGACTGCTAAACAAACCACCAGTGGGGCCCCTGGCGAATCGAGGTACAAAAGGAGCACTTAAAGATGATAAAGTAATTGCAGAGAAACTAAATGAATTCTTTGCTTCAGTCTTCACGGCTGAGGATGTTAGGGAGATTCCCAAACCTGAACCGTCTTTTTTAGGTGACAAATCTGAGGAATTGTCACAGATTGAAGTATCACTGGAGGAGGTTTTTGGAATTAATTGAGCAACTTAACAGTAACAAGTCACGGGGCCCAGATGGCACTCACCCAGGAGTTCTGAAAGAACTCAAATATGAAATTGCGGAACTATTAACTATGGTTTGTAACCTGTCCTTTAAATCAGCTACTGTACCCATGACTGGAAGATAGCTAATGTAACGCCAATATTTAAGAAGGGCTCTAGAGGTGATTGTGGCAATTACAGACCGGTAAGTCTAACATCAGTACCGGGCAAATTAGTTGAAACAATAGTAAAGAATAAAATTGTCAGACACATAGAAAAGCATAAATTGTTGCGCAAAAGTCAACACGGTTTCTGTAAAGGGAGATCATGTCTTACTAATCTATTAGAGTTCTTTGAGGGGGTCAACAAACATGTGGACAAGGGGATCCAGTGGACGTAGTGTACTTAGATTTCCAGAAAGCCTTTGACAAGGTCCCTCACCAAAGGCTCTTACGTAAATTAAGTCGTCATGGGATAAGAGGGAAGATCCTTTCATGGATTGAGAACTGGTTAAAAGACGGGGAACAAAGGATAGGAATAAATGGTAAATTTTCAGAATGGAGAGGGGTAACTAGTGGTCTTCTCCAAGGGTCAGTCCTAGGACCAATCCTATTCAACCTATTCATAAATGATCCGGAGAAAGGGGTAAACAGTGAGGTGGCAAAGTTTGCGGACGATACTAAACTGCTCAAGATAGTTAAGACCAAAGCAGACTGTGAGGAACTTCAAAAAGATCTCACAAAACTAAGTGATTGGGCAACAAAATGGCAAATGAAATTTAATGTGGATAAATGTAAAGTAATGCACATTGGAAAAAAATAACCCCAACTATACATACAATATGATAGGGGCTAATTTAGCTACAACTAATCAGGAAAAAGATCTTGGAGTCATCATGGATCATTCTCTGAAGACGTCTATGCAGTGTGCAGCGGCAGTCAAAAAAGCGAACGGGATGTTAGGACTCATTAAAAAAGGGATAGAGAATAAGATGGAGAATATCTTATTGCCCTTATATAAATCCATGGTACGTCCACATCTTGAATACTGCATACAGATGTGGTCCCCTTATCTCAAGAAAGATATACTGGCATTAGAAAAGGTTCAGAAAAGGGCAACTAAAATGATTAGGGGTTTGGAATGAGGAGAGATTAAAGAGGCTAGGACTTTTCAGCTTGGAAAAGATGAGACTAAGGGGGGATATGATAGAGGTATATAAAATCATGAGTGGTGTGGAGAAAGTGAATAAGGAAAAGTTATTTACTTGTTCCCATAATATAAAAGAACTAGGGGCCACCAAATGAAATTAATGGGTAGCAGGTTTAAAACAAATAAAAGGAAGTTCTTCTTCACTCAGTGCACAGTCAACCTGTGGAACTCCTTGCCTGAGGAGGTTGTGAAGGCTAGGACTATAACAGGGTTTACAAGAGACCTGGATAAATTCATGGAGGTTAAGTCCATTAATGGCTATTAGTCAGGATGGATAAAGAATGGTGTCCCTAGCCTCTGTTTGTCAGAGGGTGGAGATGGATGGCAGGAGAGAGGTAACTAGATCATTACTTGTTAGGTTCACTCCCTCTGGGGCACCTGGTATTGGCCACTATTGGTAGACAGGATACTGGGCTGGATGGACCTTTGGTCTGATTCAGTATGGCCGTTCTTATGTTCCTGTCCTGTAAAACGGGATTACTGCTACTTACATTTATAAAGCTTTTTGGGATCCTTGGATGGGAGACTTGTTATTAAATAAAATAAGTAATTTACAATTGAAGTGCAAGGACCTATTTGCAATGTTGTGCTTATTTCTCACAGTTGCACAAACTAGTAAATTATATTGCCTTCTCACACACTAGCCCCGCTAAACTTTTTATTCCTTCCTTTACTTATAACTTTCAATAGTAACATGTTACAATGAAGTTTTGACAGATGAACCTTTGGGCATTTGCTATAATTAATGGCATTTATCCTCTTGGCTCTCCATCTGAAGCTCTGATCTTCAGCACTTGACTTTCCTCTCCTTTCAATTTGTAGCCAAGTGAGCCTTGAATATAGCATTAAGACATGACAAGGCATGTTTTATTAGTCTGCTTCATGCCTTTGGCCACCAGAGACGTTTATTAATCTTCAACACATATATAGGTTTTCCATCTTCAAAGTGTTTTGCAAACGTTAACTAATAAAACATTCCCAGTTGTGCCGCAAGGTTGCTATTATAGGACTACCGCATCTTAGAACATTTAATAAAAAAAAAATGTAAATAGAATCTCTTGTACACCTTTCCTAACAAAGAGGGAAATAAGGAAAAATAGCAGAGGTGGTGGTGGTGGGACTTGTTTGTTTTTTGCACTCAGTTTGCAAGTAAAAAGATGCTTTGTTTTGTTGCCAGCCCTGCCAGCTCCATTTGAGATTTGAAAGTCAAGCTAGATTCTCTCATTCCTAAGCATTATAGCACGGATTAAAGATTAAGCAGATCAAATGTTGTCCTCTGTTAAATCTGTGTAACTTGATTGTCTTCAGATTATACCCTCGGTGACCCCTGCACAATCTCAATACTGGCAGTAGGTTTGCACAGGTGTAATTGATTTGGTACTTAGTAATCAATTCTGTTGATCATCCACAAACAGGAACAGACTCCAGCTCTCCCTCTCTCTTAGCTGTGTTTATTGGCTTTGTAGGCTTAACAGGAGTAAAGAGCAGTTAAAAATTAGTTTTGTCACTAAAGTTAGCAGATGTGATAGAAGGAGCTGATCTACTGAGTAAGAGGGTGTCTTTTTCAGAGAAGTGCACTTTACATTTTTGGACTTCTTTGTAAAATAGTTGTATTCCAGGCAGTACCTTAACATTTCTCTAGATGTATTCCCCACTTGGGTCTCACCTTGAATTTGAAGAGCATTCCCTCCAAATGTCTTAAAGTTAAGTCCATTAATTTAATTCCTTTCTATATTGCAATATATCTAGATGTCATGCTGGTTTCTGATCTCTATCACTTTTGGCTGGAATTAGGATAGGGGTAATGACATGCTAGCAGAATACAAAGAAATATCTAAAGGGCTCAAAGGCAGGATTCCCTTGTGAGATGTTGCGGTATGTTTAAATCCTTTTAGATTATGTAGCAAGGATGGTTCTCTGAATGATAGTCTACTGATCTATCAACATCCATATGTTGGTAGCTCACAATTAAGTTTGTGGCCTACATATTTCTCTCGGGGGAAAAATGTGGGATACCAGTGTTAAGATCACCAGTATTGTTTCTGTTCGTCATGTGTTTGCCTCTCCCCCTATCTTTCTTACTTGGGTTTGGCTCTTCTATCCAATCCTCCTTCGTAATGAGTTTTATCTTTGCAGGTGGTTCTATCTGTAAAGTGCTTCTCTGCCTGAGCGCAATTTTGTGGTGGTGGTGGCTGCTAGTGGTTATTATGGAGAGAAAGTATGTCAGGAAGTCAAGCTACATTTGCTGAGCAAGTAACCCCACAAAGGCCTGCCCCTTGCGTTCGTCATAGTAAACTACAGATGCTGAACCTAACAAAAACCCATGGCTTGAAATCAGTCCAAAAAGTTGGAAGTCCTGAGCTGATGACCACAGACACCCTGTCTAGACAGGTAAAAAGATGCTTTTTTTCAATGGCGCAAGCTTAACTTGATTGAAATTCCACTTAACACCGAGGTAGGCACATTTCAGTGCCTTTAGCTTGATTTTAGTATGTCAACCTGTGGAGAGACTGCACCCACCTCTTGCCTCTTTACTGGCCATGAAATGGAAACTCATTAGGCAGGAAGTTCTGAAGTGAGAGCTGATATGTGGGAAGGGATTTTGTGGGGTTCCAAGCCTTCCTGCTTGTAGATGGAGCTACACGGGCACCTGATGGAAGAAGAATGATCCAAGCTTCTGTCTATCTTCTGTTTGCAGTACATTCCCCCTCTCTGCCAATGTGGCACAGAGAAAAAAGAGGGAGAGCATATCACATCCATCCACTAGTGCAATTCTAGGGGAAATGTAATGGCTCTATAAATTCTCTCTCACTTCTTGGAGCTTTCTAGCGAGGTTTGTGGGAGGGCAGGATGGTTGGGAGCACAAAAATTGTTCTCTTAACTCTTTCATGTTCTGTATATGAGTACATACACACTTATTCTCTTAAATCTGGCTGGCTGTGGGTATGCTTCGGGACACGGACTCCTTTCAGATATGTTATTGCCTTGTCTCAGTTCTCTTCCCTAGGCCATATCCCACCACACAAGATAATGCAATGACACATCACAGGACATCAACACCCATAGTGACATACAACCATCAACACAGGTGAGCTCCACCTCCTCCTATTTTAATAGTCTTCATCCACTGGGTGATGTATTATGAAACGCCCAACAATTGTGATAGTTCCCCTCCCTGTTGGAAAACTAGGCCATATTCTCTCCTGGCTTAATCTCATTGACTTGTGAGGAGTTACACCAGCAAAGAATTGGGCCATTGTCTGTCCTTCTTCCCCAGGTGAAATTCTCCCCACCCAGCATCTAGGCCTTCGCTGAGAAAGAAGTGCAATTTGCCAAGCAGAGTGAACTTGGTCACTTTATACAAAAACATGACATTCTGGGAATAATTTAGAATTAAAAATGTAAACAAAACAATGCAGTGTTTTGGAACAACAAAAGTGATATGATGGTTATAGGAAGAAAAGAGACATTCCTAAACAGTTTACAAGCATAGGGAGAGTAAATTACAAATGTGCACAGTAAAATCCACTATAGTTTGCATAAAAGTTTATAGCAGTAATAGACTGAGACCCACAATACATCCGAAATTAGAATCTAGAAAGACAACTAGTATTTTTGACAATTTCTTGCACAAATTAACAAATTGAGAAGTTTCTATCTTGTTTTTCCCATTTCATAATCTGTGTGAATGTAAAATCAGTAGGTAGTAAAAGAAAGTTCAAATATGAATGAATAGCAGTAGTGGAAACTGGATCACCTTTTCTTTGCATGGACTAGTACTAGTTAAGGTTAGGTAAAGTGAGCTGATGAATTCACAGCCAAGTTAGCGTTAGCTAGAGTTCTCAAGCCACTGGTTAGCAAATTATCTGTGCTACTGACTCTGTCACTGCAGCTTAAGATCCCCCTTTTCCAGCTTCTCCAGAACCTTCTCCTAAGGTTCTGGCTGCACTTTTCCCCACATCTTCTGATCTATGTACACCCTGTCCGTGGCTCCATGAAGTTGTGAGACCTCCTCATCAACCTCCTCCTGGCGCTGACCAAAATGGCCATCTAAAATACCAGGAGAAGGATGCTGGACAAGGGGGTGTTCTGCGACTATGGGGCCTACCTCTGTTCCTCTCTGGGCTCATGTATCTGGGCAGAGGTCCTCTGGGCCACATCTGCTGGCTCCCTGGACACCTTTTGAGGAGCAGTGGGTGCTGTCCAAGGTTCTTTGCTCGGTGTCCCTTTCCTGATTCCTGATTTTTGTACCTGTGACACTCACATTATTGTTATTCATTAGTTGTCCCCTGTAATTATTTGAACTCTGGGTCCAGTAGCTTCTCCCTTCAGTCTGGGGGAGGGGCCTTCAGACACAGATTTCAATAGGTGCAGCTTAAGATCTGTTTAAACAACTCATCATTTCTGGCAGATAGATATAGAAGTGGAACTAACCTCAATTATCTTTGATTTTATTAATTTAAAAGGCTGCATGACAAACTTGCATATGCAGCATACAATAACTAGACTAGGGCAGTAATGCACATTGCTGTGACTAAACATCAGACTATGGCTATGTTTTCACTGGAAAAAGAGGTAAGTTTTTACATCAAGATAACTAAATCGAGTTACACTCTACTATTCTAATCCTGGGCCTGCTACTTTCATAGCTTGGGCATCTCTTGAGCAATCCATTTACTGATTTCAGTGTCGATTTTTCTGGAGGACCAGTAGACCAACATACTCGCTCTTCTGTTTTAAACTTTAGAAAAATTTCAACTGGAAATTTCAAAACAGGTCCTTTTATCTTCCTTCTCTTTAAGGGAAGTAGGAGACCTAGGTTCTACTTTCAAGTCTCCTGCAGTCTGAAACACTGCTCAAGTCACTTAAACCATCCAGTTTTCCCACCTGTACAATGGGGATCATACTGACCTAGCATTCAGGACGGTTGTGAGGCTAAATTAATGTATGTAAAGTGTTTTAAATCCTTCCTATAGACCAGTGTGAAGTATTATTGTTAAGGACACAACTTATTTGACCACACAATTGCCAATTGTTGCATGAGGTAGTGAGTACTATCAGTTTCTGTGCTTCAGTAATGCCATGTAAATATAAATAAAAACAAATGTGTACAGAATTAAATGTACAAAAATTAAATATAAAAATAAATACACACCCTACTCCAAATAGAACTCTTTACTCTGCTATTATTGATTTTATCTGGAAGGTGCACAGGTACTGTAGTGATGGATAGCATTTGTCACAGAGTGTGGGGGAGTCCAGGCCCTGCACCCCTCTTCCTGGGATTCACTGAGACTCTCAGCCAGCCAGTAAAACAGAAGGTTTATTGGACAACAGGAACACAGTCCAAAACAGAGCTTGTGGGTACACCCAGGACCCCTCAGTGAAGTCCTTCTGGGGGAGCAGGGAGCTTAGACCCCAGCCCTGGGGTTCCCTGTGTTCCTCCACCCAGCCCCAAACTGAAACTAAACCCACCCAGCAGGTTCCCTGCTGCAGCCTCTGTTCACATTCCTGGGCAGAGGTGTTACCTCCCCCTTCCCCTCCTCGCTCAGGTGACAGGCTCTCAGGTCTCCCGTCCCCAGGGCACATTCCCAGGTCAACACTCCCCCCTCCCTGCTGCTTCACATCGTCACAGCATTATAAAACCCTGAGATAGAAAGGTTAGAATCTCTAATTTGAGTAGCATATGTACACAATATAGTACAGATATGAATAATATGCATGGGGAAATAAGTGGGGTTGATCCTGAAAATGAATGGAAGTAATTTTGCAAAGGCTACTACCTATATTTTTGGGAGGAATTTGGAGAGAAAGTGGTGGTTTGACACGTGAGATGAGGAAGAAGCAGGTTACTCCGGCCTCCCTATACAGGGGGGAGGGCACAGTCTAAAGGGGAGGATATGTGACCCTTCCCCTTCCCCCCATGTGTCTCCTCTGACCACCACCGCCCCATAGCGCCCACCTAGGGGCCGCCACCCTCTCTCTGCCCCACCAGCGTTACCTGCGGGGCTGTGGAGGGGGTGGGGTCTGTTCTTCCACTATGCTCCCTCCCTGCACATGTTCAGCTCCTGTCCCTGGTAGCCAGGCCTCAGTGGGGAGCGGGACTGAGCCACTTCTCAAATGACTGAAGGTGGTTGCCCTGGGTCACTGCTCTGTGCAGTGTGGCGACTGCCTGCAAGAGCCAGGCTGGGAAGGTGGTGGCATAAGGATCGGGCCACCCTTTCTGCTCTCTGCCCAGGCCTGGCTGCCGGGCACAGGAGCTGAGCAAGCCGGAAACGTGGGGGGAAAATGCCGGCTTGCTTGGCCTTGTCCCCGACTCAGTTGCCTCCTAGCCAGGCTCTCTGAAGCAGCTGCTGGGCTGCACAGAGCAGTGACCCAGAGCAGCCCACGCGAAAAGCGGCTGCTCCTGCCCTGTTCACTCTGCAGCTGGGCCTGCCTTCCATGGAGAGCGGCATAGGGAGCTTGGGGGCAGACGCAGCAGAAGAAGGAGAGAGCCCTTCCCCTTCCCTGCCCCACGCTAAGCAGCAATCAGTGGGGGCACTTGACCCTGTATGTCCCTCCGTGCCTCACCTATGGAATGTTCTACGATAAGGTTAAGGGCTCATCGGTGCTGGAGAGATGGAGCCTTCTTTGAGGCTGGGCCAGAAATACAGAAGGAACTCCCATAGGAGCCAAGAACCGTCACAAACCTCACCACAAAGTTCAAGGTGCACTCTTGAGCCTTCGTTTACTATAAACACAGAGCAGCGTGTACCTAGAGAAAACAATCCACCCCCCCCGCCCCCACGCCTCCCGGCAGACGCAGGTGGAGATGGAGAACAAGCTAACTACATGTAACAGCTGTAAGTCATGTCTCTTAGAGCCTGGCTTCACTGCGGCGTTAGCGCGAAGCGTCATTCGACAGCTGCAGGTAACCGCACTCCTGTGCGTCCACACGCACCTCTAGCTGAGGTTAAGCGACGTTTTACCCTCAGCTGGCCGGCTGCTCAGGGAGTGCAGGCTGGAGCTGGATGCTGCTGAGGGTGGAGCTAGCAATGCAGTGGGGACGCAGCGACTCCCCTGCTCCACTGCTGCTCTCACGCGACCGAGGGGAACCAGAGCCCGGGCTGCAGAGGCGAGATGCTCCAAATGCACCCACGGGAAGGCGCTTGCACGCTGCGGTGATGAGCGCGGTATGTGACCCTGCACGGAACAGAGAGCACCTCACTCCGCCTGGGTAAGTCACAGGAAATCAGGATTCCCGCCCCCTAGCCCTGGGCTTTAACTAGCATCTCCCGCCTCCTTCAACAGCTCAGGAGAAGAAACGCCTCCCAGCCACGCGTCTCCTCCGCAGCGGCAGCCGGAAAACTACACTACCCAGAATGCATTTTTGCCGTGCGCATGCGTGCAGATCATTGTGACTCTGTTAACTGGTTACCGCTGCTCTCAAGCAAACCTGAAGACAGCGGTATTTCCAAGGTACGCCCTCCTTTCATCATTATGCTGATAATCCTGTCAGCCAATCGGCGGGCGAGAAGCTCGGCAGCCGTCAAATCAACGCCCGGCGTGACTGCAGCTGGGCGGTGCTCTCAGCGACGACAGGCTAGGTGGCGCTCGGAGAGAGGGGGGAGTTTATTGCGACGGTAGCGAGAGCAGTCGGGTCCGGCGGGGACTGCAGCAGGCATGGGAGAGGCGGAAGAGAAGAGGTTAACCCTGCTGGGGCGGGACACGGGCCCCGCAGCACCCCACTAGCACTCCTTGCCTCGCGGCCCTGGTTACCCCTCCCGGCGGTCCCCCTCCCGGCACGGCAGTCGCCATAGAGACCGCACGCGATGGGCAGCGGGCTGAGCCGGGGCCCGCGGCGCTAGCCCTGACTGCAGCTGAGGGGCGGCAGGGGCGCTCTCGCCGCAGGCGTTAACCCTGCCCCCGCCGTCCGACTCGCCCCGTCGGGGAGGAGCCGCCGCCGCCGGCTGGGCCAAGTTCCAGGTGAGAGCCACCCCCGAGGCTCAGACGGTCTGGAGCTGCCCGCCGCTGGGCCCCGCCGCCTCGCTGTGGTGGTGGTGGTGGGGTTATTTGTGGCTGGTTCTTTGTCTCCACGCAGGGCACTGCGGGGCGGGCGGGATGCCTGGGGAGCTGGAAATATCCCGGCATCATTCGCCGGCGCATCCCTCGGCGGCTGGCGACTGGGGCCGGGAGGCGAGAGGGACCATTCGGGATGGGTCGCGCCGGAGCTAGGGGGGAAGTGTAATTTGTGCGTGTGCCCGCTAACGGGTAATAACCGGTGACATAGGGGTGATGAGCGCTACGGGGCAGGGGAGGAACCTTCCGGGCTACAGCAAGATAAGATCCCGTTGCTAGATCATTTCCCGACTGCTTGCAGACTGACTACGAGTGACGGAAGGGTTTTTGCGGCATAAAAGCACTTTGGGTCGTTAGGATGAGAGGTGCTGTTATATACTGTAAAACGATTATTACTGAAATCTTAGTTATGGTGTAATGCTGATGACATAAAAGGTGCACAGAATGGGAAGCTACAGGACACTCTCTGAAAGATATTGCTATTACAGCACACTAGTACAGATTGTGTAGATTGGACAGGGAAGAATAGTTGCCCCTGTATTTGATATAAGGTCACCAGGTATGCTGGAATCCAGCAGCGTTACTCTCCACCTTGGCCTTTCTACTCTGAAGTTAAATTTATAGGCACATGATTATGTTCTTTACTTTCTCTTACTAGACGAGGATACACATTATTAGCAGATACTTGTCACTTGATGTTGAAACAGCCAAGTTTATAATAGATTTTGTCTGTTTCCTTTTTTTGTACAAATATGCTATGGGTGTGTGTGTGTGTTTGTATACATATATTATATACATGTGTGGGCAAGGATGGATGGAGAATCTGTCTGGTGTCTGTCATATTAAGCACTGGAGACATTAACAGCAGTTGCATCAATATATGAATACAAATATGAGATATGCCTCAGTAGGCCATAGTTGTAATAAACAAACAAAAATCTAATATGGGAGGGGCCTTTTAAAAATACTATTTTATCCACCACCAGTAGTATTTAATGATATAAGAAAATATATTATTTCTGAAAGTATAGATGAGGGTTGAAAGCTGTGTTACAGCATCCTTGCACTTCTGTTATCACAAGAGAGCAAAAGCAGTGGGAGGACAAAGATTGGTATGGAATTACTAACCTTGAGGGTATATGCTGTGGCAATAGGAAACACTCTTCAGTGTAGACAGAGATGGATTTAAAAATTCTGATCAACTATTGTATGTCAATTGGAAGAACAAAAGAAGTGGCATGTTTATAGCTTAACCTCTTCTATACAACGCATGTTATTTATGGTGAAGGTATTTATGTGAAATGTGTGAAACAGATTATAGTGAAGACATTTCTTATGCAGACAATGTACATGGACAAACAGTATTTTAAATTAACAAGCTGCTTTTATTTTAATGAGAGAAATTTATTAAGTGCCTTGATAAATTTGTTGCTACATATATTTTTTAATATTAAGAAATGAGGTCCTGTAAAAACCTCAGAATGAGTGGAGATGCTGAAGTTGAGCAGTGAAGTTGCAGAATCAGAATAATTTAAAGACAGTAAGATATATTCATTATGGGGGGGGGGGTACGTGCAAAGAACATTGTATTGATTATTGTCTAGTGTAATACCTCTTAAATATAGTTAGCATTGAAATGCATGAATGAATTCTATGTTGCAGATTTTCCAAAAGCTTAGTTTTTTTTTTTTTTTTTAATAAATCTTCTGTAGGCAATGCTGTGTCTTTGTTGGGGTGTATCTAGGTGTGTGTTAGTTCATTTTTGCTACAGTACTTGAGACAACAAGAGGTTAAAGGTGATATGATCCTGCAAATTTTTTTGTGTCTGCAGTAGCATTGACTCTCAACAGTGAAACGTGGGACAAATATATTCAATATTCTGTGTAGCTCAGTACAGAATCTTTTCACATCTTGATAATGACTTCTCAGGATTATACAGTGAAATGCTCTAGTAATGTATTTGAGTAAGCAAAGTACTAAGTCTTAAAGTTAGCGTTTTATTCTAGAGGTAGTCTTGTTAACATCCGTTCGATTTGTAAAGGATGAGCGAAGTGATTTGTAATGTGTATAAAAGAGTGACTATGTACTTATTGCTAATGCTTTTTATTTGGCTTTCACAAAGTTATTTTTGGCACAGTGTATCTAAATACTGTGTATATGATGGAAATGTATTATTAGCTTTCTTCAGAAAACATTTCCATTTTTATTTTGATTTGCTTCAGATCTGCTACTGTGTACTTGGTAGCCACTGTGTCTTTAACCTCTTTGTGGTATTTTGGAAGCAATAGGGGGTTAGGCAGAGAAATTCAGACAGATGGAAAATGTGTGAGAATGGAAGCCCATGAGACATTAATCAGGTCTGATGGAGTCATATAGTACTGCATGTTACATTTTCTGTTAAATTGTAACACTACAGTTTTCAGGCCACAGAGGGCTATATGTATACTAAAATAAAAGTTGGAATGTTTTTTTCTAAAAGGAAAAGAGTTTTCCTTATCCATAACCATATTTTAACTTTGATAGCAAAAGAAGTATAGAGAGCCCTGATACAGCCAATTATTTTTGTATATACAATATTAAACATCCATTTGGAATGTATAAAGTACAATAAAAGATAAAATGAATATTGTTGATTGCATCTCCTGTTAAACTAAGACTTGATCCTACTGTAAGAATATACTGACAGTTCTAAAGCTGGTCTTCTATACAGTTTCTGTGTATTTCCATTTTCTGGATCATTATCACCTTCTCTTGCTCTCTTAAACCACTATTCAAAACTGTGTAGAATCTGGCTAAAGGGGCAGAGAGACAGCTGCAGATTCAATTTAAAACAATACTATTATTTGCAATCTCAGAGGGATGCCTGGTATATGAACCAGCCAGCCACTATTCCTCCTCCCCTTCCCAACTCTTGAGAAACACCCTCTCCTCCAGTGACAGAGAAACCAGCCCCTTCTATTTGCTGTCACAAACAAACCAGGAACCTAACAGGCCATTCAAAATTTATCATGTTTAATAGACAATTTACTAATCATACAAGAGTTAGTTTTCAGAATCCGTTTATTACAAATTGCACACTAAAAGATCCAAGAACTGTAGATTATGCTTTGGTTAAAAATGGCTTGCCATCAACCAGACAATGTATTGACTTTTTCTTGGCATTAGTGGTGAAAGAGATTTGGTCATCAGATTAAAATGAAATATATATATTTACCTCTTTTAACTGGGTAGAATATTAACATAGGAATTAAAGATCTGACTTATCTTTCATAATTTTTTTATCTATTGCATTTCACTCAGTTTAGAGAATGAAACTAGACGGGATAATTTAATTTCTTATGTGCCAGTCCTGTTCTTTATTGGTTGGACTGTGTATGCTGCAGGACAACATTTAACAAAAGTTTTCATTGAAAATCTTGAACACCACATAATGTTAATAGTATTTTTTTTAAACAAAATTTAGGCCTAAACATTTTTTACACCATCCTTGTGATGCCCCTACATATTCCTTCTCTCAAAACATCACCCAACCTTTTACTTGGTCTAAGTTTATAATCAAACCCTTCAGGATGTGTGTGTTTGTTTTTTAAATTGCCAGAATTCTCCGACTTTTGATAAATGTATACACTGTCTACTTGACAGCTTCTTCCACCCCGTTTATTAAAAAAATTGTGGTATGTGCTGAACCCCATTACACTTTTCATCCTGAGCTAGGTATGGAGTGTGGTATGCTCATAAGAGAACACAATACATACTGTTATGACTGAGCTGGATGAAACCTTGTTATGGGCTGAGTTAAAAAACCTCAGTGAGGTTGAAGGATTTGAATGCACACATCAGTTAGCATAACTGTAGGGAGAAGTTAGTAACAAACCCCCAACTGAAAGGAGTTTTAGGCTGGGTGGATCGAGGGGTTTTTGCTTGAGTATTGTTTTGGGGTAAAGTGTTTGGGACTGTAAGCTAAGAAACTGTTCTTGTGTTCCTCCTGCATTTGGAGAAGTAAGACTTTGCACATTACTTGTAAATAAACAAGATTGCATCAAAGAAAATATGGGACTCTATTTTCAGTTTCTGCCCCCAGTTCGAACATTCCCATGGCCTCAAACTTTGATGAGCTGTTCCAGTTCAAAAGGGAAAACACTACTAATAATATTTGATGTTGGGATCTCCTATTCTCACATTATGTCTGGTTCTGAATAATAAGAGCTGGAATCACAGAAAGGTGGATGCCAGAAAATGGTATAACTTACCCAGGGCAGTTGGATTGTTCTGGGTCTTAAATGAGGATATCATTACTATTAAAAAAAAAACAAAACAAAAAAAACAACCACAAACAAACCCCTTCTACTTTTTAAATAGTATTGGTGACTTTTGTGAGGAGTTTGTCTATTTCTTATATTTAATATATGCTCTTAGATGTGAAACTGTTTTTGATATGATTGTCACCACAGAATCACATGACCTTGTTTGCCATGTGATAGTCTTCTTCTTAACATGTTCTCTCTGCAGTAGAAATTCAGTTAATGCCAGTTTTGGTATCCTCATTTCTACATAATGCTTTCAGAATGGTGAAAACTTTGTTAAAAGATTACTTGTGATTTTTACTGGTGGAGCACTCATTGCTATAGGTAACTTTAGAAATTATAAAATGCTGTACTGCTATTAGGGTTGTGTCATCATTATGCGAATTTTTTTTTAAACTGATTCACTATCCCATAAAACGCTACTTTAGTTTTTGTTTTTTTTTTAAATTTACAAATGAAAAAAACTTGGTTCAGTCTCTTTTTTAAGTCAACGCCTTTATTGCTTTTAGCCTTTTTACTTGTCTAATTCAGATTACTTTGACTTTTAAAATCTATTGTTCTGTGATACATAAGGCCCTACCAAATTCACGACCATGGAAAACGTGTCATGGACTGTGAAATCTTGTGTGTCCCCCCCCCCCCCCCCCCCCCCCCCCGTGAAGTCTGGTCTTTTGTGTGCTTTTACCCTATACTATACAGATTTAATGGGGGAAATCAGCATTTCTCAAACTGGGGTTCCTGACCCAAAAGGGAGTTGGAGGGGAGTCACAAGATTATTTTATCAGGGTCCTGATATTGCCTCCATTAATTCTGTGCTTCCTTCAGAGCTGGGCAGCAGGAGAGTGGCAGCTGTTGCCTGGGCACTGAGCTCTGAAGGCAGCACCCTGCCAGCAGCAGCACAGAAGTAAAGGTGGCAATACCATACCATGTCATCCTTACTTCTGCACTGCTCCTGGTGGCGGCACAATACAATAAACACTTTAAAATGTAAGATGAATATTTAATATTTTTATTGTTCATTTCCTAAATATGGATTGCATGAAAGGCTGAAATGACTTTGAGGAAACTCTTCTTGTCTGTTAGATTAATAATGGGAGTAGGTTTGTGTGTGTGTGGTTTTTTTGGCAGCTCAGCTGGTGAAAAAGAGCATCTCCTCTTGGACTAGGACTCTTCTATATATAAGAAATTGTGTGACATGACTTCTTTTGCATTTTGAACAGTATGTTTGCAATACACAAATTGAACTACAGAGAAGGTCACCAAAAGACTTACATGTCATTTCGTCATCTAACAGCTGGACTCTTAGGTATACCGTTGTGGTCTAGGAGCAGTGCTGTGACAAATTAAATTTACATGGAAAGATTATTATTTGATGACTAGTTCTACTTTGTAGTTAACTTTTGATGATGGATACAGACTCTTCACCCATCTCATCCTAAACACTTTCTCACTGTTCATTCATAATTTTTTTTTTTAAAAAAGGCCAGAAAGGAGACCATTGTGATAATCTAGTTTGAGCTGCATAATGCAAGTCATAGGACTTCCCTGAATTAATTCTTGCTTCAGGTCCAATAACTGTGGTTGCACTAGGATATATCTTTTTGAAAAAACATCTGATCTTGATTTTAAAAATTTCCAGTGATGGAGAATCCACCACAACCCTTGACAAGTTGTTCCAATTGTTAATTACCCTCACTGTTAAAATATTTGCATCTTGTTTGTAGTCTGACTTTGTCTATCTTCAGCTTCCGGACATTGGATCTGGTTATACCTTATGTCTGCTATGTAAGGATCTGAAGGAGGCAGGCCTAGAATCTGGGGCTGTGAGGACCCTTGGTCACTGACACTCCCTTGTCACCACCAGAAGAGACAGATGAAGCAGCACCTCACTAATCTTGAAAGGTCAGGTCATAGAGGAAGTCCTGTCAGTATATCCAAGGCCTAGAGTGCCTGATTGGCTTGCACTCATGACTTAAGCCAGGAAGTGACCTGGTTGGATTGTCCAAGCAACTGAGCAGACTTCCTGTTGCTGCCACATTGGACCCTGCTCTTTGCTTGTCTCCTGTGATCTGCATCCAGTCCTGTTCTTGGTTCCTGATCTGCTTCTGTCCTATTCTTGGTTCCTCCTGCCTTGCTCCAGCACCCAATCCTGGTTCCTGCCTTAGTGCTGCTCCTTGTCTCATATCTGGTTCCTGCTGCTATGCCTCACTTTTGACCATTAGCTCTGATGTCTGACTCCAGCTCTGACCTCTTGATTTAACTTCTGATGCCGACTCTTGCTCTGACTATTAGACAAGATTGCCTGTGTCCTGGTTCCAAACATGTTAAATTGAAGAGCCCTCTGTCATTAAATTTCTATTCCCCATTTAAGAACCTACAGTCTGTAGTCAAGTCACGCCTTAATTTTCTCTTTAAACTAAATAGATTCAGCTCCTTGAATTTCTCAGTATAAGGCATGTTTTCAATTCTTTAAACGTTCTCATGGCTCTTTTAAATCTTCTCCAATTTTTCAACATCCTTCTTGAAATGTGGACACCCAGAACTAGACATAGTATTCCAGCAGCGGTTGCACCGTGCCAAACAAGAAGTAATATAATGGGGCGGCCAAATCGCCGCTCATGTGCCTCGTGCGGCTCTTTTACAGTTAAAGTGCTTCTTGTGGTGCCCCCGCATACTCCTCTCATTCTCCACCTACCAAACTAGGGAGGCGGGAGCTCAGGGTTTCTGCCCTGTGGTGGGGCTAGGAGCTTCTGGCAGAGATGACTGGTGCCTGTTGACAGTGGGGGGATACAATTTAAAGGTTTGTCCTCTCCCCAACAGCTTGAGTCATGCCCCCCGGGAATGCCCCCCCCCTTATCCTCAGTGGCCCCTCCCTGCAGTTCCCAAGTGCTAGCTCCATGGGGAGGCAGCCACAAACAGCTGGGAGCTGTGGGGAGGGGGCTGCTGCTTTAGCTCTGTGGGGAGAGGCAGTAGGAAAAGCAGAGGCTCTTCCTGAAAACTCCCAGCTGTTTGCCGCTGCCTCTCCCCACTGCGGCAGCTCCCAGCTTGCCTGCTCCAGCAGCTGCCATGCAGGGAGGGAGCCCTGTGGTACCATGTGATTGAGTGGGGCCAGCAAACCCTGTCAAAAATCTGTGGGGTATGTGACCCCCCCCTCCATGCCTCACTTTTGCTTGGCAGAGAAAGGGGTCTTGAGACTTCAGCACCTTGGGACATGTCTGCCGAGACTTGGGGCTTCAGCCCCGTGGGGCATGCCTGCTGGGGCACAGAGTTCCAGAAGGAACAGAGCAGAAGTCCCAAGCCCCTGCAGGTGTCTCCCATGCGGCTGAAGCCCTGAGGACCCCCCCTGCAGGGCTGAATCCCTGACAGGCTGCCCCAGCTCTCAAGCTTCTGAAGATTGTCATGTGCATCTCAGTGGGTCAGTAAGTTTAGCCACCCTGTAATATAACTTTCCCACTGTATATTCCTCTATTAATACATGGTAACAGGATGCTCTGCTCCTTTAAGGACCTGGTGCCAACTAGCACTGTTCAGTTGTCAGATTCAGCTCGGAAGTGTTCAGGTTATGCCTGGGAAGGGCTGAGAGAGGTCACTGGCAAGGAAGCTGTAGGAGGCAGTTTGGCTTCTTTGACTGGCCCTGAAGCAGAGGGAGAGGCGTAGAGTGAAGTGACTCTTGGCCCCTTTAGATTCTGTTGGTCAAGGGTTTTTGTGCATTTTTTTTTTTAAATTAATAAACCAGGTCCTCATGGAACATCCTGAAACAGACTTTGACCTAGTATTAGTCTTTCCTGGAGTAGGGAGACAGGCCAGCAGCTTACATACATCCAAGGATCACACAAGGCCTTTTAGCCACATTATTACACTGGGAGCTCATGTGCAGTTGACTATCCTCCATTACTCCCAAGTCTTTTTCAGGATCGCTGCTTCCTAGGATAAAGTCCCCATCCTGCAAGTGTGGCCTATATTTTTGTTCCTGCGTGTATGCCCTTACATTTGGCAATATTGAAATGCATAATGTTTGATTGCTTCCAGTTTACCAAGTGACCCAGATCACTCTGTATCAGTGGCCTATCCTCTTCATTATTCACCTCTCCCCCAATCTTTGGAGATGACAGAAACTTAAGTTATGAAGTAAAATATTAAATATCATAGGGCAAAGGACTGATCTGTATAGGGCCCCACTAGAAACAAACCCACTCGATGATTCCACATTTACAGTTACATTTTGAGACCTGTTGTTAGCCAGTTTTGAATCGGTTTAATATTCACCATGTTAATTTTGTATCACGATAATTTCTTATTCAAATGCCTTATGTGAAGTCTGAAGTATATTGCATCAACACTATACTTTTATCAGCCAAACTCGTAATCTCCTCAAGAAGATAACATGTTATGTTGATAAAATCTATTTTGCATAATCTTATGTTGATTGCATTAACTAAATTACCCTCTTTTAATTCTTTATTAATCAAGGCTGGTATCAGCTGTTCCATTATTTAGCCAGAAATTGATGTCAGTCTGACAGACCTATAATTACTTTGTTCATCTCGTTTACACTTTAGAACTAGTAAGACAGCGTTAGCTTTCTTCCAGTCCTCTGGAATTTCTTCGGTGTTCCAAGACTAATTAAAAATCAGGCCAGCTCTTTTAAAACTCTTGGATGCAAATTATCTGGACTTGCTGATTTAAAAATATCTTACTGATTCTTCATTATCATTATCATATAGTATGATATGGTAGCTTTTTCACAAAAACAGACCAGAAATATTTATTGCACTCATCTGCCTTTTCTGCGTTATTATTAACAGTTCTACCATTTCAATCTAATAATGGACCAATACTGTTGCTAGCGTTCCTTTTTCCTGATATACATATGATTCCTTTTTATTGTCCTTAATTCTGCTGACCATAGATTTTTTTTTTTTCTGTGCTGCTTTGATCAGTGTCCTATAATTGACCTCTAAAAGGCAGCCTTTTTCTTGCTTATCCTCTTTTAGCAGAGTTATGTAGATATGATCTGCTATCTTGCATCTATTTTTAAATGACTGTCTTGTTAATTTTTTTTTTACTATCAGTAGTTTAATGATCAACAAACCCATCCTTCAATGCAGATTATCTTGTCAACTATTGCAATATGTCTAAGCTTCGCTATCTGAGTTTGAATAAAGTTATTAAAGAGCCGATAGCAAACCGACTTCCAAAGCACCTCT
Source organism: Chelonia mydas (assembly GCF_015237465.2). Taxonomy (NCBI): domain Eukaryota; kingdom Metazoa; phylum Chordata; order Testudines; family Cheloniidae; genus Chelonia; species Chelonia mydas. The sequence continues at coordinate 69,910,689 of NC_051246.2, forward strand.
CTTCTGCTTTGGCTAGTATCTATCAGACTTCAGACCAGGTTATGATATGGGGATGGAATTGGAGGGTATCTCCTTATCCTCATGGACAGAGGACAAACTTAATTGTTGATACTAGATAAGTGGTTCCCAAACTTGTTCCGCCGCCTGTGCAGGGAAAGCCCCTGGCGGGCCGGGCTGGTTTGTTTACCTGCCGCGTCCGCAGGTTCGGCCGATTGCGGCTCCCAGTGGCCGTGGTTCGCTGCTCCAGGCCAATGGGAGCTGCTGGAAGCGGCGGCCAGTAGCAAACCGCGGCCACTGGGAGCCGCGATCGGCCGAACCTGCGGACGCGGCAGGTAAACAAAACAGCCCGGCCCGCCAGAGGCTTTCCCTGCACAAGCGGCGGAACAAGTCTGGGAACCGCTGTACTAGATGTATGTGTCTTCAATATCATTAGTCACGTGTTGCTGTTGATTTGCCTTCAAGAGGCCTATCAGGAATGGGATGAGTTGCACAAAGCTGGCTTTCCTGCTTTCTTTTGAATAGGTAACCTAAAATCATGATGAGTACCTCTTTTTCTCCTCAAGATCTCTGACTTTTGATGTCACTCAGAGTTCAGGTCTCTCACATTCTCTATTCAGTATAGGTCTGAATAGCAAGGGAGATCATGAGAATGTGTGGACTTCAGTAAGTTGACACCCAGTTCTACATCTTGTCTTCATCAAACATAGCCAGCGCTAATACTTGAATGTTCCAGTAGCTGAATGAGAGAAGTGTAAGAATGAAAAATAGTTGGCTTAAGCTGAGAAGGATGGAAGTATTGCTGGATGAAAGGAACTAGCTTTGAGGGACTAGCAGGAGCTCTTGCCTCATCTTCTATAGAGGGTATTTAATCGCCTTCCTGTGGTCAAGGTGATCTGGAGACCTGGGTACTCATCTTAAATCCTTGGCATTCAAATAGAAGCTGTAGTCAGGAATGCATTTTACCTTTCAGCCTTTTTTGCATCTCATTCTTTCGATCAAGATGTAGCCACAGCAATCCATGTCTTTATTGCCTCCAGGCTGAACTGCTGCAATAGGCCGCTTTTGTTATCCACAGGTCATGCAGCAATGGCAAATGATCCATCATGAAAAGGCTCATCTGTGCAATGTAAACTGATGAGCACCTCACATCTTTTTTGTGTATACCAGCTCCCCATCCAGTTCCAGATATTCTTTGAGGTGTCCTTATATTACTCTAATGTTTTCAATCAGTTGTTGACAGGCTTTCTTAGAAACCATTTCTTGCTCCAGGGTTCACTCTGACATCTTAGATGCTAGGTGTTCTCAGTTGAAGTCCTCATTTGTGGAATTCCTTACCAAAGAAGACCAGGTTGAGCCTGGATTTAAACCCCTTGAGAATACAAAGCAAGATGCATCTATTTGCTCCCTCAATAATGATGGCTACAGAATAGCTGATGTGGTCCGTCAAGGAGACCAAGCAAGAACGTTTCACAGAAGAAAGTGGTATGAGTGACAGAGATTAGTTTTCTTTCAGATGACAGTGATACTTTAAAACTTGTGAATAGGACCTCTAAATGCTACTGAAATGGCTGCATTAAAAATGCCAACCATAGATACTGTCTTTAAGACTCAAGAAAAAAAAAAGTTTTGTATATCTTACTTTTGCATTCTCTTAGGCTGCAAGTTAGGGATGGTATGGTGTTGGTTTATATTTGACCCTGATTAACCTGTCCGGTCTCTACCAGAGATCATTACATATGCTTCCTTTATATCTGAATGCCATGGAGGAAAATTATTTTTCTTCGCAGTTTTAGGGTAGCAGTTATGCAGCAGCGCCTGCTCCCATTGACTGAGCACTTACATGAATGTGATGAGTGACCTTCCATATTTTGATTGTTGTTGGTAGCCCTTTGCTTGTTCTGGGTGGGTTTTTTTTAAGTTCACATAATGTGCCTTCAGTCACTTGTGTTTAAATGTATTTTCTTGAGTTCCTCACTCTGAGAGAATTTTTCCCTCTTTTGGACTATAATTTGATTTATTTTCGGATTCCTTTTTTATAAAAAAACTTCCCCAATACTAAGGACCATTAAACTTCAAAAAGCTCAATCTTAATTCTTTTAACTCAAATTTTAGCTGCTTGTCCAATGTCTGTCTTCTGTTTTACCAAAAAGACTCTGTCCAATATTAACAAAAGGAATTAAAGCCTAAGTTCACTTTCGGTCACTGTCTGAAGTTCTCTTACTCCACCTTGAATCTCTGTGGAGCATCATGTTGAGATACTTACTTGTTGCTTTGAGTGTCGTTGAAAGAAAATCTGATCTGAGTATTTTTAGCACAATCTTTTTATTATAAGGATTAAATGTATTTTTCACTTATGCAACAGTTTTATATTTCTTTTATAGAGTTTTATGCTCTGTGGCTTTTCAATATTTGTGACCATTCTTAACTCTCCTCAATTTTGTAATGGTTCTCTAATATGGTGAATTTGCAGCTCTTTTAACCGGCGAATGCCTCTAATAATTCTCTCCTGTAATAGATCTAGGACTGAGTTTCCCATTTCCTCTCATTCACTTTCTTTTCCCTTGTTTTAGGCTTTGTTTTTCTGTCTCTGGAGATATTTCAGTTGCATCACTGTAATCAATCTTCTTGCTTGGCTTAAAAAAAAAAATTGTGGAAGGAAATCCTGAAGAAGCCACATTTTTGGTGTTTGAGTGGGCATCCAAAAATACAGGAAGCATGATGCAAACTTCTAGAAATCAGGGTTATAAATAGTATCCACAGCTTTTTCATTTTTTAAATAAAAAGGTCAAAGTCAGTGCAATCCAAGAAAAGATGAAAAATTCCTGTTGTAAGACTTGCTCATAAAAATTAGTCTGCACTGTTAGTAAATAAAGACCATTCTGCAACAAATAAATTGTCAATATTCATTGTGTTGGGCGGGAGGGCAATGATTGTAGATTAGCTCCTGAAAATATAATAAATACACAAATTTATAAAGCAAAAGTTGGGCTTTCTACGCATACAGCATATGACCCACAAAATCAAGGATATGAAAAGGTAAGTCACCTAACGGTAAATAACTCTCTTCAATCTACAAGCACACACCTTACTATTACCACAATTTCTGTATACTGGAGGGGAGTCCAGGCAGTGCAACTTAACTCTTCCCCCCCCTTTTCACCCTTCTGCATATACCACTGGACCAGATTATTTCCCCCCAACACTAGTAGTTGATTTTGTAGGGAAAGGATAATGTGGTAAAGGGTTATTTTTGGATGGGTGGTGGAAGGCTGGCTCTCCTAGAGAGGCAGAGTTAAAGTTTAGTAGTTGTGGTAGTAGTAATAGTAATTTGTGTATTTGTAGGTGGAAGAGTTATTTACCATTACGTGGGTTAACTTTTTGTTTCCTTTGTGGATTTGTGTTGAGCATGTTGAGCAACCTTAACTACTTCACAGGTAAATTTTTTTGCATATTAATTTCCTACGTTTTTTAAATACTTGATGCAGGGATTGGAGAAGTTGGGAAGATGGTCCTGTTGGAGGTAAAAATGCAGATGCTGGTGGAGAATTTTATCTGTCAGCAGCTGTGCATGAATCATTCTTTGTTGTAGGGTAAAATCTGACAGGAAAATAGTGATCCCAACAGAGAAGGTTTCAGGTGAGGCTTGTCCCCCCACACCAGTCTATTTTACATGGACCGGACCACTGTCAACTAATAGGGTATGTATGTGCAGCACATAAACTTTTTGGTTAGAATATGAATGGGAGTAAAAAACTAATATAAATCTAATATTTTTAATAAAACAATAACTATCTGATGCATCAGAACTAATCAGGATCCATTTCTTTACCAATTTTTGTAGGTAAAAAAATGTTTTTTTAAGACCGATTGGTCAACATTCCTAACTGGAGTTGCTAACAAGTGTTACCATCATGTTCTAAATTCTTATTGTGGACGGTAGGGGCTAATGAGGAAAGAGACCTATGATATTTTCTGGCCAAGTGGCTGCAACTTTATTGACCCTGGATATCTCCTAAAAGCAGCACAGCAGAGGAATGGTAAAATGGAAGGGCATGGGAGCATCTACATGCCCTGATACCTAGCCCAAGTACTCTGCCGCCTGGTAATCATGGAAACAATCTCCAGTGGCTTAAGATATCCTGCTACTATTTGTTTCCTGTGGTAAGGACTGATGGATCTCTGATCAGGGCTTGGGAAGAAGCATGCAAAACCTACTTATGGTTGTGAAATGTTCAGGGCCTCAGAGTGAGTTGCCGTTGCTAAACCTCTTGCACACCAGGTCCATAGCTATTCCTTTCTGTAGTGACCAACCTCTTCTTCTGGAGCAACTACCAAAACCTTTTTTCACTGGCAACAGGAAAAGGAAAATTAGCAGTGTTGTTAGCAATTCTCATTACAATCATATCCCTAAGAGTAGTGGTTCTCAAACTTTTGTACTGGTGACCCCTTTCACATAGCAAGTCTGAGTGCGACCCCCGCCCCTTATAAATTAAAAACATTTTTAATATATTTAACACCATTATAAATGCTGCACGCAAAGTGTGGTTTGGGGTGGAGGCTGACAGCTCTCAATCCCCCAGGGGTCCCGATCCCCATTTTGAGAACCCCTGCCTAAGAGTATGCTGTTGTGGCCATCCTCTTACGAGGTAACCCTCCAGTAACTGACCTTTAGAAAACTTCACTCATGTACTGCTACAATTTGAAACCAGACTGTCTCCTTGAGTGGGCACAGGCACTGTTTTTTCTGGCACTGTACGAGACTCTTGGAATGGGGGGTGCTCAAACACATCATAAATAATACCCCATTATTAAAGATGTGCCAGACCAATTGTTACAGCCCAGTACATTACAAACATACCATTCAAGGATGGTCCTGAGCTTAAGTCTTCAGTGGATACTTAAGCCATTAGGACCATAACCTGCTGGGGAGCATGAGCTCAAGCCTACAGTTCCTATCCAAAGCATATACTAAGGGAGTGATGAATAATTACTGTGTGGGGTCATGACACAAACCAGCACTAGTTTAATTACTTTCTTTAAGCATTTATACAAATTCACACCAGTAATACATAACAAGGTTACATTTTGTTTAAAAATGATGTGTTGCAAAATACACAGAACAAGTTTTCCAGTTATGGAAAAAAGAAAGGGCCTATGTCGATAAAGTGGGGAGGCTGATATTGTAGGGAGTGAATACTGTTTCAGTCCTTAGTTTCATCTGTGTCAAAGTCCTTGCCTGAAGCACTGTCTTTGAAAGTATCAAGTAATCAGGTCACTGATGTCAAATCCCAGAATAATTCTCATTTCCCATCAAAAGTGGCCTTGAATTATGATAGAGGGAAAAGTGTTCTGATCTTTTCTTCACATTTTTTATTTCAGAATAGTGAAGTCCCTTCTTTGTCACTGGCCTGAGATCTCAAAAATATTAGTTTGGCCCCTTTCAATTCTGTTTCCTTTATACTATGTGCAGCGAGCAGAATTTTGTTGGTTATCCTAATCATATAGTATGACTACAACAATGATTCTTACATGCACATTTTTATGGCTCTTTCCTTATGGGAAAGTGATAAGCATTTTATAAGTAGATAGGATCTTCTTGCACATCCAGGTTCAGAACTTTGATACAAGAAAGTAGGTCTGAATAGACTTTCCCTCAAGGGAAACTTGCACTGCTCCATTTCTGGCTCTTCCTTGTCTCTCTTCCCCCCTCGTCTCCCCGCCAATGTTCTAGTTGACAATCTGTAGCCATAGTGTCCTTCATTAGTTTTGGAATCTGCCCTTGATTTCAGTTAATTTTATTATGCTGTCCGAGTTCTGTATCATTTATTTATTTATTTATTTATTTATTTTTTAAATCCTGGCTTCTCATTTAGGAGATATTCTCCAAATTTTATATTTCAAAGAGGAGATCTTGTGTTGCATTATTCTGCTCCAGTGTTCTTTGCCAGAAAAATGCTATAGTTGAATGTTGTTGAGTGAATCTGACTGTGTGGCACTTCCTCTCAGCTCCAAGTTCAGGTGGTAGCTCCAGTATCTTTTTTTTAATGCAGATTCTATTACTAACAATATTAATTCTCCCTTTGTTTTGGGGATACTACAATCTGATTTTAAAAGTGGTCTGTTGACACTTCACTTCAGACTTGCAGACCCGATGCTGCCTTTCAGTGGAAAAATCTAATTTAAAATACTAGAGCAATTCTTCTTTTAGGTTGGAAGGTAAAGATTAATGACCTCAGTAAGATTTCCAAGGAGCATATATTAACCTGTGCAAGGACTCAGAATCCCTTGGAAAATTGGAGGCTGTCCTCATGAATCTCAGGATGTGGGTGCATACCAAAAGCATAGGATTTTTTTGGGTCTTGTTTTTGTTTTTTCCCCCCTCCAACACGTCCACAAATTCACTTAAGTGCCTGGATTGTAAAGTTGCTTAAACAACATGACAGACAATCCATGCTCCTCAGCATGTGTGTGTGGACATTTTTTTTTTAGTTTGTACTTTTTTGTTTAAAATGTAGAGTTACAATACTAAAAAAACCCCAAACCTTTCCCTGCATCATCTGCCATGTACACCCTGTCTTTGGGCTAATGTACATAGATAAGAAAGTGAAACTGACCAGTCTGGTTTCACTTCTAATTATAAGAAAATGCAAGAAGTAAACTCCATAAATACTGAAAAATGAAAATGATAGTATATTAAACTTTCATTTTTTATAATTTCATGAGTTATTAGTAGCACATGTATTAATTTTTATTTAAAAATGTTCCCTTAAATGTTAGTTTGTATACTTCTGATGAAATGGCACATTTCTGAACTTTTGAAAACCCTTTTGCTATAATATAGTAAATTAAAGTATTTTGCATTTGACCTTTTTCCTGTAACAGTATGGAATAATTTATCATTAATATGTTACATCACACTACCCTCTATGAGGTTGAAAAACTGGTAATGTTACAGGGCGATATCAGATATTTACTTATGGCTATAAATACTGTAAGATGTTTTGGTGACACAATGAGTCAGTGCTTATGATGTCACCAAAACCTAAGGCACATTTAGTATCTTGTGAACAGTTTACCTCCTTCTGTTTTTAAAATTATGTTATGGAGCTCATGACTACTTGACTATTCAAGCCATGTTTCCTTCCACTTCCCTTTATGTAAGGTGATGTTTTTAATACTAAAGAGATACATTAGTAGTAACAGATATTTGAGTAGGATTGCAACTCTTAATTGTTTTTCTATCCAGCTGCTGCCCATTTTTCTGTGGCTGTTTTCTCCACTGCCTGTTCTCTGCTGCTCTCCACATTTGGTACTCTTGTTCCTGTTTCAATTTCCTCAGCACCAGTTCAGCCAACCTCAACAAACCAGCTGTTCAGTTGGAGATTATGCCAGGCTGTCCCCCACTGTTCCTAGGGGAATTGTACCCCTGCATTCCCCACACCCTTATTTCTTTCTGAGGGGTCTGACTGCTCTACATGTTGTTTACCTTGTGCCATGAGCATAATTCTCATCTCCTGTATGTTTCTTTTCTGCTGCAGCTAATCCGTGTTCTGTGCACAGATGCTCAAACTGCGCTTTGATCAGTTTGGCATATGTTTCTTGTTTGCTTATTTTGTGCTGCCTTTTGTTCTATTGCCCTCTCTTGAAATAAACAAGCAGAAAACAACAAGCTTTTTTTCTTTCCTGTCCAACCTTATTACTTATGAATCTTTAGGAGATGTGTATCAGTATACTTCGTAAGTGCCTTGAGTGTGAACTTTGGTTAGCTCATAAATTGGGTGCAGATCCTGTTGACAGTGCTCCTGATACACATTTCAGGGTTAGCTGAGGTGTCCCAAATGAATCGCTGCCATCTGCTCACAGTGGGAGGGAGCCCTGTCTGTGCCCACCAGGTGAAACTCTCCCCAGCTACTGGCAATGCAGGCACTCTGCTCCAGGCTGCATGAGCCCTGCTCTTTCTCTTTGGAGGCTAGCAATTTACACATTCCACTCTGTTACACTGGAGTCCTCCATTCCCTATTGTCTTGACACCCCCAGTGCACTCCAGGTGTCTGCAGCCTCTGGAAACAGTGCACCCTAGTTCAGTGGTTTCACTCTCCTTAGCACAAGGTGCTTTGACAGGTAAAACCAAATGGAAGTTTATTTAACAGAGCTTGGAATAAAGATTCAAATAAAAGAAAGGAAGGAGTTTGAAAATAAAAGGTTACAGGTAAAAGAAAAACATAAAACACATTCTATAGCTTATATTTATTAACAAGTTATTTTCCTATCTTATAAAATATTTCTCACTCAGTGGTTTGTTCTATCAGCAGTTGTCCAGTTCTGAAAGCTGGGATCCACTTTTCATGAGTGCTTGCTTGCTCTTGCTTTCAGTGTCTTTCCTTTGTAATGGATCACTGCCATGGGCCATTTTTTCCTCTCTCATACAGTCACAAGCTATTGTTTCTTAGTCCCAAAGGGCCATCTCTTCTGAGAACTCTCCTGGGGTTTGTTTGTCTTTGAGTGTACTCAAGACTGTATCTTCCCCAAACAGTAAACATAAACTGGCTCAGCTGAAGAATATTCATTGTTCTCATGTTGATTGGATCTGCTCTCAGACTTCCCCTTCTCTTGTGATAGGTTTCACTCCCAACAGATTTGGAACATACATATCCTATATATTACGTAACTCTAAAATTGATTCCTATAAAAACATCTTGCAATAATCATGACAATCGGCTAGTTCTTAGCTTTTGTCAGAGACCGCACATTACCTCCTTCAATGTAATATTGAGTAAATGGTTGGACATGATGTAGTACGGGGGTTCTCAGCCTTTTTCTCTGAGGCCCCCCTCAACATGCTATAAAAACTTCAGGGCCCAGCGAGGGTGGCAGAGCTTCGGGGCAGGGCCTTGGGCATAGGCATAGTTTGATTTTTTCTTGGTGGGGAGGGCAGGGGCCAGCAGAGCTTGAGCCACCTCTGTATGGCGGGGTCCAGGGAGGGAATGCCACCTCCACCCCCTGACTCACCTCTGCAGGCCACCCAGCCTGTCTGGGCTGGAGAGGGGTGTGCAATCAAAAATTATAATTCAAAGGTGGGGGGCTTAGCTCAAAAAGTTTGAAAGCAGCTTAGGGTGCAGGGAGGGAGTCACTAGGGGCTGTGTGAGGGCAGGGGATAGCTCAGGGTGGAGGTAGGGAGTCTCTAGGGGCTCTGTGAGGGCAGGGGATAGTTCAGCTGGCAGGGAGGGAGTAGCTGGGGCTGTGTGCAGGCAGGGGAGTAGCACAGGGTGCAGGGAGGGGGTACTAGGGGCTGTGTGTGGGGAGTGGGTAGCTCAGAGTGTAGGGAGAGGGTTATTAAGGGCAGTGTGCTGGGAGGACTCCCCTGTGGTCCCTATTCCTGGAGGGGTCTGCCAGCCACAGGGCTGGGTCTCCCCACCCAGGGGCTCTTACCGACTGCCTCTGTGGAAGCAAAGGTGTCTGGGAACTGAGGAGCAGCTTCAACCTGGGGCACCAGCAGGAGAGGAGGGAATGCTGCCGCTGCCTGCTCCATGCACCAGCCAGAGCAGCAGCAGCTTCCCCGCACTGTCTGGCTCCATCTTCCTGCCTCTGATCTGGCCAGGGGGTGGGGAGAAGGAGGGGCAAGGTGTGGAGCTGCCCCTGGGACTGCAGTGGTCTTGTGCTGCGGTTGGAGGGGCGGGGCAGGGCAGTGCCCTCCATGTCCCCAACTCTGCCCATGCGCTCAGGGCTTGTGAACCCACAGGGAGCACCAGGGCTCGGGGCTCCAGGATTCAGACCCGTGCCTCCAGGCTTCAGCCCTGCGCGGACCCCTGGTTGAGAACCACTGATGTATTATACCTGCCAGGGCATGATTGGGCATATCTGTGTCACAGATACATTGGTAGGCTCCTTTCTTTTTTTAATTTACTTCTGTGTTGTGTACAGTTCAGGAACTGAAGCTTTGTGGAAAAGACGTATGCTAGCTTTCATATGGATTATTTATGTAGAAGCCTGAGATACTGTATACTGTGTGGAAATTTCAAAAATGCAATAGTTGTTAAGCCTTTCATTTTCTACATATTGCTCAGATATGTTATACACAGATTTACAGACGTCTAAAGTCTGTGAAATAGGCCACTTTGGAAAATTGCTTGTATGCATTTTCATCTTTTAATTAAAGAATTTACTCCTTGGTTCAATCGTACAAGTCACTGCAACCTTAGCTGTGGAGCTGCTAGGATGACTTCATAACACGTTATGCCAGTCTTGCAAAATTGTCCCGTATATTTACTAGTTCAGGTAAAATCTACTAGGCTGTCTGAACAATGCCAATGACAGTGCACTCTGGCCCATCTGTCCTAGTTTGTGCACATCTATGGGGAAGAAGAAAGGTAAAGACTGTGTGTATGTTTGTGGGATATTGTTCTGTGAGGAAAAAAGGTGTGGGGAAAGGAGATCCACTCTTGCTAGCTTCTCTTTGTCCTCTGCATTGCACAGTCTCCTGCATTCTCCCCTTTTGTTTAACACAGGATGGAGCAGTGCTCTATAAGGCATCTACGACACAGCTATAGAACACTATGAATTCTGAGCTGGTTCCAAAATATGCTACAGGTTGTGGTTTTGTGTTACGAGAATGAAAACCTTAATTTCCTATTACCTGCCCCAGAATTTACTGGTCCAAAGTGAACAGGTGAGTGGAAATTCGTAAGGCGGAGTATAGATTGTTAGTAATCTTTGCTCCTCCCCACCCTCCTCAAAACCACCACAGAATGGCTACCATGTTTCCATACCAGCTTTTCAGAAGTGGCTGAAGCGACTTCTGTAAAACACATTGGGATTTTTTGGTATGGGAGATGCTGTATAATATTTTATATAAAAAGTGGTTTGATTGCCAGGAAGTTTGGAACACATATTAAGTTCTCATTTATATAATGGATTACATTTGGGAGAGTGGAGGTAGGGTTGATGTCTGTCTGTGTAGTTTAATCAAATCTTTTTTGTTGCTTTATCAGCATTGCTAAAACTGTTCTTTGTTTTCTAAATTGTTGTAACAGTTTTTTTTTCATGCTCTGAAATGAATCTAAATTTATTTCCAAGTTGAATCTTGCCTTGCTGGAAATATCTGATGTTGGAATAGAGCTGTGATAGTAGTCAATCTTCTTCTAATAGGAGTCTGCTGTAGCTACTGTCCCTTCACAGATTCTTGTTGGTGTACTTACTAGCAAGTTTGAAATTGAAGATAGTATGTGATATTAGGTGATTTCATAATACAGCTCCGGTGTAAGTTAGTGCTGCTTCCTTGTAGCTTTAATTTACATAGCCAGCACAGAACTCCTCTCTAATGGCAGAAAGCTAGTGGAGGCAATCTCTAGCTGGTTGAAAGCCACTTTGTGCCATTTCTGTCTTGAATGTCTGAACCCACAATATCTGGAAATCCTATTTGTTAGCATTGTTCCTAACTCTGAGGAGGTAAACAATAGACATGTCCTGCCTTGAATCAGGTAGTATTTTCTTGACAGGGTTATGTAATAATTTACAAATATTTGTGATTTTTCACAGCAGTAAAAATTTACTAGCTTGACTTGATCCTCCCTGAATATTTGTGGTGTTTGCTAAGTTGTTTAAAGAAAAATTGTTGTGTTTTGCCTACTGTCCTGTTAATGCAGGCATTGGTGTTTTATTTATTTTTTTTAAAAAGTAAGCCCGGGGAGGGTGGGGAGTTTCACCAGATATCTCTGAAAAATTATGACATCGTAATCTCAGTCACCATACTGGTAATCTGGCTACAGCATGTTTCTATTCTCTTACCAAAAAAAAAAAAAATCCCATCTGCTACAAGGAGAGGTTTTTTGTTGTTGGTTTTTTTTTTTCCTGTAGGGCAGATGATATGGAGAATGTTCTTTGCTGTCTCCTTAAAAGGAGTTGAGCATATATTAAGTTGGCAGTATGTTTATAAAACCTTTAATATATCTGAGTACTTCATTACTGATATCTGGATTAATAACTTCTTTCTCACACTTAGCTTGAAATATAACCTCCGCTGTATGTTTCTAATAGTTCTTGAGAAAAGAGAGTATAGGTCTTTTGGTTGTAGGGATCACACATGGCTATGTTACCTCAAATATGTGCTGAATTCTAGTCTTTATTACAATTTTGGACATCTACAGTAACAGTCACTGGGTATGTCTTCACTGGCAGAGTTACATCGCCGGCAGTTACAGCGCTGCTCAGAGAGTGCTGAAGGGAAACCGCTGTTGTGTGAACACACTGTCAGCTGCCTGCACAATAGCTTGTTCACACTTGCCGCACTTACAGTGGTATTCGGAGGGGTGCACTCTGGGCAGCTATCCCACAGATCATCTCTTCCTCTTCTGGCACTAAGAGTTGTGGGAAGGCGGTGGGGGTCGCGGGGCATCCTGGGTCCTGTCCCAATGTCCGTGATGCATTGCTTCGCATCCCAGCAATCCCTGTGCTTCCGTCTGCATTTGGTGCCATCTTTCAACTGTTTGTGTACTCTGCCTCTTCAGTCTGCAGGAATGGATTCTGCACTGTTGACCAATATGCTGCTTTCTCTGACCAACACGTCACGAGTGGCAGTGGAGTTATTCCTTAAACTACAAAGGAAAGAGGAGTTTGACATTGATCTCGCTATGCATAGTAGTTATGACACAAGATTGCTTGTGGCATTCACGGAGGTGCTGACTACAGTGGAACGCTGCTTTTGGGCTTGGGGAAACAAGTACAAAATCCTGAAAGGATCAAAAAAAGACAGTCAAAATCCTGATAAACTACATTTCCAACTAGTCAAAATCCTGACGCTATACCCCGTTAATTATATTCCCCCTTTCAGTCATCCAGCCATCCCACTTTACTTTTCATATCCCTGCAATGAGGGATCTACCAGGCTTTTCTGACATCGCTCCAATAAATGATCTTTGGGGAAATAAATAGCTGTGAAGTGCTGTGTGTGAGCACACACAGCATAGAGCAGTGATGCAGTGTTAGTGATTTTGAATGTCAGGATTTTGTGTGTCAGGATTTTGATCAAGTTCCAGTGTACTGGGTTTCTTAAATAATGCTCTACGTATTTGTCATGCACTGTGCATCAATAGTGCAGTTTTCATTTACCCTGCCTGACTCCAATTAGAATACATATAAAGAAGCTATTCTCTTGAGGCAGTGGCTCAATAAATCTGAGCCTGTCTGAGTGAGGTTTGTAGAATGTTGCTATACCCATTCTTTCTGGATTTCTTTGTCTTCCTCTCCCTTATAATCTTGTCAGAGGTATACAGTTAATGTGTGATTAGAAGGTTGGACATGTGGCTTCAGCAAAGGCTGATACCATCAGTCCATAACCAGATGCTTTCTAAGAGGTGCAAGTGACTGGTACAAACTTTATTTTTTTCCAACCAAAGACAGAAAGCTGACCTAAGAAGCAAAGTCTTGAGGGTGTCTCTCACACCCCAGTTTAGTACATTAATTTGGTTGGCTATTCATTAAGCTGGATATTTTTAAATTTTTGCTTGAAATAAGTGTTACTTCACCATAATGAAGGACTTCATTTGTCATAAAATACCTTTTATATGCCATAAGAATTTGAGAGAAGCTGTCAAGGCTGAATCCCTACTCTGGTACCTCGAGTGCAGGAAGCAGGAGCCCGCAAGGTTTTAAAAAATTAATACTTGCCACTCCAGGCTTGTATTAAACTCCCAAGGTTACAGCTTTTCTCTGACCTTGGCTTTTTAAACGCTGCCACCACCCAAATGCAAAAAAAAACCCCTTTGGACCCAGGATGGAGCACTTGGTAATTCCTTCTTGTGGGGTACCGTGAAGCCCTTTCACCTCCCCTCCGGGGAAGAGCTGAGAGAAAACAAAGGAAATTAACTGGTGCCACCAGCTAATTCAACAGCATATGCACAAACCTCTTAGGACACCAAAAATCCAATTCTGTTCTTAAAAAAGGTAAATTTTATTAACAACAAAAAGAAAGAAAATACATTTGGAACTTAGGCTTTTGCTAGATTTTAAAAGAGCAATTCCAAAAATTAAGCACCCAAAATAGCTTTCTTGGGGGTTCAGCTTAGAGGTTACAAGCTAACAAAAGCATCTGGGGTTAGCACAGAGGAGATGCACGAGCCAAAATAAAAAATAAACCTGATTGTGTCTGTCTAAACATTCCCTATCCAAATAATTTCTTCTAGGTATGGAAGATGAATTTTCATACCTAGTTCAAACCTTACACAGCATTCCTGCTATAGCATTGCTGCTTCGTGTCCCTCCAGACCAGAGAACAACAAAGGGAAAGTTTCTTTCCCAATTTTAAAAGTTCTAGTCTTCCCATTGGCTTTTTTGGTCAGGTGCCCACTCCTTTTCTTTTACCTGTGGGCTTGTTAACCCTTTACAGGTAAAGCAAGCAGAGAACAGACACCAAGAGGGATTTTACAGCTAACTGGCTGGCTGGGTGTTCATAAAAGGGAGCTACCCCCCACTTCATTTATTACAGAAGCTTATTTGACTGCAACCTTAATGAAAATTCCACTGTCTCTGAAGAGCAGGCTGACTCTCCTGTTGGTGCTAAAGAATATAATGATAAATCATCCCAGATTGTCCATTAACTGGATGTTTGTGGTGTTTTGTGACCTGTCAGCTGCCTAAAACGTGCACCAATAACCTATAAATGGGTGTTTTGGTATGGTTTGATACTGTTAAAATATGGATTCTTTAGTGTTCAGTTTAATTTTATCAAATTTGTTTGTTCTAGCTTTCTAAGGCCACTTTTCCCCCACCAGTGTATGAAACAGATCTGTGATAGAGTTATGTTTCTCCTTCGAGTGATTGTCCATAAGTACATTCCACTCATGATGCACGTGTGCCCTGTGTGCTCAAATTCGGAGTCTTTTTGCCATCAGTGTCTGTATGACCACATATGTGCCCTGAGTGTTCTCTGTGGCTTGTGTCAAGGACATGAAAAGGTGGAGTGCAACAACCACCACTCAGTTCTTCTTACTATCTCTTGGCTTCAAGAGGGAACAGCTTGCAGTCTGTGGTTCATGAACTTCTAGCACCTTTTTCAAAAGTGTCTATAGCTAGGCTTGGAAAGATTAGATTTTTATCAGTAAATGTCAATTTCACTGTACACACTCAGACTACTGAAAAATATTTCCATCAGTAATAACAGAAATGTGCAGATATGCAAAGTAAGAAAAATGCTGCTTAAGAATTTACTAGAGTTTGATATAAGGATATTTACTTTGTATATTTTGACATATGCTGTTCACAGTTTTTGTTTTAACAGTGCTGAAGCTTTGACTTTTTGAATCTCAACATCTACTGTCATTGAATAATTATCTGGCCTCCCTATTGTCTGATCCCTCCACCTCCAATATTTTCTTGTAACTATGAACATTTAAATAGATTCAAATAAAAAGAAATGCTTAAAACCCATAATTTTGCACAACTGTGAAAATGTAAATTGTTAAAAATTGAAAAAATAGTTTTAAAATAAACATAGATATTATCCATTGAAATTATAAAAAATAAAAATTGAATTCTGCCAAGCCTATCCATAGAATCATTATGATTGTATAGTTTAGTTAGTTGCCTGTTGGTGCTTTATTTTTCCAAAATTAAAATTCTTCTGCCATTGGGATGGCCTCAGTCCAGTATCCTAGATTCAAATACTGCCCCTCCCTGTGAGGGTGCTGTGCCCATCATTAATGGGCCTAATATTAATTAGGCCTAATATCTGACGTTCCAGTTTTAGCTTGTCAGCTATAATTTTCAGCTTCAAATATTCTGTCTTTAACAAGCATAATTTTAGTGCACTCCTTGAATCACATCAACATGATCTTTGTTTTAGATTCAGGTATTTTAACTCCCTTTCATGCCTTTTCCCATTAACATTTGTTGTTATAGGTTATTGTAATGTCTTAAGAACTTCTACGTACTTTTTGTAGTTTAGCTCATAATCTGGGTAAATTTGTAGGCCCAGTTGTCACAACAGACCCCAGGAATGCTTGCAAACCCTTGCATCTCTTCTCTGATCCAAAACGATAGTGACAGTTGCCTTGATCTAGGGGAGAAACATGCATGGGTGATCTACAGGCACAAGGCCTTTGGACCATGCAATAACACGGATGCAGATCCGTGTGCTAGAACTTGGGGCATTGCATAGAACTTGTGAGTCCTTTCTCCATCACATTTGAGGATAGTCTGTCCAAATAATAATGGATAATACAACCACTTTGTTCTACAACAACAAACAGGGTGAGGCAAGATCTTCCCCACTATGTTGAGATGTGCTTAGACTGTGGAACTTGTGCATCAGATACCAAATCTCCCTCTCAACAGTATGTTTACGTGGTCTGCAGAACAGCATAGCAGATAATCTGAGTAAACATTTCTCGTCCAGTTACAAGTGGGAGATCAAGGACTCTATCCTCCATGACATCTCTTTGAATTATGGTTATCCGTGGATAGACATATTTGTGACACAAAACAAGAAGTGTCAGATTTTCTGCTGGGGGTAGGGGAACCCAGACTCCCTGCTTGATACCCTCTTAATCTCTTGGTCAGGAATCCTGATGTACATTTACCCACTGGTCCTATTGGCTCCCAGAGTGCTCTGCAAGATCAGAGAGGGCTCACCCAAGCTAGTATCAATAGCTCTGTGTGTGACCAAGGCAGGTTTGGTTCCCAGATATTCTGTTGACCTGCCAGCCAAGGACCTTGTCTCTGCTTCTGGACCTGCTATCACAGAATGAAGGGAAGGGAAGATTATGCATCCAGATCTGTAGTTCTTTTATCTAACATCTTGGCCACCGGATGCATATCGAAGGTAGAGCAATCATGCTCCTTGTCTGTCTGGAATATCTTAGTGAACAGTAGGAAAGAGCCTTTAAGACAAACTTACCTAGTGAAATGGATGATGCTTTCCTGCTGGTGTCTCCAAAAGTCCCTGTCTCTGCAAGAAGCTTGTGTGTCTGAGATCTTAGAGTCAGACTATAGGCTTGACTTGAAACAGCATAACATGTCATTTAGCTCCGTCAGGTTCACCTTGTGGCTATTTCTGCTCATCCTCTAGTGGATAGACATACAATTTTTTTCATCTAGCTGTGATCAGATTTTTGAAAAGTCTTGCTAAGGTGTTCTCACCTATTAAAGAACAAATCCCACCATGGGACTGTAACTTGGTTTTCTTGGCACTAAGAAGCCTACTCTTCGAACTGACGGTGTTAAAAACATCGTTCCTGGTTGCGATTGCCTCTCTGAATGTCAGAGAAATCAAAGCTTTAATGACTGGCTCTCCTTATATACCATCTTTTATCCAGACAAGATGTCTCTGAGGACACCTTCTAAGTTCTTGCCAAAGGCAATCACAGAGTTTCATCTGAACCAGCAAATTAACCTACCTACATTTTTTTTTTCCTAACCTTCACGCTACCAAAGTAGAGGCTACACTGCACTCTGTAAATGTCAGGCATGCCCTGACATTTTATCTGCAAGGAACAAACCCTTTTAGATCTTTGCCGGGATTTCTTTGTCTCCATCACAGAGAGAGGATGAAAGTCAAAACCATCTCATCTCAGAAACTATGGAGGTGGATTTTTGATAGTGTGAGAACTTATGAGGTGGGCAAAGTAAACCTTCCTACCACACTGAGTTCTCTCCCTTTGCAGCGTCATTGAAGAATATGTATATTCTGAATATTACATATAAAGAAGCCAGTTGGGGTTCTGGTCACACGTTTGACACATTAAGTTGTTACTGAAGCCTTACAATCAGATACTGCATTTGGCAAAGCTGTTTTACAATTTTTGTTCTCTTAAGATTCTGAGCTTTCACCTCCATTGCAGTGATCCACGGCTTAGGAGTCAGCACTAGTGGAAAGTGCACATGGACAACGCAGCTCAAAGAACTCCAGTTTCTGTACTTGTAAGTAATTTTCCTATGTGGAATGTGTGGTAGATGGCCATAGCAAAAAGCCCCAGAGTTTCTGGCTAGGACTCTGAACTGGGACCAGAACAGCTGGAGCACATTATCTTCCAAGGAAATCAGCCTGGAGCATACATCAAAGAGGAAGAGGAGATCAGGAGTTGGCTGCTGGGTGTGGATGCAAAGCCAAATAGATACACTGAAGACTTGTCTAGAGGAACTGTTAGTGTGCTGCAAGCTGAGATTTAAATTTACCTCATACTAGCCTGCTCGCTAGCTGTCAGTATGGACCCTGCTGTTGCATGCTAAAATTTCCCTAGTGTGCTTTGATTCACCTCCTCTTTTTCAGGGACTTCCTGTAAACCTCCCACCTCTCCCCCCCATGACAGGGGTGTGTGTTTCCCATGTCTCCTTCCCCTATACCACTCTCTTCTATTCCAGGTTCTTTGATATATAAACAGTTACAGAGGTGGTTGAAGCTGCTGGGTGTGCTAACCAGATGCAGGGGACTCTGTGTATTCTCTGTTTCCCCACTCTGGTTTTCAGATTTTCATTAAAATCAATAGTATTCTGCCCACTGTTGCCTGGAAAGTTTCCTGAAAAATTGGAATAGATTGGATGTGGTGGTCAAAAATTATCATGTTATATCCAACAAACAGAAATGCTGCCAAGTTGAGTGTAGAACCTCACTTCACTGGGCCAACCAGTCCACAGCTGCAATCCTCTATCTGTGTACTATGAGGTCTTCACTGCCAAAGGTCACATGGAGCTGTGGAGAAATCTTCCAGATTAGTTGACTTTTTTCTTTTTTTTTTCCCCCCTTGAGAGAAATACAGATTACTTAAGAGGCTTTCCAAGAGCTTATCATTTGTGGCTGTGTTGGATCAATGTATTTTCCCAAAAAGCTTAGCTATCAGCATTCCTTAACTGAAAAGGCTGGGAGAACATGTGTTCCCCTACTTGGACAATTGACAGATGAAGTAATACAAATAAATAGTAGTACTAGTAAGGACAGTACGTGGTAGAGTATCAAAACATCAATCTCTTTGGAGTTCCAAGGGTTCATGATAAATGACTCAGTCTCTGACTTTTATCTCCAACAGAATTGACTCCTCCAATATGTAAAATGGTTATGAATGTAAGAAATTTTATTCTGATTACATGGTCCCAGCTCTGAACCATTAGAAGTTGTTGAATGGTTGTGTCATCAAAAAAGGGCCAATCAGCCAATGAAAATGTATTTTTGGACTCCTGGTGTTTACATCATGTTTTGATAACACTTAACCCTTCTCTTATGCTGCATGTTTTCGAAGAGCTCTACAAATATTAGTTATTGTAATACTGTTTATTTTAGGAACTGGTAAAATTGGCCTATGCTTCAAATGTTGGAAAGTGCATGCTCAGTGTAAACAAGCAAAGAAGTGGTTTCTTTATAGAAAGCTTCCATGGGAGATAAATTAGTTCAATTTTTATCATACAGTTTTTATTCTATCCTCTTCTAGCTTAGTTTAGGTTTGTAGATAACAATACACAGAATCATAGCTTCCTGGCCAGTAAGATTTATTTTTTTTAGGGCTGTCGATTAATCGCAGTTAACTCATGTGATTAACTCAAAAAAATGAATCTTGATTAATCGCACTGTTAAACAATAGAATACCAATTGAAATTTAGTAAATATTTTTGGATGTTCTTCTACATTTTCAAATATATTGATTTCTATTACAACACAGAATACAAAGTGTAAGTGCTCACTTTATATTATTTTTATTACAAATATTTGCACTGTAAAAATGATAAAAGAAATAGTATTTTTCAGTTCACAAGTACTGTAGTGCAATCTCTTTATCGTGAAAGTGCAATTTACAAATGCAGATTTTTTTTTGTTACATAACTGCTCTCAAAAACAAAACAATGTAAAACTTTAGAGCCTAAAAGTTCACTCAGTCCTACTTCTTGTTCACATTGATGGGAGGTATTCCTGCCTGCTTCTTATTTACAGTGTCACTGAAAGTGAGAACAGGCTTTCGTATGTCAATTTTCTAGCCGGCATTGCAAGATATTTACATGTCAGATACGCTAAACATTCGTATGTCCCTTCATGCTTGGGCCACCATTCCAGAGGACATACTTCGATGCTGCTGATGCTCATTAAAAAAATAATGCATTAATTAAATTTGTGACTGAACTCTTTGGGGGAGAATTGTATGCCGCCTCTTCTCTTTTACCCACATTCTGTCATATATTTCATGTTATAGCAGTCTCAGATGATGACCCAGCACATGTTTGTTTTAAGAACACTTTCACAGCAGATTTGATAAAACGCAAAGAGGTACCAATGTGAGATTTCTAAAAATAGCTACAGCACTTGATCCAAGGTTTAAGGATCTGAAGTAAAATCTGAAAGGGATGAGGTGTGGAGCATGCTTTCAGAAGTCTTAAAAGAGCAACACTCTGATGCGGAAACTACAGAACCCGAACCACCAAAAAAGAAAATCAGCCTTCTGCTGGTGGCATCTAACTCACATGATGAAAATGAACATATCAGTCCGCTCTGCTTTGGATCGTTATCAAGCAGAATTTGTCATCAGTATGGACGCATGTCCTCTGGAGTGGTGGTTGAAGCATGAAGGGACATATGAATCTTTAGCGCATCTGGCATGTAAGTATCTTGCGATGCTGGCTACAAGCCTGTTTTCACTTTCAAGTGACATTGTAAACAAGAATCGGGCAGCATTATTTCCTGCAAATTGTAACCAAACTTGTTTGTCTGAGTGATTGGCTGAAGCAGGACTGAGTGGACTTGTAGGCTCTAAAGTTTTACATAGTTTTATTTTTGAATGCAGTTATTTTTTGTACATAATTCTACATTTGTAAGTTCAGCTTTCATGATAAAGAGATTGCACTACAGTAGAATCATAGAATCATAGAATATCAGGGTTGGAAGGGACCCCAGAAGGTCATCTAGTCCAACCCCCTGCTCGAAGCAGGACCAATTCCCAGTTAAATCATCCCAGCCAGGGCTTTGTCAAGCCTGACCTTAAAAACCTCTAAGGAAGGAGATTCTACCACCTCCCTAGGTAACGCATTCCAGTGTTTCACCACCCTCTTAGTGAAAAAGTTTTTCCTAATATCCAATCTAAACCTCCCCCATTGCAACTTGAGACCATTACTCCTCGTTCTGTCATCTGCTACCATTGAGAACAGTCTAGAGCCGTCCTCTTTGGAACCCCCTTTCAGGTAGTTGAAAGCAGCTATCAAATCCCCCCTCATTCTTCTCTTCTGCAGACTAAACAATCCCAGCTCCCTCAGCCTCTCCTCTTAAGTCATGTGCTCTAGACCCCTAATCATTTTTGTTGCCCTTCGCTGGACTCTCTCCAATTTATCCACATCCTTCTTGTAGTGTGGGGCCCAAAACTGGACACAGTACTCCAGATGAGGCCTCACCAGTGTCGAATAGAGGGGAACGATCACGTCCCTCGATCTGCTCACTATGCCCCTACTTATACATCCCAAAATGCCATTGGCCTTCTTGGCAACAAGGGCACACTGCTGACTCATATCCAGCTTCTCGTCCACTGTCACCCCTAGGTCCTTTTCCGCAGAACTGCTGCCTAGCCATTCGGTCCCAGTACTTGTATTAGGTGAATTGAAAAATACTATTTCTTGTTTACAGTGCAAATATTTGTAATAAAAAATAGGGCTGTCAATTAACTGCTGGTAACGCCTGTGATTAACGCACCGCACAATTAATGCGTTAATTTTTTTTAATGCTTGTTAATCGCAGACCTGTGGGTGGGAGGGCAGCATGAGCTGTTCCAAAAAACCTGGCTGGTCAGGCACAGTAACACAAGCTTCCACCAGAGGGCGGGAAGAGGAGGCTACAGAAAGTAAGGTAGTTCTCATGCCCTGGTTTTTAAAATCTAAAAACAGGATGGCCAAGGGCTCGCCAGAGCGGGCCACCCACCTTTGCATATCTCACCCGAACTGCCCTCCCCATGCCACCTGCATCTAGGGCTGAACCCTCCCCCCGTGTCACCCAGATTGGGACTGACCACCATCCCAAGCTCAGAGGCATCATCCCAAACCTTATGCCTCCTGGGGCTGGGGCTGACCCCTCCCCCCGCCGAGCCCTGTGCTGCCCAGGGCTGGGGCTGATCCCCCTGCCCGAGTCCTGTGCCATTCACGGCTGGGGCTGACAACCTCCCCCCCCCCCGGCCTGAGCCATGTGCCGTCCAGAGCCTCGTGCCACCCGGAGTTGGGGCTGCCCCCCTGCCTGAGCCCCATGCCCTCCTCCCCCCCCCCCCCCCCCCCCGTGCTGCCCAGGGCTGGGACTGAGCTCAGGGGCTGACCCCCCTGCCTGAGCCCTGTGCTGTCTGCAGCTGGGGCTGACTCCGCCTCCCCAGCTCTGCACTTCATAAGCCTGGGGCTCAGTCTCTCCCCCTCCTCCCCCCCCGAGTCAAGTGCTGCCCACAGCTGAGGCTGATCCCCCTTCCCCCCTCCAGCTCCGCGCCTCCACCGGCTGAGGCTGATCATCTCCCCCACCCATCCCCAGCTCTGCACCTCTCAGGGGTCAGCTCTGAAGCCATCACTGCCCACCAGAAGCAAATTTCTCCCCTTTCCTGCTGGCAGGCATTGCTGGCTTCAGCTGATTTCCAGGCAGTAGCCACCTCTGCTCTGCTCTGCGTCTTGCAGGTGGGACAAATGCCCAGTTTTGGCAAAGAAGTAGGGACGGGCAGGACAGAGCTGAAAAAGGGGACTGTCCTGGCCAAAACAGGAAGTATCTGCACCCTAGCCAGCCCGTGCCCTATTGTTCCCGGCCGACCCCTCGTTCTCGGGACCAACCCCCATGCATCATGCCGCTCACTCTGGGGGTACCCCATAGAGAACATGGCCTGGCGAGCTCAGCCACCCTGCACCAGCCTCTCCTCCCCTGCAGTATGATGAGTCCCTGATGTAAAATTCACCCTCCCTTGCAAACAAGGGCTCATTCAGCTGAAGGGAGCCCACCTAGCTCAGTAAAAGGAGGTGAGCCTGGTGAGCCCAGTACCAGAAACCACCGTTCCAGAAGCAGCAGCAAATCACCTTCGTCACCCTCCTCCTGCACAAGTCATTGCTTACTTCTCCGCCCCCCGTCCTCCCCCTACACTGAATGCTTGTTTGTCTGAGTGATTGGCTGAACAAGAAGTAGGACTGAGTGGACTCGTAGGCTCTAAAGTTTTACGTTTTATTGTTAAGTGCAGTTATTTTTTACATAATTCTACAGTTGTAAGCTCAACTTTCACGATAGAGATTGCACTACAGTACTTCAATGAGGTGAACTGAAGTTTTTTTGCAGTACAAATGTTTGTGATAAAAATAAATATAAAGTGATCACTGTATACTCTGTATTCTGTGTTTTAATTGAAATCAATATATTTGAAAATGTAGAAAATATCAAAAATATTTAAATAAATGGTATTCTATTGTTGTTTAATTGCGATTAATTTTTTAATTGCTTGACAGCCCACATTTTTGTTCTGTTTTGTTCTTTAGGTGATTTTGGGGATCAATAAGTAATCATGTTAGTCTGTTTGATTTGGAAGTAACTCTTGGTTGTCAGTAAATCCAGATTCAGTTTTGTGTGTGTGTGTGTGTGTTTGTATTTGAGCAAGCAGTTGACTCTGTGTCAAGCAGAACTCAGAACCTAAATTCTTTAGAACAGCAGTTTTCAACCTTGGGGAAGGGGTACATAAAAGTTTCTAAGAGATTGTGGCAAGCCTTCTCACTTGCTCAAAATTGGTCTGGCCACCACTCTGTCATGAACAAGGGGAGAGGCCGAGCTAAATTTGAGTGAGTGGCATTGGTGCTTGGGGTCACAACACTATCTATCACTTTTTGATGCTGAAATTGAGAAATACTGCCCTGAAAACTTTTTGGATATTAAGGTGTGTGCTTTTAAATCCTAGCCGGTGCACAGTTAGACAGCAGGATCAAAGGACTAATTTATTTAAAGTAGAATCCCCTGTATTGGAATCAGTGTATTAATGGCCCCAGTTCCATCTAGATTACAGGGGAAGGTCCCGCTTTGTAAGGGGAAGAGAGGGACTCCAAGGTTGTGTTGTTTTTGTTTTGTTTTTTTTAAAGGTTGGGGGGCATGATTCTAAAAAGGGTTGAGAACTCCTGCTTTAGAAGGATTCCTTCTGTGTTTTTTTGGAACATTCTGTTGCTGAATTCTATTTCAAACTGGAAATTGTGTGGCGGCTTCAAGTGTATGTTGTGCTTTCTTGGTTTTTTTTTGTTTTTGTTTTTTAAATTTAGTGCTGTTGTTTTGATACTAAATTCAATGTATTTAGCATTGTCCTCAAACTGTGAAAGTGCTACAGACTCTTGTAGTGACAACATTAACTGTATTGCAGAAGTTGCCAAAACGGGAAGCTGGAGGTTTTGGCAG
Organism: Chelonia mydas; assembly: GCF_015237465.2. Classification (NCBI taxonomy): domain Eukaryota; kingdom Metazoa; phylum Chordata; order Testudines; family Cheloniidae; genus Chelonia; species Chelonia mydas. The sequence goes on from NC_051246.2 coordinate 69,935,029, forward strand.
CTGAATAGGAGACAGTTGGAGCTTTTTGCACCTGGGAATCTGTGGGTTGTGATCTGGGTTTTTGGCACCCATGAGCTTGAGGAAAGAAGACACAAGATTACATTAACTATGTTTTGTTCTCATTTGGAAGGTTTTCTTCACAACCATTAGGGCTTGTAATTCAGGGTTAAAATATAATACTAAAATCAGGACCACTATGATGATGATATAATAAAGATGTATATCCTACCTTTTGGAATGACTAATGCAGTTCTGGTTATAAAAGGTGGATGGAAATCTTGAGTCGTTATGCAAAGAGGTTATGCACATTGCATTTTGGTACAAATTCATGTATTCCCAAGTTAAATTTATTCTGCAGTCTAAATAGTGTGTTAGAGGAAAGTTGTTGTTCATTGCATAGTCATATGTTGCATTGCATGTGGCTCATTCACTTACAAGATTTAGCAGGTCTTATTATAGTTCAATAGAATTTTAATACTGAAGAGTGTTATTACTAGGGCCCTACCAAATTCACAGTCCATTTTGCTCAGTGGGTGTCTAATTTGAGAAGAATTTAATGGAGCGCTGTCCCTTTTATGACATTATGACAAGTTCTCTCTGCCCAGCCCGGACCTCCATAATGTCCTTGTCTACATTATGGAGCTTTTTTTTTAAATATTAAAAGTCCATTGTTTGTAACACTGGTTAGCAACATTGGAGCCTTAGTACAAATGACTCTCTGGCTCTGGCATCCATTTTCAGCATAAAGAAAAGGAGGACTTGTGGCACCTTAGAGACTAACAAATTTATTTGAGCATAAGCTTTCGTGAGCTACAGCTCACTTCATCGGATGCATAAAGTGGAAAATACAGTGAGGAGATTTATATACACACAGACCATGAAAAAATGGGTGTTTATCATACGTGATCACTCTCCTTACAATGTGTATGATAAAGTGGAAAATACAGTGAGGAGATTTATATACACACAGACCATGAAAAAATGGGTGTTTATCATACGTGATCACTCTCCTTACAATGTGTATGATAAATCTCTCCACTTTATGCATCCGATGAAGTGAGCTGTAGCTCACGAAAACTTATGCTCAAGTAAAATGGTTAGTCTCTAAGATGCCACAAGTACTCCTTTTCTTTTTGCGAATACAGACTAACACGGCTGCTACTCTGAAAGCTGTCATTTTCAGCATAGTTTCAGTATGACCTTTTCTAATAGGGGGTAAAAAATTTACTGGCATTACTTTATGGGTGTAATAATGCAAGATTAAATCATTGTGTGGGGATACTTCCTAATTTTCCTGTGTAGGCGAAGCCTTAGACTTGTTTAGAGTAGGTTTACCTGACAGTGCTGAAAGCAAAAACTCCATGCTAGGGTCTCAAGGTTGCTTGTACAAGTACAGTTGAAACCATGTTAGCAGTGGTGGAAAATTTTTGTAAAAGGTTCCTAATGTAGACAAGGCTACTGGGGCTGTTTGAAAAGACCAGTTGAATCAGGGAGATTGTAATAAACTTTTAAAAACGCGCACACACAATTACCTACCAAGAAAACCAGTCTCACAAATTGGGAAAGGATGAAATTATGCGTGTGGGTGGGAAAAACTTCCCATTGTATGATTTGAGGGTATATGTCTCCCAAATTTTTTCAGAGTTGTGCAAATTCTTACTTCTGAGGGCGTGCTGCGCCAAAAAATTAAACATTCTACGCACAATATTTTAAAATTTTGCAAGTTTTATTTGTCAATAAATAAATGCAGAGGCTCCAGCATGCCAGTGGGGAGCACATGCCACATGACTGTATGAAGGTGGGAGATCACACTGCAGCCTCCACACCCCCGGGACACGGACTCAGTGGTGAGGCTGCACTCGACCCCGATACAGCACAAGGCCTGGGCCTACCCCAGAAACACCCTGGGACCCTGCCCCTCTGCACTAGGCACACCAGGTGTGGGGCAGGCAGGCTCAACCAGGCAGGATCCAGCTGTGGAAGGGCTCAGGGTGGGAGGATTCTGTGTGGGACAGTCTGGATGCCCGCAGCTCAGTGGGGGGCAGGGTGGTGGTGGTCTAGGTGTGGGAGGATCTGGATGCACAGAGGCTTGTTGGGGGGGTTCCAGATGCAGGGGCAATGGGACTCTGCGGAGGCTTCCAGGTGCAAGTGGTTGGGGCTCAGCAGAGGGAGCTGGTTGTGGGGGTCTCTGCAGGGGGGTCTGGGTGCTGGGGGCGTGGGGCTTGGTGGGGTAAGGGTCTGGGTGCAGCTACTTGGGAGTTGGTGGTATGAGGGTCTGAGTGTAGGGGTGCAGGGGGGGTGGGGCTCTGGAGAAAGGGGGTCTGGGTGCAGGGGGGCTCCAGGTGCAGGGGTTGAGGTTCAGTGGGGTGGGATTCGGGTATGGAGGGCTAGGGGGGTTCTGGGTGTATGGAGTGAGGCTTGGTGGTCGTGTCTGGGTCTGGGAGGTCTGAATGCATGGGGGTTGGGTGGATGGGTGAGCAGCTCCCCTGCACAATGACCCCTCCCCTTGCAGCTGAGGAGTGATGGGGCCGGAAGCAGGGGAGGATGCTGAGCTTTTCTGCAGCAGGGGGAGGTTTCTGGGGGTGGGTCTGACACAGCCCCAGCTACTCCTTGCTGGGGAAGAGGAAGTCCCATCTTCTCCTGCCTCCATCCCAGCCAGGAGTAGCAGCTGATTCCGGCTCAGGGTAGAAGCCACTGGCTGGGGTGTCCCTGCAGTGATTTATGTCTCCATGGGTTACTTCAGGTGCCTGCAACAATGTACCTGTACAGCTAGGGAGTGGTGCATGACTGCTCTTGCTGCTTCCCTTTGCTTCCCTGTAAGAAAATCATTTTTTCTGCAGGGAAGCAAAGAAATCTCTGGGGGACATGAATTCTGCCCACACGCAGTGGTGCAGAATTTCCCCAGGAGTAAAATTCTAAGCTGTAATGAACAGGGAAGGGGTTTTAAAAAATTCCATCTTTTTTTCTGTAACCTTTGAAAAAATTCTCTTGCCAAACCATAGTAGCAGCAAATGTGGGAACTGGCCCTCACTTGCCCATTCATCTGAATGAGGCGTTAACTTCAAAGCCTACTTGGGAACATTACCATTGTTCTGTTAAGGACAAAGAAACAAAAAATCAAAACTTCAGACAAATACTAAGTTAAATGTGCACAACAACAACGTGTTAAAACAATCCTAAAATATATGTAGGAGTGGCAAGTTTAGACCAGGAAATAGGTTGTGCTTAAAAAATGTAAACATAATTTTGCACCTCAGGTAGACACAGGGGTTGTGTACAAAGGAAAGTAATACTGGTATAAGCTAAGGTGTGAATTTAAACCACAGAACTATATTGGTGTAACTCCCCATGTTGACACAGTTATTCTGATATAAGAGGGCCTTTTTGTTTTAGCTTATAGCTGATCTTTGGAAGAGTTTAAACTAAACAAAAAAAATGTGATTCTTATTCTGAAATAAGTGTGTCCACTGGGGGAGTTAAGCTGGTATAGCTATACTATAAGTGTAGACAAGCCCATAATTTATGAACTTCAAAAACATATTAGCTCATCATGGTTGATCAGATGGGGAACCATTGATTTCATTGGGAATTGGACTGGGCTCCAAGATACCACATTTATATCACTGTATAAAAATCTAAGATAGATAAGATCACCAAAAGTCAATAAATTCATAAATTAAACTGGCTGCCTTGTTCATGCTTAGAATTTTTTCATACTTGTATTTTTCTGGCTAACTGTGCAGTTTAATTTGTACTGTTAAATCATAATTTTATATACACAAACACACCATCAGGCATAATATACATGATGTCCAACAGTGTAGAACTGTAACTTCTTAATTTTAGCTTCTTTAATTTCCCCAATATTTTTGTGTGCGACTTTTAATTGTGCAACTTTAAAGTTATATTTAAATGCAATTTGTTTGCATTTAATGGTGATTTATAGCCATTTCAAACTCCCAGTATATTCTGATTGCTACAGAATATAACTTGTTTTCGGCTCTTGGCTCCCTTAAAATGGTTTCTGTCCATTAAATATCATTTTAGAGGTAGACTTGGGTTAGTTCCAGGTAGAGTTGGCTAAAATCCATTTATAAAAAAAAAATAGGGATTTTTTTGTAGTCAAACTTCTGTTAATTGGAAATTTTCTAAATTTAGTTTTTCTACATCAGAATGGCCTAGCTCAAGTCTGTTAGATTAGGAATGCTTTTGGGGCCCATGCATTAATTAATGACACCTGATGTGCTGCTATTTGTTTTTCTAGCCTCAGGTTAAATGGAATCCACCTCTGGGAGCTGGATGATCGGTACTGACAGAGACTCATCATAGCAGCTCCACCACATCTGGAGATTGCAATGAGTGGGGGAGGGGAGCAGCCAGACATCCTCAGTGTGGGAATCTTGGTCAAAGAAAGATGGAAAGTGGTGAGTATGTCTTGCTTTCATTTCTTCAATTTAAAAAAAAAAAAAGATCTTTGAGGTGGTTTTTGCTTAGTACCAAAATGTATATTTATCTGCCCGTACCAGATTCCTCATAAGTCTGATGCCCTTCCCTTTTATTGGACTTCTTCACTAATGCTTGCACTGCACTATCACAAAGCCCCAGCCTCTAATGGAAAATACACTGAATTACCTGATCTCATTTTAAAATGAAGTTCAGTTTTGCATGGATTTAAGAGGTTTTCCCTGGTTATCAGGATCTGAAAAAGCTTGTTTAAACCCAACTGCAAAAACCATTTATGACCAAAGGGCCAGATTCTGATCTCAGTTAAAAAGGTTTAAATCCTGGGTGAACTCCGGTTACCTCTGTTGTTTTAATGCAGTTTAACTGTTACTGAGCACAGAAGGTGGTAATAAATTCATAGTTACTTTAAAATCCATCATGGAAAAATATTTCCGACAGTCTGTGTCCAGTCCACACTGACTAGGGAAAGTACCTTAAATCTCAGTTAGGCTGATTCTGGTTTTATAACCAAGTTCTGTCTAACACGGATTGTTAACCCAGTATATGTAAATGGGGCCTAAGATACAACCTTTGGAAAACAAATACATTTAACGTTGTAAAGAAGCATTGTTAAGAAAGAGAGCAATTTAATGTATAGGATGTATCTAGCAGTAGTTTTAAATCGGATCATATTCTATAAAAGAGTGTGGCCTGCCTCAATTCCCCCTTTGGTGAGGCAACAATGAGGTCACTTCAACTGTCTGGTCAAAGAGAAGACAAACACTGTACTTTACAGCAGTATATCTCCCTTTAATAAAGCCTTCCGGAAGGAGCACTTGTATGGTGGTTTTATAGGCTCTTATTTTAAAGCGCAGACAAAACTTAATAGTCCCAAAACAAAAGTATCTGGGTTCTAGCAGCAGCTCCTTCTGCTGTAAGGCATCAGGCTTCTTTACTCCCTAGAGCAGTGGTTTTCAAACTTTATTTCTGGGGACCCAGTTGAAGAAAATAGTTGATGCCCGCAACCCAGCAGAGCTGAGGATGAGGGGTTTAGGGTGTGGGAGGGGCTCAGGGCTGGGGCGGAAGGTTGGGGTGCAGGGGTGAGGGCTGTAGGGTGGGTCTGGGAATGAGGGGTTCAGGGTGTGGGAGGGGGCTCTGGGCTGGGGCAAGGGGTTTGGGGGTGGGGGTGTAGGCTCTGGGGTGGCACCAGGGATGAGGAGTTTGGGGTGCAGGAAGGGGTTCCAGGTTTGGGGGGACGCAGGGCTGGGGCAGGGGATTGGGGTGCAGGGTTGGGGCGTGGACTTACATCTGGCGGCTCCCAGTCAGCGGTGTAGCTGGGGTCCAGAGGCAGGCTTCCCGTCTGTCCTGGCACTGCGGACTGTGCCGTGCCCTAGAAGCGGCCAGGAGCAGGTCCAGCTTGTAGGTGGAGGCATGCAAGTGGCTTTGTGCGACTCTCACCTGCAGGCAACCCCCCTCGCAGTTCCCATTGGCCGGCCAATGATTTTGGGGGGGGGGCGGGGGGGCAGGGAGAGGGGAAGAAGTGTCCCCAGTTCAATGCTCGGGGCGGGGGCAGCGCACGGAGCCCCGTGGCCCCCCCCGCCTAGAAGCCGGACCCACTGCAGGCCACTTCCAGGGCGCAGTGTGGTGTCGAAACAGGTAGGCACTAGCCTTCCTTAGCTGGGCAGCACCACCAACGGGACTTTTAATATCCCGGTCTGTGGTGCTGACCAGAGTGACCCAGCACCTGACATGTTGTGACCCAGTACTGGGTTGCCGCTCGAAGTTTGAAAAACGCTGACCGAGAGAGTTTTTGCAGTATTACCCCTGCTTGTTTAGGGTCTTTCACAGGCCACCCTGCCTGGAGAGTTTTGTAATCAGCTCACTGTTCCTGCTTTAAGAGCACGGTTTCTGCCTGACTTAATCTTCCTAGGAGCTCCTCTCTTCCAGAGCTTCGTTTCTCCAGAGGAGCCTTGTCTGCAGCTCAGGTCTCCCAAGCCTTTTATTAGGCCCAGGAGCTCCTTACTTAACTGCCTTTGAGCCACTTAGTTAATCCCCAGGAGGATCCTTTCCTTCAGCCTGCCACAGGTAGGCTGGGCATCTGACCCACCCCTTAAAGGCCAGTCCTGTGACACAGATATAATTATGAGATAGGGACTGCCTAAAGCTCTAAAGTTTCTTGTGGGCAACTCCTCCCTGTAGCTGCTAATGTTCATGTTTTGGGGTAGGAAATTCAGCTAATTTACTCTTTGCACTCAGGATTTCCCTGCAAAATGTGCCAGTGAAAAAGGCAGTGAGGGCAAATTTCAGAATTACCAAACTGCTTTTGTGATGTAGAATCCTTCACTTGACTACTAGGAACTGACTTTTTTTGCTGTGCGAATGCAGTTTTTAATTTTAAAAAATTGTACTTCCAGGAGGTGGAGGGAAGCCTGGTTTTTACATTTATGGTGGCAATATAAATGCTGTTCCTGATTTTTCGGGGGGGAGGCCAGGGGAGGAAGTGTCCCCAGTTCAATGCTTTTCTTTCCCTTGGGAAAATCCCAGAATTTGTTGCCTGAAATAATTCATTGTGTGTCTCTAAACATGTAGAAAATGGTACATCTGGGAGTTAGGTAAAAATCTGCAGTAGAAGTACATTTTATGAGAATTTTTGATGACTGTATTTTGCTCTTTTTAATCACATAGAGTAGTCACAAACATTGTGTGTAATCCAGCAGCAAAAACCTATGTTAATTCAGAGTTCAGGTTGCTTGTTAGTGTGTTGTCCACTTGCAAAAAGTTGAGTTGAGCAAACCCTGAATTTCTAAAAGCCAGGGCATGGCCAACCTTACCGCTGCATGTCCTGGTTTTTAGAAATTTTAATTCTGCTCAACTCAGCTTTCTGCAAGAGGATGACACCACCAAACAAACTTAACTCTGCATTAGTGTGGTTCTTTTCTGGTTCAAACATTTAGGAAATTAATGGCAAAGATATATTGTTGGTAGGAGTTAGTAATCTTATACGTATCGTGTCCTGCAATTTGCATAGTGAGCCAGCCAACCCCCTCTTCCTTCCCCTTCTCCAATCCCTCCCCCCAGTCAGCTGGGACACACCAGCCCTGTTTCGGCATATCTTTCCAGCTATGCCCCTTCCATTTCTCTTCATTCCCCCCTCCAACCTGGCCTCCTTCCCACTACTGTACCCACCCACCCCCTGCCTTAAGCCGGAAATGCATCTTCCTGAAGTCTTTACTTCCTGATATACAAATTGTTTCTGTTGCAGTTATTCCCCCAACTCACATAGAGAGTCTGGAGTTAAGGACAGCCTGTTACAGTGGAATGGTATTCCTGGTTGTGTTTCAGAATGGTTGGAAGGTGGAGTTTGTGTCAGGGCCAGCAAGAGAAATCGGACATGGTTTCTGTTCCAAAATACTGACAGTTTTATGTTTGACAGAAAGTTCCTCTGACACCTATCCAGTAGATAGACTACATATGTGAAAAACAGCAAGGTGTCAGAGCTTATAATTTTTCTGTGACACACTACACATTTTTTGCTCAACCATGAACACTCCAAGTTCCCGATTTAATGTTCTTCCAACACTTATTAATGACTTTCACATTGACACTGTACAATCAGTTATGCAGACATTCAGCCATATCACAGAAAACAATAGCATTTCCTAAATACAAATCTGTGATGTGGTCCCAATCTGCACTCATACACTGTGTGAGGTGTACAGCCAGATCATATCTGCCAAAGGGAATCACAGCAACGTCTGGTAGATCACAATGTCTTAAGTCACTGGTTATGTGCTGCAGAGTGGGCAAAACATGATGCCAACACGAGCCACCTCTTTCCGCTCAAAGCAGGCCGTAGTCCATAATCTCCATGTTTTAGTGTACTCCTTGCTGGTCTGCAAACTTCTGCAATCTCATGATCCAAATATCATCCAGAATCCACATGTTGGCAACCTTGTCAGCACACACATTTCTTTTCCCTCAGAGAACAAGGGACCTGCACTGTCAGTTCCAAATCTACGTGTTATATGTCTTTGGAAACATCACATTAATCTGCCCTTTGATCAGGAAATAGCCACTTGCCCTCCCCTTCTCCCCCCTCCAGGGCGAGTAAAATAATATTCTCAAACAACCAATTCAATTTCTGCCTACCAGCTGCCCTAATTTCCTGTCCCCTCTGTAGCTGCAACACCTCTTCTTGTCTCTCACTCTCCCCAAGTCGTCTATTTTCGGCTCTTGCCCATCCAATACAACAAAAATGTTGGTTAGATCACCTGCTGACTGTTATGCTGTGTTCACAGAAAATCTCCCCATAAAATGAAAACAAGTTGTATTTTATCAGTGACAACTTGTAGCAAGCAACATTAATTAAATCTTTATTGCATAGCTGTACAAAGGCTCGAACTAGAAACATCAATGGCAGGGATCAGTGGCATTGGTACATTCTCTTGAACTACCCAGGCAAGCGTAAAAGGGCAGAATCCTTCAAGAGTGCGCATCTACATGAGGAAAGAAGTGAATGTGTTCTTAGTTTGGGTCCCCAAAGATTTAATGGGTACCATATACTACATTTGGTAAAACCCAACGGATTGAGACCAGTTTGACCTTCATCCCATCAGTAGTTAGATCTGTACCAAAAAACCTCCATCTAGAAACTTTTTGAAAAATGGTTATTTTTTTTAGGCTTATATCTCCTCAACCCCTGGCTCAAGTGACCCCAACTTTGGGTTACTAATCCTACTCTGCACCCTCCACAGGCACACCACATTTCAAAGGAATCCGACTAAGCATGTCGATTTTAGAGGACTTAGAAAGGTCGACCTTTAAACAGAAGTTATGATTCAACCTTAACTAGAATGGTGCTGCTGCGCCATCATAATTATAAGGAATTTCAGAAGATCACCAGATTTTAAAAAACTTGTTTAAATTCCATTTGCTTTGTTTTTAATCAATGAAGGCAAGGGAGAATATTTCTAAGTGTGACTATATTTTAAAAAGTGGCTATAAAATGATGTTATCAGTGTTGTCTCAATCACATCTTATCTAATTGCCTGCTTTGAAAACGCAATATGAGATGTGAAGGTCAAGCTGGTTCTTCTTTGGGTGATTGGACATGTGCAGCCCATGCGCAGTCACTGGAAATTTTCCTCTCAGTGATACCTGTTGGGGAGGCTTGAGCACACTCTGCTGTTTCACACTGTTGATATTGGTATAAAGGGTCCAGCCAACCCTGAGACCCCTCAGTTCCTTCTTCACACCCATGACAGTCACTGGAACTGGAACTCTTTTGGCTTTAGCAAGTATTCTTAGTGGACTGTGTTCTCCTGTATTTTACTGTCAGTAGGGTTGTTAAGGTTTTTAGTGTTTAGTTAGTTAGGTTTTTAGTGTTTACTCCGAGGGTTTCGGTCAGTTCCCAGTGCCAAGGGATGCCTTGGTCACTGGGCTTCAAGCCCCGTGTTTTCTGCAGTAAGGCTGTGCCCATGAGTGTCTTGCACTCCAGTTGCTTGAAGTGCCTTGGGGAAGCTCATATTAGGAAGTGCTACCAAATTTGCAGGGACTTTAAGCCTCGCATGAAGAAAGATCATGAAGCCAGGCTAAAGTTTCTACTCATGGAGATGGCTTTGAGACTTCCATCTGAGCCAGGTTAGTCAGACTTGGCACCAAGTGGCTTGGTGTTGGTAAGGAGTGTGCCTCCTATTGTGCCTGAGTCTCAAGACCATTCACCATCCCCAGTACCTAAAAAGAGGCGTAAGAAGCAGACTGTTGAAAGGGGGAGATACCCAGCATCAAAGTCTGCTAGGCATGAGGATACAGTTTTCTTCTCTGCTTTGGTACCACAGAAGATGGCACCACTGACTCTGCAGTTTTTGTCAAATCTGGAACCAGAAGGAGCTCCTTCCGCATCCATGGCACAACACCTATCTCAGTACCAACCACACTGGAGGCATCTGCGGCTGCCAGAGACTTCCTGATTCTGTCATTGCTGGTAGTAGTACAAGGGTTGATGCTTTTGGTGCTGGTGAACATAGGAGAACAAGCAGGTTTCCTACAGCGCTCAGTACTGTGCCAGTTTCATGTACCTTTGATGGCTTGCCCTTTGATACTGTCAAAGGGAAAACCCGAGATGCTCACTTCTCTGTGGGCCTCTCCACCTTGGCACCCATTGCTGGCACAATCTGAAACAGCTCCTCCATAGTCAGTGGAAGGAGAGTTGTCATCTTCCAAATCTGAGGTTGGGTCCTAAATTACTTGTCCTCAGAGAGCTCTTGCTATATCTTCTCCAGATGTTTCCACCCTTCCATGGATCCAGTCACAGGAGTAACATTGAGTGGTTGGCCAGGAGGTCACTGGGGGACTAAGCCTGTCCACTGGTATTTGTGGAATCTGTGGGGCTTCCCCCCATTTTGATGATAATCCAGGCACTCCTACTGAGTGACATTGGAAAGTCATGCAGCACCAACCCACAGGGCCGCACCCGTTCCTGATTCCGGTAATGAACTCTGTACTGGACATCAAGAGCTGGCTCAACAGGACCCGGCAGATCAAAAAATGGAGGAAAAGCATCTGCAGCCATTGATCCTCACACTGTCTGATCAGTATTTTAGCCACTGCTGGTTCTTGCAGGTGGCCCTGCCTCTCAATGGGACCATGATGGAACTAGTTTAAGGGGCTGTGGCAGTCCCCTGCTTCCCTTCCTCCCTGCTTCAAAAAGGGCTGAATGCAAGTATTTTGTACCTGCTCAAGTTTGAATTCCTTTACACACACCCCCTTCCCCCCCCACCCTCGGTTCCCTACTAGAATCTGGTGCCAATGAGTGGGAAAGGCAAGGGGCATCAGGGCACAACTCCAGAATCAAAAGATACCCCCCCGCAAAAAAAAAAATGACACGATTGGTAGGAAAGTTTATTTTACTGGGGAGGTTGCATCTCAGGACTGCACACCAGCATGCATTTTTGGATAGGTATGACTTTAATGTATGGGACTCCATGCTAAATGTAAAGACATGCTCCAGAAAATGGTAGGCAGGAGTTCTTCTCAGTAGTGGATGAGGGAAAATCAGTGGCAAGGGCCTGGCTGCAAGCTGCTCTGGATGCGGCTGGCTCAGCTGCCATGTCCGTGGGTTCAGCAGTGGACAAGCATAGGAGTTCCTGGTTGCAGTTCTCTGGGCTCCCACAGGAGGTTCAACGGACTGCAGAACCTGCCCTGCAGATGCGTTTTTTTCCGCCTTCTAATCTGCAGTAACCTCAGGGATGGAGATGATAGGGGGAGTGTAGAAACATTCTACACTCTACGATTCTGGGGGGACTGCATGGTCATCTGTGCTGCTGAGTGCTGCTGAGTTCGCCATGCTGACCAAACAGGAAATGAAATTCAAAAGTTCCCAGGGCTTTTCCTGTGTACCTGGCTAGTGCATCGGAGTTCAAAGAGCTGTCCAGAGTGGTCAGAATGGAATACTCTGGGATAGCTCCTGGAGGCCAATACCGTCGATTTGCGTCCACACTACCCCAAATTCGACCCAGCAAGGTCGATTTTAGCGCTACTCCCCTCGTCGGGGAGGAGTACACAAGTCAATTAAAGAGCCCGTTAGGTCAGCGGAACGGGTTTGGTTGTGTGGACGCATTCATTTTAAAATCGACCTAACGCAGCTAAATTCGACCTAACCCCACAGTGTAGACCAGGCCTAAGGGGGGGGACGGGGGACGGGGAATGTCACAATTTTTTTTGGAAGTCCAAAGGGTGTTGCCAGCATAAAAAGGTTGAGAAACACTGGGTTAAAGGACTCAGGGGCAACTCTAAAGCCCCTTGGATTGTACACTCCAGCCCCTTCCAAGAAGCCCTTCAGCCTCAGCAACCCCTCCAGTAGTCTGCTTTAGCTTTCCAACAGGAGCGGCAGAGAAAGGAGAGTAGAGGTGTTAGGCATAGATCACCTTCTCCTTATACCTCTGCATCAATGCCTGCCCCCCGAGACATCCAGCGGGTTCTAAGCAGGCATTTTGATGGGATGCTTGAGCATGCAGTACCAGTTCCCAGGATTCCAAACTCTTTTCCTTTGCTTGCAAACAGGCTTTCCCATTTCTTCAGTGTTTGGTCCAGTATTTCTGTGGTCCATTGGATGTTGAGCACTGTAGAAGTAGAATACAGTCTCCAGTTTATTTCTACCCCGCCTTTCCACCTTCCCTCCCTCCCGATCCCTCTTCCGAGATCCCCTTTCACAAAGAACTTCTGGTCCAAGAGCTTCAGTCTCTCCTTTACATCAAAGTCATAGAGGAGGTTCCTCAGAATTTAAGAGGGAAGTGTTTCTACTCTCATTTTTTCCTAATCCCAAAAGCCAAGGGAGGTCTCAGGTCTATTTTTTAGATCCATGTCAGCTCAACAACTGTCTCAAAAAGATAACAGTTCACATGGTCACCCTGGCATCCATTATTCCTTCTCGGTATCCTGGAGACTGGTTTGGCATCTTCAGTTCAAGAGACATCATCTTGATGTTGGTATATCAAGAGCACAGAAAGTTCCTCATATTTGTAGTGAAGCACACACATTACCAGTTCATAGTGCTTCTGTTTGGCCTGTCTGCAGCTTCTCAGGTGTTCACAAAATGCATGGCCATGGTAGCAGCGTTCCTTGGCAGACTAGGAATGCAGGTCTGTCCTTACCAAGATGATTGGCTAGTCAGGGGCTGGTCCAAAGCTCAGGTTATATCCAGCATTCAACTCATTTAGTCAGCCTTCAAGGCCTTAGGCCTGCTGATCAATGCAGACAACTGTATCCTTTGCCCAGAATAGATAATAGAGTTTATAGGGGCTGTGTTGGACTCAATACAGGCCAGAGCGTTTTTCCCAGAATTGATATTTCAATCTGTTTGATTGTTTGAGACTGGATGAATCTTGAGATCTGTCACAACAGCCTGAAACTGTAAAAGACTCCTAGGGCACGTGGCCTCATGCACATATGTAGTACAACATGTGAGGCTGCACCTCAGTGTACTTGCCAAGCCATCTTCATCTAGACAGTGTGCTCACGGTACCTTCATGGGTTCTAATTTTGCTGAACTGGTGGTTGTATCCTCTCAATGTTTGTTCGGGCATGCCTCCTTTAACCATTGATGATTCTGGTCTCAGATGCGTCAGCTCTAGGGTGGAGAGCTCACCTGGGGCTCCTCTGAGCTCAGGGTCTTTGGTCCTCGAGGAAGCTCGCTCTTCGTATCAACGTCAGAGAGCTCATGGTGATTCGTCTTCCCTGTCAGGCTTTCCTTCCTCATATCAGGGGGAGAAACCTGTTTTGTTCTTACAGACCACACTACAGCAATGTTTTACATCAACAGGCAGGGAGGGACTTGCTTGTCCCTCCTTTGTCTGGAAGCAGTTCACCTTTGGGAATTTTGTATAGCCCATTCATTCAACCTTGATGTCTCTCACCTTCCAGGGGTGCAGGACATCGTAACAGACCACATGAGCAGGTCATTTTCCAGTTACCAAAACTGGTCTCTTTGCCTGGATGTAGCCAGGAGCATTTTTCCAGCAGTGGGGGACTCCCCAAATAGACCTATTTACGAACAGGTACAAAAGAAAATGTCACCAGCCTTCTGTTACCCTGGGCAGAAAAGCTTTACTACGCTTTTCCCCCAATCCCACTTCTGTGCAGAGCGCTGCTAAAGATACAGCAGAACTACACCCAGGTTATTTTAATAGCCCCAGTGTGGCCCCGCCAACACTGGTTCTCTACTCTACTGATCCAGTCTCACTCCCTTTGCACCCTGATTTGATCTCTCAGAACCACGGTTGGCTGCTCCACTCTAACCTGCAATCCAAGTCATTTAACGGCATGGGAACGCTATGGTTAAATTCCAGAGTGCAGGCTTGCTTGGAGCAATTTCATTAGATCTCACTAAGTAGCAGAAAGCCCTCCACCAGGGCTACTTTCCTGTCAGAATGGAAGAGATTTTGTCTAGGCTTGTCAAATTGGAGTCTTGCTGATGCATTCGGGCATCCAACATATACTTGACTGTCTGCTGCACCTGAAACAGCAAGACTGAGCAGTTTCTTTTATCAGGGTTCACCTGGCAGCCATATCAGCTTTCCAACTTCACATGGATAACTGTTTTTTGTTTTTTCTAAATCCATGACAATTAGATTGATTAAAGGCCTGGAAATATTATACCCTCGATTAAAGGGAGCCCATTCGCCCTTGGGACTTAAACTTGAGTTTGTCTAAATTTGTGGGACTACGATTTGAGCCTTCAGCAGCAGTGTGCTCCTTACTGCACCTTTTGTACAAGGTAGTTTTCCTAATTGCTATCATTTCTGCTAGAAGGGTCTCTGAACAGGGTCATCTGGTCCACCGTACACAGGCTTTTTTAAAGATAAAGTGTACTTATGCCCTCATTGATATTTTCTCACTAAGATAGTTTCAGATTTTCATATCAATCAATTTACTTACCTGAATTTTGCTTAAAACCACATTCAAATAAGGATGAGCAATGTCTATACACATTAGATGTTAGACAAGCACTGGCGTTCTATGTAGACAGGATTAAACCATTTCAGCGGTCCACCCAACTGTTCGCGGCTGTAGCAGACAGAATGAAAAGTCTTCCTATCTATTCACAGAGAATTTCATCTTGGATAACTTCTTGTATCCATGCTTGTTATGATCTGGAAAGTGTTTCACCACCAGGTAAGCTGACTGGTCACTCCACAAGATCCACAAGCATTCTCAACGGCCTTCGTAGTGCAGATCCCTATCCTGGACATTTGCAAAGCAGCAACCTCATAATTAGTGCGCACTATCACACAATACTCTAGAGATTATGCCAAATTTATTTGAGCTATACTACAGTCTGTGTGTACATGAATTCTGATTCCTCCACCTATTTAACTGCTTGGAATTTTCACCAGGAGTGGAATGCACATGTGCAATAACTTGAAGAAATAAAAATGGTTACTAATCTTCCATAACTGTTGTTTTTGGAGATGTGTTGCACATATCCATTCCACGACCTGCCGCCCTGCTTCTCTATATAGGAGTTTCTGGAAAGAAGGAACTGAGAGGGCTCGGAATTGGCTAGGCCCTTTATATCTGTGTCAACACAGGGCACTCGAGCCACCCCAGCAGGAAAAATTTCTGGGGACTGTGCACAGGGTGCGCACACAGCAAGAGTGGAATGATCATGTGCAACACATCTTGAACAATAACAGTTACAAAAGGTTAGTAACCATTTCATTTGATCTTCCTCATGCATAATTACTTCCATCCCAGAAGTCCTCTGTCCATAAGTGCCTCCCAGTGGTCTAACATCCCAAAGCCCTCTTTTAGCACCATTGCCTGAGTCATCTGTTGATCATCCTAATCTTGTTTTTCCTTCGCTCTCCTCGTCTGGGGACAGGGAGAATCTCACTGAAGATCACCTGAGCCTGCATTTCTTTAAGCATCTTCCCCAGCCTGGCATAGTCTCCCTTGATGCATTCCAGTGAGAATCTAGCTGTATCATTTGTTCCCATGTGAAGGACAATCAGTGGACCCTTTCCAGCTCCCATTAGGAATCTCTTCAGCCTCAGGTCAACATCCCATATCTTAGTTCTTGGCAGAGAGCACACCCATAGACGCAAAGATATTAAGGTCAGAAGGGACCATTATGATCATCTAGTCTGACCTCCTGCACAATGGAGGCCACCAAATGTCACCCACCCACTCCTGCAATAAACCTCTCACTTATGTCTGAGCTATTGAAGTCCTCAAATCATGGTTTAAAGACTTCAAGGTGCAGAGAATCCTCCAGCAAGTGACCCGTGCCCCATGCTGCAGAGGAAGGCGAAAAACCCCCAGGGCCTCTTCCAATCTGCCCTGGAGGAAAATTCCTTCCCGACCCCAAATATGGTGATCAGCTGAACCCTGAGCATGTTGGCAAGATTCTCCAGCCAGATACCCAGAAAAGAATTCTCTGTAGTAACTCAGATCCCACCCCATCTAACATTCCATCACAGGCCATTGGGCCTATTTACCATGAATAGTTAACATGATTTTGGCAATTAATTGATCTTTATCCCATCATACCATCTCCTCCATAAACTTATCGAGTTTAATCTTGAAGCCAGATAGGTCTTTTGCCCCTCTGTTCTCCGGATCAGCTCTGGTGACAGGCCTGTTGGTTCTTCTTAGTAGGGAGTCCCCAGTCACATAGACCTGCTTCTTCCTGGTGTTGGTGCGATTCTTCAATCTTTCCTCTTCTGTTCTTTCTGGCTACAAGTCCTCTCGTCTTTTGTTCTCACTTGCAATTTTCTGCAGTTTTCGATCATCCTGGACCTCCGAACTTTGGCTATCTCCATTGACTCTTCCCCTCTTCTTGTAGGACTAGCTGCTCTTCTCTTCTTCCTTGCCCTTCTACCTTCGGTTATTGCTTGCTGTGCCCCTTCTTCATTTTCCAACTCAGCAAACCAGTTGCTCAGCTCTATTTCTACTTCACTAGTTGGTCTTTTCCTCTGCCTGGTTCTCATAGTCACATGCTTCCATTGGCCATTTTCCTTATTCAGCAGTCTATCCTCACAGTTTTCCAGTCTAGCTTGCAGCTGCGAGTCTTGAGTTTTTCCTTCTGCCTCCTCTTGCCTTCCCTCCATCATCTGCCTGAATATTCTTCTTTTAGTTGGGGATTGGCCCTGCTTTGAGCAGGGGGTTGGACTAGATGACCTCCTGAGGTCCCTTCCAACCCTTATATTCTATGATTCTATGAAATCAGCTGTAGTCCTTGGACCTTCTCTTCCATCAGCTCTATCAGGAGGCACTTCTTACAAACAAACCACTTTTCAGGTACCTGCTCCAAGATAATGTACATGCTGCAGCTTCCATTTCCAGTCATCTTCACTGTCTCCTATTCCTTGGGTCACTACCACTGCTGCCTCTGTAGCTGTTATAGCCTTTCCACCTAAGCTCCTGACAAGGGGGGAAGAAAAAGACACGCACCACACACAAACCAAAAACTAAACACCACATACCCCCTCCCCCAAACTTCCCTTACAAACTCCCACTCAGACTCCCCTGTTTCCAGCTCTGTTTGCTGGCTCCTGTGCTGCTGGCTGGCTGCTTGGCTGCCTTTATAGCCCAACAGGAAGCCCTGCACCCGAATCAGGGGCTTTGCTGTGATCAAAGACTCTGCTTCTCTCACAGCCCACCACCCCCTTCCAGTTCTGCAAACTAAAAAAACTCCCCAAAAAAACCCAGTAAGCAAACAACCAAACTCTCACTCTCAAGAACCCACTCACTGCCCCTAAGGAACAGGGGCTTGCCTCACTTCTCCTCTAACCCGTCTCCACTCAAACTCCCCGGTTTCCAGCTCTGTTTGCTGGCTCCTGTGGTCACTGCTTCTGTTGCTGCCCCGACCCTGAGACCAAATCCCTGCCTCCTCACCTAGTTCCTACTCCTTGTCCCTGGTTCCTGCTGTTTCATCTTGCTCCGTATTCCTGCTACCACACCTTGTCCTTGCTGCTGTTACGACACCTTGTTCCTGGTTTCTCACCCTGACCCCTGTTGCTGGCTCCATCTTTGACTCTGTGTGATTTCTGACTCCAACTGTTGGTTACTCGTGGAGTGTCTTCCAGCTCTGACCCTGGTTCTGACCCTGGGTGTGGCTTTGGACTCTGGCTTGACCCTTGGCATAGTTTTGAACTCTGACTCTGTGTGACTTCCAGTTGAGACCCCAACTCCATCCTGGCTCCAGCCAGGCTCAGACTGATAGATCAGACTGCCCCGTTACAGGCCCTGACAGTCAGTGTACAGTAAAACTGTAAGAATATTTCATTACGGCACAAGTGCCCCTTCACAACATTTGTGAGTACCAGATGGCATAATTAAATTTCCATAGACAGATCTTGTTGCCTTTAGACCTTGCATTTCAGGCTGTGATTTGAACATGGGTTTCGCCTTTTCCCCTAGGATATTGAAGAGCACATCCATTGAACTGGTCTGCTTTATAGGTTTTGATGGCGTGAAAACCACTTAGTGGAAGAATTCTCTTGTAGGCTATTGTAGACTATTATTTACTAATAGCAAAATGGTCTGCTATCAAGTTTTGGATGCCCCACTATTCTTGCTGCTAGGATTCTGGTAGGAGCCAAGAAACGGAAGGAAACCAAATGGCAGTTGAGTAATATTGGAAAGATCTTATAAGAAGTGAAGTTTCCCCTGAAGCAAATAATAGTCCTGCTTTGAGATATTGTGCTTAAGCTATGAATATTGGTGGAATAATTTAAGCAACTGCTTATAATATAATGTTAATCATTACAGTCCTCATGCAATTCTCATTAGTTAATGGAAAGATCCATGTGACTGAGGGATAACTGTCCCATTTCAAAGGAGAAGCTTTAGAGCAAATAAACATTTATAACTTCCCATCAGAGATTTGTGTCTAATCACTGGCAAGTAAAGAGTTAATCCTGATAGTACAAGTTTAGTAAATTCTCCTTTAAATGCAGGTATTGATCTAACCCAGGGATCTCAAACTCAAATCACCACGAGGGCCACATGAGGACTAGTACATTGGCCCGAGGGCTGCATCACTGACACCTTTTCATATAGAGATACAAAAGCTGCCCCCCAGGCCCTGCCCCCACTCCACCCCTTCCATGAGGCCCCGCCTCTTCCCACCCCTTCCCTGACCCTATTCCAACCCCTTCCCCAAATCCCCGCCCCTGCCCTGCCTCTTCTCTGCCTCGTCCCCTGAGCACACGGCTCCTCGCTCCTCCCCCCTCCCTCCTGGAAAGCGCTAAGCAAAAGCTGCTACCTGGAGGTAAGCAGAGGAGCAGGGACGTGGCACACTGGAGGGGAGATGCGGGGGCGGCAGCTGAGGGGAGCTTGGTAGCCGCAGGAAATAACTCCGGGGGAGCGGGGGCGGGGAGCTTGGCGGGAGAGTTTGTTTGAGACCCCTGATCTAACCTATGGAGGTGCTGCCATTTAAATGTAATAAGAACAAATAAAACTGGGTTCTTAATTCTTTTAAATTAGCTCACTGTTATAGACATTATGTAAATAGACAGTATAATGAAACTTAATTGCTTGCATGGAGGCCTTGAAAAGTTTGCCAAGCAGTACTACTAGAAGCCAATATGAAAGATGAGGAGAAGTTGTCCTTTGGAATCCAGGTGGTAGTGCCCTACAGAGAAGCCCAGGCTTCTTGGCTTCTGAGAAATCTCTTGGCTTCTGAGAAGCGGGGAACAATTGTACATCGTTAAATAGTTTGTGAATTGCACAGAATTAAGACCTGTTCTCCCATGTCTGCTGCCTCTTTGCTTCTGGTGACATTTGCTCCAACCATGGCCCTCTATCCATCCCCAATGTTTTCACTTCCCTGAGCCTTCTCTGTCACCTCCTCTGTTTTTCTGGATACTCCTCCTCTAACCTCACTCCAGTTACCACTCTCCCATTTTCCTCTGGAAAAGTGCCTGCATGGTCTTTAAAATATCACTACCATCCATGACCTCTTCAGCTCTCATACCTTCTATCTCCTGGCACAGGAACTTGGATTCCCCTTTAAAATGTGCGTATCTTAACATATTTGAGTTAGTTTTAAATTTAATCTTAACTCTTCATTTTATGGTTTTGTGTGGTTTTGGGGATAATTGCAACCTTCTTGTAATGTTTTCTCCCCTTAAATTACTGATCTGTATTCTCCACCGTAAGTCCAGTTTAACATGGATTTTACCCAGGAATTACTTGTTTCTGGTGGCTCACTTGATGTGTTCTGCCCTTTGCAAACATCAATGGAAGCAAGATTCCCTGCCTCAAAGAGCTTCCCGTCTAAGAGAAGTAGACAAAGGGCAGAAGAAAGGGGTATAGTATACAAATGAAATGGGAGATTGATTCTGACAAGAAGTTTTAAAAAGTTAGACATATCTTCAGTTTCTTGTAGTCTGTGAGGGAGCAGAGAACTGGTACAGCAGGGGTTAAAGGAAAACTGCAGACAATGCCAGGCCTGGAGGGGGGAGATGGGCTCAGTTGGGGGCTGACAGGTGAGGAGGCAGGAACTCTGTTTGCCTGCCTGAAGGGACCGATCAGTGACCTGCCAACCAGCACAGTCACTGGAGGCAAGTATAAGGTGAGCCTGCAGATAAGCCCCAACTGCGGGGCAGTTGTACTAGCAGGGCCACGCCCCAAACTAAAGAGTAGGAAGTAGCCCAGAGAAACAGGTCTTGACCCCTTCCCCCCACTGCGAGGGAGACCCATCTCCATTGTTTAGGGGTAGAATTACACAGGGCCCTGGCCTGGGACTCTGTGAAGAGGGAGGGTCCAGGTCCCCCTACCACTCCTCTGACCAATGATCTAGCCATTAGGCTGCCCAGCCACTGAAGGCCATTTCGCATAGGCTCAGCAGAAGTGTGTGTTCCAGAGGGACTTTAATGCAGAAGTGATGATGGCCTTTTGGACCAGCTCAGGGAGGTAATTCATTACTTAAGAAGTGACATGGAAGAAAGCATGGCGGCGATTGGGGAGAAAATGGACAAATAATACAGCTATCTTGCTGTTAGAGGGTGAAGGAGATGCAAAAGGAAACCAGGATGTTTAAGAAGGGTGAGAGAGCGAGGACTAGAGTTATCCAGGACCTTGAAGACAGAGACAAGCAGCTTGAACTCGATGGAGTAGAGGAGGAGGAGTTAGGGAAGGGGTTCCGAGATGGATGACATGATCAGAATAACGAATAAAGAATATAATCTTAATGGCTGTATTTTGTATTGATTGGAGGGAGATATGTATATTGGGGAGGTCAGGGTTGAGGAGATTACGGTAATCAAGATGGGATGTGGTGCAGGCCTGGATGGGAATTTTAGTTGTAGGGATAGAAAGAGAAGAATACATGCAGTGAGGCTGAGTTAATAGTGCTGTGAGAACCATGACTCTTTATTTTTTTGACTCTTGTGCAATTAAATTCTTGGTTGTCTTAGGGCTTGTCTTCGCTCTGGGGGTAAGTCAGTCTAATCTTGCATTCAGGTAACAGCTGCCACCACCAGGGTTTGCACTTGGAAATTTTACCTCTTGTCATCCCTTAGTCGGGTCTTTTATTCAAAGGACACTGTCCTTACAAGTGGGGAGCTCGCTGATAAATATGGCAGATGTTCATCAAAGGCCACTGCAGGAAAACCCAGTCTCCACAGCTGCACCCCAGACTTGATTAACAAAACCTTACTTCTTTAATTTCAAGTAAACCCAGGGATGAAATAATTTAGAGTCCCTTCCTGGCACCTTCAGACAGTTCCCGGAACAACCTATCTCCCGCCAGCATGCCTCAACTTTCCCTTCCAGCCATCCTCACCCAGTGGCTGGAATTCAAACAAACATTGCATGGTGGCTCCTAGCAACTGAAAGGGTCTTTACAGAGTCTTAAGATGTTACGTCACTGTCTCAGGTCCAGTCACAGGTTTTACTTCCATTATACCACCATACATAAAATAATATTAACTGAACACATTTCCTAACATTCTCCACGCAGCCATCATATTTCAGTTGTGTAAGGAGGAGGCTGGTAGAGTGGGGTTTTCATGTCATTTGGCTGAATGTGGAGAGAGTTGTTGAGGCTGATTTTCATTGATAAAGAAAATGTACATATTGTGTGCCACAGTTTTGGGGGTAACTGCACAGTCTGACCCCTCCTTGATCTGCTTGAGGGGATGCTCCTTTAGGTCTCAGGCCTCTAGCCATCTCCTCTCTATTGGGTGCGACTCACATCCCTCTCCTTCCAGACAAGGAGTTCAGGCTTTCAGTCCCCCTGCACATCACTTTATCTCAGCAGGTGTGACCTTAGCTCAGCATCTGCCGTTTTGCATTCTCTCAAGGGCCATGACCATGTTGTACTGGTGACTAACCAGTTTTCACAAAGCACAGCACGTTTATTTTTCTTTGGTTCTGCCTCTGCACAGTGGCTGGACTAGATGACCTCTCGAGGTCCCTTCCAGCTCTACATTTCTATGTTTCTATGGAAAGCATTACCGCAAAAATGTAATAAAACAAAACAAAAAAAAGGTCTACATGCACACTAAGGCTTACCAGGTGTCCCGCATTTTCCACATGGGGACTCTGTTAGGTTCCAAACTCTCTTATAGCAGGGTTTGCCCTCCTGGTTACTATCTTGTGTCTGTTGTTGGATCAAAATGAGGGGTGCTCAGCCAGTGTAGGCTGGCTCTTTATACCTCAAGCTCTTCCTTTGTCTCCCTTGCTTCTTGAATCCAGTATGTACCAACGGTGGTACTTTGAAATTTTTTACTTGTCCCACAGTCAGCAGTAATTAACCTCCATTGATTTTAGTGCCTGGAGCAAGCTTTGTAACTCTCCCCCATGGAGCCAGCCTACAGTCCCTGGCTCACAAATATACAGATAACATTCATAAAGTTGATGTGATAGTTTTTAAAGATATTGCTTTTTTCATAATATCTGTTAAACTGTGCATCATTTTTATAACTTTATTTTTACATCTCCTATGTTTAGTATTTATGAAAACTTCAAACTTTTGTAAACAGCTTCCATATTTGACAGCTAGCCACATGCCAGGTTTGAAGGTCTAAAGAGCAACCAATTTTAAGTTCTTAGAGCTTAAAAGAAAAGCCGAACAAACACGCACAACTAAGTGCTGTTTTTGTAATTATCTCTCTACTTCTTCTTTTTCAGTGATTGGCTTCCCTAGCTTCCTATGACTGGTATTGGCAAACTGTCTCTTTATAACTTGGGAACTTTTCAAGGTGGGGAATCAGGTCAGGTTATAAAAAGAAGGGCATATAGGGCATGACCCAAAGCCCATTTCCGTTGACTTCAGTGGACTTTGGATTTCAGGCCTATAGGCAGATATAGCTCCTAGTCAAATCTACACCCTTATGAAGCCATTGTTAGTTCCCCCTTGTCTATTTTCCCTGTTCATGTTTCATAGACTCCAAGACCAGAAGGGACAATTGTGATCATCCAGTCTGACCTTCTGTATAACATAGGCCATAGAACTTCCCCAAAATAATTCCTAGAGCAGATCTTTTAGAAAAACATCCAATCTTGATTTAAAAATTGTCAGTGATGGAGAATGTACCACGACCCTTGTTAAATTGTTCCAATGGTTAATTACCTTCACTGTTATAAATTTCTGCCTTACTAGACTGAATTTGTCTAGCTTCAACTTTGAGCCATTGAATCATGTTATATCTTTCTCTGCTAGATTGAAGAAACTGTTGTTAAATATTTGTTTCCCAGGTAGGTACTTATAGACTGTAATCAAAACACCAGGTAACCTTCTCTTTGTTAAGCTAAATAGATTGAGGTCTTTGAGACTATAACTATAAAGTATGTCTTTTAATCCTTTCATCATTCTCATGGCTCTTCTTTGAACCCTCTGCAATTTATCAACATCCTTCTTGAATTGTGGGCACCAGAACTGGAGACATTATTTCAGCAGTGGTTGCACAAGTACCAAATACAGAGGTAAAATAACTCTTCTACTCCTACTTAAGATTCCCATGTTGATGCATCCCAGGATTGCAGTAGCTTTTTTCCACCATAGCATCTGATTGGGAGTTCATGTTCATCTGATTATCCAGCATGACCCCCAAATCTTTTTCAGAGTCACTTTTTCCCAGAATAGAGTCCCCCATCCTGTAAGTACGGCCTACATTCATTGTTCCTAGATGTTCACATTTACATTTAGGTATATTAAAACACACAGTGTTTGCTTGCGCAATCATTGACCAGTGAACTGTCCTTTTAATTATTTACTACTCACCCACTTTTTGGATCACCTACAAACTTTGAGGATTATTTTGTTTTCTTCTGGTTCATTGATAAAAATGTTAAATAGCGTATGACCAAGAACCAAAACCCTGTGGGAACACACTGGAAACAGCTGCTCAAACACAGTTCCTTGTTTATCATTAATTTTAAGCCCTTTCTGTTAGCCAGTTTTTAATCCATTCAATGTGTGCCATATTAATTTTATATTCTAGTTTTTTAATCAAAATATTGTGTGGTACCAAGTCAAATGCCTTACAGAAGTCTAAGTATATTATGTGAATGGTATTACCTTTATCAAACTTGTAATCTCATAAAAAAAATCAAGTTAGTTTGAAAACATCTCTTTTCCATAAAGCCATGTTGATTTGCATTAACTATATTACCCTACTTTAATTCTTTATTATTCGAGTCTTGTCTTAGCTGCTCCATTATCTTTTCCAGGATCAATGTCAGGCTTGTAATTACTCAGGTCATCCTGTTTATCCTTTTTAAAAATCGTCACAACATTAGTTTTCTTTCAGTCTTCCGGAACTTCCTCAGTGCTCCAGGACGGGTTGAAAATCAACATTAACAGCCCAGCGAGCTCTTTGGCCAAGTCTTTTAAAACCCTTGGACCTGCTGATTTAAAAATGTCCAATCTTAGTAGCTTCTTCTTAACATCTTTCTGAGATATTAGTGGAATGGAAAGAATGTTATCACCATATGATGAGATTACATCATCTGTTTTGTTTCACAAATATAGGACAGAAATATTTATTGAATACTGTGGTAGGTTCACACCCCGGAGTGTCACCTGGAACTGGGGTACCACTGAGCCCTCTGACCCACCAGCCTGGCCTCCCTCTCACATTGTGCTGCTGTGACAAGCTGCAGACCCGCTCCCAGTCCTACACTTTCTCCAGCATTCACATGGGTAGGGACACACCCAGCTGCAATTACATGCAGGCTTTCTGACCAGCCACTGCATGAACCAACAATAGAGAGGTTACAGCCAAAATAATTACTAGCTTCCCAACCTAGAACGCCCCCTCCCCCCACTGGAGTATAAGCCCCAAATTATACCATCTTGCGCTGCACAGGGAACTGTACAGCGTAAGCTCATAGAGTTCGCCCCTCTGTCAATGTGAGAGAGGAAATGCAACAGTCTCCTGAGCTAAGATTCCCAAGCACTTCAATCCAAATTTTATGGTTTAGATTAAAACGTAAAATAAGTTTATTAATTACAAAAAGATAGATTTTAAGGGATTATAAGTGATAGCAAAAAGATCAAAGCAGATCATCTGGTAAATAAACAAAAAAGCAAACTAAGCCTAAGATACTAGAAAGATAGGATATGAATTAGCAAATTCTCACTGTGGCTGATCGTACAAGCAGGCTGCAGATTCTTAAGGCACTTTGCAGCTTGGGAATCCCCAGGTTTTCTTACACACACACACACACACACACTAGAAATCCCTTTAGCCTGGGTCCAGC
This sequence comes from Chelonia mydas, assembly GCF_015237465.2. NCBI lineage: Eukaryota > Metazoa > Chordata > Testudines > Cheloniidae > Chelonia > Chelonia mydas. The sequence goes on from NC_051246.2 coordinate 69,960,685, forward strand.
ACTTTCCCCAGTTCAGACTTTGTTCCTCAGGTGTTTCCAGGAGTATTCTTGTGTGGGGAGTGAAGAACAACAGATGATGTCACTCCCTGCCTTATATAGCTTTAGCACGTGGTGGGAACCCTTTTGTTCCAAACTCAGTTTGTGGAAAAACACTGACCTCCCAAGATGGAGTCCAGAGTCATGTGGCCTCGTTATATGCCCTTGCCTACCTTGCTGAGTCATAGCAGCCATTACTTACAGGCTGTCTGGAAAGTTCACAGAAGGTTAAGTTCTTCCAGGATCTTCCATCAGCACTGTCTGGCTTCTTCATTGTTGTACCAGAAAGACTAGTTGTGGGTGCCACACAGAGCAAGTATGATTGAAATACAGATACATAGTCAATATTCCTAACTTTAGATACAAAAATGATGCATGCGTACAAATAGGATAATCATATTCAGCAAATCTTAACTTTTCCAGTGACCCCTCACATGACCCATCTTGTACAAAATGCATCATAAATATGCCATAATCATATCATAATATCATTGTGGAGAATATGAGGTGCAGTGTCACAAACACTTTTTCCTTTTCTGCATTATTATTGATAATTCTACTATTTCCATCTATAATTGACCAATGCCATTGTCAGGATTCTTTTTGTTCCTAATATATTTCAAAAACTCTTCCGTATTGTCCTTAACTCTGCTAGCCATAGATTTATCCTTGTGTCCCTTTTCTTGTCTTATCAACTGTCTACAATTCTTAACATCTGATTTATGTTCATCACTATCAACTTACCATTTCTTCCATTTGTTTATAATTTTCACTGCCTTCTCTTCCCCTCTAAACTAGGTTGGTTTTTTAACCACCACAGCCTTCTTCCTCAATTGTAGGATTGTGATTTTTTTGGGCATCTAGTAAGGTGTTCTTAAATGATTCCCCATCATCAGTCACATTTTTCTGTTTAAATTTGTCCCTCCATCTAATTTGGTTCATAATTGTTTTCAGCTTTTTGAAATTGGTCCTACTAAAGCATCAGCTGACTCGGGCTTGTGGGACTCGGGGGGGGGGGGCTATAAAATTCCAATGTCGAAATTTGGGCTCAGGCTGGACCCTGGGCTCTGAGATCCTGTGAGAGGTCTAGTTAACCATTTATGCTAAACCATCTGTTCCATCTTGTATTCATTTGTAACACTAGGTTTCCCAGACCTGAGGAAGAGCTCTGTGTAAGCTTGAAAGCTTGTCTCTGTCACCAGCAGAAGTGGATCCAATAAGATATTATCTCAACCACCTTGTCTCTCTAGTCATTGTCTAAGGCAGTTTTCTCACCTACAGTCACTTCTGAGCATCACCAGTCCCACATGGTTAGGGATCCACCATTCATGGAATGCAAAGAACACTGACCTCTTTGTTGCCTCAGTGATGGATAACAAGATGTCCTTTTGCTGCTGCTTATTTTCCCCACAGTTCCTTGTCTGAAGAGTCAGAATGTCCCTCTGCAGTTCGGACTGTGGGATGTCCTCCAGTGTGTTGACACGATACAGTTTCCTAGTCATCCTGATTACTGGTGTTTACCTTAAATGCAAATGAAAAGCCCAGTGTCTCGGGCATCATGCTAAATTTACATTAGTGACACAGCCAAATCAACATTCCTTTGTCTAGGACAAACTTGTTATCAACTCTGCCACCAAAACATATTTTGGGAACATATTTCCAGCACACATACATAATTCTCTACACACCATTTGTACATACATCACACAATGATATTTATGAACAGTGTTTCACCCGCTTTCATTTGATACTTCACACAACATTCTTTAAAGATCGGTACTGTGACCGTAATGTGTTTAGGTGTAGTGAGTGTGTCAGGCCTGAAAGGAGTTACAGTACAGTGGGCCCTCTGCCAGTTGACATTGAGGGGCTCTTAGGGTCTCACCGTCTTGTGCTTTATCTGTTTTAGGACATTGATCCATAAGCATTCAAGGTCATTTTCTTCTGAGTTATCAGTGACTCTGAAACAAGTAATGCCATTTTTGATACACAGTGCTACTTCCTTGTCCCTTTCACCCACTCACTCTTTCCTAAATAGGTTATAACCATTGATTTCAACAGTCCAGTTGTGTGACTCATCCCACCAGGTTTCAGTAATACATACTAGATTGATTTTATTCTCATGAGCAATTTCAAGTCCTCTGGTTTGTTATCCAGGCTCTAGCATTGGTGTATGCGCTGTTCAGTATTTTCTTCTCTGTGTCCTTTGGTCCCTTGATTAATTTTGTTCTCAACATCTGATTTTCTGCTGTGTGCTCATATCTTCCTTCTTTTTACCTTGCCCTTTTGTTATTAGTTTGATCTTTAGTCTCCACGATTTCTATCTAAAAAGTGACCTGTAAAGGACTTTTTTTTTTTTAATTGGACTTGTCTTTTGGTTTCTGAATAACTTTCTTTTTTTTTTTCTTTTTCTTTTCACCTTTTAAAGTACCAGGATTTGTCTTCTCTTTAGTCCTCCCTCTTCCCCCTCTCCCCACAAAGGCTCTTATGCATACGCGTTTCGTGTATGCACATACATGTTATTCTCTAACATTTTAAATGAAAAAGAAAGAGGTGTTGAGTCATTAAAGGGACATGGAAATTTTTAAAAGATTCCAATGTCTCAGAGCACCATTATATCCTGATCTGTGTGTGTGTATAACTCCTTATATTTAAGGGATTTTTTTGTTACTCTGATAATTATAAGGGGCCTTTCTGCAAGGGAGAACAAGCAAGAAGCTAATTGACTAAATACAAAGCACTGTCAAATGAATAAAACAAAGCAGGAAGACAGAAAATATTTGTTTGCTTTTGCGGGAGTTTCTTGTAATCATAGTAGGTACAGCATTTTCACGTGATGGTTTTTTTTTTTTTTTTTATGTCAAGGTGACAGTGTCCCTTTAATAGACTTTTTTTTCCTAATGTTAACTTGTTATTGAAGTTAAATAGGTGTTAAAATAGTTATGAGCAGCCTGGCTAAAAATCCTTTCCCTTCCAAATTGCTCGGTTTTCAATATTTCATGCCACTTCTATTCATCTGAAAAATAGTCCAAACTCAGTTTTGTTGTGGTGTTTTTTTAAAATAAATCTGTTGCAGGTCGTATTGAAGCCAGTGACTTAGCAATATCCTCCTTAATTACAAAAATGAACTGCTTCTTCTATTTAGTAAGCTATGGCATATTATAAATATATGCAAACTGGCCAGAGCACAGGCAGCCAGTAACACGTTTTACTCACAATGATATGCTCTTAGCAAAGAGGAACATAAAGTATTTATTTGATAAAGATTCATGTGACTTATGAAGGTCCCTATCTTGAGATTTTTGGTGTACTTTATTCTTTATAGTAAAGGAGACAGTTGGTGTGGACTGCAAAAAAGTGACCTAATAAACCTGTCTGTTGAAAGGTGCTGTGAAGTGAAACTCCCAGAAATTCCATATTGGCATTCCATGTCCTCCTTTTTTGATACTTGATACAGACAGATGTATTGGGGTGGGGTACTACAGTACATGAGCTGAAAAATGCAAGTAAAATTTATGAATAAATCATATTTTATGCATCATCAGATTCTTCCTTCTTGGTAGGAACTTAGGTTATTTAAAAAATTACTCTGCCGTTCTCCATCAGGTTAATCACATACAATAGATCTTGTTAGATCCATCTTCAAATCCTAAAGAGAGGCTAATGTGCTGGCTGAATTTCTAGCTGGATGATTTCCACATTCTCAAAATATGTAGATGGCATTCAGGATAATGTAGTCAGATGACCCCAGCAAATAGTGCTGAAAAAATGATGGCAGCCCTTTTCAGAGCAAAAATGGTAAAAATGCAATAGGGTATATTTCTTAATGTGACCCCTCCCGCCCCTGGCGCCCTTCTTCACTGCATTCCTACTTTAACAGCTTTGGAACTGTAGGGGTGGAAGGAGATAGTTGTACATAATCAATTAAATCACTGACTGAAACAAATCTAACTTTTACCATACCAAAGGACAGACTGCCCATTGTGAACTCCAAAGCAGGGGCTGAAAGGCTACCCTCTAATATTGGCTCTGAACATATCACATGTCAGCTAAATAGTCTGTGATGCTTCTTATTTTCTCTTAACACTGGTAAGACAGAAAATATCAGAATGCTACTATATAAACCCATACACCCATCCCTTGAGTACTTCATGCAGTTCTGATTGCCCCATCTCAAAAAAAGGTATATTAAAATAGGAAAAGCAACAGAGAAGGGCAACAAAAATGATTAGGGGTATGGAACAGCTTCCATATGATGAGAGATTTAAAAGACTGGAACTGTTCAGCTTGGAAAAGAGATGACTGGGGGGGGGGAGGGGGGACATATGATAGAGGTCAATAAAATCCTGAATGATGTGGAGAAAGTAAATAAGGAAGTATTCTTTATCTCTTCACATAACACAAGAACCAGGGGTCATCCAATGAAATTAATAGGCAGCAGATGTAAAAAAACATAAGGAAATGCTTCTTCACACAACGAACAGTCAACATGTGGTACTCGTTGCCAGGGGATGTTGTGAAGGCCCGAAGTATATCTGGGTTCAAAAAAGAATTAGTTAAATTCCTGGAAGATGGGTCCATCGGTGACTAGTAGCCAAGATGATCAGGGATGCAACTCAGTGCTCCGGGTGTCCCTAAACCTCTGCCTGCTGGCTGGGACTGGATGATGGGATGGATCACTTGTTAAATTACTCTGTTCTGTTCACTCCCTCTGAAGCATCTGGCACCATTCACTGTTGGAAGACAGCATACTGGTCTAGATAGATTGGTCTGACCCAGTATGGCCATTCTTATGTTCTTTATGAGATTTTGTATTGTTATAGTGTATTGTTGAAATTTTTGTAATATGCCTTATGTTAATACGAGTGGAATTAGGGGAGGAAAGAACTGTGAGCAGTAGTAAAAATCCAAATTTAAAGATGATCTTTTCTAAATTGTGGTGGTTTTATTTTTAACTATTATGCAAAGGTCATTGCACACAATAGAGAATGCTATACTGGTTCTGTTCAGAGACCCAAGGAACTTTATAAGTATGTGTCTACTCCAAGTATATATTTCTGAAGAAGAGAAAGAGGGCATATTTTTAAAAATTTCACTGTACATTGATATGATTTTGTTTGTTTGTTTTGGGGATTAGGTGCTATTTTATTATATGAGGAATTAATATGTTGGGTATACTGTGGAGTCCTTTCTTTGGCCATCTCTACAATAGGAAATTTTATTAAGTTACTAAAACATTTTAACTAACATGATGGTAAACACTATGTAAAACCTAGTGTAGATGGGGGACAAAGTGGTTTAGCTGATAGTCGTTAACCTTAGTGTCCTCTTATGGTACCACAATGAGCTAACACATTTTTAAACATGACTCTTCTTGCCCACACTAAGGGTGAAATCATGTTTAATATCATGTTAGTTTAAAAAGTGGTGGTAACACGATATACTGGTAGTTTCCTACTATGAGAACAATGCATAGAAATATTAATATATTTTGTTTCCTTTGTCTTTTTTGTCTCTATATGCTTCTTTTTAATGCAGTTGAGGAAGATAGGAGGTGGGGGGTTTGGAGAAATTTATGATGCTCTGGACTTGCTCACGCGGGAAAATGTTGCACTAAAGGTCGAGTCAGCTCAGCAACCAAAGCAAGTCTTGAAAATGGAAGTGGCTGTGTTGAAGAAACTGCAAGGTAAGGTGGTTTCCTTGGTATACCAACCAGCTAGTGTATGGTAGGTGGCTAAGAGTCACAACTGCATTCCCAGTCACTAGGGTCCATGTCCTGCCATCTTTTCCTTATTCTGTAAGTAGTACCATTGAACTCAGTGGGGCTAATCAAGGTAAGGGTGAATCTGGCCCTTTGTGTATATTGATTTTCATCAATGGTGAGCAGAGGCTTCTAGTTCTTGGCATACTGGGCAGGAAAATCATTCACTTCCAGTATGTGGAAGCTTATGATGGAGCTGCCCTTACGATCTGAATAGGATAAGAGAAAATTAGCAGAAAGGTTCAATTGTTTTAGAAATCAGAAGTTCTTAATCTCCAAATTTAACTTCTTTCTGGATCCTGTCTCTTTGTTGACAGGTTTCTGAGTAGCAGCTGTGTTAGTCTGTATTCACAAAAAGAATGCATCCGATGAAGTGAGCTGTAGCTCACGAAAGCTTATGCTCAAATAAATTTGTTAGTCTCTAAGGTGCCACAAGTACTCCTTTTCTTTTTGTCTCTTTGTTGTTAGAGACTCTGCCCTGGGGGTGGGTGTGTGTGTGTGTTTTTTGTTTTGTTTTTTTTAAACTTTTGCTTAAGTCTTTCTCTTTGGTTGAGGGCCTCCAGCTGACATCCAGCACAGGAATATTTTCCCCAGTATTTTATAGTTTCTGTCTTCTCAAAGAGATGGTTTCTCAGTGGATTCTGTGATACTAAAGTGGAAACAGCCATAAAGAATATAGATGTGCTCTAATCAGTAAGATACACGGAAGCAATGATGATTAGAATTCTGAAGCACTTTTGGATAGTCAGCAAGTTAGAGCTCAAGTGGCTAAGCATTCAGAACTAGTTTGATTGACTGGTGATTCTTGCATGTTCAATAATTAGATCACCTCATTAGCTTAACATTCAAACTTTTTAAAGTCAAAAGCAGGTACTGGTACAGAGAGAAATGTAATAGCTTCTCTTTTTATTATTATTCAGAGCAGTGAAGTTTAAAACTTTACCTTATTATTTTTTTTAAACAATACAATTTTCTTTAAGAAAACAGAGAAAACTGGAGACTGCTCCAATATTAATCTGTGCAGCTGCCAATCTCTCTCTTGCTGTTTTTAGTTTGTTTTTAGATTCATGGTTTGGACAAAACAAAAACTTCAAGACATATGGTGTTATCCAATCCGCTGACAAGGTCACATTGCAAGAGCAATAGCAGCCTCTGCTCCATATAGATTAATACACCAAGCACGCTTATGCAATTATACAAGTACTTTAACAGGCCATTTCATTCCAAGGGTGGAATTCACAAGGGGGATTCAGGCACTGCAATATTGAGTGTTGCCGTCCCTATCTTTTAGGCACCTATCCAGCTAGTAGAAACCTGAGTTAGGTGCCCAGGCTCTCAATACAATGGAACGGAGAATTAGGCACCTAAGAATGGGATCCACAAAAGCCAGCCGGCTGACTGAGGAGCCGCCTAAGCAAGCCAGTAGGAAATAACTAGCAGAGGGGTTTGGCCTAAACCCTGCCATGCAGAGGAAGTTAAGCACCTGTCTCCACTCAGAATTCACAGTCATGAACCCTGTCCTGGAGTTAGGTGCCAAAGCCAGATCAGTACTTCTTTGAGAAACAGAGAGGAGAAGGAGGAGGTGCCCTTATAAATTTTAGCCCAGAAGTTAGAGCATTATAATATTTTTTACTATAGGGAATCCATAGTATGGATAGACATATAAATACATTACCATTTTTTGAATCCAAATTGATAGGATTACTTTTTGCATGACAGACAAGAAATTAGACAAATGCCAGAAAATATTTTTGCTGTCTAGCTCCTAGCAGGAAGAATCTCCACTCATTTTTCTATCTCACAGGTTTTCAGTATGCACAGACTAAAGTTTTCAAATAGGAAAAAAAGTAAGTAAAATGGACAGAAAGTGGCTATTGGCAAAACAATGTTACAGCTATTTATTGCAGAATATTTTTGTCCTGTCTGCTGTGTGTCATGTGCCCCTAGAAAATAGACTTGGGCTACTAATTGCAGGATTCTGATTTTGTTGTTGAACGTTGTCTGTTTGCTGCTGAATTAATACACAAAGGAAGACAGTCATTGCCTCAACACTGATAGTACCATACAGAATGCTCTGGAGGACAGCTCTTAAACGTTTTTTGTTTTTTAAAGATATATTTCATTGATAGATTAATTCTCAGGGGGATTTGTGGAAGCTGTAAGCTTTAAGGAGTGCTTTGAAAGAACAGAAGGTGGCAGTTTGGCCTCAATCCAGCAAAACACATAAGCACACGTGTAACTTTAATCACACACATAGTCCAAATAATTTCAGTGAGACTACTCACATGCTTAAAATTACATTTGTTCAGAAGTGCTTTACTGGATCAGGGCCTTGTTGCACAAGAAGTGAGAAACTATTCCAAACACAGAACTTGGCATGGGAAAAAATGAAAATACATGAGAGAAGGTTTCAAAGGGAGTGGTGAGGGAGGAATAGTGAAGTGGGTGAGAAGGGGAATAAGAAGAAATGGAACAGGAATAAGAAGATAGGTGCTAGAAGAGTGCAAAATCAGTATTTTTAATGTTTTATTCTTAGAATTTTTCAGTAATACAATGGGCATGTTTCATACACTACAATAATGAAGTGAAAGTAGTAGTATCATAGGTATAAAGTACCGTAAGTAATGGAGAGCTACAAAGAAACTGTTTTATAGTCCTGATCCAGCAAAGCAGTTATGCACATGCTTAAATATGAGTAGTTCTTCAAGTGCTTGCTCATGTCGATTCCAAGTAGGTGTGCGCGTGCCACGTGCACAGTTGTTGGAAGGTTTTTCCCCTAGCGGTACCCGTCGGGTCAGCTGTGGAGCCCCGTGGAGTGCACCTTCATGGCGGTGTATATAGGTCCCTGCTGACCCACTGCCTTTTCAGTTCCTTTTTACCACCGGTGATGGTCGTTAGAGCAGCTCCTCTCTTGCTATGGGAAGCAATCTCCTAGTGCAGAGGTGGGCAAACTACGGCCCGTGGGCCCCATCTGACCCGTGGGACCATCCTGCCTGGCCCTTGAGCTCCCGGCCAGGGAGGCTAGTCCCCGGCCCCTCCCACACTGTCCCCGCCCCTCCCCCCAGCCTCAGCTCACTGTACTGCCCTTGCCCTGGCCCGCTGCTCCTGCTGGGCGGCAGGGCTGTGAGCTCCTGCTGCTCTGAGTGGCATGGTAAGGGGGCGGGGAGCGGGGGGGTGATTGGATAGGCATGGGAGTCCCGGGGGGCCTGGCAGGGGGTGGGGGTATGGATAGGGATTGGGGCAGTCAGGGGACAGGGAGCGGGGGGGTTGGATGGGATGGGGTCCTGGGGATGGTTAGGGGCGGGGGGCCCCAGGAGGGGGCAGTCAGGAGTTCTGAGGGGGGCAGTCAGGGGGTGGGAAGTGGGAGAGGGTGGATGGGGGGGGCAGGTTGTTTGGGGAGGCAGAGCCTTCCCTACCTGGCCTTCCACAGAGTTTTGCAACCCCAATGTGGCCCTCGGGCCAAAATGCAACATTTGGCAAAGCAGCACTGCAGTCAGCCATTCCATAAACACTGACCCTGCCTCCTAGGTGAGGCTTGGGAATCACTCTACTTGGAATCTATATGAGCAAGCACTCGAAGAAGAAAAAATGGTTACCTACGTGTCGTAGCTGTTGTTCTTTGAGATGTATTGCTCATGTCCATTCCAAGACCCACCCGCCGCCCCTTTGTTGAAGTGTCCGGCAAGAAGGAACAGAAGAGGCGGCAGGTCAGCTGGGACTTATATAAACTGCAATGAAGGTGCGATTTCAGGGGGCTTCACAGCCGACCCGACAGGTACTGCTAGGGGAAAAACCTTCTGATGCACGTGGCCTGCGCATCTACTTGGAGTGGATGTGAGCAACACATCTCAAAGAACAGCAGTTACGAGATGTATGTAACTGTGTTTTCTGTTGATGTCAGTGGGACTATACAAGTGCCTAAATTCTTTACTGAGCCAGGGCCTTAAATGAGTATTTGAAAGGTTTACTCGAGAAAAATCTGTTTGTAGTATAGTTTGTTTTAATATCAAGTAATACATCTAAATTTAGAAACTGGTTCTGGGCTCCAGGACCTGGTTCACTAGATTTCACATATACACTGGACCCTCGCTAGAACACGCGTCTATATATCGTGAATTTGCATAAAACGCGGTCGTGGCCATGGATCCCAAATTTAATTACTTTAATTGGAATTCATTTTAACGTGGTCCCCGCTATAACGCGGTCCCCCACATTATAATGCTGCATCCACGCATGGATCCCAAATCCTGCGTTCTAGCGAGGGTCCGGTGTACATTTATAAATAATGCTTCAAAGGGAAAGTCCTACCTAATCTCTAGAAAATATAAAAAACTGGAATTACTTATTAAAAGAATAGATCCCTTAAGAGCAATAAGCCTGAAACATTCACTTTTAATAAACAAAGTTTTAATCCGCACCGTCATATTGTTTCATACTAAACAATGGAAAAACAGAACAAATGACTCAAGACTTCAATCCTTTTTCCACTTGCCTATTGATGCAAATAGCATATTGTATACACAGTACAGAACACTTCTTAAATCAGATAGAAAAATACCCCAAATTATGGGGACACGGACTTGAGATACTGAGGCAGACTAATGAAGAAAAATGGGAAGAACATTATGATAATATGACTTCCAGTTTTAGTCACATAAAATTCAGAATGATTGTTTATAAATTACTTCAAACATATATTGCATCCCAAAACGTATTGCTTATAAAGGTGAGGAAAACTTTTTTGACTGATGTCAAGTCTCAAGAGGTTCATTAATATGTGTGTTTTGAAAATGCAAGTAATACAAGCATTTTGGATAAAAATGAATGGTATGAACACGATAGTGTGACTGAACATCCTCATTGAACCTAAGGCTGGCCTGCCTCCTATGAATCTTCAGAATCCAAAAAGTAAATACAAGAGGACACATCTCTAGGCAAAACACTTTAACACTTTACAGGGAACCCTCAAAATGTCCTGGAATTCATCCTCAAAAATCTCTTTGGACAAACAGTATCAAAAATAGAATTTCCTTAGACATAGCCTACTAAATAGCTTGATTCAATACTTAATTCAATTCACAGGAAGTGAGGCAATATTTCTTTATGCTCATGGAATACAAGTACTGGAATTCACATCCAAAAATCTCTAGACATGGTGGTTTATATATAACTGTGGTGTATATCAATAGCTCATCTACAAGAGTCATAATAGTAACATATATGCATTCTTTTTATATTTTGGCTTGATGAGTTTGTCTGACCAGGGTACTTGAGACTCAATGCAAAAGTATCGTGGGTTTGGTTTTTGTAAAATAGTAATATATATATTGATGTCTGTCTTATATTATCCAGCGTCTCTTCCCATTCTGTCAAGTGAGAAGAGTGTAAGCTTAACAAATTTCTGGATAGCTGGTTTGTTTGTTTACAGAATGCTAAAGCAAGCTGTTGGTTAATTTATGCACAGTTCTCTACCTCTAGATTAGTATTAAAATCTGTGTGAAAAATAAGCAGCACAGAACATCTTACTTTGTTTGGGCTTCTGAATTTCAGTGAAACTGTTGTTGAAGCACATGATTACAGTGTTGCTAGCTTTCGATGGTATGTCATTTGACTGATGTTTTGTATTTGCTGTGTGCTAAAGGCCACTGGTGCAAAGTGGTCATGTCCATTTTTAGATCTAGCCCTCCATCATTCTCTCAGAATATAAACTGGAATCCTTTCACTTTATTATGAAGTGGAAGTTGAGTGTATTAGATTTAACTAGAAGCATTTATGATGCTTGCAAATTATTAAGAACTTGTTTATCTTATTTCCTGTTTTGTGCATACTGCAGTGGAGATAGATGCTGGTCTGTAGCATCAATACATTCCTGAACATGCTAGCTGAGCTTCACGCTTGAAAGTAGTACGATATTTGCCATGCACACTGGAAGTATTCATTATTCAAGTGGCAAAGTAACTGTGCTCATTCAACTGGAATGGAAAAGAGATTTTTATGACCTAAAGTTTTAGAATACAGATTGTCAGGGTTCCTTCCCCACTCTGAACTCTAGGGTACAGATGTGGGGACCCACATGAAAGACCCCCTAAGCTTATTCTTACCAGCTTAGGTTAAAAACTTCCACAAGGTACAAACTTTGCCTTGTCCTCGAACAGTATGCTGCCACCACCAAGCGTTTTAAATAAAGAACAGGGAAAGAGACCACTTGGAGACGTCTTCCCCCAAAATATCCCCCCAAGCCCTACACACCCCCTTTCCTGGGGAGTCTTGAGAATAATATTCTAACCAATTTGTTACAAAATCATCAAAGACCCAAACCCCTGAATCTTGGAACAATGGAAAAATCAATCAGGTTCTTAAAAGAAGGATTTTATAAAAAAAAGAAAGGTAAAAATCATTTCTGTAAAAATCAGGATGGAAAATATTTCACAGGGTATTCAGAGTCAAAACACAGAGGATCCCCCTCTGGGCAAAACCTTAAAGTTTTGAAAACAGGAAATAAACCTCCCTCTTAACACAGGGAAAATTCACATAAAACAAAAGATAAACTAATCCGCCTTGCCTGGCTTACCTACACTGGTTGCAATATTGGAGACTTGGATTAGGATGGGTTAGGGAAGATGGATTTCTGTCTGGCCTCTCTCAGTCCCAAGAGAGACCAACCACGTAAACAAAGAGCACAAAACAAAAGCCTCTCCCCCGTCCCACCCCCCCCAAGATTTGAAAGTATCTTGTCCCCTTCTTGGTCCTTTGGGTCAGGTGCCAACCAGGTTAGCTGAGCTTCTTAACCCTTTACAGGTAACAGGATGTTGCCTCTGGCCAGGAGGGGTTTTATTGGACTATATACAGAAAGGTGGTTACCCTTCCCTTTACATTTATGACACAGCTGGATCAGGATAATATAGGCCTATCTGTCTTCCTGATTTCATTCCTTTTTTCTGATGTCTTTCTAGCTCATTGTCATTGTATCTGTAACCAAGAGATGTGTACAAAGGAAATATGTCCTGAGGTTACGGAACATATTTTCATGAGATAAGTGTGACCTGATCACTTACTGGTGATGTAGAGATGAGTAGGTAATAGGAGCTGATAGGCTTGTCCATCTTGATATCTTTTTGTTGATTTTTTTTAAAATATGTTGTCATTTCCACTTGCTTTATTCTGCAGCAAAGAGGGAGGGAGAGGGGAAATGGGAAGGGCACTGCAACCAAGTTTTGTATGGCTCATTATGTGACACTTTTTTACTCATGAGAGAAAGCCATTGATTTTCCCACCTTCCTTCCTAAAGGGAATGAGAGCAGAATGGAAAGGCACAAGCCAATCTCTCTTAGCCACTCCCATCAGCAATGGGAGCCAGTGTGTGTCTGGGGAAACAAATCCCCTCCCATGCCCAGAATCACGTGTGTATGAGAGGGGAGCATGAAGTATCTAGGGAGGCAGAAAACCTGCCTGCAGAGTTGACACTAAAGTATCCCCTTGTAGAGCAATTCTCAAACTTTAGCAACCCGAGAACTCCCATTTTGATTTAAAAAATTTCAGGGACCCCCAAGTCCCCCGCTCAGCCCCAGGTCCCGCCTCCACTCCACTCCACCCCTTCTCCCAAGGCTCCACCCCGCTCCACCTCTTCCTGTCCCTGCTCCTACCACTCCCTCCCAGCACCTCCTGCATGCTGCTCAACAGCTGTTCCTCGATGTGTAGGAGGCACTGGGAAGGAGGGGGACAAGTTGATCAGTGGGGCTGGTGGCCCCGGACATGATTCCGCCCCCTCCCCTGAGCACGCCCCATCCCTGCTCCTCTCTCTCCCTCCCTGTGCCTCCTGCACATCGGGGAACAGCTGTTTCGCAGCATGCAGGATCGCTGGGAGGGAGATGGAGGAGTTGATCAGTGGGGCCAGCGGTCCCGAACAGGATTCTGCCCCCTCACCGAGTGCACCCCATCCCCGCTCCTCCCACTCCCTCCCAGTGCCTCCTGCATGCCACTGAACAGTTGTCCCCTGGCATGCGGGAGGTTCTGGGAAGTAGGGGGAGGAGTTAATCAGTGGGGTCTGCAGACCCCCTGGAGTACCCTTGTGGACCCCAGTTTGAGAAATGCTGCCCTAGTGGGAATTACTGCAGGGGGAAATGCCAGCTTCTTGCCTTCAGCCCAGCTGGAGGTTTGAGAACCTAGGAGGGCTGTGATGGAGAGCTGATGGTATGAATATCACACACAAAATGACGCTTGGCAGTTCTGGAAAGGATGGGACATTTTGAGCTATCTAGAACTGCACATGATGCACTCAAATATGGTGTAAATGGGAGAATGTGACATACCTAGGAGCAATCCAGACCAGTGGGGGGGCTCTGTCACCTCTGCCCTGCAAAATTGGGTGCCTTACAATACCTTGCTTAAGTAGCTCCCACCTGGGCTGCTCATGGACAGCCTTCCAGCATTCAGGTCACTCTGAGATGTGTTTGTGTAACTGCAGCCTAACAGTCACACCCTGGCTCTCACCAGCCTTGGTTATACTGCAACGTGACCCCAACATATTCCCAGTTTGGGATTTTCCTCCAGAAATGTATGTCTTGTACTGCCCAGCCCTCTCCTGGATAGTTCAAATATATTATGTCCGTGATTCCTTTAAGGGAATAATACACAACAACTCGCCACCTTAAATGGAGTTTTCCAGACACTTTAACTTAAACACAGTAAATTAGATAAAACAAGAAAGCAGTTTATTAACTACAAAGAAAGAGATTTTAAGTGAGTACAAGCAATGAGGCATAAAAGTCAGAAATGGCTACAAGAAAATAAAGATAAACATTTCTAGTGCCTAGCTTAACAAACTATGTTCAATTCAGTGCAGAGTTTCTCACCACATGCTTCCAACAGCATTACTGACCAAACTTTCAGGTCAGGATCCCTTTCCCACAATCCAATGGCTATTTCCTTTGTCTTCCCACCTGCAGAGAATGAGATGTGCAAGGAGAGAGGTAGAGGGGTCTTCATCTGTTCGTTCCTCCTTTTAAGAGTTTCAGTCCGTCTTTGAAAAGCATTTCTGGCTGAGAAGCAAGAGAGGGGGTCTGATGGAGGAAGGAGACCTTATGCTGTTTCTTTACTGAGATGCAAGATCTCTTTGTCCCTGCCTCCCTTTCTTGCCAACGAATGGCCACTTGATAGGTGATGGCCCATCAGCTTTGTTGGCACCTGGACGATATGTCAGCTTGCCCGTAGTCTTTGAGAAACTGGTTGAGCCATGCCCCGTACTTATCTGGGAAACACACTTCAGTCATGATTTCAGATTAAGTTCATAACTTTACACTGGGGGGGGGGGGGGGGTTGGTGGGGCTGGCAGGGGTTTCCTACCCGGCTCTGCATCCCTGCAGCTCCTAGGCAGCGGAGGCAGGCGCAAGGGCAGAGGCTCCGCTATTCCCACTGCAAATGCAGGCTGCCGTAGCGCCCATTGGCCAGGAACTGCAGCCAATGGGAACTGTGGGGGCGGGGCCTGTGGCCATGGCCAGTGCATGGCGTGGAGACCCCCCACACTCCTCTGCCGCCTAGGATCTGTAGGGGGGTCATGCCAGTGGGATCCGGGGAGCCCCCCACCCTGAGATAAGCACCCCTTGCACTTTCCAACCCTATGCCCCTAGCCCTGAGCCCCCTCTCACACACCCAAACTGCTGCTGCTGGCCCTGGGACTGCTCGGGCAGCCCCTGAGCCAGCACCAGCCACTGCAGAAGTCACGGAAAGTCATGGAATCTGTGACCTCCGTGATATACTCGCAGCCTTAGTTATGAGTTTTCAAATGATACTTCACAAGGTATACCTTGTACAAATATTATTATGATAGTGTGTTAGGTATGAATACAGAGGAGCATTTCTTCACAGAGAAACTTGGAAGGATAATTTGGGGCTCATCAGGGGAGCATTCAGAAAAACATTTTAGAGTTAGCAAGATTAATCTTATTTGTAATTCCATTGACTTGAGAAGTGTCACAGTAACAATAAATCTGACCTGGTTTCTTTAGATTATTATGAAGGGCTCCCTGAGCTAGTCAGTAGAGTGAAAAATCACTTTTAATGTCATCTTCTGTAACCTGTCAATGTGCTTTATTTCTTGTACTTACTTTGATTTATGTACAGTGTATTTGCTTTGTATGTTTCTACACATAACCAAAAAAAAAAAAAAAAAAAGCTATTAACAGCCAATCCTTTCAAAGTACACCTGTACTCTTGAATGGTCCCAGTGAGTGTACTTAAGACAAGTATTTATGAAGTTAATGGGATACTGTCAGCTTGAAGAATCACATTTGTCTGAAAATGTTTTAAGTATAGTAGGTACAAATAGCAGCTAATATTACTATAATTGTGTTTTGTCATGCATGGAAACAGTAGTAGGGGTTAAATGGCCAATGAGAGTGAAGGGATCTGGTTTTGTTTTCATGATGTGAGTTTAAAAAAAATAAAAGTAAAAGACCATTGCCAGTTTAATGGATATGTGCCAAAAGATAACTTTCAGATTTGTATACTGGGACTGCATCTTTAAAACTCTCTTCTAGAGTTTCCAGTGTTCCTCAAATTAGTGACATTTACAAAAGGTGGAATTTGTTTTTCTTCAAAAACAGAGATTTCTGCAGACTTTCCATTTCTCCAGCAGAAGGCCATAGTAGAACCCTGCAGAATTTCCCTTTTCCTTAACAAGCTTTCATTGATCATAAAATCCTCTCTGAAGGGGACTTATTTTTGTGGAATGTGTTTGCCCTGGCTAAAATAAGAAATGACACTAACATTCAACCTTATGGTTGTTGTTCCAGGATTATTAAGTGAGATGGAATTCAGAAAAGTCCCGGGGACATGGATAAACTCTCCTTTGTTGGCAGGCAGGTACCCACACTTAAACAGTAGATCTGATAATACCCCTGGATTTGTATAAAGTGGCTTTGTCAAGTGTGGCTTGCAGTAAAATGAAAAAATTGATATGATCTTTAATGGAAGAGTAGTACATTATCTTAAAATGTGGTTCACTTTTTCTAATTTTGATAATAGGATCCTACTATGAGTGAAGGAGAGCGTGATGAAAAGGTGAACTTTCAGGCTAGCCTATTCTACTGTTGCGAATTAAGCTATATCACATACACATTTTGTCCTGTTTGTATGCTCTGTTACACTCTGTTTAAATATATTATTAAAAATTCATGTCCACATTGGGACCCTTCTAAAAACTTTGTACAGTAAAGCAAAATGAGGATGGAGTAACTGTTCCGATTTTTGCTTTTGCCAATTTATGCTTTTCAGTCTATAAATACCGACACAGGGAGCTTTTCAATAGTAGTTAGCTCTTTAATCTAGCAAACAAAAGCATAACAAGATTGAAATGGATGGAAATTGAAAATATTTTCAGATTGAAAATAAGGTGGAAATTTCTAACTGTAAGAGTGATTAACAATTGGAACAACTTACCAAGGGAGGAGATAGATTCTCAATCATTTGAATTCTTTAATTCAAGATTGGATGCCACCTTACAAGACAGGCCTTAAGTAAGCCAAAATTATGGGCTTGATGCAGGAGTTACTGGCGTGAAATACTGTGGCCTATATCATGCAAAAGGTCAGAATAGATTATCAGAATGGTCTCTTCTGGCCTTAAAATCTATGAAACTGTTACATCTTCTTAATTTTAGATTTGCTGTTTGTATTTATTAGATTGTTTTTGTTAGTGTGATTTAGTAGTTCAGCACAGTTCAAGGCCACTGCAAGAATTTATAAGGTCCAAGACAAGGTGTAAAGGTAGGCTCATGATAGACTTAGGCCTTGTCTATACAACATAGTTGATGTAAGTCACCTTGAATTGACCTATTTGTGCATGACTACACTCAAATTTGTGTCTGGACGATATAAGAGCCCCATTGTAGCAATGCAGTAGAATCAGCCATGGTCGGCCTACTTGTGAGTATAGACACTGGATGGTCTAACAGTCCTCCAGCAGCTGTCCCACAATACCCCATTCCTGTGAGAGTGACCACTCTGGTCACAACTTTAAATTCCACTTCCCAGGGATCACAGAGATGGGAAACCAGCTTTCCCACCTTAAAAACCCCCATATGTTTTTGAAATACATCTTTCTTGATTGCCCACCTTGGTGAGGACACCTGGGAGCTTGCACTTGTTGTGTACAACTGACCATGCCTGGAGTAGACAGGAGGTATTGGATCTTCTTGTCCTGTAGGGAGTAGAAGCTGCGCAAGCACACCTATAGATTAGCCATAGAAATGTGCGCCTCTATGAACAGATTGCATGGGAGTTGCAGGCAAAGGAATATGACAGGAACCAGCAGCAGTGCCACATGAAAGTGAAGGAACTTGGCCAGGCATTTTACAAGGTCCAGAGAAGCCAACAATAGATGTGGTACTGAGCCACACAACCAGCTGCATGCTAAACTTGGCAGAGACCTCACCGGCCACTGTGGATACCTCAGAGGAGTCTGAGGCAGAGACCCTCACTCTGAACAGAGAAGAGGAGGAGAGGGGAGATGTGGCAGGTAGCTCCAGCCATGCTGTGAGTCAGATCCTGTTTGAGACTCCGTTACAGTCTAGCCAGTGCCACCAGGCGATCATGGATAAAGGGGAAGGGAGTTCCGGTAAGTGTTTGCATGCATCTTTCTCTACAGTGCTTAAATGTAAAGGTGGGGCCCAGCCCATCATCAAGTTAACAAGCACAGATATCAACATTTCATTGTTTCTGCCTCTTCTCATATGAGTTAAATATAATAAACAGAGGTAGAGTTGGCATCTGCTTTTCATTCTCCTGTTGACTTAGGATGTGGGGGTGAAGGAGTGGGGCCATGCAGAGAGATTTGTTTAGGAACCTAGGGGTATTCCTTTTATCCTCCTGAGAGATCTCAATGAAACTTTTGTGGAGGTACTTTGCAATTCTCTACTTAAGGTTTCTAGGGATGGCTACTTTATTTCTTTTTTCGTGGTAAGATACTTTCCCATGCCACTCTGCGGTGAGTTCAGCGGGCACCATTGCAGTAAACAAGTTAGTGGCATATGGGCCAGGGCAGCTTCAGGACACCAGTAGCATCTGCGTTCTCTGTGCCCTTGTGACCCTCAGGAACAAGAGCTCACCTAAAACCTTCTCCACTGTGGAAAATAGTGCCAAATATTCAGTGCCATTGCCCAACATTCATACCCATGGAATAGGGACCAAAATTTTATTGCTTCATGCAACAGAAAATCTTTCCCCTCCCCTCACACCTGGTGGTACTCACCATGATAGGGGTTGGAGAGCAGAATTATGCAAAGGCGTTCCAAAGTTGAAGTGTTAATAAGTATTTCTTATGAAAAGTGTTTATGTTTCTAAAGGGAAGGGAGTTTTTAAAATTATTTTTCCCTTTCTGTTGTGATTGTAAATCCAGTAATATATTTGTCTGTTTTTAACAGAAGATTCTGCTGTGGTGGCCTGAAGGGGTACCCCCTCAATTCCCGCAGAAAGCTTGACCCCGATGAGGAGGAGAAAGAAGAGGACTGCGGAGGACATGTTCCTTGAGATCCTGCAAGCCAGTCTTGCTTCAGACTGTGAATAGAGGGCCTAGAGGGTCAATATGATTGACAGTGTGGAGAATGACAGAGTACACAGCAAAAAGTCCCAGCAGGAAAAGGAGAGGGAGATGCATAATTGGACATAATTGCAGAGCCATTGGCCATTATCTTTAAAGATTCATGGCGATCAGGGGAGGTCCTGGATGATTGGAAAAAGGCAAATATAGTGCCCATATTTTAAAAGGGAAGAAAGAGAACCCAGGGAACTACAGACCGGTCAGCCTCACTTCAGTCCCTGGGAAAATCATGGAGCAGGTCCTCAAGGAATCCATTTTGAAGCACTTGGAGGAGAGGAACAGTCAACATGGATTCACCAAGGGCAAGTCATGCCTGACCAACCTGATTGCCTTCTATGATGAGATACCTGGCTCTGTGGATATGGGGCAAGTGGTGGATGGATGTGATATATCTTGCCTTTAGCAAAGCTTTTGATACGGTCTCCCACAGTATTCTTGCCGGCAAGTTAAAGAAGTATGGATTGGATGAATGGACTATAGAGTGGATAGAAAGCTGGCTAGATTGTCAGGCTCAACAGGTAGTGATCAATGGCTCCAATGTCTAGATGGCAGCCGGTGTCAAGTGGAGTGCCCCTGGGGTCGATCCTGGGGCCGGTTTTGTTCAACATCTTTATTAATGATCTAGATGATGGGATGAATTGCACCCTCAGCAAGTTCGCAGATGACACTCAGATGGGGGGAGAGGTAGATACACTGGAGGGTAGGGATAGGGTCCAGAGTGACCTAGACAAATTGGAGGATTGGGCCAAAATAAATCTGATGAGGTTCAACAAGGACAAGTTGAGAGTCCTGCACTTAGGAAGGAAGACTCCTATGCACTGCTACTGGCTGGGGACCGACTGGCTAAGCAGCAGTTCTTCAGAAAAGGACCTGGGGATTACAGTGGACGAGAAGCTCGATATGAGTCAGCAGAGTGCCCTTGTTGCCAAGAAAGCCAACGGCATATTGGGCTGTATTAGTAGGAGCGTTGGCAGCAGATCAAGGGAAGTGATTATTCCCCTCTATTTGGCACTGGTGAGGCCACACCTGGAGTATTGTGTCCAGTTTTGGTTCCCCCACTACAGAAGGGATGTGGACAAATTGGAGAGAGTCCAGCAGAGGGCAATGAAAATGATTAGGGGGCTGGGGCACATGACTTATGAGGAGAGGCTGAGGGAACTGGGGTTATTTAGTCTGCAGAAGAGAAGAGTGAGGGGGGGATTTGGTAGCAGCTTTCAACTACCAGCAGCTAGGCTGTTCTCAGTGATGGCAGATGACAGAACAAGAAGAAATGGTCTCAAGTTGCAGTGGGGGAGGTCTAGGTTGGATATAGGAAACACTATTTCACTAGGAGGGTGGTGAAACACCGGAATGGGTTACCTAGGGAAGTGGTGGAATCTCCATCTTTAGGGGCTTTTAAGGCCAGGCTTGACAAAGCCCTGGCTGGGATGATTTAGTTGGTGTTGATCCTGCTTTGAGCAGGGGATTGGACTAGAGGTCTCTTCCAACCCTAATATTCTATGATTCTATGATGATGGATCTTCTCAGGCAGCAAATCCAAATACTGCCTACCCTGATTGACCTACACATCAAAAAAATCCAGGCTCCCCACCTTTTGCAGTCCTCAGAGAACTCTATCATAGCTACTTCCTACAGCCAATATACATGTGGCATCTCAGGCTACATCCTTATCCCTACCACGCTCTGCTGAGGGAACAGCAAGAAAAACTACAGCTTCACATACACTGACTTATGAGAACCATGAGTGATGTACATTATGGCTATACATACTACATTTGTGCACTGAAATGAACAGAAATGTTTGCTATCTTTCCAGTTTCAAAGTTCTACTCCATTAATTTATGTTAAAAGCTTGTATTACATTGCCTGTGGTTTTTTGCACATTGTTTTTCTGCACTTTTTTTTGCCACTCAATAAATTTCTATTTTTGGAGAATAAAATGATCTTTATGAGTTCACAATATGTTGCAGAATGCATAGAGGTACTCAAAGCACACAATACTTGTAAATGTATAGCAAGCACCACATAATTCATAGCTTCAGGAAAACACCCAACCATATTTATAAGTCTACAGCAAGCATTGCATAACTCCGCAGCACCCAAAGCTTCCGGCGTAAAGCTGGCTGACCATTAAAATGCTTTTTCAAAGTCTCCCTCAACCGCATACCTCCATGTTGGGCTTTTACAGTGGCTCTTATGTCTGACTGTTCAAAGTCAGCAGACAGCTGCTCCACCTCTGTTTTCCACCCCAGGAGAAGCATTTCACCCTTTGCCTCACAGATAGTATGTAGGATACAAAAGGCAGCTATAATCATTGGGTTAGTTTACTCACTGAGATCCAGTCTAGTGAGTGAAGCGATGCTGGTGGTGTTTAATCTACCAAAAGCACTTTCAACAGCCAATTCTGCACCTGCTGAGGTGGTAGTTGAATCTTTTCTTGGTGTTGTCAGGGTGACCAGCATATGGCTTCACGAACCAGGGGAGCAAGGATTAGGCTGGGTTGGAATCACTATTGGCATTTCAGTATTGCCAGTGGTAGTCTGCTGGTTGGGAAAGAATATCCATACTTACAGCTTTCTGAACAGTCCTATGTTCTTAAAAATGCAAGCATCGTGCACCTTCCTGGATTAGCCTACACTGATATCAGTGAACTATCCCCAGTGATCCACCAGTACTTGCATAACCATAGAAAAGTAGCTCTTTCTGTTAATGTACTCTGTGGCAAGGTGGGCTGGGTGCCAAAATAGGGATATGCGTGTCATCTGGTGCCCCACCTCAGTTCAGGATGGCATTATGGGATTAAGAAAGTTGCAATCTGGAAACTTGACCCACAAGTCCAAGAGATCTCTGAGCAAGTCATTTGTATCCCACAGCACATTGCAAAAATTTCCCTGTGCCCACGGCACCGTGTGTCACACAGGGATACCTACTTGTGGTACACTGCACTTTGCATCGACACAGGCACTCCCAGTGAGTATGTGCAGCACTATCACAAGCAGTCAAGTATGCATGCTCATGAGCAATGTACAAACTTTGGTAGTTGTATACTGATGTAACTTGTGTCGGCCAAAGTTAGTAGCACAGACATGTCCTTAATTTACTCAACAACTTCAGAGTCAGAGCCCCACTACTCTTCCATGAGATGAGTTCTTACTCAGTTGGCAAGAGAATATCTTCCGTTAGCACTGATCTGACTCTACTTAATTGTGCGCCTGATATGCCTAATCAGCGGCCTCATTTATGTAGCCAAGCTTGCACAGGTTTTACACTCAACTCAGTGACATTTCTGTATTTGTTTGTCTGTATGTATGTAACATAACTTTTGAACAATGCATCCAATCAATTAAAAAATGTAAGGAATGTTTTAGGCATTAGTGGCCAGAACCCTATTGAACTTGGGGAAAATCAGAAAACTGAAAGGGGGAAAATGGGAGAAAGATGGAGCTCCTGCCATTTGATTAGCACAGCCAGAGCTTTTAGCACATCTTCAGTTGTCTAAAGATCAAATGATTGATGGAACCAGTTAATGCCTTCCTACATAACAATACCTGTGTTCATCCTCCTGATAGAGTTTAACATGTTGACACGCTAAATTAATTATTTCCAAGACAGAAAGAAGAAGAATGGTGGGAGGTGAGGAGGAGAAGCGGGGATGTGTACACAGCCCCGGGCGTGGGAGGGAGATTGGGGATGCCTGCTATGGAGGGATTGGAGAAGATGGGTAGCATAGAGAATCCTAGCACTGGGGAAGGAATGGGGGAAAGGGAGGAATGGAGGGCAGACAGAGCCCTGGCATGGAGGGGGAAGGAAGGAATGAAATGAAGCTCCCCTTTCACCTAGCCAGTCGGGAAATAGCAGGGATCCTTGCTCTGCCCTCTCTGCAAGGCTCCTGGCCCTAGAGCCTTAGAGATACAGTGACAGGATTTCCTCCCAAACACCTGGGACCGCTTCCTCTCTATATCCCCCTTAAGTCCATATCCTGGACCTTTCAAACCCCTAAAGGGACATGCCAGGCAGTGGGGTGGGCTACACCAATCCCCTGGCAAGGCGGGAGATCTGGGGTTCCTGTTATGGGAGGAGGGGGAATGGTAGGCATGGAAGGGAAGAGGGAAATGGGAGAGCACACACAGCTGCTGCCATGGGGGAGGAGAATGAAGGAGCTCCAGAATATGGGGGATGAGGGAATGATGAGGCACACAGAACCCCTGGTGGGGGAGGTTGGGGGAACCTAGTATGGGAGGAAGGGGGTCACATGGAGCACCTGGCATGGGGGGAATGTGGAATAGAGGACATAGGGGGAAGTGAGAATGGGTTTGCACACAGCTGCTGATATGGGGAAAGAATGGAGGACCCCTGCCAGGGAGGAGGTTGGGGGGACTTGTAAGGAGTCCCTGAAATAGAGGGGAATGGGAGAGTGGCACACAGGGAACTTATGGGGGGAATGGAAGTATGCAAGAAGCTGCTGGTGTGTGCAATAAGGTTGGCCTACACAAACTACAAAGTGTGCGACCCTTTAGTTATCAATTATATAAAGTTTGCGGATGATACCAAGCTGGGAGGGGTTACAAGTGCTTTGGAGGACAGGATTAAAATTCAAAATGATCTGGACAAACTGGAGAAATGGTCTGAAGTAAATAGGATGAAATTCAATAAGGACAAATTCAAAGTTCTCCACTTAGGAAGGAACAATCCGTTGCACACATACAAAATGGGAAATGACTGCGTAGCAAGGAGTACTGTGGAAAGGGTTCTGGGGGTCAGTGATTCACAAGCTAAATCATAGAATATCAGGGTTGGAGGGGACCTCAGGAGGTCATCTAGTCCAATCCCCAACTAAATCATCCCAGCTAGGGCTTTGTCAAGCCTGACCTTAAAAATATCTAAGGAAGGAGATTCCAGCACCTCCCTAGGTAACGCATTCCAATGTTTCACCACCCTCCTAGTGAAAAAGTTTTTCCTATTATCCAACCTAAACCTCCCCCACTGCAACTTGAGACCATTACTCCTTGTTCTGTCATCAGCTACCACTGAGAACAGTCTAGATCCATCCTCTTTGGAACCCCCTTTCAGGTAGTTGAAAGCAACTATCAAATACCCCCTCATTCTTCTCTTCCGCAGACTAAACAATCCCAGTTCCCTCAGCCTCTCCTCACCGACCCTTGGGGCACTCCACTTGATACCGGCTGCCCACTAGACATGGAGCCATTGATTACTACCCGTTGAGCCCGACAATCTAGCCAGCTTTCTATCCACCTTATAGTCCATTCATCGAGCCTATACTTCTTTAACTTGCTGGCAAGAATACTGTGGGAGACAGTGTCAAAAGCTTTGCTAAAGTCAAGGAACAACACGTCCACTGCTTTCCCTTCATCCACAGAACTAGTTATCTCGTCATAGAAGGCAATTAGATTAGTCAGGCATGACTTGCCCTTGGTGAATCCATGCTGACTGTTCTGATCACTTTCCTCTCCTCTAAGTGCTTCAGAATTGATTCCTTGAGGACCTGCTCCATGATTTTTCCAGGGACTGAGGTGAGGCTGACTGGCCTGTAGTTCCCCGGATCCTCCTCCTTCCCTTTTTTAAAGATGGGTACTACATTAGCCTTTTTCCAGTCGTCCGGGACTTCCCCCGATCGCCATGAGTTTTCAAAGATAATGGCCAATGGCTCTGCAATCACATCCGCCAACTCCTTTAACACTCTTGGATGCAACGCATCCGGCCCCATGGACTTGTGCACGTCCAGCTTTTCTAAATAGTCCCGAACCACTTCTTTCTCCACAGAGGGCTGGTCACCTCCTCCCCATGCTGTGCTGTCCAGTGCAGTAGTCTGGGAGCTGACCTTGTTCGTGAAGACAGACACAAAAAAAGCATTGAGTACATTAGCTTTTTCCACATCCTCTGTCACTAGGTTGCCTTTCTCATTCAGTAAGGGGCCCACACTTTCCTTGACTTTCTTCTTGTTGCTAACATACCTGAAGAAACCCTTCTTGTTACTCTTAACATCTCTTGCTAGCTGCAACTCCAGGTGTGATTTGGCCTTCCTGATATCACTCTTGCATGCCCGAGCAATATTTTTATACTCCTCCCTGGTCATTTGTCCAATCTTCCACTTCTTGTAAGCTTCTTTTTTGTGTTTAAGATCAGCAAGGATTTCACTGTTAAGCCAAGCTGGTCGCCTGCCATATTTACTATTCTTTCGACACATCGGGATGGTTTGTCCCTGTAACCTCAATAAGGATTCTTTAAAATACAGCCAGCTCTCCTGGACTCCTTTCCCCCTCATGTTATTCTCCCAGGGGATCTTGCCCATCAGTTCCCTGAGGGAGTCAAAGTCTGCTTTTCTGAAGTCCAGGGTCTGTATTCTGCTGCTTTCCTTTCTTCGTTGTGTCAGGATCCTGTACTCGACCATCTCATGGTCACTGTCTCCCAGATTCCCATCCACTTTAGCTTCCCCATCTAATTCTTCCCGGTTTGTGAGCAGCAGGTCAAGAAGAGCTCTCTCCCTAGTTGGTTCCTCCAGCACTTGCACCAGGAAATTGTCCCCTACATTTTCCAAAAACTTCCTGGATTGTCTGAGCACCGCTGTATTGCTCTCCCAGCAGATATCAGGGTGATTGAAGTCTCCCATGAGAACCAGGGCGTGCGATCTAGTAACTTCTGCGAGTTGCCGGAAGAAAGCCTCGTCCACCTCATCCCCCTGGTCTGGTGGTCTATAGTAGACTCCCACCATGACATCACCCTTGTTGCTCACACTTCTAAACTTAATCCAGAGACTCTCAGGTTTTTCTGCAGTTTCATACTTGAGCTCTGAGCAGTCATACTGATCTCTTACATACAGTGCCACTCCCCCACCTTTTCTGCCCTGCCTGTCCTTCCTGAACAGCTTATATCCATCCATGACAGTACTCCAGTCATGTGAGTTATCCCACCAAGTCTCTGTTATTCCAGTCACATCAAAATTCCTTGACTGTGCCAGGACTTCCAGTTCTCCCTGCTTGTTTCCCAGGCTTCTTGCATTTGTGTATAGGCACTTGAGATAATCCGCTGATCGCCCCTCTTTCTCAGTATGAGGCAGGAGCCCTCCCCTCTCATGCGCTCCTGCTCATGCTTCCTCCCAGTATCCCACTTCCCCACTTACCTCAGGGCTTTGGTCTCCTTCCCCCGGTGAACCTAGTTTAAAGCCCTCCTCACTAGGTTAGCCAGCCTGCTTGCGAAGATGCTCTTCCCTCTCTTCATTAGGTGGAGCCCGTCTCTGCCTAGCACTCCTCCTTCTTGGAACACCATCCCATGGTCAAAGAATCCAAAGCCTTCTCTCCGACACCACCTGCGTAGCCATTCGTTTACTTCCACGATTCGACGGTCTCTACCCAGGCCTTTTCCTTCCACGGGGAGGATGGATGAGAAGACCACTTGCGCCTCAAACTCCTTTATCCTTCTTCCCAGAGCCACGTAGTCTGCAGTGATCCGCTCAAGGTCATTCTTGGCAGTATCACTGGTGCCCACGTGGAGAAGCAGGAAGGGGTAGTGATCCGAGGGGTCTTGGCAGTCTCTCCGTCACATCGCGAATCTTAGCTCCTGGCAAGCAGCAGACTTGTCGGTTTTCCTGGTCGGGGCGGCAGATAGATGACTCAGTCCCCCTGAGGAGAGAGTCCCCAACCACCACCACCTGCCTCCTTCTCTTGGGAGCGGTGGTCGTGGAACCCCCAACCCTAGGACAGTGCTTCTCATGCCTTCCAATCGGTGGAGTCTCCTTCTGTTCTCTTCCCTCAGATGTATCATCTAGTCCACTCTCCGTATTAGTACCTGTGGAGAGAACATGAAAATGGTTACTTACCTGTATCTGCGTTGCTGGTACATGGACGCTCCCCTTTCTTCTTCTGGAGGTCACATGCTGCCAAATTTCTTCACCATCCTCCTGTCCCCGTTGCGCAGCCTGCTCTGAATCTTCAGAACATTGTGCCCGTAGAAGCATATCCTGACATCTGTCCAGGAAATCTTCAGTTTCTCTTATGCAACGCAGGGTCGATACCTGTTGCTCCAGACCTTGAACCTTCTCTTCCAATATGGAGGCCAGCTTGCACTTTGTACAGACAAAGTCGCTTCTGTCCTGTGGAAGAAAGACAACCATGGCACATCCAGTGCAGGTCACAACAGCTGAACACCCCCCAACCATATTACCTTCCTTCTACGAGCTCACTCAGGAGTTGTAGTAACTGCTCAGAGAAGCCGGCCAGATGTAAGCCTCAGCAGGCGCTCCTCAGGTGAACTCCCAGGCAAACTCCCTCTGTTAGCCGCTCTGCTGTTCGCTGCTCAGCTGGTTTGCTAAATTAGCTAAATATGGGTCAACAATGTAACACTGTTGCAAAAAAAGCAGACATCATTCTGGGATGTATTAGCAGGAGTATTGTAAGCAAGACACGAGAAGTAATTCTTCCGCTCTACTCTGCGTTGATTAGGCCTCAGCTGGAGTATTGTGTCCAGTTCTGGGCGCCACATTTCAGGAAACATGTGGACAAATTGGAGAAAGTCCACCAGAGAAGACCAACAAAAATGATGAAAGGTCTAGAAAACATGACCTATGAGGGCAGGTTGAAAAAATTGGGTTTGTTTAGTCTGGAGAAGAGAAGACTGAGTGGGGATATGATAACAGTTTTCAAGTACATAAAAGATGGTTACAAGGAGGAGGGAGAAAAATTGTTTTTCTTAACCTCCGAGGATAGGACAAGAAGCAATGGGATTAAATTGCAGCAAGGGAGATTTAGGTTGGACATTAGGAAAAACTTCCTAACTGTCAGAGTGGTTAAGCACTGGAATAAATTGCCTAGGGGGGTTGTGGAATCTCCATCATTGGAGATTTTTAAGAGCAGTTAGACTAACACCTGTCAGGGATGGTCTAGAAAGATCATACTTAGTCCTGCCTTGAATGTGGGGGACTGGACTAGATGGCCTCTCGAGGTCCCTTCCAGTTCTATGATTCTATATTTATCCAAAAGACAGTTGAGGAATACAAACTGGCATTAATATGCTCAACTCTGTGGGGACAGTAGATGTTCTTGTGTTGGTGGAAGGGGCAGAGAGGAAAGAAGACGTAGAAGAAAGTAGTTAGATGAGAGGCATTTCCATGGGACAAGGGTCTTAAATTTAAAAACAAATAACTTAAATCACAGGTTTCAATCACAAATAAAATAAAAAAATCTATTTAAATAATATTTAATATTGCTTTTCTTAAAGAAAAGTGCAACCACGCCAGTCATTTTCTTTCATTAGGTGAATACTTCACCCTGTGAAGCTCCTGCCAAGTTTTTTTTCTGCCTCTGCAGCAGAAGGCAGGCTTAACCAGGCCTCTTTGCTGTAGAGCTCTTTTAAGGAAAATTCCAGAATTTTATTTAAATTGTTAGCCAAAAATTTGGCAATCTAAATTTCAGCTGGGACCTTATCTGCCTTTTGGGTAGTTTTTCTTCCTCATCTATTTCCATGTTGAGATGTTGTAATGTCTGTGTTCCTACAGCTGCCTGGGGAGAAAGCAAGGCTGAAAAAGCCAAACAAATGCAAAAGGAAAGGTCTAGGTCTTGATTGGGAGATTTCCTGTTTCTGTGGGCAGGAAGCAGTTTCCTCCTCAGCAGCCCAGCATGGGCAGGGGGTGCCTTTGGCCAGCTTCCAGAACACAAAAGTAAGGAGGCAGGATCAGAGAAGCGAGCTCCACTGGTAAGTGGCATCTTCTTTTTCCGTGAGGTGCGTGACTCCAGAAAGATAATATGCTAGGGACAAGATTGTGCCTAAATCCCCAGAGCAGGGGCGGGCAAACTTTTTGGCCTGAGGGCCGCATCGGGTTTCTGAAATTGTGTGGAGGGCCGGTTAGGGGAGGCTGTGCCTCCCCTGACCCTTATCTGACCCCCCGCTGCTTCTTGCCCCCTGACTGCCCCCGGACCCCCTGCCCCATCCAACCTCCCCTCTCCTTCCTGACTACCCCCTGGGACCCCTGCCCCATCCAACCGCCCCTCTCCCTGACCGCCCTCGGACACCCCGCCCCTAACTGCCCCCCGTCGCCCCATCCAGCCCCTCCTTTCCTTCCTGACTGCCCCCCGCCGCCGCCATTCAAACCCCCAGGTCCCCGCCCCCTGACCACCACCCCCGAACTCCCCGCCTTCTATCCAACCCCCTGGATGTGGCCCACGGGCCGTAGTTTGCGCACCTCTGCCCCAGAGCCTGCACGAGGAGCTACTACTCCTGACTGTGGAGTTCAGTTATTTCCTCCTCCTCTGCCTCCCTTAAGGCCTCAGTTGGAAGATTTCACACACAACATGAGATCTGTGGAAGCCACAGAGAGCAGTAAGGATACTACAGGCCCAGCCCTTTCCTTTCTGCTGTTGAGATGATTCCACCAGCTTCTGAAGGTACACAGCACACTCCATTTGGCACTACTTCCAACAGAGAAGGAAAATATGTTATACCTACTCCTCTTTGTATGGTTTCAGCCTTTCTTCTAAACTCTGTGGGGTTTACATTTTGAAATAATTTCCTCTAAAATGAACGCATTCTTGGACTATCCAGAGCAAGTCTAATCCAAGATAAATTGTACTGTACATACTGAAAATGTGCTTATATGGGAAATAGTTTATTTAAAAAAATATTTTTTGTATCAGATAGCCCCTGATCATTTTTTGTTTTGTTCTAGATTAATAAATTCATTCATGGATTTTAGGGGCAGAAGCAACCATTAGATCATCTAGTCTTACCTCCTGTATATCACAGGCCATTAAATTTCACCCAGTCATCTAACCCTCTGTATTGAGCCCAATAACTTCTGTTTGGTTAAAGCATATCTTCTAGAAGGGCACTCAGTCTTAATCTGAAGACAACAAGAGATGGAGAATCCACCACTTCCCTTTATTGTTTGTTCCACTGATTAATTTCCCTCACTGTTTAAATAAATAAATTAAATAAATAAAAATTGTGCCTAATTTCCTATTTGAATTTGTCTGTCTTTAACTTCTAGCCATTGCTTCTTGTGAAGCCTTTCTCCATGAAATTAAAGAGCTCTTTAATACCTAGTATTTTCTCCCTTTGATGGTTGTTATACACTGTAATCAAGTCACCTCTCAGTCTTCTTTTTGATAAGCTAAACCTATTGAGCTCTCTCACTGTAAGCCATTTTCTCCAGCCCTCAAATTGTTTTATGACCATTTTCTGCACCCTCTCCAGTTTTTCAACTTCCTCTTTAAAATGTGCGCACCAGAGCTGTGTGCAGTATTCTAGTATCTGTCTCACCAATGCTATGTACAGAAGCAAAATCACCTCCATACTCCTACTCACTATTCCCCTGTTTATATACCCAAGGATTGTATTAGCTCTTGTTGCGACAGCATTGTATTGGAGCTCATGTTGAGTTGCTTGTTCACTAAGACCCCTAAATCATTTTCAGAATCACTGCTTTCTAGGATACATTCGCCTATTCTGTAGGAATGGCCAAATTCTTTGTTGCTAGATGTATAATATTGCATTTGGTTATATTAAAGTACATTTTGTTTGAACACGTCCAGCTTACCAAGTGATCTAGTTCACTGTGTATGAATGCTGTATTCTCATAATTATTTACCACTCAGCCAATCTTTATGTTATCCGCAAATT
Organism: Chelonia mydas; assembly: GCF_015237465.2. Classification (NCBI taxonomy): domain Eukaryota; kingdom Metazoa; phylum Chordata; order Testudines; family Cheloniidae; genus Chelonia; species Chelonia mydas. Next base: position 69,991,703 of record NC_051246.2, read on the forward strand.
TTATCAGCAGTGATTTTATATTTATTTCCAGATCATTAATGAAAATGTTAAATAGCATCAGGCCAAATACTGATCCCTGTGGAATCCCACTAGAATAGGGGTGGGCAAACTTTTTGGCCTGAGGGCCACATGTGGGAATAGAAATTGTATGGCAGGCCATGAATGCTCAGAAAATTGGGGTTGGGGTGCGGGAGGGGGTAAGGGCTCTGGTTGGGGGTGCGGGCTCCAGGGTGGGGCTAGAAATGAGGAGTTCAGGGTGCGGGGGGGGGGGCGCTCTGGAGTGGAGTGCTGGGGGGGGGTGAGGGCTCTGGCTGGGGGTGCAGGCTCTGGGGTGGGGCTGAGGAGTTTGGGGTGTAGGAGGGTGCTCTGGGCTGGCATTGAGGGGTTTGGAAGGTGGGAGGGGGATCAGGGCTGGGGCAGTGGGTTGGGGCATGGAGAGAGGCTCAGGGGTGCAGGCTCCAGGTGGCGCTTACTTCAAGCGGCTCCCGGAAGCAGTGGCATGTCCCTTTTCTGGCCCCTATGCGGAGGCGCAGCCAGGCGTCTCTGCATGCTGCCCTGTCCGCAGGCACCGCCCCTGCAGCTCCCATTGGAGTGCCGGAGGGGGGCCATGCCACGGCTTCCAGGAGCCATGTGGAGTGACCCCCGACCCTGTGCCCCACCTGGAGTGCCAGAACAGGACTGTGCAGCTGCTTCCAGGCCCCTGACCCTGCTCCCCAGCTGGAGCACCAGAGTGCCGGAGTGCGGCAAGCCCCAGACTCTGCTCCCCAGCAAGAGCTTGAGGGCCGGCTCAAAACAGCTAGCAGGCCGGATCTGACCAGCAGGCTGTAGTTTGCCCACCCCTGTGCTAGAAGTATCCTCATTAGATGATGATTTGCCATTGACTTCTGTTTTTGAGAACTGACAGTTCTTAATCCATTTAATGTGTGCTTTATTGATACTATATAGTGCAAATTTTGTAATCAGAATGTTGTGTGAGCCTAAGTCAAATGCCTTACAAAAGGCTAAGTATATTACCCTTATGCATTTGCCCTTATCAACCAAACCAGTAGGAGTGACTGCAACAGCAGCCAAAGCAAGGACTACTGCACTGAGGGTATGTCTACACTATGAAATTAGGTCGAATTTATAGAAGTAGTTTTTTTAGAAATCGTTTTTATATAGTCGATTGTGTATGTCCCCACACAAAATGCTCTAAGTGCATTAACTCGGTGGAGTGCTTCCACAGTACCGAGGCTAGCATTGACTTCCAGAGCGTTGCACTGTGGGTAGCTATTGCACAGTTCCCGCAGTCTCTGCCGACCATTGGAATTCTGGGTTGAGATCCCAATGCCTAATGGGGCAAAAACATTGTCGTGGGTAGTTCTGGGTACATGTCGTCAGGCCCTCCCTCCCTCTCTCCATGAAAGCAATGGCAGACAATCGTTTTGCGCCTTTTTCCTGAGTTACCTGTGCAGACGCCATACCATGGCAAGCATGGAGCCCGCTCAGCTCACTGTCACCGTGCATCTCGTGGGTGCTGGCAGACTCGGTACTGCGTTGCTACACAGCAGCAACCCATTGCCTCGTGGCAGCAGACTGTGCAATAGGCCTGATAGCCATCGTTGTCATGTCCGAGGTGCTCCTGGCCGTCTCGGTAAAGTCGGTCAGGAGCGCCTGGGCAGACATGGGCGCAGGGACTAAAATAGGAGTGACTCGACCAGGTCATTCTCTTTAGTCCTGCCGGCAGTCCTATTGTACCGTCTTATGGCGAGCAGGCAGGAGATGAGGATGGCTAGCAGTCCTACTGCACCGTCTGCTGCCAGCCAAAGATGTAAAAGATAGATGGAGTGGATCAAAACAAGAAATGCACCAGATTTGTTTTGTATTCATTTGCTCCCCTTCCCTTCCTCCGTGAAATCATTGGCCGAGAATCGTTTTGGTGAGGTCTGTCGGGGCACCTTGAAAAGTTTAATGGAGATTCAGTCCTGCCTGAAATACCGGGGGGAGGGATAGCTCAGTGGGTTGAGCACTGGGTTGAGCATTGGCCTGCTAAACCCAGGGTTTTGAGTTCAATCCTTGAGGGGGCCATTCTATGTGACAGTTGTTTTTGTTTCTCCTTGATGTAAAGCCAAACTTTGTTGATTTTAATTTCCTGTAAGCCATGTTGTCAGTTGCCCCTCCCTCTGTCAGAGCAACGGCAGACAATCGTTCCACGCCTTTTTTCTGTGCAGACGCCATACCACGGCAAGCATGGAGCCCGCTCAGATCACTTTGGCAATTAGGAGCACATTAAAAACCACGTGCATTATCCAGCAGTATATGCAGCACCAGAACCTGGCAAAGCGAAACCGGGAGAGTAGGCGATGTCAGCGCGGTGACGAGAGTGATGAGGACATGGACACAAACTTCTCTCAAAGCACGGGCGCTGGCAATGTGGGCATCATGGTGCTAATGGGGCAGCTTCATGCGGTGGAACGCCGATTCTGGGCCTGGGAAACAAACACAGACTGACCACATAGTGTTGCAGGTCTGGGACGATTCCCAGTGGCTGCGAAACTTTTGCATGCGTAAAGACACTTTCATGGAACTTTGTGAATTGCTTTCCCCTGCCCTGAGGCACAAGAATACCAAGATGAGAGCAGCCCTCACAGTTGAGAAGCGAGTGGCAATAGCCCTGTGGAAGCTTGCAACGCCAGACAGCTACCGGTCAGTCGGGAATCAATTTGGAGTGGGCAAATCTACTGTGGGGGCTGCTGTGATGCAAGTAGCCCACGCAATCAAAGATCTGCTGATATCAAGAGTAGTGACCCTGGGAAATGTGCAGGTCATAGTGGATGGCTTTGCTGCAATGGGATTCCCTAACTGTGGTGGGGCCATAGACGGAACCCATATCCCTATCTTGGCACCGGAGTACCAAGGCAGCGAGTACATAAACCGCAAGGGGTACTTTTCAATAGTGCTGTGAGCACTGGTGGATCACAAGGGACGTTTCACCAACATCAACGTGGAATAGCCGGGAAAGGTACATGACGCTTGCATCTTCAGGAACTCTGGTCTGTTTCAAAAGCTTCAGGAAGGGACTTTATTCCCAGACCAGAAAATAACGGTTGTGGATGTTGAAATGCCTATAGTTATCCTTGGGGACCCAGCCTACCCCTTAATGCCATGGCTCATGAAGCCATACACAGGCAGCCTGGACAGTAGTCAGGAGCTGTTCAACTACAAGCTGAGCAAGTGCAGAATGGTGGTAGAATGTGCATTTGGACGTTTAAAGGCGCGCTGGCGCAGTTTATGGACTCGGTTAGACCTCAGCGAAACCAGTATTCCCATTGTTATTACTGCTTGTTGTGCGCTCCACAATATCTTTGAGAGTAAGGGGGAGACGTTTATAGTGGGGTGGGAGGTTGAGGCAAATGGTCTGGCCGCTGGTTACGTGCAGCCAGACACAAGGGTGATTAGAAGAGCACAGGAGGGCGCGGTACGCATCAGAGAAGCTTTGAAAACCAGTTTCAGGAATGGCTAGGGTACGGGGTGAAAGTTCTGTTTGTTTCTCCTTGATGAAACCCCCCCCCCCCCACCAACTTGGTGCGCTCTACTTCGCTGTAAGCTAACCACCCTCCCTTCCTCCCTTCAATCACCGCTTGCAGAGGCAATAAAGTCATTGTTGCTTCACATTCATGAATTCTTTATTAATTCATCACACAAATAGAGGGATAACTGCCAAGGTAGCCTGGGAGGGGTGGTGGAGGAGGGAAGGACAAGGCCACACAGCACTTTAAAAGTTTAAAACTTTAAAACTTATTGAATGCCAGTCTTCTGTTTTTGGGCAATCCTCTGGGGTGGAGTGGCTGGGTGGCTGGAGGCCCTCCCCACCGCGTTCTTGGGTGTCTGGGTGAGGAGGCTATGGAACTTGGGGAGGAGGGCGGTTGGTTACACAGAGGCTGTAGTGGTGGTCTGTGCTCCAACTGCCTTTCCTGCAGCTCAACAATATGCTGGAGCATATTAGTTTGATCCTCCAGCAGCCTCAGCATTGAATCCTGCCTCCTCTCATCACGCTGCCACCGCCTTTCAGCTTCAGCCCTCAACTTACTCTCTTCAGCCCACCACCTCTCCTCCCAGTCATTTTGTGCTTTCCTGCACTCTGACATTGTCTGCCTCCATGCATTGGTCTGTGCTCTGTCAGTGTGGGAGGACAGCATAAGCTCAGAGAACATTTAATCGTGAGTGCGTTTTTTTCGCCTTCTAATCTTCACTAGCCTCTGGAAAGGAGAAGATCCTTGAAACACATGCAACTGGTGGAGAAAAGAAAAGGGACAGTGGTATTTTAAAAGACACATTTTATAGAACAATGGGTACATTCTTTCATGGTAAACCTTGCTGTTAACATTACATACATAACACATGTGCTTTCGTTACAAGGTCACATTTTGCCTCTGCCCACCGTGTGGCTAGCCCCTCCCCCTCCCCGTGGCTAACAGCGGGGAACATTTCTGTTCAGCCACAGGCAAACAACCCAGCAGGAATGGGCACCTCTGAATGTTCCCTTAAGAAAAGCACCCTATTTCAACCAGGTGACCATGAATGATATCACTGTCCTGAGGATAACACAGAGAGATAAAGAATGGATGTTGTTTGAACGCCAGCAAACATACACTGCAGTGCTTTGTTCTGCAATGATTCCCGAGTACGTGCTGCTGGCCTGGCGTGGTAAAGTGTCCTACCATGGTGGACGGAATAAGGCTGCCCTCCCCAGAAACCTTTTGCAAAGGCTTTGGGAGTACATCCAGGAGAGCTTTATGGAGATGTCCCTGGAGGATTTCCGCTCCATCCCCAGACACATTAACAGACTTTTCCAGTAGCTGTACTGGCCGTGAATGCCAGGGCAAATTAATCATTAAACACGCTTGCTTTTAAACCATGTATACTATTTAAAAAGGTACACTCACCAGAGGTCCCTTCTCCGCCTGGAGGGTTTGGGAGGCAGCCTTGGGTGGGTTTGGGGGGTACTGGCTCCAGGTCCAGGGTGAGAAACAGTTCCTGGCTGTTGGGAAAACCGGTTTCTCCGCTTGCTTGCTTGCTGTGAGCTATCTAAACCTCATCATCATCATCTTCCTCGTCCCCAAAACCTGCTTCCATGTTGCCTCCATCTCCATTGAAGGAGTCAAACAAGACGGCTGGGGTAGTGGTGGCTGAACCCCCTAAAATGGCATGCAGCTCATCATAGAAGCAGCATGTTTTGGGCTCTGACCCAGAGCGGCCGTTTGCCTCTCTGGTTTTCTGGTAGGCTTTCCTTAGCTCCTTAAGTTTCACGCAATACTGCTTCAGGTCCCTGTTATGGCCTCTGTCCTTCATGCCCTGGGAGATTTTGACAAATGTTTTGGCATTTCGAAAACTGGAACGGAGTACTGATAGCACGGATTCCTCTCCCCATACAGCGATCAGATCCCGTACCTCCCGTTCTTGCTGCAGCTCTTTTGCGATTCTGGGACTCCATCATGGTCACCTCTGCTGATGAGCTCTGCACTTACCTGCAGCTTGCCACGCTGGCCAAACAGGAAATGAAATTCAAAAGTTTGCGGGCCTTTTCCTGTCTACCTGGCCAGTGTGTTGAGTTGAGAGTGCTGTCCAGAGCGGTCACAATGGAGCACTCTGGGATAGCTCCCGGAGGCCAATACCGTCTAATTGCATCCACAGTACCCCAAATTCGACCCGGCAAGGCCAATTTCAGCGCTAATCCCCTTTTCGGGGGGTGGAGTAAGGAAATCAATTTTAAGAGCCCTTTAAGTCAAAAAAAAAGGGCTTTGTCGTGTGGACAGGTGCAGGGTTAAATTGATTTAACGCTGCTAAATTTGACCTCAACTCCTAGTGTAGACCAGGGCTGAGGGGGAGAAGGTTGAAAATGGGATCCAACTGAGGTGGTACCTCCAGCACATTCCTGGACCCAGAACTATACAAGGGAGACCCCCCACCCCCAATGGGGCATTAGGACCCATGTGATGCTTCCCTTCCTTTGTACCATGTGGCATTAGGGGGGAAAACTCTGGGAGGACCCAGTCAGAGATTTCAGGTAAGAGCAGCTGCAGAAGCAGCCAAAGCAGTGACCTTCAGACATTCATAGAACTTTCTATGCTTTTGACTGGACTTTATCTGTCCTGTGCTGATTGGCTGCTTGTTCTAGTGCTCCCCCTATCCCTCCCTCACAGTCACTTCGCCTCAGATTCACTTCACCCTGCCCCTCTTATTCTCGTCTGCCCTGCCCTGTTTGCCTTATCTCCCTTCTCTTCCATGTCCGCTCTCCCTTCAGTTTGCTTTCCATTTAACTTATTCCCTTTAACCCCCCACCCCAAAAAATCATGGGACTAACATGATGTTTGCTGCCATCACAAAGTTCACTCTGCTTGTGTTCTGTCCCTTTCCCCCACCCTGTGTCTGGTATGTCTATTTATATAGTAGCTGCCTTGAATAGCTTACAATCTGCTACTTTTGTTTGTACTTTTGTTTGTACAGTGCTTAGGAAAATGGGGCCCCATTCTTGTTTGGTCCTTAGGCACTACTGTAACAAACATTATTATTATTTAGGACTGTCAGCTAATCATAGTTAATGCCTGTGAATAACTGAAAGCAAAATTAATATGTTGATTTTTTTTAAGGCGTTAATTGCCTACCTTTGGGTAGGGCGGGAGGTATTGGCTCCGGTGGGCTGAAGCCTCAGCCCTCAGTTCTGGAGGGGTGTGTGTGTGCTGAAGCAGCCCAGCTCTGGAGGTGACGGAGGGGCTGGAGCAGCCCCAGCCCCAGCCTGCAGCTTCCCAGCAGGTGGCGGGGGTGGGGAAGAGGCTGGAGCCCCAAGCCCTGTGCTGGGCTGAACCCCCATGCCAGGTTGGAGCCGATATCCCCACACCTCTAGAGGGGCTGAAGCCCCAAGCCCTGAGGGGGGCTGAAACCCTGAGCCACACACCCGGCAGAATTCCAGAGCCCCCAGCCCTAACCCTATATTTGAAAATATAGAAAACCCAAAAATATTTAAATTAATGGTATTCTAATATTGTTTAACAGTGCGATTCAAACTAAGATTAATTGCAATTAATTTTTAATCACTTGACAGCCCTATTATTATTAATAATAATCTTATCAAAGAATGAAATCAGGTTTGTTTGTCAAGACCTATATTCTAATATATATTTACCCACAAAAGCTGGGTATCTAATATTCAGTGAAGTCTTGCTTTTTCTCTTTAATGACCGGTTCCCATGGATAGATTCAGTTATATTCCTTAAGCATCCTATCCTAGGCTCACTTGTGGTTTCTGCTATAATAAATAAGACATTTGGAGCCATGAAGGTGTCTTCTCTCCCTATGTATGGAGTGTAGTTGTAGCTGAGTCGGTCCCTTGATATTAGAGGGATGAAGTGGGTGAGGTAATATCTTTTATTCAATCAAGTGGCTTTAAAGCTTGTCTCTCTCACCAACAGAAGTTGGTCCAATAGAAGACATTATCTTAATCCAGTGGTTTTCAAACTTTTTTTTTTGTCGACCCAGTTGAAGAAAATTGTTGATGCCCGTGATCCAACGGAGCTGGGGATGAAGGGTTTGGGGTGCAGGGGGTGAGAGCTGCAGAGTGGGGCCGGGAATGAGGGGTTCAGGGTGTGGGAGGGGCTCTGGTGGGGCAGGGGGTTGGGTTGTGGGAGGGGGTCAGGCCTCTGGGCTGGGGGTGCAGACTCTGGGGTGGGGCTGGGGATGAAGGGTTTGGGTGCAGGAGGGGGCTCTGAGTTTCGGGGGAGCTCAGGGCAGGGGATTGAGGAGAAGGGTTGGGGTGCGGGTTTATCTTGGGTGGCTCCCGGTCAGTGGCACATCGGGGATGCTAAGGCAAGCTTCCTGCCTGTCCTGGCACCGCGGACTGCGCTGCGCCCCGGAAGCAGCCATCAGCAAGTCCGGTTCCTAGGTAGAGGCACACAAGTGGCTCTCGTCCACAGGCATTGCCTGCCCCAGCTCCCATTGGCCGGTTCCCGGCCAGTGGGAGTGTGGAGCTGGTGCTCGGGGTGGGGGCAGCATGCGGAGCCCTGTGGCTGCCCTGCACAGGAGCCGGACCTGCTGCTGGCTGCTTCTGGGGTGCAGCGCAATGTCAGAACAGGTAGGGACGAGCCTGCCTTAGCCAGGCAGCACCGCTGACGGGACTTTTAACGGCCCAGTCAGCAGTGCTGAGCATAGCCGCCGTGACCCAGTGCCTTACATTCCACGACCCAGTACTGGGTCATGACCCGCAGTTTGAAAACCTCTGCCTTAGTCCCGATGAACAGGCATTCTAAGTGACTGGATCTGTTTTTGATGAAAGGTTATTCCTTGGCTGCTCTAGTTTTAAAAGGTTCTAATTATTGGGTAGTTATGGCCAGATATAACCTTTCACTTAAAACTAGTACATTCCTGAGGACAAAAAAAGGAGTTTCTGGAATTTTTCGGGGAAGACCAGAGGGCATCCAAACATTACCTTTGGGCTTCCTTTGATATTTCAGTCACAATGGCCTTAGATACATCTGTATCCCTTAAGAGATGTTCCTGGATCAGGAGTTGTAGTCTTACCGTGAAGGCCCAGACTAAAACTGTGAATTTGTCTGACTCAGACCTGAGCGGCTATGCCTTCAGAAGACAAGTTCTGGGAAAAAATGAAATCCACAAAGTCCCTGCCCAGGTCTCTGAGCTCGAAACAATTTATTTCCATACAAAATCTTATAGACTATCCAGGGGTCAGATATTACAGTCTTCCTTTGGAATTGGCCATCAGTCCAGCAAAGATCAAGATAATTTTGGAAGCACTTCTTTTCTTATCAGAAGAAACAAAGGTCTCTTAAATTTTGCTTGCAGAGTGCTGTTTAACTCTTTAAACCTATCTCTGCTTTTTAAATGAAATCTGCTAAAGCAGATGGTCCTCCTTAACCTGGTTATAATACTGTCTTTCTCTTCATGTAGTTCTGATAAAAAAAGGCTTTAGAACCAGGTTCAACCACATCAAAGTGTAACAGTGGCTGTAAAACTGTGTTGTTTTAAGTGTGTCAATAGGGCTTCTGTCTACACTGTACCATTTCCTCAAGTTGTTATAGAAGTTAATTTCAGAAGCACTTGTCAAACTGGCTGCTAAGAATTAAAAAGTGGTTTCCCAGGGCAGTCAAGGTTTTGGACACCTGTATTGCACTTGGCAGAAAAGGCAAAATGCAGTAATACATCTCCAAATATGTTCCTCCAGAATGCCACAGCTGCTATAAAAGAAGTTGTAAATATTTGAGCTGAGACTTCATTAGCTGCAAACTGCAGCAGAGAAGATACACAGTTGTATTTTAGGAAGTTTGCTGCAAACTTTTTCTTATAAAGAGCTATTGTATACAAATATTGATTTTGGGACTTAATGAATAATGTTTTCAGCCATAACAAGATGACTAATACTTCTGGGTAACAGTGTTTAAAAAATGATTTACCTGACTTTTTCCCTGGCTCTCATTTAAAAAAAAGGGGCGGGGGGCAGGGGCAAGAAGGAGTGATATGGCTGGGATTCCATTATTGCTCAGTATTGGGGTAGGGTGCTTTATTTTTAAGAATCTCCCTCATTACTACCTTTCCAGCTTCCCAGAAAATACTTTAATTGATCTCTTCCTTATTATTTTCTTCTATATATTTCTGATTTTTTACCAGTTTTTGAATTCAAATGGGGTTATCCAGAAAAGCTCCAGTCTACTGCCAAGGCTCTTTGTTTTTCCACTCGATCCATCCAGTCTTTTATTCTAATATATGAAGGGGTATGATCAGACCAAGTTATAAATCCCAGATTAGCTTTTTTGACCAAATTAGCCAAGGTGCAAGAACTAAAATCATATCATTCCTGGCATAAGATCCATGAGTAGCAGAATAGTAGTTCCGGATGTCCACATTCATCTGACGGACATCCTCCAGATCCTCATTTTCTATGACAAATTTGCTCTTGCTCCTCTTGAATGCCCTCTGTGTAAATTCGATTGATCCAAAGTGGAATTAAGCACTTCATTAAAATCTCCCCCAGAAAAATATCCCCTTCCGTGAAACTTCCTAAATCCATAAAAAATTGATCAGAAAAAAAAGCTTGATCTTGGTTGGGAGCACATACCTTGGCTAAGATGAGAAGGGCCCCTTAATTAAAATTAGGCTTGTCAGAATTCAATTTGTATTTGTTTTAATTTTGACAGATACTGATGGTTATTTTTAAGCATTTTTTTCTCATTTTTATCTAATTACATTTTTACAATTTTGCAAAATTATGGATTTTAGGGTTTTTTTTAGATTTTTACTGACTTACCTTTTCACAGTTACGGAAAATTATTCAGGGAGCATGAGACCATGTGGGAGTCAGACAATTATTTAATGACAGTAGATGTTGAGATTCAAAATGTTAAAGCTTCATAACCATTAAAACACAAATTATCAACATATGAAAAGTAAATATCCTTAAACCAAACTCTAATAAATTCTCAAGCAGCATTTTTCTTACTTTGCCTATCTGTACATTTTGATTATTCTTGATGGAAATATTTTTCCCTTGGTTTGTGTGGGTAAAATGAAATTGATGTTTACCAACATTGTACCAATAAAAATCTAATCCTTCCAAGCCTAATTAAAATATATCTGTCCTCCATATCTATGAGTTGTGCTGAAACAATAAAAGGGAAGTGTTTAGTAAAGAGAATTGCCACTGCTCTTCTCTTAATTTCCCTGTAGAGACATACAATAGCTGTGTCCAATAAGTATTTGGGTGTTTATCATCATATTTCTTCAAGTGTGTTTCCTGTAAATAGACTTTACTAGGAAAATCCTTTTTTTCAGTGAGCAGAATACCTCTTTTCTTTTTGTTAGATTGTTCATCCCCTTCACATTAACAGTCATGAGATTAATAAACTCACTCATGAGTACCACATCTTCTGTTACCAAGTTTATTACTCTTTGTTAAAGGCAGTGAGACCCTCCAGCTAGATGCCAGGTCTCCATTACATTTACTCCTCTTCTTTAAATAAGACATTTTAGATATAGTACCCATCATACACACAATAATTTTAACACTACCACATATATTGCTTTTCCTTTCTTTAACACTATATTGTTGTGCCCTGACCCTAAGTCTGATTTACTGTAAATTTTAAAATTCTGTGCCCAACATTTTATGTTAATATACTCTTTTATATTAAAACATGTAACAATATTTATCATCTGTTTCTGATTTCTTGTTTCCCTTCCTGTGCACTGCTCCATTGTCACTATGTCCCCTCTAACTGTGGAAGCCTGAGCTCATCTTACTTCCTTCATGGACATGTTAGTACCCTGTTCTGTTGGGGAGGGTGTCTTTTTTTATATATTCTTAAGAACCAAGCTTTATCTAATCTTATTAAACATCTTTATAACATAGGGCATTATGAGATTATTATACCATCTCTGAGTTCATACATTCTTAAAATTTTCCACCATAGGTGACCCTTCTCCAGTTTATATAAATTTTGGAATGTTTATGACAACTCTAAAATCAAACTTGCTTCACTTGAGGAGATCTGGGTCTCCTAATTTGTTACTAATTTTTTTCATAATATAAATCACAAATTCAATTAACTATAATATTTACCTAGTAAGTATACTGTATCCATGTAGAGTAAAATATCCTCCAAGCTACACAGCCCAGTTCCCATCTTATAATACCCCTTTATCATTATAAACTCATGGATATAATATCCATTATCTATTATAATGTTGTAGCCCATATACTAATCTTATTCTTTTGGATCAGGACTGTTTCTTCTATTCTCATGATTGTCCTGTTGTCTTAATGATGCATCTTTTTGAGCTGTTCTGGCTCTCTCTGATCTCACTGCTTCCCAGTGATTTCTTGGTGACCTGTAGGACTGATGCCCTTGATCCCATTCAGATTGTTCTTGAGCTGATTTGCATATTCTCATGTCCAGAAGTACCTGTTTCCCTTCATTTGGATCTGAGATAGACATATATCTTTCCTTTCATTGAAAGGACAGTCTAACCTCTATTTGTATCTTATATTGTTCTTTCTAAGAATTGTGGTGATGTTCTCTTTGCTTTTTAAGGGATGAGGTTTCCAGCTCTGGGAAAATTTGTATGGGGTGGGTAAGAATCATCATTATTAATGGTTCAGCGCTCTCTTCATTGCCCTCAGTATTTTATCCTTGTCTTGATAGTAGTGTAGATAAATTATCACACTTCTTGGTCAGGAGCCAGCTGAGGCCCTGGGGAAAAGGGATCTGTCAGCCTGTTCAGTATGAATGGAATCTTTATTTCCCAGTTTTAGTATCTCATGGTCAATATCATCCAGTACATTCAGCAAAGTTCTCCCTTCAGTTTCCTTTGTAATATCTTTAATCCTTATGTTATTCATGCAGTCTCTATTTTCCATATATTCCAGCTGTAATTCTATTTCTTTTTCTCCTTTTTCAGTTATTTGGATTCTTTCATCTAGATTAATCATGCTCTCCGATGGCTCATTTTATCCTGTTTCCACATGTGATATTTTCCACATGTGATAATTAATCTCATTAATTTAATTTTTTTATCTTTAATGTAAGCCTGGAACCAGGGGGGTGGGCTGGATGGAACTCATTCTTCATCATCTTATTCATCTTTTCGATTTTTAACAGTAGATCTTTCAGGCCAGTCTTAGTGACTTGTGATTCTCCATCCACTAGTTTGTTTGCTGGAGGGGAAGTTACTCTCTTTCATGGCCATGGGTCAAGGTTCCTTCCCCACTCTGAACTCTAGGGCACAGATGTGGGGATCTGCATGAAAACCTCCTAAGCTTACTTTTACCAGCTTAGGTTAAAACTTCCCCAAGGTACAAACTGTTTTACCCTTTGCCCTTGGACTTTCGCTGCCACCACCAAACGTTTAACCGGTTACTGGGAAAGAGTTGTTTGGAAACGTCTTTCCCGCCAAAATCCTCTCAACCCTTGCACCCCACTTCCTGGGGAAGGTTTGGTAAAAATCCTCACCAATTTGCATAGGTGACCACAGTCCCAAACCCTTGGATCTTAAGAACAATGAAAAAGCATTCAGTTTCTGAAAAGAAGAATTTTAATAGAAGTAAAAAGAATCACCTCTGTAAAATCAGGATAGTATATACCTTACAGGGTAATTAGATTCAAAACATAGAGATTCCCTCTAGGCAAAACCTTAAGTTACAAAAAGACACAAAGACCGGAATATCCATTCCTTTCAGCACAGCTTATTTCCTCAGCCATTTAAAGAAATCATAATCTAATGCATCTCTAGCTAGATTACTTACTAAATTCTAATACTCCATTCCTGTTCTGTCCCCGGCAAAAACATCACACAGACAGACCGAGACCCTTTGTTTCTCTCTCCCCCCAGCTTTTGAAAGTATCTTGTCTCCTCATTGGTCATTTTGGTCAGGTGCCAGCGAGGTTATCTTAGCTTCTTAACCCTTTACAGGTGAAAGGGTTTTTCCTCTGGCCAGGAGGGATTTTAAAGGTGTTTACCCTTCCCTTTATATTTATGACACCATGTCTTTGGGTTTTTTGGGGGCAGGGAGGGAAGATGACTGATCTTTGTATTGGAAGATTTCTTTCCTTTCCCTAACATCCAGATCTTCTTGTCGTTCCTTTTTTTCTTGTTGAGTCCTTCTCAGGATGGCTGCTGCCACACTTGCCCTTTGTTTGTCTGACCTTTCCAAATGGCTGCTGCCATACTTACTCCCCCCAGCCACCAATAGTACAATTTTAATAATTTTTTTAACTTCATTGCACTCACCCACTCTCTCTTTGCAGGATAATGAGGGTCCAGTTCAACATCGCTAAGCTTGCAGAGTCATTTTTAATATGTTCTGCAGGCTGGTGGTACTGGATTCTGTTGCTGGACATTCTCCTGCTGAAGCTGCTCTCTGGGGCTGGGATCTGCAAGTTCTCTTCAGTCTTCTCTTTTTCTTTTCAAAGCTGGCTTCATGGGTTCATATTTATGTCACAGATCTGTGGATTCAGACTGGCTGCTTCTTTTTGTCTTCTTAAATTGCTTTCATTTATTCCCCCTTTGTTGCAGAGAGCTGGATTAAACTTTGCTGGTTTAACCATGCCCTAGAAAGGGGTACTTTTCAGTGGTTATGTAAGTGCTGGTGGATCACTGTGGATATTTCACTGACAATGTTGACTGGTCAAGAAGATGTATGATGCTCACATCTTTAGGAATACAAGACTTTTTGAATGGATGGAAACAGGAACTTTCCCCTCAGATTGGCACATTCATATGTGTTTGATTACAATGCTAATAGTGATTCTTGGGGACCCAGCCTACCTTTCTGCTTCCCTGGCTCGTGAAGCCATACACAGGCCAACTGGACAGAAGCAAGGAAAAATTTAACTACTTTTTAAGCAGGTGCAGGATAATTGGTGAATGTGCATTTGGTAAATTGAAAGGACACTGGAAATGTCTTGTGACTAGGCTAGCTCTCATTGAGACAAATATTCTTATTGTTATTTCTGCATATTGCATTTGACTGTTTTACATAATATTTGTGAAGCAAAGGAGGAAATGTTGCCTGTAGAGTGGAAGGGGTAAGTGGAAAGACTGCTGACTTTGAACAGCCAGACACATGGGCAGTCACATGAGGACTTTGAGATGCTGTATGGCTGAGGAAGGCTTTGAAAGTGAACTTCGAATAGTGTGCCATAGCATGAAAGTGTGCTGCTGTGTGCTATTTTGTGTAGTTTTATGAAAAACTTTACTTGGCTTCTATATGAATTGTACGTGTACTGTTAAAACCCAGGATGGGAGAGATGCTTCTTTTGGGGATCAAAAATGATGTTTTATAAGAGAAAGTAAATAAATATTATTTTCACAAAATACAACTTTATTGAACAGTAATCAACAATTGAAATATTTAAAAAAAATTTACAAAGTGCACAGTGCAGAATGTTCCTATATGAACCACAGGTCATATCATTTTTCTTGTTTTCTGCTGGGGTTGAGTGGAAGGGTTTCTGTGTAGGCTATGGTGGGGCCTTCCCTGGGTTGTGTGTATGGCACATGGCCAGGGAACATAGAATTGTCTATACATTGCAATGGCTTTAGGGTGTCAATCTTTGGGCATTTTCCTCCGTAATGATTTTCAGTATCTGAGTTTGTTTGAGGCACTGCATTATGTTTGGTGTGCTTCTCAATGCGTGTCTCATTTCTTTGGCCTTTCCTCAAGCATGCTCTTCCTCCAATCCATTGTCTCTTGCGAGCTGGCCTCAGAACTCCTGAGAAGATCTGAAAATGCCTCCCCGTCCATTCTTCTTTCTCCTGATTATGCTCAGTCTTTCAGAATGGATGGAGGGGTGCCTGTCAATGGTACCCTGGCTTAGGCCACTGATAAACAACAAGTGAGAAAGATATTGTTATATTTAGAGGCTTACTGGACAGAAAAAAATAAGTCAGAAACTCCCTAAAAAGTTCCCATAAAGATATTCATAAAAGCATGAACTGTGTCTGACTTGCTTCAGGGATGCTTGGTTTAGGAAGTTCAGCAGCTCCCATCATGGTGAGTATATGGGGCACTGTTCAAAGCCTGTAGCATGTGGGATGGGGAGTGGACTTTCAGGTGTTCTGGTAATAAGAGTAGGCATAGTGCAGTAAATATTGCAGAACTTATAATCATAAAATGTTGGTCTGGAAAAGGTCATCTAGTTCTTCCCCTGTACTGAGGCAGGAATAAATATACCTAGAACATTCCTCTCTACTAAGGGAGCTGATGTTTGTGGCAGAAGGGAGTTTTGTTTCACTGGAGGCAGAACTGCCACTGGGTTCACTGCTGTTTTAGTGTGAATGCCTTTTTAAAAGTTTGTTAAAGGCACCTAGAGTAACACATGGGCACATTTTGCATATTTTACTAGACATGTAAATCAAGAAAGACAGAAATTAGTTGTTATTGGCTAACTTGTTTCTTTTTTTCCCCTCAGGGAAAGACCATGTCTGTAGATTCATTGGCTGTGGAAGGAATGACAGATTTAACTATGTGGTCATGCAGCTGCAGGTGAGTTGAACTAAATAGATTTTAGGGATTTATTTTTTCTCCAAGCATGTATATAGCAAAAAATAACCGTGAAATTTTAGAGCATGGTGGATAGTAGAAAACAGGTCATTGTTATGGTGGGGTGGTGAGCCAAGGTAAACTGAATATTTCATATTGTTACCATCATCTGCCAGAAAGAAGGAGAAATCTCACAGGTCTTCAGAACAGACTGATTATTTTAGTGAGAGAGGTGTGATGTTTTCTGAGATAGTTTACATCCTTCTGAAAACTTTATTTGAAATTGGAAGATAGCTTAAGATGTGCAGAACTGCTTTGGGATAGATTAGTTTTTTCAATATATGTTTTTAATCACTTCTCTAATGAAAATACATTGATAAGAAACTTCCTGTGTAGGTTAAGACTCAATCCAGAGGATCAGACGACCTATTCTGACTGATTGTATATGTCAGTTATACTAGATGTATCATGTACCTGTGCCAGAGAATTTTCCCTAGCAGTACCCATAGGGGTGGCCATGCCTGTGCCCTGAGCTCCTTGTGCTTCAAACCAAGGGTATAGAGCATGGATCTGCCCTACCCACCTCTCTCTTCCTTCTTACCAACGGTGGTTAGAGCGTGCTGCCAGTTGTTCCTTTGTGAACATGGTGTAAGTGTTTTGCTTCTGAATGGTACTCATTTTGGGACTTTCTTTTCCTTTTCCTTTTCTCTCTCAACTCAGAGCTCCACCCAATATTGGGGGAGCCTATGCTTAGGTCCCTTGGGTTTAAACTTTGTTCAGGGTGTTGCAAACTGACCGCGACCCTCGCTCTTGTGGCCTCAAGTTTTTTGGTGAGGGTCACATCAAGGACATGTGTCCAGTGTGCCAGGGCTTCAAGAGCAGAATCAAGAAGTTAAGAGAAAAATGCCTCAAGTATATCCTTACTGACGCCTCCGTTTTGCTGGCATTGGTACTGCCTTGATCAGATAGAAGGAGTTCCTCCCCGTCCAGGAGCACTCCCCTGCCTTACCGGAAGGCAGGGAATGGAGGAGATCTCCTTCACCAGGACATTCCTTGAAGAGGCATAAGTGCTCAGAGCCCTCTCAGCATCTGAAGTCAAAGAAAGGAACAGTTTAAATGGTGTCATAAGTCTTCAGTGCGGGATTCTTTAGCTGCAGACGTGACCCACTCCAGCACTGAAGATAGAGTGGACCCTCCAGCTTGCTGCCCTTGGTATTTCTTTCTAGTGGCTCGATCAGTGCAGAGCCATTGATTCCAGTTCCCCAGCTGGGACCTTGAAGGCTGGGTATTTCTTCAGAGCAGGTGCAGGAAGAGGGTTGATCATCACTGAGCAAACGCTTATTTCAGTACTGACCACCCTGGAGGCCTGCGTGGCTGAGCGTTTCGGTACTGCCCTTTCCAGTTATTCAGACCAGTAGTGTCTTGTCAGGGCTATCGTACAGTGTACACATGTTGCTTCCCATGCTGGTGTCTAGTACCATATCCTTTTACTGTGAAGCTGGCTCTGAGACCATCAGCAACCACTCCACCTCAGTGCATAGACAGGAAGCCACTGAGGTTGCCACTGGTACTGCAGTCTAGTCAAAGATATTGGACCTGATCTCTGATGATGATGTTTGGTACTCTGCCTCCCTGGCTGGTAGAGTACTCATATTCCTCCTCAGACTCTGAAGTGGGCTCCAACGTCTCCCACAACAGGGAATCCAGGATGTTCTTCAGTCATTGTTACCCTCTCATATGAGTTGTCCTGACAAGAGCAGACCAAGGCATTTGAGGGCCTGGTTTAGGCATGATTGTCCTCCAGTACTGTACAAGCCCTACCATTGCCCCTACTAGGTACAGTGGTGGATGCCTCCAGAGTCTAGATAATCATCCCAGCTGCACTACAGAAATCAGTTCTTGAGAAGGTGAGCCTCTCCACCCAGTATCGACAGACTGAAGGAAGTCGGTACAGAGCAGCTGCTACATTACAAAAATACATCCCTTAACAATGAAGTCTCCCCACGTGGTATCAGTGGGCCTCTTGATCCTGGTTCTGACCCTCACTGATGAGGTGAGGATCAGAATGGCCTGTTGTTGGCTTTAGACAGGCCTTCTACATCTGCAGTTCTTGACCAGCGCCAGGAGGGTTGTAGCCTGCCTCCTTTGAATACATCCTCCACCTCCTCTCTGGAAGAAGCACTGGTACTGGAACCCTCTTCCTCAGTACCAGATGATTTAAAGGCCTATGAAGAGCTTCTGAAAAGGATGTCTACATCCTGGGGATACAAATGGAGCTTGTGGAAGAAAATCCACACAAGCTCAAAGACATTTTACACCTGGCTACGTCAGGGAAAGTTGGTCTCCCTATAAATGAGAAAGTTATGCTGCCTAATAAAACTGTGTGTCAAACTCCATTATCTCTCATGCCAGTGGCAAAGTACCCAGAACCCAAGTACCAGGTTCCATCTCAGGGATCTAAGCAGTTTTTTCATATTCTATAGCAGTGGCAGTTGTAAATGAAAATCACTACCATGGTAGAGTAAAAGTGACTCCTAAGGACAAGGACACAAAAAATTTGACCTCTTTGTCAGAAGAATTTGAGAGAGGGGTGGGAGGCTATGCAGTTGAAAGGTCTGCTATACTAGCTTCCTTGGATGCAGCAAGACTCAGCTGCCAGAGTCATGACAATGGTGGTAACCATGCACCGTGTGGCTTGGCTCCAGGATTCCCACTGAAGTCCAGCAGACTATCAAAGACCTCTCCTTTTAGGGCTGTGGATTGTTTTGTTTGAAAACAGATGATTAACTGCATACATTAAAAAAGCTGTAGGGCAGTGTTCAAGTCCCTGGGTCTGTAGTCACCAGTCCCCAAAAGACTGAAGTTTTGTTCTCAGCTTCCACCAAGTCAGCAGTACGGTTGGCGTAGACACCTGGATCAGAATAAGTGGACATACAGGCAGGAATGGAGGAGACTTTCCCATCATCCAGGCAGCCACACCTCTCTAAACAGCCCATTTGAATCTTCTGTCAAGGACAGCATACTGACAATATCAGATCTTGCAAACTGTCTTCCTCCCTTTCGGAGCCGGTTGTCATATTTCTTAAGTGCATGGCAATCCATCATCTCCAAGAAGTAGGTGCTACAGCACAGTGGAATTGGGATATACCCTCCAATTCCTGTCCTCCCCCTCCTTTCCCACCTATCTTCCCTGTCCCTTTTCAGGAAACCATCTAACAAATCCAGTTCTGAGATGAGAGGTGCAGACTCTATGTTCTTTGGAAGCCACAGAAGAAGTACTCCCTCAGTATCAGGGAAGAGGATTGTACTCACGATACTTCCCAATACCCAAAGCAAAAGAAGGCCCAGGCACATTCTAAGCCTTCAAAACCTAAACAGATACATCAAAAAGTTGTGATTCCACATGGTCTCCCTCACAATTATTATCCCTTGTTAGATCTGGGAGATTTGTCTGCTGCCTTTCATTTGAAGAATGCATGTTCCCACATCTATATGACCATTCACCATGTCCACAGGAAATTTCTAAGGTTTGTAGTAGGAGGGGACCACTTTCAATTTACACTTCTACCCTTCGGCATTTCATCTGCTCTGAGGGTTTTCACTAAGTTCATGGCTATGGTGGCTCTGCTGCTGGCATATCCAGGAATATCGTTACCAGATGACTGGCTGCTGTGAGGAGTTCCTATCAGCAGGTATAGGAAAGTATTCATCAGACATTCCACCAGTTTTCATGCCTAGGCCTGGTAATCATAGATTTTAAGGTCAGAAGGGACCATTATGATCATCTAGTCTGACCTCCTGCACAACGCAGGCCACAGAATCTCACCCACCCACTCCTGTAACAAACCCCTAACCTATGTCTGAGCTACTGAAGTCCTCTAATAGTGGTTTAAAGACCTCAATCTTGATCTCCTTTAGTAGGTAACTGGCCAGCAGCAGTCACCAGATACCTCCTGCTCTGCGGAATTGACTCTAGTACCCCTCCAAAGGATAGAATTCATCAGAGCAGTCCTAGATTCAGTTCTAGCCAGGACCTCCCTGCTGCTTTCAAGATTTCTAGCCACATGAGAACATCTGCCTATCCCTGAAGAGCCATCTTCATACATCAGTAAGGCTCCTGGGGCATATGGCAGCATGCACGTATGTGACCCGACATGCCAGGCTGGATCTCAGGGGGTTACAAACATACCACCCTCAGGTACATCACCTGGACAGCCTAATATGTATCCCTGGCAAAATCTTACCCTCGTTGGGTTGGTGGAGGAGCCAAGACAAGGTTTGCAGGAGAGTTCCTTTGTCCCTGCCTCTTTCTTCCATAACTGGTAACGGACACGTCAGACATGGAGTGATGAGTGCATCTGGGAGCCATGCAGGTTCAAGGCTTGTGGTCCATTCCAAAGACAAGGCCTACCCATAAACATTCTCAAGCTAACAGCAATATCCAGAGTGTATCGCCAGTTCTTACCACATATATGTAGCAAAACTGTCTAAGCAAGTGCTAACACCACCACAGTGGTGTTCTACATCAATAAGCAGGAGGCCTCCAGATCAAACAACCTGTGCCAGGAGGCAGTCAGGCTGCAGAACTTCTGTATACAAAATTACTTGATACTTGTAGCATCACACCTGCCGGGGGTTCAGAATGGTGTAGTGGACAAACTAAGGAGGTCCTTCACCTTGGATCATGTGTGGTCCCTCACCAGGTCTGTTGTAAGAACAGTGTCTCAAGTAGAGGGGGGAAGGACTGTTTTCTCTAATCCAGTAACTACTAGGTTCTTAAAAGATCTAAATAGACTGTTCCCACATATTAGGGACCTTGTCCCAGAGTGGGATTGAACTTAGTGTTATCTGCCCTCATGGGTTCCCCTTTTGAACTGTAAGCCACTTGCTCATGGTGGCATCTTTCAATTAAGGTGGCCTTTTTAGTAGCCATCATGTCTGCAAGGAGAGTAGGAGAAGCTGCATGGCCTAGTAATGGATCCTCTATATACTATTTTCTTCAAGGATGAGGTACAATTTAGGCCACACTGAAAGTTTGTTTCCAAACTAGTGTTTGACTTTCATCTCAATCAGTATATGTATTTACCAGTTTTCTTTCCAAAGCCACAGGATCATAGGGACAAACAAAAGCTCCACCTGCTGGATGTTCAAACAACTTTTGTGGCTTTTTATTTAGAAAGAACAGAGCCCTTTTGGTTCTCTTTCCAGTTATATTTATTGTCTTTGCAGAATGAATGAGGGGCCATCCTGCAACAGTGCAGTGGCGGTCCAAATGGATCACTATCTCTGTTGTCATGTGTTACAATGTCAAGGGTGTTAGTCCTCAAGAAAAGTTGTCTACACATTCAATCAGAGCTCACTCAGTACCCACAGTGTTTGAGTAACATCCCATTGTGGACATTTGCAGAACAGCAATGCAGTCCAATCCACAACTTAGCTAGACATTGAGTGATTACTACTGCGCCAAGGGAAGATGCTAATGTAGGAAAGCAGTTTTGTAGTTCCTCTTCCAGTAAGACTCCTAGCCCCATCTCCATTGGAAATTGGGAGTCACCTAGTGTAATATACATATGCAGTCACTCAAAGAAGAAAGAACGGTTACTCACCTTTTTCATAACTGTTATTCTTTGGGATGTGTTACATATATCCATTACATGTCCCTCCCTCCTTCCCCAATGCATCAGTTGTTCATCTAAGGATCTGATGTGAAGGAACTGAAGAGCAGGCAAGGTGGCTCCTCCCTTTATGCCTTCTTGCTTGGACCATGACCCCAGAGCACAAGTGTGGCCACTCCTCGGAGTACCATTTGGGAAAACTCTTCCGAACTGGTGCATGAGATGCTCATGCACCTAATGTAATGGACATATGCATTGCATCTCAAAGAACAACAGTTACAAAAGGGTGACCAACCTTTCTTTCCTGTAGAAAGGGATTGAAATGGGGATTAACACTCAAAGCTTATGCTCAAATAAATTGGTTAGTCTCTAAGGTGCCACAAGTACTCCTTTTCTTTTTGCGAATACAGACTAACACGGATGCTACTCAAAATCATGGGACTTTAGGGAAAAATGTCTTGACATTAAAAAGGACCTGAAAAAGCAGTAGGTTCTGATACACACTGCTAGTCATCCAGCCACTTGGATATTCAAAAAGAAAGAAATATAAAGATTTCTGTGAAAACTTATGTTGTGTTTTTATTCTCTGTGGTTGCCAGACACTCAGAAGGTAACAGATGTAAGACTCTATCATAACTAGAGCTGGTTTGCTGACAATTAAAAAAAATCTCTTTTGTTTCAGTTGAATTGAAAACAAAATTTTTAGCGAATTGAAAAGTTAAACAAACTTTGAGATGAGTTGAAACAAAATGCGTTTTGTTCTGACTCTATTTTATCATTTCTATTTCAGTGAATTTGAAAAAGCTAAGGAAAACTAGTTTCACAAAATGGCAGGGAAAGGAGGTGTTCCACTTTCCTCATGACTGTTCACCCAGTGGTTAGGGCACTCACCTGAGATGTGAAAGGGCCATGTTCAATTCCACCCTCTCTCTGAAATGGAGAAGGGATTTGAACTTGGGTCTCCCACATTCCCTTAGCTGTGTGGCTATGGAATATTCTGATGTGGGTCCTTCTCAATCTCTCCTGTTGAGGCTATTCCAAAATTTATAAATAATTAAATAATCATTGGAGGATAGACTTGAACTTGTGTCTCCCATATCCTATGTGAGTGCCCTAACTACCAGACTATAGGGTCATTCTCACCCTCTTTCCCCTGGCCTCAAGACTATCCGTTTGAATTCATAGTGGCAAATTCATAGACTCACTCCAGAACATCACATAGCTCAGTGGGTAGTGCACTCCCCTGAAACGTGGGAGAGACACGTTCAAATCCGTACTTCACATCAGGAAGAGAGAGGAACTGAACTTGCATTTCCCACATGCCAGGTGAGTGCCTTAAGAACTGGGCTAAAAGATATAAGGAGACCACCTCCTCATTCTCTACCTCCAGCTTTTGAATCTAGTCCTCCTTTGATTTTGTCAAAATGTCCAAAATCTAAAATGGAAAATGTTGAGTTGGGTCAAAATGAAACGTTTTGTTTTGACATTTCCAAAACGTTTTGATTTTTTTGTTTGGTCAAAATTATTCTGCGAACTCAGTGCAAATTTACGAATGGTTTTAGGTAGACTGAAACTACAATTTCTCCCCAAAAATGTTGTCCAGGTCTAATCATAACTAATAAATATGTCAAAATCACTTTTCTGCTAGATCCAAGTTGGTGTGATTCAGGTTATCTGGAATCAGAAACAGTGAGTCACATTTTCAAAAACAGCTTCTAAATTTAACATCTGAAATATTTGGAGAATTTTGCATATAAATTTAGAACACCTTCTCCATCACTGAATTTTTAAATCAAGATTGGATGCTTTTCTAAAAGATATGCTCTAGAATTATTTTGGGGAAGTTCTGTGGCATGTGTTATACAGGAGCTCAGACTACATGATCATAATGGTCCCTTCTGGACTTGGAAATTATTCATCTATGAGATGTGGTGTCCTTGAAGAGTACAATGGGTGAGGGGCGAGTCCTTGGGTGCGTTTCTTAAGACTTCCGTTGTGAACAGTTTAAGAAAAGCATCCAGTGTTGTAGCTGTGTTGGTCCGAGGATATTAGAGAAACAATAGGGTGAGGTAGTATCTTTTACTGGACAAATTTCTGTTGGTGAGAGAGGTGTAAGTTGGAAAACTTGTCTCTCTCACCATCAGAAGTTGGTCCAATATAAGATATTGCCTCACTCACCGTGTCTCAGTTCAAGATAAGTAAAGAATTTGTTAACATTATCTGTGAATACTGTTTTTGGGACTGCTCCCAAAGATGTTCTTATGTTTTAATTAGGGTCGGAATTTGGCAGATCTGCGTCGGAGCCAGTCTCGAGGGACCTTCACCATCAGTACTACCCTGCGCCTGGGAAAGCAGATTCTTGAGTCCATTGAGAGCATTCACTCTGTGGGATTCCTGCACAGAGACATTAAACCAGTAAATTCCTTCTTAAGCCAGAACCAGAAATGAATATGTGGACCTTAGTTGACAGCATTAAGAAGAAAGGGCAGTGTATTAGATGTTAACTTTAAAAAGTCAGTAGGGGCAGAGAATTAGATGTGAATCTTTCAAGATGGATGTGCAAAATTTATTTAATTTATGCTAGATTGCAACTGGTATAAATGGCGGTCGTCTTCTAAGTGATCTTCAATTAGCATTTTCATCTGTCGGCTACAGAGACGGTATATAGCAGTAACTCCCACCACAGAATAAAATATGATTAGTGATTTTTTTGGACTATAGAAGCAAACTCTTAATGTAAGAAATCAAAGGGAGTAAAATTTAACTATAGGAAATATTTGTAAGAGTTTTAATAGTAATTTCATAATATTAAATCAATGTAATTTAAGTTGTGGTATGGAATCTAATGTATGAATAACAGAGATACAAACCATCTCTGCATACGGAAGAAAACTGTTATGTGCAGGTGACAGCCTGATATGCTAGGTTGTCAAAGCCTGAGCTTTGGATAAAATCCACTAAAAACAGAAAGCTTTTGGTTGCTTTAGTAAAGTGTAGGTACAGAAATTTTATTTGGGAAAAATAACATACAGTACATAATTCTGAAGGAATTCCTCAGCAGTTATTATGGTGTTTTGGTAATTGATTATTCAGTAATATTATGCTTGTTTTTGTTTGGAAGCCTTATTCTCCAACAAAGACACTAAATTTTCAATTTCAAAAAGAATGCACAAATTTAAATAAAATATATTGAACAAGCAGGATATTTAAGACATGGTCAGATTTAACAGGGAAGACTAACTCCTGAAGGTCTCAATGCTTTTAAAATTAAATATTTGCCTGATTATGTTAATAAAAGTATTATTTTAAATACCATGTAAAAGTGTTCCAACCACAAAAAAAGATAGCTACAGTTCTGCCCTTACATCACTTGCAAACTGGCAGTTGACTAATATAAAGTGATAAATAATAAGCTATACTTTACTTAAATAAGTTAATAGCTTATTATAGGTTGTATAGTATGGTTATAGCTTATAGTTTATTTTAATTTACAAAGTGTTTTCATTTGTTTTTTTCCCAGTTACCTCTATTGAACTGTAGATTTTGCATTAACCATTATGAATATTCTTTGGTGGAGTTTTTTTAGACAGCACTCTAGTCTTGTTTATCTCTGACCATCTGTCCATTTATTACTCCTATGGTTTGTTATTAAATTCCTTTAAATTACAAAGTGTATGTTTTCTTTAGAGAAGTATAAAAACTAGAGATGTCTATAAAGCTGTCATATTGCCTGTATTTTAAAGTGAACAGCAAGTGTTTTTTTTAACAATGAACTAAATTAAGGTTAAATAGCAGGCATTTAGTATTGAATTCCAGCATATAATCATTTTAAACTTGCCTTTTTTCTTTGTAAAATTATAACCAGAGGACTGTATTATCCTTGCTATTTAGTGCATTCCATATATTTTCTAAATGTGGCCAGGAATGAGCTCTTTACGGTTCCTTCTAAAGCTTCTATGTCTCTTCTGTTCTCCACTGCTGAAGAAAATACTATTATCCTTCTCCCTGTCACACAGATTCACAACCCCTAAGTTATCTTTAACTCCTCCTTCTCCTCCCCACACATGAAAAGGGTCAGTAAATAGTGTTCTTGCTTCCTCGACAACATACAGAAAATCCAACTCTTCCTCTCTTGTCTGAAAGTCAAAACACTTGTCCATACCCTGGCCACTTCTGTTTTAAGTAATGCATTCTTCTTCTCTTTGGAGTCCCTGATAACCACATCACTGACTAATTTTGTCAAAATGTAACAAGTTCTCTAGCTTGCCTGTTGCTCTGAACACATCTCTCCTCTATTTGAAACCTTTGGCTTGTTGCCCTTTGCTCACCTGATCCTTCCTTTCAAGGTCCTGCATGACTAAGATTCAGTCTATATTATCAAATCTAATTTCTTATTGTGTCCATCCTCTCCCCTTTCACAACTGTCAGTGATGTCAATTCCACTGCCCTCTTTTATTCCCTTCTTGCACTCCCAGGTTTGCGTCTCTCCCATGCATAAGAGATAACATGGGAAAAAAAACCTCCGACTTCACCAGGCTCTTACATTCCACCTAATGACCCACTTGTTCCATGAAGCCTATGAACACTTTGCCACAATAAGCCCCATTCCCACTGCTACCTTACTGAGAGGAAGGGATGGGATATTTAAAAAAAAATACAAAAAATTCCTGTGCCCCTCTTCTTTTGGTATTGCACTGTGGCTTGTCTTTTCTATTAATGTCAAAAATTGTAAGCTTCTTCATGCAGGGACTTTCTTCACATTTGTGCATTGTAGAGCAGTGAATGCATTTTAGCCTTTAATAAATAACAATAAATAGAGCTATCTTTTGAATGTATAGCGTGATAACCAATAAGAATTGCCCAATAAATTGTAGAGTGTTGTTTGATCATGCACTTAGTGAGAACCTGAATTATTTTTCTTTCATCTGTTTGTTAGTATCACACACTATACTTTTCCGCTGTGAA
This sequence comes from Chelonia mydas, assembly GCF_015237465.2. Taxonomy (NCBI): domain Eukaryota; kingdom Metazoa; phylum Chordata; order Testudines; family Cheloniidae; genus Chelonia; species Chelonia mydas. Next base: position 70,018,310 of record NC_051246.2, read on the forward strand.
GTAGGTCTTATTTTTGGTATTTTATTTTTCTGGTTTCCTCTGAGATTATCACTGCATTTGTTAAATGCATGCTATATATTGCTGTACACTAAAAATGTCATCAGACTCCACTGTGAACATGTACAATTGAATTCCATACATGCAAAGCTCTTCTATTTTTTGTCACCATTATTTTCATCTTCTGACTTAATGTTATCTGACAAAATACACTGAATTTCATGCTCTAATTATAATGCCCAGCTAACAGGATGGTGTGATTTAAGAAATTTTCATTTTTATCCTTCATTCTTGCATTATATTTTTTTTTAAATGGTATGTCACCCAGGACTTCATTTGGGTGGTTCGTGGAGCCAGAGTCAGGAAGGAAATAGGTTGAGACGGAGATAGGTGGAGCATCAAACTTGAAAGGTGCGGAGACTGTGAAGTAGGCTAGAAGCGGAAGGTGATGATATGTGCATGATGGGAGGGCAAGGGATGGATGGAGGCAGCCTGGTACCTGTAGGGAGAAGAGTTTGGATGAAGCCAGTGGAGTTGAGGAAGTGTACAAGTCACAGGGAGGTGGAAGATGTTGCTGGTGGGGGAAAGTGATTGGGAACTTAAATATTGAGCCAGGACAGGAGCAGGAGCAACAGAGAGAACCACAAATTATATTAGAACTATTCCTTCTTTCTAAGAGAGGTGTTACATAACACAACAGCACATCTGGATGAAAGGGTTAAATTGCTTTCTAGGGATAAGATGGACTTTTGACTTGGAGTATTCTTTACCTACAGGTAAAAGTCCACATTATTTACTGGAGAAAAATGCCCTGAGCTCAGACCTTTAGCATTCCAGAAGCAGTAAGTCCAGTGGTGGTTACAGGCCTGTAGACATGAATGGGAGGGCATTGAAACTCTCTCTGCATAAAGAGAATATTGCAGAACACACATATTTCTGCTCCTTTTTTATTTTTATTTTTTTCGTCTACCCATTGGACCTGAAACTGCTGTATGTTTTTAATATTTTTAGTTTTTTCAGGTTTATTCAGCAGAAATGCTCTTTGTAGGTTTTAGAAAATTGATAGTTAAATTTGTCATTTAGGTTTTGTGTTCGTGTTTTTCCTGACAGAACTTATAAGCCTAAAAACTTGTTTCAAAATGGTTGGCTTTGAAATGGTTAAAAAAATCAAGTTTTAAGCATTGTAAAAAGTGATGGGCCATATTCTTTGCTTGCTTCTCATGGCAAGCCAGAAACAAATGTCTAGTTCCTGGTAAATGCCTTGATGCCAAGACTTCCAATCTTAGCCTCACTTCAAAAGTCTTGATACTCAAGGAATCTATATGTGCACTTGTGGATGAGCAATCTGACAAGGCACAGAAAAAGAGAAGAACAAAGTTATGAAATCTTAGTTATCTTGTCAAATGGATTTTATAAGTGTCCATGCCCTCTCTATACAGCTCTTACAATGCAAGTTTTTGGTACTGTCTTTGACACATCTCAAAGCCAAATTCTGCTGTGGAATTTCTGCTAGCATCCAAGTCTGATTTATCAAGACTATCCAAGTACTCTTCCTTGACCGTAGTATTCCTTATCTATTTTTAACTCTGATCTCAATAGCAAGCCTTTCTCAGTGCAATCCTTTGGTGTACAAAAATAAATAAATCCATTTGTTGACAGTCTATATGTAGTCAGACAACAAATGTATATGTTCCCAATTGTCCCTGTTTGTATCTGTCCTGCATGGAGGGAGACAGGTTGTAAGCATATCTCAGCCTTTCTAAGTTGGCCATGGCCCATGTGGATCTTCATTATAACATCTGTGGACTGTGGTTCCTTCTGTTTACAGAACCACTTAAGTTAATTCACATTAAAGAGTCTTTTCTGAAACACTGAATGGAGGGTATTCTTCTAAATTAATGTCACGCTTTTGTTCATTTCCAGAGTGAGAGTGTCTCAGATTCTCTGTCTAGATTTGAGTTGGAAGGTGAACTTGAAAGGTCCTGCCATTCCTGAACAGCAAATTTTTGTTTCATCTGTTCATCTCCGATGGATGATGTAAAATCTTACAAGTGACAATTTGTCAGCTCTCAGATGCTTTAAATGATCCTCTTTCTTCATTCAGAAGAAGGCTTGCAACCAGTTAACAACCTTGTATCTGACATAGACTAGAAGGCAGGTCTCCTATCGTTTTAAAGTCTGTCGATACGTTACAGACTCACTTGGCAACAGTCCAATCTATGATTAAAATGCTTCCCTGTGCACGTCTTTAATGTTCTTTTATTGACTCTTCCAAATTCTTTGGAAGTGAGACCAGGAAATGATAAATTTGGAATTCTAAGGACTTTCCACCTTGCTGCCCCTAATAAACAATATAGAATATTAGACTGCTTAATAGCTAAAAGGACACTTTTTTCCTTTGGCTCTTTTCACGAGTGGCAAATTACTAGGTTCTGGTAATTAGTTATGCCACTAGAACATTTGCCAGTGAATTATGACAAGTTAGGCAGCTAACTTATAAGAGTCAGAATTGTCTAATGACTCTTTTATACTAACTTTCTCTGATCCATCTATAAGCTTGTGCTCTGCCTCTGGCATTATTTGTTGTGGCTTGTTTCTCTTTCCAGAGATACAGAAGTTCAGTCTCTTTCTTTTAGAACTTCATCTGCTTTGCTCCAAGATGGATGATATCTTGGCCAAAGTTATAAAGACCAGGGCTACTGTTAGATTCACTGGTTTCATCCAAACTGGGTACGTGAAGTACCAGGCAGTAGAGACTCAGAAATCAACAATAGCTTTTCCACAGTCATTAGTGCCAAATTTCCAATATGGTGAATTCTCCCACTTGTACAGGGGTTTTACTTAGTGCACAGACTCTGGCTTCAGCTCTTTGGCCTAGCCCTGTTTTTCCCACTGATAATTTTTAAAGCTCGTTGAACAAGTCTAGGTCACATGGTTAAAACAAAAGTGACAGGCAGACTGTTATATTAGAAATGTTGCTGACAGCAGAGGAGCTGAACCAGTGCAGTGTTGAGAAATTTTAGGAAAAAAGGCTATGTAGACAAAACCCAAGAATTAGGATCTGTGGAGGCAGATGATGAACAAGAAAATGAAAATGAACTCTAACTGAAGTTTTCAGAATGTATTGCCTCCACAAATCCACACTCTCTCCCTCCAACCCATTTGTCTTTGAAGATTTTTTCTAGGCAGCCAGAAAAGAGGAGGGAGCATTCTGCATCCCTCTCTTGGCAAATACAGTGCCAGTATAATGTGTTCGTTTCTCCAAAGTTAATAGAACATGGGCAGAAGTGAAAATATAGACGGAAGGATAGAATAATGGAAAATGACATGCATTAATATGTGTATATTAATGATGTATACTTTTTTGTTTCTTTTTCTAGTCAAACTTTGCTATGGGACGTTTCCCTAGCACGTGTAGGAAGTGTTACATGCTGGATTTTGGCTTGGCACGACAGTTTACAAACTCATGTGGGGATGTCAGACCGGTAAGAATTTTTTTCACAATTATTGTAAATGATTATTAATTTGTTGTGATACTATACCAAAATCTTTCTGGAGACTGAATTGATACAGTATCTAAATTTGGTTCACTCTATTCCAGAACAGAGATGCCATATGATCTAGTGGGAAGTTCAAAGGACAGGAAGCCAGGAAGAATCATGGGTTCTTTCTTTGGCGTAAGACATAGATTTATTGTGTGCCCTTGGGCAGTACTTGAATGTCTTGTATATCAATCAATCTATACAGCTGGAAAATTAGGCAAAAAGCAGAACCTTGCTGAATAATGGATGTTACATCAGAGCTAAACTTTTCATAGTAAATAAATTACAGAAAATAATATAGAGGAGAAAAACTCAAACAGTACATTGAAAACATACAGTAGTTTGGAGAGGAAAGAATTGGGTAGAATGAAACAGAATATAGCTAAGTTTAGTTTAATATTGCCATAAGAAATACAGTAATTTTCAAATATGAATTAGGAATTGGGGAATGACTATGAGTTAGAGAGGATCATAGATACAGGGATCTGAATAAGAACATTGCAATAAGTACAGTAGAGCCTCCCTAATTCACTGTTGTTAGGGAGGGAGTCCATTGTGAATTCCTGAAGTTTGCAAATTGGGAAGTAAGTGAACACAATGTACGACGATACATCCTAAAATGTAGTTTATATGTTTAACTAGTTTTTTGTTTTAATGTTTATGGTAATATTGAATAATATAGTAGTCAATATTCTGTAGTATATTCTGTACATGTAATGAAGTTGAGTAATAGGAACATTCTCAATAGCATTTACAATTCAATCTTGGCTGAGAGGTGGGGCAAAATGGCTATTTTTGTGTGTACAAATTCTGAGGTGTGTGGATTAGCAAAGTAAATTAGCGAGGTTCTGCTGTACTCTATTCCTTCAGTCATAATGCTGGACATTGCAATGAAAACAAAGAGCAGGGGAGACCAACAGAGTGGCTGCAGCTGTTGGAAAGGTGAGCAAGTGGTTTTTAATTTTTTCATAAGCTTTTGTCTTTTTCTGTGTGTCTGGTGTTTACGGTTGTTTTTCTGACTTGTAAATTTGAAATGAAACAAATTCTTAGGATTCTCTGAGTTCAAAAACATACATCCACCAATGGTAGTATTTTCAGGAAAATTAAGAGAAATACTATATTTTCTGTTGCAAGCAGTTCACACAAAATTGTTTCTCTTATGAAAACGCATTTGTTGCCTTCGTTTTTCATTGTAGTGCCCTGCAGTATAACTGAAGTAGTTCTTTAATGAAATGTAGTCTATTTTCAGACTTTTCTGATGGTATAATGCATACTGTAATGATGATACAGCATCAGCAAGGAAAATGCATATTAGTTTTTATTTGCACTAATCAATCACTTGTGTCTTTAGGTTAAATAGCAAGTAGTTCTTGTTGCACCAACAAAATGACTACTAATAAAACTGAGTTGCATTTTCTTTAAGCAAAATATCCTGTGTGTTGACATAGTCTCTTCACTGCCGTATAGTGATTCTTATTCTGATCTTCACTAGATTTCCTTATAGGTTTTCTTAAATATATTTCACAAATAATCTGGAGATAGTAAAAAAAAATTCTCCAAAAATTTAGAGTTGTATTATTTTTTAAAATCTAATAAAATATGATAATAAAAGTCAACATATGTTATGGCGTGGTGATTGCTGCTCCATAGACATCCACGATATAATCATGCCATAATGTCCAGATATTGCATTCTTATTTTTTTTATCTGTGTGTTAAAATGTTGAGTTGTGATGATGCAAGTTCATAATGCAGACATTGTCAACTCAAGTCAGGAAGTCAGGTCCTCAATATTTTATTCCTCCATTTGATAACAAAGTTGGTTCTTCAAGGCTAAGTACTGCTGTATTCTAGTGAGTTTAAAGGTTTTTCTCTGCTATTGATAAGTGTTTTGTTTTGTAACTACTGGAAGTTCTTTGAACATGTACGTGTAAAACAAGAGCTAACTACTCAGTTAAAATAGAAAATCTGGGCCAGAGGCAATGTCTTATTTAAAAGTTGTTTTCTAGGAAGGTAACTAGTAAATTACATCTCTCTTTCAAAGTTGTTCTGGAAGAAAACTTCCTTCTTGGCTTTTGTGATTTCCTATTTTACTGCCAATAATTAAGACTAAGATTTAGCCATGGGTATTTTTAGTAAAAGTCATGGACAGGTCAGGGGCAATAAAGAAAAATTCACGGCCCTGATCTGTCCATGACACATAGCAAGAATGAACCCAATTGTGGCAGTACCACTTCATCACATATGTAGAAATAAGTAGGATATCTGCCTCATTCAGTGCCATAAATTCCATCATGTGGAACCATATTAACTTCCAGATGGTTCATCAATAGTATTAGGGAAACCATTAGGTCCAAAGCACAGATTTTTGCCTCTTTAGCTAAAAGAGTGATAGTAGTAGAACATAAGAACGGCCATACTGGGTCAGACCAAAAGTCCATCTAGCCCAGTATCCTGTCTTCTGACAGTGGCCAATGCCAAGTGCCCCAGAGAAAATGAACAGAAAAGGTAATTATCAAGTGATCCATCTCCTGTCTCCCATTCCCAGCTTCTGGCTAACAGAGGCTAGGGACACCATCCCTGCCCATCCTGGCTAATAGCCATTGATGGACCTATACTCCATCAATGTATCTAGTTGTTTTTTGGAAGGCTGTCATCTTCTTTGTGGGCAATCACTAAAAGGAGATGAGGCATGAATTTTGCCAGTGGTTTCACAGTATTTGCTGATAGCAGAGGAATGATGAGACTCGGGAATCCTGAGTTTATATTCTATGGGGGGAGTGAATTCTAGTGGTAATAGATCTTCTACACTTACACTCCACTTTCCTTCCCCCGAGACCTGATCTTTTCGGCCCCAGCCTCTCCAGCCTATCCTTGTGACAGTTCAAGACAGTATCCTTGTCTCCCCTCCTAAATTCCTTGCCTAGGCCTAGCTCCTAATCCTTGGCATTCCAGTGAGGTTATCTTCTCTGTCTCCTCCTCTTTGCTTGAGTACCAACAGAGGGAATATTGTAAATCCAGGAGAGACAGTCTCCTTTTTCTCAGTTCCTGTGCTCGGTACAACAGTGGCCTATGGCTGCCCAGAGGAGAAATCGCAGGAAAGGCCTGCTCAGCCCCATAGCTCTAGGATGGAACATACTTAGTACAGATGTAATCCTTGAAGAGATTAGCCACCAAACTCAAACAGCTTTCTATTGGGTGTATGTGAACTGAGATTTTCAGAATCTCATGCTTGTCCAAATTTGGGCAAATTATCGTGGAGACAGCAAAAGGCTCTGACACCATGGTGGCACCCCCTTCTTGAAAAATGTCAAGACCGTGCCCCAAAGCATGGAGGCACTAGAGTTTCTTAATAAAATGTTGTAATAATTTTTTAACATGAGTAAATTGACATAATTTCTTTTCACTTCGTTCTGAAAAATGTTTGAACTAGTTTTGCTGAAGTTAATAAATATATCAGTCAGCCTGAAGTAGACATCTGGCATGGGAAATGTCTGCCCAAACAATTAAAGTTTGGCAAAGTTATAAGGAATTGAAACAAGGGGAGGTGGGAAGTAATGGGAGGTGTCGGGGAACCCTACCATTGGTGTCTCTACCTGCACTGCCTATAATACATTGTAAATGAAGCTCTGAAGGTGGCAGCCAGGCAGAAAACCATTTCACAGCAAGCTCTACAGCAGTTAAGGGCAGGGAATTTTGGGCCAAGCTCAGGAAAACCTCCATTAGAAAGTGTTTATGTTGCAAAATGGAAATGGAGATTCATTCAGTCTAAAGGAATTGATTAGCTATCTTTTCCAGTACCAACTTACTATTGTTTAATGTTATTGTGGTAGCTCCCAAAGGCCCTAGTCATTGTGTTAGGTACCTTACAAAGAATGAAGACACAGTCACCTCACTGATGTGAGTTTGGTTCCCCTTCTGTTTCTATCTGTAAAAAGACAATGTCCTAAATGTCAGCTTCTGCAGTTGCACTTGACATGCTCCAAATCCAGTTATTTGGAAATGATTTCCCTAACCATCCTATTAATTTAATCACAGGGTCTTAAGGGGAGATCATAGATTCTTTTTGTGCAAATTTTGCAGCAGCTTTGGACATTCTCTAGTTTATTGCAGTTTGGTTTTTTATATCATCTTCCTCTACCTTCCTGAAATGGTTGTAGAATTAAGTTAAAAGCAGCTGCAGCTTCTGTAACAAATTAAATTACTCTCTGTAGTAAGGAGATGTAATTAAGGGAAAAATTGCTCCCATGATATTTTAGAAACCTGCCTTACCGCAGAAAGCATGAAACCTCTATTTAATACTGACTAAGTGGTGTAGCATGAGCGTAAAATTTAAATGTTTCTATCTTTATGTAGTTTGTTTTTTTTAATACTGATTTGATCTTCATCCATCGGAGAATGTATTTCTCCTGTTAAAATTGGTGATCTACATTGAACTGAATGAGCCCATGTTTTAATCTTTTATATTATGGTTTAAAACGAGATAAAATAAAGACAAAGGATAATGTGATTGTTATATTCCCTTCTGCTCCCTAGCATAGGTAATGAGCATGACATAAATCATACTAAGAGTACACTTACCATGGTTCAGTTTGCCTTGAAAATATAGTAAAGAGCAATATGATTCAAGACTGGGATGATCATATTTGTCATGGAAAATATATGATTTCAGTCAAGAGAATGGATTTTTGCAAAGAAAAATGTCAGAATAAATGAATGATTCTGTACTTCTGCAATAAAAGTAAAATAAAAAGCAAAAACTCAGTTTCTTATTGGAAGATGTTAGGATGCAGGATTTTGGCAATTCTACAAGTTCCCCCTTCCCAGCGTTTGTAAGCTGCATCTTTTTAAAATAATCTTGTCTCTCTGCACCACACTCCTCATCTGCATCCTGGCATCCATGTTGCTGTCCTCCAAATTCCATCTGCCGTCCACCAAATTCCTCCCCATCAGCCTTCCTTTCTGACTTAAACTCCTGGCTCTCTCTTTTCCTCTCCTCATAGTCTCCCTCACTGATCCTTGGTGACTTCATTTCCATGTTGGTGACCCATCTGACCTCTTTGCCACATATTTCCTTACCCTCTCCCCTTCATTAGACCTACAGCCTGGGTTCAACGCTGATGAAAAGGACCACTGTTCACTTGATTTGGTCTTCACTGAGCACTGCGCTGTCTCTTTGATCCCCTCTCTGACTAATGCCTGTTCTCTTTCAGCATCACCCCTCCGCACCCCCACTTGCGACCTGCCAATCGGTCTTTCCATGACTTCCAGTCCATAAGCATTGATGACTTCTTGTCTGCTCTCAGCCCTCTCTTCCCTGCCCTCTTTTCCCTTTCTTCCTTTGATGTTGTTGTGAATTCTTTCCCTGGTTCAGTGTCCTCCAGCCTTGATACTGTTGCCCCTCTATCCCGTCGCAAGGTCACCCTGCCAACCCCCAGCCCTGGCTTACTCCCAGTATCCACTCCCTCTGCTCCTCTAGAGCATCTCTGGTGGAAATCATATGAGCAGGATGGTGTCCTCAACTGTAGATTTGTTTTATCAAAATAGGTTTTGTGTTTTATGTTTAAAACTAATTTATTAAACAAAGGAAATAATTCTAGGTAATGAATTTAACTGATTTTCTGGTCACCATTTCCTTCAGGATTTTAGAATTAGCAGATCTCATCCTCTCACACATTGTTTTTATTCACAGATTGGAAGAGGAAAACAAGCTTTTCTGCTTTTTCAGCTCCCAATCTGTTTCTCAACTTCTTGAGAACTAGTCATTGAACTGAAGTAGTTGAATAAACTCAAAAGAAGAAAATATTCTCTTTGCACCTGCAGAAGAGGAAACTGCTGTCAAAATTTGTTTTAGCACTTCAACAAACTTTGGTTTCTGTCATCTTCCTAACTAAACAACTCTACTTTTCCAGCTTCATTGAATCCCACACCCTCAAGCTCAGCTGCCTTTTCACCACCTTTGACTCATTCAAATGATTTGATTGGGGATTGGTCCTGCTTTGAGCAGGGGGTTGGACTAGATGACCTCCTGAGGTCCCTTCCAACCCTGATATTCTATGATTCTATGATTCCTCAAATCTTGTCGACTTCTCCCAAGAACAAAATATGAGGGAACCTTTCCTTTTCCCCTCCTATAACTCTCTCCTCCTTCGCCCCTGTCAGAGCTCTTCTTTGCATGTATTGCTTTTGGACATATGTAGGGTGGCCACATGGAGCTTGGTACATACCTTTGCTGTTCATTACACCTTGGTGCAAGACTTTGTGATGGATGCCTCATTCGGTGTGGCTGTCCTTCATTCAGTGGTTCTGTCATCTTTCTCACACCCTCCTTCTAATTAGATACTGCTTGTTAATCACCCTCAGTGGAATACAATAGGGACCACCACTCGAAGAAGAAGAGGAGATTATTTACCTGTTATTGGAGGTTCTTCGAGGTGTGTGCTTCCTATCTGTATTCCAGTCCCACCGTCCTTGCCCTCTGCTGTAGATCTGTTTGATTTGCAGTGAAGAAGGAACTGAGCCTCTGGGCAGTCCACCCCACCCATTATCACCTCAGACGAAACCATGAGGCTGAGCAAGGGTTCATGCATGGATCAGTGGACGCTACTACTTTCAAATTCTCTGGCTCCGGACACATGGCACATGGGTATAACCCTCAGTGAAATATAGATAAGGACCACACATCTTGAAGGATTTCCAGTTACAGGTACGTAACTTCCTCATTTCTCATCTGCTCTCTTCTTGTAACCCCTCCACTTGCCCCAGTGGACCCCATCCCAGCCCATATCTTTATCTCCATAGTGCCTGCTCTCATCCCCTCCCTTACTTTTCTCTTAAGTCTATGTCTACACTACAGAGTTATGTTGACTTATGTTACGTTGACGTTCGTAAACCGCTGTAATTATATTGCTTGTGCATGTTCACATAATGTTCCTTGTGACAGTGGAGTGCGTCCACAGTTGGTGCTCTAACCGACAGAGACAGCAGCTCAGAACCTGTACTCCTTCCTCACCTTCCTTGACTTTTCAGCCACCTTTGACACAGTTGACCACATTCTTCTTCTTGTAATCTAGTCTTCCCTTAACTTCCATGACTTTGTCCTCTCCTGGTTCTCCTCCAACCTCTCTAATTGCTCATTTAGAATGTTCTTCAGAAGATCCTCCTCATTCCCTCCACTCCAGATTTCGGTGGGGGTTCTATAGGGCTCTGTCCTTGGTGCCTTTCTGTTCTCCCTCTGCACTTTATCTCTTGGTAATCTCATCAGCAAACGCAAATTCAGCTACCATTTCTATGCTGATGGCTCACAGATCTACCTCTCTCCTACAGTCTTGTCTCCTTCTGTCCAAACTAAAATCTCAGTCGCTCTCTCTGACATCTCCTAACAGATGTCTAGCCATCAACTCAAGCTCCACATGGCTAAAACACAGCTCTTAATCACCAACGGAAAGTCCTTCTTATATCCCTTAACCCATTTGGTTAGTAGATAGTTGTGCCTTAAATGTAGTGACTCAGGTCATCCATTCTGATTTAAAATCACACGTAAGGGAGCTTAGATGGAGGAAGGAGGATTCTGTCATAGAGATCACCCCATGTCATCCTATTGAGTGAACGAGGCTTACACCCTGTGGAAAAGACTCTGCGGTTCCACTCCCACATCTGGCCAATCCCTGTAACTCCACATTTTCATCCTGCCCTCCCACCTAGGCTAGTTGTGACAGTGGGGTTCCATTGAAGCCAAGCTACCAAGGACTCCCCCTGGATGCAGTTGCTCCCAGGATTCTGGGATTTTGAGCTGGGGGAAGCTCTGTGGACAAGATAATACAGCTCAAGCTTTTATTATCTTTTCTGATTATTCTTCACTGAATCAAGGTGGGGAGACTATATGCATCCTCAGCTTCCGCCAACCCGGTCTCCACCATCTTCCCCAGCACAAACTGTGGACCATGTTGCAAGGCCTCCTTGAGTTCAAGGCCGAGGCAGATGAACATGTCAGTAAATACCTTTTAGGATTCTCCCGTATTCTCCCTATGTTCAAGGATTTTGGTGCTTTCTGTCATCACAGCTTTCCCACTAGATTTTAATTCCATCAGATATATGTTTTTAAACATAGCTCTATTACTGCATTCTTTGAATCCATTTCATACCCTTCTGAACTCAGGGAGCTATGGTACTAAAATTTCCTGTTGTTTTCTGTCCTCCCCTATCCATAAGAAACAGGACTCTACCTCTGACTTCCCCACTGAAGAAGTAATTTCTCTTATAACTGGATTCTTTACTTTCTGGATCATACTGCTATCCTCTTTGTAAGGAAGGAACTTTCCAAAACACCATGTGTGGCTTTATCTGTTACCCAGCAGATATCCATATATGAGTCCCTGTGAGTACAATGCTTTGTGGTTTTATTTTTCTTGAGAGTTGGTCCAGAAACCAATCATTCTGGTATCATCCATTCCTAGAACTCTGTAGCAGATACCCAATATAGTTATTCATACTCTTATCAACGAATAATAGTCAACTAGTCAGAAAAACAGTTAGCTAGATTCGGGGTGAATTGGTTTAAACCAAAGTGATTTTAATCACAGAATTATGTCAGCAAAGCAGGAAAGCACACACTATATCTATACACATTTTTTTAAGCACTTATGTAACTTAACATACATTTATTCAGTCGTAATTGTTATATTTTTATTGCATTTAAAAATGGTGAGTGATGCATCTTTTATTTACTAGATGATTACTTTTTAATTATGATTTTTATCAAGCTGCATTGGGATGGGGATTGGAATTCAATTCAATGCACAAAAACAGCATTTTAAAATTGTTTTTATTAGTTAAATAAAAGTATCTTAAAGGTGCTTGATCCATAAGGGGGAAAAAGTAAATTTATCAAAATAGGTTTTGTGTTTTATGTTTAAAACTAATTTATTAAACAAAGGAAATAATTCTAGGTAATGAATTTAACTGATTTTCTGGTCACCATTTCCTTCAGGATTTTAGAATTAGCAGATCTCATCCTCTCACACATTGTTTTTATTCACAGATTGGAAGAGGAAAACAAGCTTTTCTGCTTTTTCAGCTCCCAATCTGTTTCTCAACTTCTTGAGAACTAGTCATTGAACTGAAGCAGTTGAATAAACTCAAAAGAAGAAAATATTCTCTTTGCACCTGCAGAAGAGGAAACTGCTGTCAAAATTTGTTTTAGCACTTCAACAAACTTTGGTTTCAGATGCTTAGCCAGTGATTTCCACTAGTTCAGTAGTTTGACTTTCTTTAATACTTCAACAAACATGTACTATTTGAATTTTTTTAACTTATGAATAGATCAAAGTAAGTTTAGGCCTTAATATTGGTGTTATAATTTCAAATAGGTTTATTTTTAAAAGGAAAAATGTATTAAAGATATCCAAATATTTTTATTTTTTATTTTAAATCATTGATTTTTATGCAGTGTGGTGGATACCACTTGCTATACTAAGCACCATTTGGTTATAAATTATGAGACCAAATTCTGTTCTTGGATGTGCTTACAGGGGGGCTTCTGCTGAAGCTAATAGCGCATGCATATGTATCTGAAGGTAGAATTTGGCTTGTATGATAAATGTCCCATTCACAGTCTGCATAGCAGAACTATGTTTTTATGAATAGTTGAGATGCAAGAACTGTAAATACTCCTTTACATTATTACATCATTAGAGTTAGTTAATATAAGCAATGAAAGAAACAAAAGAATATAATTCCAGATCAGAAATCAAATCTTTTATTTAACTTTGTTGTGCCCCAGTCACCATACTATCCATATATATTATGGTTGTAAACTTTACTGCACACAGAAGACACCATAAACAGTCCCTTTCGGTACCAGCCCAACCAAAACAAATAAATAGTCCAGTGATGGATAACTAACCAATAAACATTAGATCAGAATATTTCATACTCTGTGTTTTAAAAATCAATAAACTTGGGCTCTTGAATACTGTCAGTGGGAGGGAGTTCATCAGGTAGGGGCTTCCTGCAAAAACATCCTATCTCCAGACAAAAGAAGCACCACATCTAGGTACGGTCAGCAGAAATGTGTCTAGTGATTTCTGCCATCACAGTGGTCCATTAGGAGAGTGGCAGTCTAAAAGTATATCTTTATAAATGAATATAAAATATATTTGGTTTTATATATTTCATTCATATTATCACTACTCAGTTATGCATGTCATCCAGTGCTACTTCCCGAAACATGCTTAAGGTTTACTTAAATACAGCAACATTTCCATGCATTTTTCCTGTGGTATGTATTCACAAATCTTTCTCAGTTCCAGTCTAACGTAAATGTGTGACTACTCCCTGTTCATACTGTGTTTGGGGCACATTTTAAATCAGTTGCCATTTTCATGGCTTTATATTCAGGGAAAGGAGGGGTTGAGGTATTTAATACATTTAAATGCGTTCATGTGCAACAGAGGGAATATTTTTTCATCATCTCAATACATATTTATTAGTTGGCCAGTCCTATGCAACTGGTAGCCCAGCATGAAAAGTGATGAATGGATTTGAGGAATCCTCCTTATTTTTTGAATTAGAATCTATTTATTATCACTTTTGCTGACATCTAAATGCATCACCATAATACGGAGGTTTAACATACAGGAACTTCTTTCTGCAAAATAATTCTGAAAATAGTAAGAGATGTATCAATAAAGCTTTTCTGTAGTTTGACATTTGCAGGGCTTGTTGTGCTTTTCATTATGTTCTTGGGGTGTTTTATGTGGATAATCTGTTTACAGGACTATTGAGCAAACAGTTGTCAGCCCATTTAGTTATCTTCCTCTCCAATGTGATTTGCTATTAGGAAACATGATATTTCACCTTTGGATTAGATTATCCCGAATGACCTCCATTCCATTTACAGCAGGCAAGAGCCAATATGAATGATTTTGGAGGCTACAAAAAGAGGACTCCCAGGAGGATTTCTTAGTGGATAAACACTGACATTTGATGGAATCCAAGAAATCACTACTGTAATTATTAACTCTCTCTTCCCTTCTACATATTCCCTCATCCACAACTTTCCTTCCCACCACATGTCTATTTTTTCGTACAGTGCAAAACAATCCCAGGGATTAGCCCCCGGGAGTTAGCAGACACCAGTTCCTCACATAAACTGCTGATGCAGAATGCACTGATACGTAGTCATCTGCAGGGCCAGTGAATTAATGACATATCCATTTGTCATCCTGATAATTAGTTAGGCTTTCCAGACTCACTAACTCAGAGGTCTAGCTTCTTGTTTCCTCTTTGGATCATTCATTCCATCTGATTCAGACTTTTGGTACGAAGTCTGACATGACACTGAAATAGTTGAGTTTACTCATACTTGAAAATGGGAACATATTGCCACATGCTCAGAAATCTTCACATACTTGTCTGTTTAAAAATCTAATACAAATTTTTTGTCCTTATTCTTCACGATCCTCAAAACTTTCAATCATACCTCTCTCATCTCTGCTTATGGCTCTTTAATTTGAGTAATAGATTCTTCTCCCACATTGTATCTAACATAGCCTTTGTGTGCCTATTGCCCCAACTCTTCAGATCAACCTCTTTCTTCTTCTTATGACATCTAATCATTTATCATAAAACAATGAAATCCTATTTTCCTAATCAGTTTCCTGTTTCATTCCTCAAAACATTTTTCACTGCAGCCCTTCTTATTCCACTCTCTATTAAATGAACAAATGCTTCTTGTAATCTTGTTTTTGTGTATTTGTGTGTATATTCAATAATTTATTGCAAAGTGTGATTTTGTTAAAAAGAAAAAAGACACCATTCAAAAATAAATGTGACAGCATTGAAGAGAAGAGTTCTTGTCTTCCATTGGACTCTCTGAATGTAACTTTAAATTTAACATATTCCTAGTGAGCAGGGAAAAGTAAAACTTTTATAAAATTATGGAGAGGGTTGTTGGCTTGAATAGAAATGTTTTGCAACTCTCTTGTTACTCAGCCTAAAATTTATGTCTAAGGGTATGTCTACACTATGAAATCAGGTTGATTTATAGAAGTCGATTTTTCAGAAGCGGTTTTATACAGTTGATTGCGTGCGTCCCCACTAAGCGCAGTAAGTTGGTGGAGTGCGTCCACAGTACCGTGGCTAGCGTCGACTTTCATAGCGGTGAACTGTGGGTAGCTATCCCACAGTTCCTGCAGTCTCCGCTGCCCATTGGAATTCTGGGTTGAGCTCCCAATGCCTGATGGGGAAAAAACATTGTCGTGGGTGGTTTTCAGAGCACTAAGCCGGCGAGTACATAAACCGCAAGGGGTACTTTTCAATAGTGCTGCAAGCTCTGGTGGGTCACAAGGGACGTTTCACCAACATCAACGTGGGATAGCCGGGAAAGGTACATGACACTCGCATCTTCAGGAACTCTGGTCTGTTTCAGAAGCTTCAGGAAGGGACTTTATTCCCAGACCAGAAAATAACCGTTGTGGATGTTGAAATGCCTATAGTTATCCTTGGGGACCCAGCCTACCCCTTAATGCCATGGCTCATGAAGCCGTACACAGGCAGCCTGGACAGTAGTCAGGAGCTGTTCAGCTACAGGCTGAGCAAGTGCAGAATGGTGGTAGAATGTGCATTTGGACGTTTAAAGGCACGCTGGCGCAGTTTACTGACTCGCTTAGACCTCAGCGAAACCAATATTCCCACTGTTATTACTGCTTGCTGTGCGCTCCACAATATCTGTGAGAGTAAGGGGGAGATGTTTATGGCAGGGTGGGAGGTTGAGGCAAATCGCCTGGCTGCTGGTTACGCGCAGCCAGACACCAGGGCGGTTAGAAGAGCACAGGAGGGCGTGGTACGCATCAGAGAAGCTTTGAAAACCAGTTTCATGACTGGCCAGGCTACGATGTGAAAGTTCTCTTTGTTTCTCCTTGATGAAACCCCCCGCCCCTTGGTTCACTCTACTTCCCTGTAAGCTAACCACCCTCCCCTCCTCCCTTTGATCATTGCTTGCAGAGGCAATAAAGTCATTGTTGCTTCACATTCATGCATTCTTTATTCATTCATCACACAAATAGGGGGATGACTACCAAGGTAGCCCAGGAGGGGTGGTGGAGGAGGGAAGGAAAATGCCACATAGCACTTTAAAGTTTACAACTTTAAAATTTATTGAATGCCAGCCTTCTGTTTTTTGGGCAATCCTCTGTGGCGGAGTGGCTGGTTGGCCGGTGGCCCCCCCACCGCGTTCTTGGGCGTCTGGGTGTGGAGGCTATGGAACTTGGGGAGGAGGGCGGTTGGTTACACAGGGGCTGTAGTGGCAGTCTGTGCTCCAGCTGCCTTTCCTGCAGCTCAACCATACACTGGAGCATACTGGTTTGGTCCTCCAGCAGCCTCAGCATTGAATCCTGCCTTCTCTCATCACGCTGCTGCCACATTTGAGCTTCAGCCCTGTCTTCAGCCTGCCACTTACTCTCTTCAGCCCGCCACCTCTCCTCCCGGTCATTTTGTGCTTTCCTGCACTCTGACATTATTTGCCGCCACGCATTCATCTGTGCTCTGTCAGTGTGGGAGGACAGCATGAGCTCAGAGAACATTTCATCATGAGTGCGTTCTTTTTTCTTTCTAATCTTCACTAGCCTCTGGGAAGGAGAAGATCCTGTGATCATTGAAACACATGCAGCTGGTGGAGAAAAAAAAAGGGACAGCGGTATTTAAAAAGACACATTTTATAAAACAGTGGCTACACTCTTTCAGGGTAAACCTTGCTGTTAACATTACATACATAGCACATGTGCTTTCGTTACAAGGTCGCATTTTGCCTGCCCCCACCGCATGGCTACCCCCTAAACCCTCCCCCCTCCCCGTGGTTAACAGCGGGGAACATTTCTGTTCAGCCACAGTTAAACAGCCCAGCAGGAATGGGCTCCTCTGAGTGTCCCCTGAAGAAAAGCACCCTATTTCAACCAGGTGATCATGAATGATATCTCACTGTCCTGAGGATAACACAGAGAGATAAAGAACGGACGTTGTTTGAACGCCAGCAAACATACACTGCAATGCTTTGTTGTACAATGATTCCCGAGTACGTGTTACTGGCCTGGAGTGGTAAAGTGTCGTACCACAAAGGACGCAATAAGGCTGCCCTCCCCAGAAACCTTTTGCAAAGGCTTTGGGAGTACATCCAGGAGAGCCGCGATTGCCAGGGCAAAGTAAACCTTTCACATGCTTGCTTTTAAACCATGTATAGTATTTTAAAAGGTACACTCACTGGAGGTCCCTTCTCCGCCTGCCGGGTCCAGGAGGCAGCCTTGGGTGGGTTCGGGGGGTACTGGCTCCAGGTCCAGGGTGAGAAACAGTTCCTGGCTGTCGGGAAAAGCGGTTTCTCCGCTTGCTTGCTGTGAGCTATCTACAACCTCCTCCTCATCATCATCATCTTCGTCCCCAGAACCTGCTTCCATGTTGCCTTCATCTCCATTGAAGGAGTCAAACAAGGCGGCTGAGGTAGTGGTGGCTGAACCCCCTAAAATGGCATGCAGCTCATCATAGAAGCGGCATGTTTGGGGCTCTGACCCGGAGCGGCCATTCGCCTCTCTGGTTTTCTGGTAGGCTTGCCTCAGCTCCTTAAGTTTCACGCGGCACTGCTTCGGGTCCCTGTTATGGCCTCTGTCCTTCATGCCCTGGGAGATTTTGACAAAGGTTTTGGCATTTCGAAAACTGTAACGGAGTTCTGATAGCACAGATTCCTCTCCCCACACAGCAATCAGATCCAGTACCTCCTGTTCAGTCCATGCTGGAGCTCTTTTGCGATTCTGGGACTCCATTATGGTCACCTCTGCTGATGAGCTCTGCATGGTCACCTGCAGCTTGCCACGCTGGCCAAACAGGAAATGAGATTCAAAAGTTCGCAGTTCTTTTCCTGTCTACCTGGCCAGTGCATCTGAGTTGAGAGTGCTGTCCAGAGCGGTCACAATGGAGCACTCTGGGATAGCTCCCGGAGGCCAATACCGTCGAATTGTGTCCACAGTACCCCAAATTCGACCCGGCAAGGCCGATTTAAGCGCTAATCCACTTGTCAGGGGTGGAGTAAGGAAATCGATTTTAAGAGCCCTTTAAGTCGAAATAAAGGGCTTCATCGTGTGGACGGGTGCAGGTTTACATCGATTTAATGCTGCTAAATTCAACCTAAAGGCCTAGTGTAGACCAGGGCTGAGATAGCAGTAAAAGAAAGTGCATCCCTTGTGCTCACCCTTGGGACTCAATATGCTTATATATTATTAGGTTATTAAATCAATGGAGACAATTTTTCATTTATTCCAAGGCCTCTGTTTACGTTTCAAATTTAAACAGTTTTGGTTGCAGTCTACTGATTATTGTAATATATCTCTACAATATTCTGCCTCATCTGGTTAATTTTCAGTTTAAAAGAAAAAAGGTTAAAACTCTTTACAATAAAGAGCAGCTAAAGAATCCTATTTTGAACCCTGTTTTGCATGTTACAGATTAGAGTTGCTCTTGGACAGAAGAATTTATGATAAAATGGAGCAAGTTAAAAATCTTCAGCCCTGTTTCATAGTTATTAGAGTAAGTTCATTGGGAGATGGGCAATTTTTAATAATCTCCTGGATTTTTGTGTGCAAGTTGATCTAGTTCTGAAGAGAAAAGTGTCTCCATAGCTTACTGAGTTTATAGAATATTGGTAAGGACTGTTTGCTTTTGAGTAATGAATCAATCTGATACATAGGACTTAACTCAGAGATCAACATACGTTGTATTTTTATAGGGCTGTGAAAGAGGGAGGAGATGAAGGGAAGAGATGTTCTTAGATGTAATAGCTCCATTACTGGAATGCACCGAATCATCTGTACTTATACCTACAGCCGAGGACAGGCGTATGAATTGCTTATCTGGTTATATTTTATATTTCCATTTCTATTTAATTTGGTTAACCTTGCTTTTTTTCCTAAATGGACTGGAAGTCCTGCACCAGCGTATTAGGACAAATCATATCACTTTCAGTAGTTTTTATTTAGAATGCACATGTAAATATTATGCCATACAGAAGAGTTAGGTAGTATCACCATTTTCAACCTCACACTGTGTATGCAATATACCTGTTTGTGCCATATCATGTGTAGCTTGTGCTCAATTTAAGAATTATATATTTTTAAAAATAAGGCAACATCCCTGCAGATCCTTGAAAAAGTATCCCCCCGATAACATGTGGTTTATTATGGCATTTATATAGTATGGTTTTGGTCTTGTTTAATTTATTTCTATATATGAACATATAAAAAGATCTAATAGAACATTATTGTAATGGAGCGCTGTCAATTTGTTTGAACACCAAACGTTATTATATGTTAAAGAGAATGTAAATACTTGAAGAATGATTTCTTAATTAAAGGTGTGCTTCAGTTGAGGATCCAGTATGTAATCTATTTTAAAAATTATATAAAGAGTGTATGTGTACACATGTAACTTTGTGGTAATTATATCCATGAGAAAGATATCTGTATTTCAGCAACTATGTAATAAACTGTTTGTATTCTGCGTCTTTTGAGCTTCTCACATGCCCTCTAATCACTCTGCTTCTGGAGTAGTGAAGCCATCCCCTGCCTGTTATTCAAGGCAGATTGTCATATCACAGCCAACTCCTTAAAGATTGCGAGTAAGAGTGTCTAGTAAGAAGTGTTAAATTTGACTCAATGAGTAAATGAACCTTTTTGATGTTTGAGGCTAAAATGGATTTTAATTTTTTGCTTGTTCTCAGGGCAGTGACATGGGAGCAGAGTTATGATTGTTTGGCTGAACTTAACTGAGTATTTCCATACTTTCCAGTGTTTGGAAACTTTTTACTTAAGTGTAACTTTAATTTTGGATCTCTGGCCTTTGAGAGTTCTTTTTAAAAACAAACATTTTTGTAATGTGTCGTCCAAGTAGGTTTGTGGTACTTTAACTACCAGATTTTTGATTGGGAATGTTATAAAATCTTTACAGGTGTGCACAGCTGGAACTCCTGCTTTTAGAACAACTTGGAAATATAGCATCATGTTTTGGAGGAATACTGACTCTAAGCATTGAGGTGTTCAGATAAAATATCTAACAATGCCTGAATTTCACCTCTCAAACAATTGCAAATCCATTTAAATCCAGAGGAAACAAATTATCTAATAAAATTCTTATGGGCAGTCACTTGCAGAAGGCAAAATCCACTCTTGACTCTCTACTGATGCAACAGGGAATTGAAGATCCCCACAATAACAAAATTCTCAGCTCTGACACCTGCTTTCTTAGAATCTGTCAGCAAGTGCTGTAAATACTGATCCTTATGAAAAGGCTCATGAGAAGACATCTGTGAACATAAATGTTTCCATCTTTTTAATCACTATGGAAGCAATTAAACATCTGTTCACATGGGCTTTGTGAACATGTTCTTCTACTCAGGTGTTTGCATAAGAAACCAAATAAATGCCATTTACCTTTGTTCAGTGCTCACAGGGGATTTGAACTTTTGGAGTATCTCCAGCAAACTGGCTTTTATCATCAATTTTCAACATTTGTGCGACTGCATATACTACCCTAGAAATATACTAAGAAAAGCAAAAAGTGCCTGTGTAGACCATGCACAGAAATGTGTTGGTGCAACTTCAGACAGAACATTAAAACCACAGAGGTTTAGCCGAACTTTAAAAACTTAGAAATGGACTTGAGGAGATAAATGGGAAATAAGAGTAATTAGAGGGCTGTTCCAGTTAAATATTCTTATGAATAGTGACTTTACAAATATTGTGTTCAGTGTTAGAGAAAATAGAACTTAACACCAGTGACAAAGAAAGAGCTTTCTGCCCGCAACAGTCCCAGCAATTCCACACATTTATGCCTCATAGCCAAGATCTATTGAGAAAGCGTGGACAGAGGTTATAAAAGATGGCCTACTACTTTTTCTTCCTCCACAGAACCTGCTTCATCCAGGCAGACTGTTCCTCAAAGCATTCATTTTGACTTTTGGTTGAGAGCAGCCTGTCACTTCCCTGGATACCATTGTTCTCTTCCCCTATTTTTGCCAACCACTTATTGCATTTCCTAAGTGCTTGGTCTTGCATCACCACAGATCAGTGGGTCTTAAGTAAGGTAGAACTGGGTTACACCCTCCAGGTTACTTCTGTTCCTCTTCCGATCCCCTACCCCATCCCTCTTTAAGGACCACTCTCATGAGAGTGTGATACTTCAGGAGTTCCAGTCTCTCCTCCTTGTGGGGGCCATAGAGGAAGTTCCCATGCCTTTCCGAGGGAAAGGATTCTATTCCAAATATTACCTAATGCCAAAGGCAAAGGGATCTCAGGCATCTTTTAGATCTAAAGCAACTGAACAAGTTTCTGAAGAAAACAAAATTTCAGATGGTTATTCTTGCTTCTGTTATCCCTTCCTTAGAGACTGGGGACCGGTACTCTGCTCAGGACTTAAAGGATGCTTGCTTTCAATTGGCAATTCATTGCAGCCACAGAAAATTCCTCAGGTTCATGGTCAACAATTCACACTACCAATTTGCAGTTCTCCCCTTTGACCTTGCAGTAGCCCCTTTCATGTTTACAAAATGCATGGCAGGAGTGGTTGCTTTTCTGTGCAGGTTGGGAATCCACATGTTCTCTAACCTGGATGACTGGGTATTGAGGGACCAATCCAGATGTCAAATGCTCTCCAACATAGATACTATCCAGTCAGCCTTTCACACATTAGGGCTCCTAATTAACACAGAAAAATCTATTCTGACGTCAGTTCAGAGAATAGAGTTGGGACAGTGCTAGACTCCACACAGGCCAGGGCATTCCTGCCGCAAATGAGGTTCAGTGAACTGCAGATCATTGCTCTAGTTCTAAAGGCACATCCTCTCACTATGGTTTGAAAGTGCCTCAGACTTCTAGTGCATATGGCGGCATGCACCTACGTGGTCCAGCACACTAAACTGCACTTCAGAGGGCTGCAGGGTTGGCTAACCTCAGTATACTCTCCAGCTGACCATCACATGGATGGGGTAGTTCAGGTAACAGCTCAAGTCTTGTCCTCCCTGGGCTGGTGGAGAGACCCATTGAGTGTTTGCACATGAGTTCCCTTTGCGCCTCCTCAGCAGATACTCACCTTGGTCATGGATGCATCTGATATAGGTTGAGGAGCTCACTTAGGTCCCCATCAGACTCAGGGGCTTTGGTCGTCCCAGGACCTTGGTGTCCATATAACAAAGAACTTCAGGCCATTTATTTGGCTTGTATGTCATTCCTCCTGCATGTGAGGGGGCAGAGTTTGTTAGTACTCACAGGCAACACAACAGCCATGTTTTATGTAAACGGACAGGGAGGACTCCAGTTGACGAAGTTATGCATACAGCCCATCTTGCTTTGGAACTTTTGCATAGCCAGATCCATCAACGTGAAAGCAGCCTACCTTCCAGAGGTTCAAAACACCCTGGCTGATCACCTGAGCAGATTGTCTGCAGGCCACCATGAATGATCCCGTCATCCGGATGTGTCCATCACCATTTTCCAATTGTGGAGTATTCCCGAGGGGACCTGTTCTCAGTGAAAGAAAACAAGAAATGTTTTTTTTTGTGTTCCCTGGCGGGTCACAGCCCAGGGTCAGTGCCAGATACTTTCCTCCTGAATTTTCCAAAAGGCCTGCTGTATGCTTTCCCTCAAGTTCTGTTTCTGCCCAAGGTCTTGTACAAGATCAAACAAGATGGGGATTACATCATACTAATAGCACCAGCATGGGCCTTGCAAACATTGGCTTTCATTGCTTAGCAGGAAAAACTGCAGAGAATGCATTGCTCAAGTGGGCCATACACTCCTCTTTCACTTTGCTTCTTGTGCCAATTCAAGTTTCTGGTCTTAATCTTTAAAGCCTTAATTGGGTTGAAGCCCAGCTACATTCAAAATCACCTCCTCCATTCATGAAATACTTAGAGAATCGCTCCCTTGGTAGAATGTAACTGACAATGCCCAGTGTAAAGTTCTCAAAAGTTAGGAGTAAACTATTGTTCATCAAAGGAGTTTGACTGTAGTAGTTTATGGGACCAAATCAGACTGAGCTCAAGTGTGACAGTTTTCACAGAAAGATGAAGGACTCATCTCTTTGCAAAAGCTTTGTTACAATAACCAAAGGCAAGAAATTACAACAGCAGCAGCAATATAAAACAAAAACACAGTAACTAAAGCTGCTAAACCTGGGAGAGATGAAGAGCAGAGCCCATTATCAAATATGCTAGGAATATCTCTGAGAAATTTTTATTGTAAATGGTACTTGGATATTATGGTGATAGATGCTCTAGAATTACAATCTAGATAGATACAAGCTGCAAAGTCCCAAGTGAAGAAGCAGCCATGCATTGATGAGGTCTCATAAAAGTCTCTCCTCTTATGGAAAGAGACACAGATGTAATCCATTTAAATGAAGATTTTCAGTGGAATTCACGGATATACCCAAATGTATGCATTTCCTTCTGTAATTACAAATGCACTCCAGAGAATTATTCATGTCAAAGAAGCTATAAACTCAGATGGTTCTCTTAATAGCTCTTGTAGGTCACCTTCTTTAATGGCTCCGGATAGACAGCTTTCAAGCTTTCACTCTCAATGGGGGAAATTAGGTTGTTTTCAGAAAGCTCAGCTGCTGCTGAGGGAGATTTCTTAGAGATTGAATCTGGTAGATAAAATTGTGGATCCTGCTTCTGGGAACCCAATCCTTTCTGACACCCTGTAAGCATTCTGAAGTATTGTCTATGCCTTAATTTGGTAGTACCAGTTTTAAAAAAAATTAACTAGTCATTTTATCGTGGCTGCATAATAATCTATGTCCTTTACAGAAGGAGAATCCTGAGTTGCTGGTAGATGAACCAATATTGGACACATCCATTTTGGGGATCTATAAACAAAAAAGCTTCACAGTTGGTGGTAGAGGGGGTTTTGTTTGAAAGCTCCAGTAAAGTGGATGGTTTGAGAACTTATCTTTTATTACATGAAGCTTTTTGATATGCATCAAGAATTCTGATACAGGAGTTTCAGAAGCTTAGTAAAAGCCCAGAGGGCAGTAAATCCCATTTTGAACTGGCCCAGCTAACTACCTCCAAAACCATCAATAGTTTTGTGAGTGATGCAACTTAGAGTATAATTAAAATAGGTGTTTTAACGTTAAGCAGCTGGCATAGTGAGAAGTTACCTGCTTTATATGACCTGATAAAAAAGACTTTTGTCCTGGTGTAGATCTTAGATACAACAGCCCAATGGATTCAATAGACGGTGGAGAAGATTGCACTTTAAAATTTGCATCAAAACTCTAAAGGAACTGTTTTGTGTTCACTCTCCTTGCCCGAAGTCAAACAAATGGGAAATGATTTGGTGTGTGCTAGTTACCTAGTGGAAATCAAGGTCATTACTCTAAGAAGATGGGTCCCTGTCCATTCCAGTCACCATGTTTATTTCATTGTCTTCATGAAAAGAGAAATATTTCACTTGGTAAAAGTAAATATGTTCCTGACCTCATTTAGGCTATGTCTACACTACATCTTATGTTGACATAACTTACGTTGCTTAGGGGGGTGAATAAGTCACCCCCAAGCAACATAAGTTACACTAACAAATTTATTTGAGCATAAGCTTTCGTGAGCTACAGCTCGCTTCATCGGATGCATGCAATCAACGCATCATCCGATGAAGTGAGCTGTAGCTCATGAAAGCTTATGCTCAAATAAATTTGTTAGTCTCTAAGGTGCCACAAGTACTCCTTTTCTTTTTGCGAATACAGACTAACATGGCTGCTACTCTGAAATAAGTTACAGTGACATAAGCGCCAGTGTGGACAGCGCTATGTCAGCAAGAGAGCTTGTCCCGCAGACGTAGCTTTTGCCACTCGTGGGGGTTTGAGTAGTTAAACCAACGGGAGAGCTCTCTCCTGTCAGCTTAGAGCAGCTACATTAGAGAGCTTACGGCAGTGCAGCTGTGCTCTTAGATTCTAACCAGAGTAGTGCATTGGATTTCACCTTCTGGGTTCCTGCGCTGTTGGGATTTACAGGTTGCATCTTTGCTCATACTGAGGACACTGATGTGTTGGCATTTTAGGGCTATGATGTATAGCAACATCCTGCAAAAAAATGCTACCATTCAGCCTATTTACATTCTTGTGGAAATTTACCTAAATTATAGCAGTCTTAGAAACAGCTGTAAGATAAGAAGATCTCTTGGATGACTGATTCAGGACTGATTAGGACTGCTGGGCTAAAAACCCATCTTTTTAAAATGGGAGCTGAGATTCTCTTGAAATCTTACAGAAAGACCCTACCTAAATTTACACTATAGCATGGAATTTCTGCAGCATGAAATTCTGTGGCCCTCCTACTCAGGGTAAAATCTAAGCCCAATGACATACCAGCTCCCAGAGAGTTCTAGCTGGGTGTTAGATGAAGAAGAGTATGCATAACATGCAACCACTGGCATATCTGTTATAAAGACTTGATAGAAGGGGCTAAATCCTGATACCTCCTTTATATGGTAGCAAGGGACATATAAGACTCAAACATAAATAAGCTGTACTCTGGACTTCAGCAATCCTGAGGACCCACTGGCCTGATAGTGGGGATCCATATCAACTATGTGGAGTTGCTTGGAGGAAACCTCGTGTATGATCATAATTCATGACAGTTTGCACTTACATAGTGCCTTTGATCCAAGGATATGCAGGAACTGATCCCACAGTTCTTGTGCAGACAGAACACCTTTTGAAGTTAATGGGATTCAATAGGTCAATGCTGGGACTACAGGATTTGGACCCACAAAGATTAGCTATACTCCACCACTTTTGTGAGAGGTTGTTAAAGATTACTATTCCCATTTGACAGAAAAGATAAACCAAAGCACAGAGAAGTGAAGTGATTTGCCCAAGGTGATGCAGGGAATCAGTGGAAGAGTCAGGCTTATAGAACCCCCCGTAATCACTGGACCACGCTTCCTTTCCCGCAGGGAGGGATAGCTCAGTGGTTTGAGCTTTGGCCTGCTAAACCCAGGGTTGTGAGTTCAATCCTTGAGGGGGCCATTTAGGGATATAGGGCAAAAATTGGGGATTGGTCCTGCTTTGAGCAGGGGGTTGGACTAGATGACCTCCTGAAGTCCCTTCCAACCCTGATATTCTATGATGATTCTAGGGGTTTTATACTTGTACCTTTGGTTAAACAGTTAAAGATTCATCATAAAAAACTATAAGATGGTTTACACTATAAAGCTAATTAAGCTGAAATTTAAACTAAATTCTCTAGCAGACCTAATCACAAAATTACTTCCAAGTGTCATTTAAAGGCTGTTTGTGAGAGTGCAAAAAAACCCAGTCTATTTACAGTACACTCAAAGACCCTGTCTACACTTAAAAATTTTTGCAAAAGCTTTCCCACCTTTACTAACCCTGGTTCAGCTCCACTATTGCTTAGATGGGCCACTGGCTACTGTTGGCATTTTTTTTAAAAAACGCTGATATGGAATCCTACTTGAGAGCAGATCTAATCAATGTGATGTTAAAAACAATGACAGCAGTTGCTGGCCTGTCGATATGAGGGTTCCCAATGTTGCTCACGTTGGTGGACATGAACGAATGATAGCCACGTTGGGTAATTTGAAAAAAAAAAAACTTTTCCTGATTACAGTCATAATTTTATATTGTGGTGGTCTCCAAATGCGTATGAATAGAAACTTTTCATCATATTATTTTTGAAAAATCTAAAAACTTGCATGGGTCCCCAGGCAAGTAGTGTTCACCCTCACTCCCTCTCAGATCAAGTGAGAACTGGTGTAGGTTATACAAGTCTCTTGCATTAATTTTTAGAGGAAACAAAAAGAAGAAATTACTTTTGAAAATCTTAAGTTCAGGAAAAAGGCAAAGACAGAAATAACATTTAGCAGTTCAGGCAGGGTTTTTTTTGTGTCTATGTGAGGTGAGTTGAGTGGCTAAAATGAGTAGGATGTCTATTTCTGACAATGTAATATAATACTTATTTTATTTTGTACCATAAACATGAAGATTAAAATATTACAAAATAAATATTTAATTACACTGCTCCTATAATGTTTTATTGGGAGCAAGAGACTTCAGGAAGTCATTACTATTCTATAGGTATCTGTTCTGTGGCTCTAAAAGTTCAGTTTGATCTGTGAGAATGTGCTATCTTCTCAGCAGTGAGAAAGAAAGGCAGGTATTCACCAGCTAGAAGATGGAGAGAGAGATGCTGCCAGTTACAGTGCCAAGGATGGCCACTTTAGGGCAACGGTTCCTTGGTTCTGCCAAGTTTAAAGGACCAGCACCAGAAAGGCACACTGGAAAAAGTTCCTATAAAAGTGTAGCCCTGTTCTGTGGAGAGTTAGTAGGGACCAGGAAGCTGCCAAAGAAGGTGCTTCTGGGGAAAGAGGTTGCTTTGGTATTGTGCTGACTGGCATTCTACAACATCGGATGCAGCAAATGCATTTCTTTCTTCAGCTATATTTTGCCTTTTGTTAGCCCAATGAGATGCTCAGTACATGCTATTTATTTCTCAGCCCACAGCTTTGAGACTTTTATATGGGTTCTCCCTCTCTTGGAATTTCTCAAATCATTGACCTCTTGATCTGAAAAGTAATTGCGATGATAAAAATAATTTTAACAAATGCCTAATTGTCCCTAGCTGTTCTCTGATGTAAGATAGCTGAGACCTAGCAGTATCTTGAGATTTTTCAAAGATACTTGTACGCTTCTGTTCCTTTCATAGTTTAAACTTCAGACTTCCTGAGATTTAGAACCAAGACTCAGTGGTGAAAGATATTAGTAAACCCATCATGTGTCTTTCCTAAGAGGCCTCTCTTTGAGGATTTGACACTCTTTAAAACAAAAACTAACCTAGGTAGAGGATAGCTTTTCCCTGGAGCTAACCCAGGTGTGGATATGCGGCACACCATCTTGTCATGTCCATTTGAGCCCCCATTGAATCTCTTGCAGTAATATTGTACCAGCAATATGGGAAACCGAAAGCAGACAGAAGATCTAAATGACATTTGCCTTTGCTCCATTCTCTGTGCTGTAGTAGGTTTTACATGTTGTTGTGTGTTATCAGGTGGTTTATCTTCTTTGGTACTGAAAAATCTTTGATTTTTGTGTCTACTTCTCTGATAGCCACGAGCTGTTGCGGGTTTTCGAGGAACAGTACGCTATGCATCAGTCAATGCTCACAGAAACAGAGTGAGTATCTGTGCTTACATCCCACCTGTCTGAGTTTTCTAGTAATTAAAAACACTGTCAATTGTGTATATAGTATAAATCTTGCTTCATTTTCTGTGTCCCTCTGTCATTATTATATAGAAAGATGTTAGACTGTGGGGAATATTTAGGAAAGAATAGGTCACTTTTACGTTACTGTAGATAACTGAATGTCTTATCTTCATAATGGTGTTCTGGTTGCAGAAATCATAATAGTTTTAATTATTACCATCACTGTTTAGTAATACCACAGAAGAGTAGAACAGGGAAGATGAAATTATAAGGTGATAACATATTATATTTACAGTATATTCCACTTATCATCATGATCTCAGCGTATTAGAGAATTTTGGACAAACTACTATTGCCAGTGTGATGATATTTCACTTCACAGTAAAATGATGTACATCCCTGTAATCATATTTTAACATGCTTCCTCTTCTATTTTTTTCTGTGCTTTTTATTCTTCCATCTGAAGAGATGAAAAAGGAGAGAGTGTTTTCCTACTTGCAGTATTATAGGGGTCTGTTTTGCAATTTTTCTTCTAATCAGTTTTATTGGGAATATACAATAGTTGAAGTCTCTAGAACAGGGGTGGGCAAACTTTTTGGCCCGAGGGCCACATCTGGATATGGAAATTGTATGGCGGGCCATGAATGCTTATGAAATTGGGGTTGGGGTGCAGGAGGGGATGAGGGCTGTGGCTGGGGGTGTGGGCTCCAGGGTAGGTCCAGAAATGAAGAGTTCAGGGTGCAGGAAGGGGCTCCGGGATGGGGCAGGGGCAGGGGTGGGGTGAGGACTCTGGGGTGGGGCTGGGGATGAGGGTTTGGGGTGTAGGAGGGGGATGAGGGCTGGGGCAGGGAGTGAGGCGTGGGGGGTGTCTCAGGGGTGCAGGCTCCAGGTGGCGCTTACCTCAAGTGGTTCCCGGAAGCAGTGGCATGTCTCCCCTCCAACTCCTATGCGGAAGTGTGGCCAGGCGGCTCTGCTGCGCGCTGCCACATCCACAGGCACCGCCCCTGCAGCTCCCATTGGCTGCAGTTCCCGGCCAATGAGATCTGCAGGGACAGCTCTTGGGGTGGGGGCAGCGTGCAGAGCAGAGGCCCCTGACTGCCCCTATGCATAGGAGCCAGAAGGGGGACATGCTGCTGCTTCTGGAAGCCACGTGGAGTGGCTCCCGACTCTGCTCCCCAGCTGGAGCGTGGAGTGGGGCAAGCCCCAGACCCAACTCCTCAGCAGGAGCTCAAGGTTCTAATTAAAATGGCTGGCGGGTCGGATGCAGCCCGCGGGCCAAAGTTTGCCCACCCCTGCTCTAGAGCAATACAGGATCCAGCAAAGCCCACTAGCTCTGATTGCATAGTAGTAAGGTAAAGTACAGCAGTTCTGAGGAGTAATAAAATTCCATCCCTCTTCTTTTTCACAGGAAATGGGAAGGCATGATGACCTCTGGTCCCTGTTCTACATGTTGGTGGAGTTTGTGGTCGGACAGCTGCCTTGGAGAAAAATAAAAGACAAGGTAAAATCTAGAAATAAGGATCTTAGATGGGCATTGCACATAAACACCTTCATGAAAAATCTTCTCAAGAATCATTGGTTCATAAAATTCTAATGTTACATTTTGCAGCAGTTTCTAGTTATTTCCCCCCCTCACATCACAGTGCAAATGTCATGGCATAAAGTGTTGTGGAGTGTTACAAATAGTCTTAGTTTGCAAGGGAATTTAGACAGAATTTACAGTTTTTACAGATTCATTATAGAGGGCAAATATAAATGTACATACATTAATTCATGGCCCTATTTTGAAACCAGTGCTTTTTGCCTTCACAAACCTTCTGTACAAAATTTCATAGTTTGACATTTCATCTTGGAAATAGACATTCAGTATTTGCTGTTAGACAAAGTTAGCCCAGTAGATCTGTGGTCATGCTGTTAGGCAGATGTCTTATGGGAGGTAAGGAAAGAAAAAGAAACCTCTGATGGCTTTTGTCCACTACTTGTGTCTCTCTATTTTGAATGTATAGCATAATCAAAAGCACTTTCTGATTAACTTAGCTATGTTGGTAGATGAAGATGGGCCATACAAAGGACTGCTCTTATTCTTCTGACTTTGGAAACCACAGACTATCTGATATTGGACTGAATAAAAATACTAAAAAAAGTCTACTCTGAGGAGTAATTGTGTATCAGAAGTGAAC
The DNA here is from genome assembly GCF_015237465.2 of Chelonia mydas. Lineage (NCBI taxonomy): Eukaryota > Metazoa > Chordata > Testudines > Cheloniidae > Chelonia > Chelonia mydas. The sequence goes on from NC_051246.2 coordinate 70,049,288, forward strand.
TGAAGTAGATGACGTAACAGAACTTTTTAATCCCTATCTATGATTCTAGTAGAGTTGTAATGCTCAATTATAATCAGTGGTGTCAAACAGCAAGAAAACACAGAGAGAGAGAGAGAGAGAATTAGACTAGCATTTAAGTATTGAGTTGGAGGTTTTAAAGGACGTTTTACATTGGTGCTAAGGACAGTGGCAGGATCTCTGGTCCTGCTATAACCTAAAGGATTAATCTCCTTTTCATACACCCTTCAACTCTGACCAAAAATATTGCACTTAATGCCTGTGATGTATGGTGTGAATATTCTGCAGTTGGGAATGGTGGTATGCTAATGCTTTTTGTGCTAACTGTTCCTAGGAGCAAGTGGGCTCCATAAAAGAGAGATATGACCACAGGCTCATGTTGAAACATCTCCCCCAAGAATTCAACATCTTTCTAGATCACATCTCCAATTTAGATTACTGTACAAAACCTGATTACCAGGTAAGCCTTTTTACTTTTTTGTATTTCTCATTTTTAAATAATCTTGTTTTGCCTTATTTTATCAAAATTATCCTTCCTTTGATCTGTTCCTGTATCCATAACGATAATGATTATGTACTGTCCGACTGTAGAGCTATTTTAATGGCCATAAGGTACTTTTGTGAAGTTTGGCAGTTTGATGCTAAGATAGTTTGAAGGCTACAGTGTTGATCTGCTGGATGACCTGCAATGGACCACTGTATCAGTAATCTAGCTTTTGTGAAGGTGTGGTAGAGCCAGGGTGCTGTGTTGAGAGCCATATTTTATCTACAACTGTGATGTGAGGGGTTCCCTGCAGACAGAGGTATGCAAACCATTTGTAATCTCTTTTGGCCAATTCTAGGTGGTGTGACAGGGTCGGGCCGGATGGCTACAGGAGAGTAATAGAAGGCAGATATATTAGCCCCAGGTTAAGTAGATCCCTTTTCCCTCGGTAAGGTAACAGGGAAGGTTCCAGAACAATCAGGAACCTTCTGGAGACAATTAAGACAGACAGGCTGATTAGAACACCTGCAGCCAATCAAGAAGCTGCTAGAATCAATTAAGGCAGGCTAATCAGGGCACCTGGGTTTAAAAAGGAGCTCACTTCAGTTTGTGATGTGCGTGTAAGGAGCTGGGAGCAAGAGGTGCTAGGAGCTGAGAGTGAGAACGCATACTGTTGGAGGACTGAGGAATACAAGCATTATCAGACACCAGGAGGAAGGTCCTATGGTGAGGATAAAGAAGGTGTTGGGAGGAGGCCATGGGGAAGTAGCCCAGGGAGTTGTAGCTGTCGCACAGCTGTTCCAGAAGGCACTCTAGACAGTTGCATTCCACAGGGCCCTGGGCTGGAACCTGGAGTAGAGGGCGGGCCCGGGTTCCCCCCAAATCCTCCCAACTCCTGGTCAGACACAGGAGGAGTTGACCTGGACTGTGGGTTCAGAAAAACGGCCAAGCTGAGGGCTGTCATGAAGCTCCAAGGCGAGCAAATCTGCCAATAAGTGCAAGACCCACCAAGGTAGAGGAGGAACTTTGTCACAGTGGGCTTTGAACTCCTCCTGGATGCAGTGCAGGTGTTCAGATACGTTGGATGCTGCAAGTATGTGGGAGACTTGTGGCATGGACAGGTGGAGGAAACTGTAGTTGGTGTAAAAAGGACGCTGGTGGGTTGATCTTTGGTTGGAGTTATTGTACACTAATTTGGCAAAAGAGAGAAATGAAACCCAGTCATTCTGGTGGTAACTGATAAAGCAACAGAAGTATTGCTCAAGAATTTGGTTCACTCATTCCATCTGTCCATCAATCTTCGAGTGATAAGATGAGGAGACATGTAGATCCACATTCAGGAGTGTCATGGGGTGCACCACTCACTGCTGGACTGACGCCTCCTTCTGGTACTCTGGGGATTAGCTTGAGGCCAATGCTTCCGTCCGCTATTTGCACACCATCATTCTGTCCACCTGCAGCTCCTCTCGCAGCTCAGGAACCATAACGTCTTCTTCATGGCTCAGCCCTTTGGCTGTGTTATTATCCATGTTTCCCCCTTCTGGGGAAGATTAACCCCTCAGTAGTCATAGGCAGTACTCTTGCTCACTTCCTCTGTGCTACTCGCCCAGTGACTGGTAGGGGAACCCGGACCCGACCTCTTCTCCAGGTCCCAGACCAGAGACTCTCAGCTCAGCAGCCTTGGCCTTCTCTCTCTGCCCTCACTGCTCTATCCTGGGGCTTCTTCCTACCACTGGTTCCCCTTTTCTTCCTGGGCCTACGAGTTCCCAAAGCCTCCTCCCTCTTCCCAGGGAGTGACTGCAGTCCCAGCTCACTCCTCCCTTTCTCCTAGGAGTGTCTGCGTTTTCCCAGCCACCTCTTCTCCTTTTAGCTCCTGGGCTTTATAGTCCCTGCCTATTCCTGTCCAGCTGAGCCTCCTTAATGAGGCGCCTAATGGGTTAATTGGCCCATCTGGCCTGCATTAAACCTTGCAGGGGTGTGTGTGTATTAGTCACCCCATCACAAGGAGCTTGAACAACTCTTGCCAGAAATACGAAATTAATTGTGATCCTCAATCAGATGCGATGTTAGATAGTTGACCATGGAATTGGAAGACATAGTTGAAAAACAGTTGGGATATATGACGGAGTGAACCCTTGCATTCACACCCTACACACTATTTTAATAATCTTTGTACAAAATATCCCCTGTGAGGTATCATTTGAAAAATAATAACCCACTAGGATTGCTAGGTGTCCGGTTTTTTTACCAGAATGCCCGGTCAAAAAGGGACCCTGGCGGCACGGGTCAGGCTGTTAAAAATCCGGTCATCAGCGCAAGGGAGCTAAGGCAAGCTCCCTGCCTGCTGTGGCTTGGTGCGGCTCCAGGAAGCAGTGGCATGTCCCTCCTCTGGCTCCTATGCATAGGGACAGCCAGGGGGCTCTGCACGCTGCTCCTGCCCCAAGCTCCAGCTCTGCAGCTCCCATTGGCCAGGAACCATGGTCAATGGGAGCTGTGGGAGCGGCGCCTACAGATGGGACAGCACGCAAAGCTGCCTGGCTGCTCCTCTGCATCGGAGCTGGAGGGGGGACGTGCCACTGCTTCTGGGAGCTGCTTGAGCTAAGCTCTGCTCAGAGCCTGCACCCCTGACCCCCTCCTGAGCCCCAACCCCCTGCCCCAGCCTTGATCGTCCTCCAACCCCCTCAATCCCAGCCCTGAGAACCATCCTTTATCCCAAACCGCTCATCCCCAGTCCAGAGTCTGCACCCCCAGCCAGAGCCCTCACCCCCCCACACAGCCCAACCCCCTGCCCCAGCCCAGAGCCCCCTCTGAACCTCTCAGCTCCAGCCTGGCGTTCCCTCCTGCACCCCAAATCCCTCATTCCTGGCTCCACACCAGAGCCCACACTCCCAGCTGGAGCCCTCACTCCCCCCGCACCCCAAACCCCTTCCCCAGCCCAGAACCCCCTCCTGAACCCTAAATCCCTCATTTCTGGCCCCAACCCGGAACCCGTACCCCCTCCCACACCCCAACTCCCTGCCTCAGCCTGTAGCCCCTTCCCATACTCTGAACCCCTCAGCTCCACCCCCAGCCCGGAGCCCCCTCCTGCACTCCAAGCCTTTCATTCCTGGCCCCACCACAGCCAGAGCCTTCACCTCCTCCCGCACCGCAATCCCCTGAGCCAGCCTGGTGAAAATGAACGAGTGAGTGAGGGTGGGGAGAGCGAGCGACGGGGGTTGGTGGGTGGAATGAGTAGGGGGTGGGGCCTTGGAGAAGGGGCAGGGCCGGGGTGGTTGGTTTTGTGTGAGTAGAAAGTTGGCAACCCTATAACCCACCGGTCAATAATTTCATGATGAAATATATATAGTAAGAATATATGTAAAGTTATAAACATATGCTGAAATTAGGTCTGAAATGTGTTTATCAGAAAAGTTTGGGTAAACCAGTTTCTCAGAGACTAAGGACAAGCTGACGCCTCTAGCCAGGTGTCAGTTGGAGGGCAATCACCTATCAAGTGGCCATTCTTTGTCAAGGAAAGGGGTTAGGAACAAACAGATCTGCATCTTCGCAAGCAACAGCATGAAACCTCTTTCACCACAAGGCTCCTTGTCTCCGTCCTCACAGCAGGAATAAACATTATATAGGGATAACCCTCAAGAAAATGCATTTCAAAGGGGGACTGGACTGTAAAATTGAGGGGCAAAAAACCACCCCAAGGTATCTGTCCCTATCCATCTCTCATTCACCTAAGAAGACAAAAGAAGCAGCCTTTGGACTATGGGAGCAGATCCTGGCCTGAGCATTTGGTCAGCAATGTTATTGGAAACATGGTAAGGGATTTCAACTTGAAAGTTTAATTAAGTTTTAGTACTTGGAAGCATTTTGTCTTTATTTTGCTTGTAGCCATTTTTTTACTTTAATGCATTATACCTGTACTCACTTAAAACCTATCTCTTTGTAGTTAAAGAAACTTGTTTTATTCTTTAATCAAAACAAATCCAGTGTTGTGCTTTAACTAAATTGTGTAGGTAACTCCATTTAAAGCAGGAAACTGTTGGATATTGGTCCTCTGAAAGGGTCAGTGGACCTAAAATATCTGGACTGTCCAGGACAGGACTGGACAGTGTAGAACACCTGTTTTGGGGGGGGAAATTTGGGACTGGGAGTGTGCTGGGGTCATCCTGCAAGTGATAACCAAGGTTAATGGAAACTGGAGTGTTCTGGCAGGCTGCAGTTATACACAGACATTTAGGATGTGACCTGAATGCTGTTTGGCTGTTTTTGAGGAGCCCAAATTGCTACAGCAGCAAAGTATTGTGAGGCACCCCAGGTTTCAGGGCAAAGGTGAGATAGCTCCTCACTGGTCTGGATTGCACCCTGGAATGGCACAGGCTGTTACCTCCTCAGAGGGAATTTGAAGTCATGGCACAAAACGTGACATTTTTGTAAGTACGTCAACAACAACTAGCAGAGTTGTGTGGCCATTGGAATTGGGAAAGTCAGTGATAAAGTTCATGGAGATGGACAATCAGGGTTGAGACAGACCTGAGTGGGAGCAGGATTGAGTCCTTGGTTCCTTCACAGGTTTAAAGTGCAGGACAATAAGTGTGACTACAATAATTGTCCTCTGTTGTAAATTTCCATTTTTTGTTCCATGGCAATAGAAGAAACCACCCCCTTCTTTCCGCCCCCTCCACACACTTTCTTCTCTCATAATCTAGGATGGGGGAAAACTATCAAGATCTAATTAAGAGTCAGTAAACCCCTTCCTGCTGGCCTTTCAAATAGACTTGTTTGATTTGTAGATAATGATATTCTGCGTACTGGCTGAGTCGTAAACTGCAGAGAATGAATCTGAATGAGTGCATCATATTAACTAATTCTGGAATTACAGCTTCCAGAAGACTAGAGATAAGAATATTCATCATCACCATTAAATTACGTTTGGGCATGTGAAACTAATTAGCTTTCCTCTGGAAAAATTTTCTTTCATACTGTTCCACATTCACACATCTGCAGTTCCAAAGTAGAGACTATTTATGTGTAACATCAGCAAATTGTGCATTGGTTCTCTTGTTTTCACAGAGTATATTCAGACAAATCAAAGCCAACCTGATTAGATGGCCACTAATGTATCACTGTTTATACTAAGAAGGCAGAAAACAGCAGCAACTGAAGCTCTGTTATTGCATCTGTTTATCAATTTATTCTGTTATATTTATCTTATACCTTTGCTGCGTCTGTCTCTAGGAGACCAATGCTGTTGGCATTTTTCATTAGGTTGATATCTGTGGAGTTTTGTCTGGGAAACATGTTTCTTTCTCACTGCAACTTTTTAGCTATTATTGGCAGTAAAACTGTTTCTTCTGCTGGAAACCAACTTCCTTTATCTACCATCGAGATTTCTGATCAGGCAACATAGCAGAATGCCCGCTCCTTTTTTTAAAAAAAAATTCATATTGATTACTTGGCTTGCTAACATTAACAGATAAATCAAGATCTAGGATTTTAAATAAGAACTGGAAATATCAAGTGATATCAAGTTCCCCTTTTGCCAGTGCATTTCTTCCTTTCTTTCAGTGTAGGTCTGCTGTATGTACACCACCCCCACCTTTCTTTAAATGGCCCACCCTGTTGTAGACACAGAAACTCAATAAGAGATTAAAGTGATACATTTATAGATTTTACCTGTTCCAAGGTAAAGCCAAGACAGTTCTGTAGACTGTCCTTTGATTATTCATAGAATTTTTACAGCTACAGTGCAAGCTTCCCTACACCACCCTGCCCATGTGCCATAACTATTAACTGGATGGCCCTACCTTTAGGGGTAAGAGTGTATTGTACTTTCCATGCCCATTCAATACCTTGATTATCTGAATTCGTGTCAGTTGTAAAAGTACTTCTTGGGATGTGGATTTGTATCATAGTTCTTTGTTGTTATTTATTTATAGAATCACAGAAATTTAGAACTGGAAGGAATCTCGAGAGGTTACCTAGTCCATCCCCCCCATGCTGAGGCAGTAACAAGTATACCTAGAGCGTCCCTAACAGGTGTTTGCCTAACTTGTTCTTAAAAATCTTTGACAGACATTCCACAAACTCTCTTGGTAACCTGTTCCAGTACTTAACTATCCTTATTGTTAGAAAGCTTTTCCGGATATCTAACCTAAATCTTCGTTGCTGCAGATTAAGCTGATTGTTTCTTGTTTAGTGGACATGGAGGACAATTGATCACCATTCTCTTTATAACAGCTCTTAATATATTTGAAGATTGTTATCAGGTCCCCCTTCAGTCTTCTTTTCTCAAGACTAAACATACCGAGTTTTTTTAACCTTTCCTCAGAGGTCAGGATTTTTAAACGTTCGATCATTTATATTGCTCTCCTCTGGACTCGCTCCAATTTATCCACATCTTTTTTAAAGGGTCGTACCCAAAACTGTACACAGTATTTCAGCTGAATCCTCATGGCTGCCGAGTACAGTGAAACAATTATCCCCAATTTCTTACATTTGACACTCTTGTTAATACACTCCAGAATTATATTAGACATTTTTGCAACTGCATCACATTGTTGACTCATATTCAATTTGTGATCCGCTATAACTCGCAGATCCTTTTCACCAGTCTACTGTCTAGTCATTTATTCCTCATGTTGTAGTTGTGCATTTGATTTTTTTTTAAAGGATATTAACCCTGTTAGAGAAGGAAATTAGATTGGTTTGGCATGATTTGTTCTTGACAAATCCATATTGGCTATTACCGGTTATCCTTTAGGTGCTTACAAACAGATTGTATAATAATTTGTATTGAAGTGTGTCTGACTGATCTATAATTCCCTGGTGCAATTTTGTTCCCCATTTTAAAGATAGGTACTATATTTGCCCTTCTCCATTCCTGTAGGACTTCATTCATCCTCCGTGAGTTGTCAAAGATAATTGCTAATTGTTCCAAGATTGATTCAGCTAGTTCCTTAAGTATCCTAGCATGAGTTTCATCAGATCTTGCCAGCTTGAATATATGTAACTTTTCTAAATATTCTTTAACCTGTTCTTTCCCTATTCTGGCTTGTTGTTAATATTAATTGTGGAAGCATTTTGCCGCTGTTAACCTTTTTAGTGAAGACTGAAGCAAAAAAGGCATTAAACAGCTCAGCCTTCTTGGCGTCACCCATTATTAGCTGTCCTTCCCCATTAAGTGGACTTACATTTCCCTTGTCTTTTTCTTGCTTTTCGTGTACGTATATAACCTCTTTTTATTGCCTTTTTTGTCCCCTATTTAATGAAGGGCATAACGAGTGGGGTCCCACAGGGATTGGTTCTGGGTCCGGTTCTGTTCAATATCTTCATCAATGATTTAGATAATGGCATAGAGAGTACACTTATAAAGTTTGTGGATGATATCAAGCTGGGAGGGGTTACAAGTGCTTTGGAGGTTAGGATTAAAATTCAAAATGATCTGGACAAACTGGAGAAATGGTCTGAAGTAAATAGCATGAAATTCAATAAGGACAAATGCAAAGTACTCCACTTCGGAAGGAACAATCAGTTGCACACATACAAAATGGGAAATGACTGCCTACGAAGGAGTACTGCGGAAAGAGATCTGGGGGGTCATAGTGGATCATAAGCTGGGATGTATTAGCAATATTGTAAGCAAGACACGAGAAGTAATTCTTCTGTTGATTAGGCTTCAACTGGAGTATTGTGTCCAGTTCTGGGCACCACATTTTAGGAAAGATGTGGACAAATTGGAGAAGGTCCACCAGAGAAGAGCAACAAAAATGATTAAAGGTCTAGAAAACATGATGTAGCGAAGGGACGACTCACTGGCGTGGCACCTCCTGCTGGTCATCTCAGGAATTAGCTCTTTCCAGCCTTTGGAGCGCCCTCTGCAGGCCTGTGTCTCTCCTGGACCCTGGTGCCCTTTACCCTGGGGTTCTGCCCCAGCAGTACCCCCATACTCTGGGTCTTCCCTCCCTGGGGAACCCTCTAAACCCACCTTGCCTCAGTGGCTACTGCCAGTCATCATCTTACCCCCGCTTACTGGGGCAGATTGCAGTGTAATGGCCACTCATCACTGGCAAGGGGTTAGGACCAGCTGCCTCTGCCTATTCCCAAGCTGCCCCTCTGGAGCCCCAGTACCTTTCCGGGCCTTTACCAAGGCCTGCAGCCTGGGGGTTTACCAGGCTGGAGCTTCCCAGCTCCCTTTGCCCTTCCCCAGCACTGCTCCGCTTCAGGTACCTTCTTCTCAGGCAGCTAGCCCTTCCCACTCCAGGGCTAGAGTGAGATTCCCCCAGCTTCTGGCCCACAGCCCTCTTATAAGGGCCAGCTGGGCCCTAATTAAGACAGCCACACCTGTGGTCAGCTACATAGTCAGCTTCCCCCAGCTGTTCTTAATCCCTTTTCCCAGCTGCAACCCTCTCCAGGGCTGCTTTTACTATTGGCTCCCATAGGTAGCCCTCTCCCAGGGCTGTTTTAACCCTTTCTGGGCCAGAGCAGGGTGACCACCCCGCTACACATGACCTATGAAGGAAGACTGAAAAAATTGGGTTTGTTTAATCTGGAGAAGAGAAGACTGAGAGGGGACATGATAACAGTTTTCAAGTACATAAAAGGTTGTTACAAGGATGACAGAGAAAAATTGTTCTCCTAAACCTCTGAGGATAGGACAGGACAAGAAGCAATGGGCGGTTTAGGTTGGACGTTAGGTTTGACACTTCCTAACTGTCAGAGTGGTTAAGCACTGGAATAAATTGCCTAGGGAGGTTGTGGAATCTCCATCACTGGGGATTTTTAAGAGCAGGCTGGACAAACACCTGTCAGGGATGGTCTAGATAATACTTAGCTCTGCCTTGAGTGCAGAGGACTGGACTAGATGACCTCTTGAGGTCCCTTCCAGTTCTATGAAGTTAGGATGGTACCTAGAGGTCCCAGTCAGGATTGGGTTTGTATTATTCAAGAGCGCTGAACAAGGATGTAAATTGACACAGTCCCTGCCTTGTCTAAAAATATCAACAACTTATGACAGGAATGGGAGAGGGACAGCATAAAAAACATTCAATTTGTGCAGTTGTTTATGTACACGTATATGGATTTTTAAAACAATCAGAATAAATATCAGCTGTCTCTTAGTGTCTCTCAGTCTTCACCCATCATTATTTAGTTGATATTGTATAGGCACTGCAGTAGAAGTGAGTCTTGAGAAGGGCTTTCAAGGAGGAAAGAGAAATGACCTTATGGATTAGTTCAGAGAACATTTAATGTGTAGGGAGTAGCATGAAAGAAAGCAAGAAGCTGTTTGTGGCAGAAATGAGCAGTGGAGGCTGGCATTGCTAGCTGAGCAATGAAGCAGTGGACAATGCAATAGGACAGAGCTTCTTAAACTTTTTTTGTTGACTGACCCCTTTTCAAATGCAATATTAATCCTGGACCCCCAACTGAGAAACTGATTGACAAAGTATATGTGGTCATGTAAACATGTACTGTTAGTAATGCTTTAAGAAAAAGAACACACGAGTACTTACAGATACCAGTGAGATGAGTGCGCCTGCTTCTTACTGCAGTCTATCTATCCTTGGTGTGATGGTTGACAAGCAAATTCATAAATCATTCTTCACTTCCAGTCGGGACCTGAACTTTGTCTTCATAGCTGTCATGGCAGACAATAATGCTTTACATACATATTTTGTTGGGAGCAGTAGCAACACTTTCATTGCTTCTGTAACTAAAACTGGGTTCTGCACAGCAACAGTTGGCCAAAACTGGCAAGATGTCAGTTCCTGAAACTTAATTTTCAGTGTGGGCTCCTTTTGAGCAGCTCCTGTTCTGTTTTTCCACTCAAATGGCAAGATCACATATTAAAAGTTGAGAATGCATCCTGAACCCAATCATATTCCTCCATGTTTACATTTTTAAAGTAAACACTGAAGTACTCTGCCAGAATTGAAAGATGAGCAACAGCCCTGTCTCTCACACAGTCAATTGTTATGCTGTTAGTATCCAGAAATTCTGTTAGTAGCGGAAATGTATCTGAGATTCCACGGCTCTGTCTGGTTTTCCAAATCTTGACTTTCTTCTGAAATGCTCCACTTGTCACTCACCTCAAGTATGGTTTTATCGCTCCTTGTGTGGACAGGTTCAGCGCATTCAACAAGTTAAAAATGTCTGCAAGATATGCAAGCTTTGCGATCCATATTGGTTCAGAAAAATTTGAGACAATCTTGGGATTGTGCTAGAAAGAAAACCTAGCAGCTGTTTGCAAAGCTCAAAAACTCTTTCCAACACTCTGCTGTGAGATAGCCAACACAATTCCATATGAAACAATAATTTGTTATGTCCTGCACCCATTTCGAGACACAGATTTACAAAAAGGTGTGAATTCAAAGGCCAGGACTTCACAAAATTCACAACTGTCACAGCTGCATTTAGCACATCATTTAATTCAGGTTTCATTTTCTTTGATGCAAGGTCCTGGTGATGCAACATATCGTGTACTACAATTAACTGTAGGTTTATGACTCGTATTCTTGCTACACCCTCATTCCTATTGTCTGTCACAGTGGTAGCACTGTCCATGCCAATAGCACTGGCAATGCACTTCTCCCAATTCAGCAATTCAACTTTCACAAAATCATCCAATAATTTGACTATTTCCTGACCTGTTGTCCTTATGCTAACTGCTGACAAAAAGAAAATCCTCCAAAATTTCCCCCAGCCAGATAAAACGAACAAAAACTAATAATTGTGCTGTATTACTAGCATCAGTAGTCTCATCAAGCTGAATTACAAACTGTTCACATGTACATAGCTTTTCAATTAGTTGGGATTTTATATCATTTGAAAACTCTTCAATTCTCCTTCTGTGTCATTAGAAAGTGGTGTGGCCTTAAGTTTCTTCCTTGCATCTTCACTTACCATCACTTTGCACATTTCTACAGCAGCTGGAAGACTCAGTTGTTCTCTCAGTTGTTCTCCAGGGATTTTTTACTCTTTGCAGTCCGAAGCGCTGTTAAGAAAGATGCTTTCAAAGCGTTTTCTGGAACCGATGTTATGTTTGCCATTTGAGTTTTCTGTCTATTGTATTCTCTTTCTTTCATTGAAGAAAGTTCTCTGGGTTTATCTTCATACTCCAGGTACCTTGTTGTGAGGTGTCATTTCAATTTTGCAGATTTCATTGCTTCATTTGATAGGATTCATAAGCGTACAATGCAGTGCAGTCGTCCATCACTAAATTCCATAAAACTAAAATCAGTATAACTTTTGTCAAACTTTCTTTTCTTCATTTGTTTCTTACTACTTAATTCTGCATTGTCTATGACTTCAACACAGTTAGCAGTACTAGTATGAGGACTTTTAAAAAAACTTATCCATTTACAGTGTAATTTGCTCACACACTGTAAAAATATATTCTACTTCAACCTGCCAAAGATGTCTCAGTTATAAAAAACCCAGACATCATTTCTGATTTGCTGTCTCAAAGAAGTGAGATTTTTTACGTTGACGCTTATGCCATGTGAGTATTACAGTGTTGTTCATGCACCATGGAATATGTTGTGTAAACAGAAATAGTAGATCTGTCAGTTTTAATCGTTAGGCAATGCAGATGTGCGGTGAAATTATTTTTTTATTTTTCTGCAGCCCCTTAGACATTCCTAGTGTGCTCATGTGTCTCCCCATTCCCACAGAAGCCCATGGTGACTGAAACTCCCACACTCCTCTATAGAGACTCCTGATGACCACACTTCTTCACAGATACTGATGGCTTCCTATGCACTACCCATACAGGTCTCCCAATGTGCTCCTTTTCTTCCTTTTTCTGTAAGAAGCATAGCTTTTTTTCACAAACCACAAGACTGCATGTCTTGTCTTGAACTGAAGGAGAATGAAAAGTGTAATACTTGATGAGAGTAATACAGTGGAGTCGCATCTTACGCGGGGGTTAGGTTCTAAAGTCAGCGCGTAAGGCGAAAATCGCGTATAGTCAAAAAGAGAGAGATGGAAGAATGAACGAGTAAAAAAGGGAGAAGGACAACTTCAAAGTCATTATGCGCAAACAGGAGTGCCTAAGGATGGCCAGGAGCATTGTCTATGATCAGCAACACTTTAAAGTCAAGTCCTTTCTCTTCGAGGTACCGCTTGACCTCCGGAATGAAACACTTGTGGAACCAATCCAGAAATAATGGTGCCGTCACCCAAGCCTTTTTATTTGATTGCCAGGCAGGAGATTTTTGTTCTTGCCTTTTAGGGCACGGGGATTTGCAGCCCTGTAGAGCAAGCCCGGCTTTATTAAATGCCCAGCCGCATTGCCACAAAACAACACGGTCACACGGTCTTTAGCTGCTTTGAAGCCAGGGGCTTGTCTTTCTGATTTCGAAGTGTAAGTGTGGTTGGGCATTTTTTTTCTAGAAGAGCCCAGTCTCGTCAGCATTAAAAACTTGTTCTGGAAGATAGCCCTTTTCTTCTATGATTTTCTTTAATGGTTCGGGGTAGTCTTTTGCTGCCTCTTCATTGGCAGATGCAGCTTCCCCAGTAGTCTGCATATTTTTGAGGTTGAAGCAGTTCCTAAAACCTTGGCTGGCTTTGAATTTCTTCTCATCAGAAGGCTGTCCCTCTTTGGCGGGAGGTTTGAACAGCGCGTAGAGGTTAAGAGCCTTTTCTCGCAATGTGTTGCCATCGATAGGCACATGTTTATGGTTCATGTCTTCCAGCCATAAGTTTAATGCCTTTTCAGTCTTCACTAAAGTCTTATCACGCACCTGGCTCGTCACTTTAGCAGTTATTGGAGCACTTGATGCCACGGCTTGATGAATTTCTCTCTCTCGAATCTTGATGGCACAGATGCTAGATTTGTTTTGGCCGTATTTACGCGCCACGTTGGAGGCCGACATACCGTCTCTTAATAAGTCCAACACAGCCAGTTTTTCCTTCAGCGTTGGAACAGATCACTGTTTATTCGGTTGAACACCAGATGAAGTAGTTGGCTTGTGTTTAGGGGCCATGTTGTATGAAAAATACGTATCTTTAAACACTAGAATCACACTCAGCGCGGTGAGATGCTCACTGGATCGGCGGTCAGCGATCGAACCAGTGGGGGTCGATTTATCGCATATAGTCTAGATGCGATAAATCAACCCCCGAGCACTCTCCCATTGACTCCTGTACAGTACTCCACCACTGTGAGTTATTGTTATTTTTCTTTTTTTTTGCCGAGCGCGTGTAGTTGAATTCGCGTAAGTTAAATGTGCGTATGATGCGACTCCACTGTATAAATAATGTAGTCCTAGTTTCTCTTTGCTTAATAAGTAATGTTAGAATGTTAGAAATTTTTTGTACTTCAATTCTTTTAGGATTATTATTTTTTTAAATAAATGGTGTGGCAAAATACCTTGTTCGCCTCAGCAGGCTCAGTCCCTTTTAGCCTTGGAGACTCAGGTTTGGGGCAAGGCAAATCCTTATAGGTGGCAGAGGGTCCTGCTACTCCTCTCCTCAGTCAGTCCCTTGTGCTTGTTTTCCTTCCCTTCTGGGGAGCGAGTGCAGCCTCCCTGCTGGGAAGGTCTGGTGTCTTGCTGCAAACAGCCTACTGGCAGCTTCCCTGCTCCCCTCACTCCCTCACTCTCCCGCTCCTTCCACGCAGGGGAGTGTTTAAAAAGGTCCGAAGTAGTTGGAGTCAGCTGAACCTAATTGGTTCCTTAGCAACCCCTTTTCCAGCTGAACCTTATTGCCCCATGGTTCTCTCCCCTCAGTGGATAGGGAGGGGCCTTTTAATCTCCTGGGACTAATTACTACCCCCCTTTTGTAGCTGTTTGTCCTGGGTTTACCACATATTCCCCCCTCCCCCACTCAACACTACAGGGTTGGGCTACTTGGGTTGGCAAACAGTGCACTCTCGACAGGCCATCCGCATTGCCATGTTGGGTTCCAGACCTATGTTGTACTCTGAAGTGGAAGGGTTGAAGCAACAGGAACCATCTCATCACTCTGGCATTTTTGTCTTTATTTTGGTGCATCCACTGCAGAGGGGCATGGTCCGTGACAAGGGTAAACCTCCGTCCCAGTAGATAATAGTGAGGGCTTTCTACGGCCCATTTTACCGCCAGGCATTCTTTTTTGACAACAGCGTATTTCCGTTCCCTAGGCAGGAGCTTCCTACTGAGGAAGAGGACGGGGTGTTCGTCGTCCCCGACCATTTGTGAAAGTACTGCCCCCAACCCTACATCAGAGGCTTCGGTTTGTAGAATAAACTCCTTCCCCCAGTCTGGGGTCATGAGTATGGGGTCAGTGCAGAGGGCCGTCCGTAGATCTGAAAAAGTGTCTTCAGCCGCTGTCGTCCATCTTACTATGTCTGGGCCCCAAGCTTTCATTAGGCCTGTTAATGGGCATGACCTGGTGGCAAAGTGGGGAATTAACCGTCTGTAGTACCCCACTAGTCCCAGGAATGCCCTGACCTGTTTTTTTCGGAGTGGTCGGGGCCACTTCTGTATAGCTTCTAACTTGTTGAGTTGGGGCCTCACCACGCCCCTCACCACTATATACCCCAGGTAGTTGGCTTCAGCTAGCTTGAGCGAACACTTTGAGGGGTTTGCCGTCAGCCCCGCCTTCCTCGGGGTATCCAGCACTGCCTCCACCTTCTCCAAGTGTGTCTCCCAGTTGGGGCTATATATGATAACGTCGTTGAGATAGGCTGCCATGTACTTTCCATGTGGTCGCAACAGTTTGTCCATGAGCCTTTGGACAGTAGCGGGCACCCCATGCAACCCAAAGGGGAGGACGGTGTACTGATATAGTCCCTCTGGAGTTGCAAAGGCCATCTTCTCTTTATCGGCCTTGGCCAGGGGGATCTGCCAATAGCCCTTGGTAGTTCAAGGGTAGACATAAACTGTGCTTTTCCCAATCTGTCAATTAGCTCATCTATCTGGGGTATAGGGTACGCATCAAACTGGGACACCTCATTCAGCTTTCGGAAGTCATTGCAGAACCTCACACTGCCATCCGGCTTAGGCACTAAAACCACTGGACTTGACCATTGGCTATGAGATTCTTCAGTGACTCCTAAGGCCAGCATTTTCCTCACCTCTGTCATGATCTCCTCTCTTTTGGCCTCCGGGATCCGGTAGGGCTTGACGTTCACCTTCACTCCAGGCTCTGTGAGGATGTGATGGTGAACCTCTGTAGTCCTGCCTGGCTTTTCTGAGAACACATCCTGGTTGCGTTTAATCAGGCTGATCACTTCAGATCATTGCTCCGGAGTCAACTCCGGGGATATTCCCACTTGGTCGGGCTGGTTGCTTTTAGGGGATGGTGCCCCTAGCACAACTACATGTGCTTCTCTATCCTGCCATGGTTTCAGCAGGTTTATATGGCAGATCTGCTCCAGCTTCTGGCAACCTGGCTATTGGACCTTATAGTCGACTTCTCCTATGGCTTCTATTATCTCATATGGCCCCTGCCATCTGGCCAGGAGCTTGCTCTCTGCCGTGGGTATGAGCACCATTACCCGGTCTCCCACCTGGAACTTTCAGGTCGTTGCTTAGCGATTGTAGTATGCCTGTTGGCCCCTTGGGCCTTCTCCAGGTGTTCGCGCACAAGGGGGGTGACTTGGGCTATCCTGTCTTTCATTTGCAATACATGTTCAACGATGTTTCTCCCGGTGTTTGGCTGTTCTTCCCGCCCTCTTTGGCCATGTCCAATATGCCCCTGGGGTGGCAACCATATAACAGCTCGAATGGGGAGAATCCAATGGAAGCTTGGGGAACCTCACATACAGCAAACAGCAAGTAAGGGAGCAGGGTGTCCCAATCTTTCCCGTCGTGACTAACCGCTTTCCGTAGCATGTTCTTCAATGTTCTATTGAAGCGTTCGACAAGACCATCAGTCTGGGGATGATAGACTGACGTCCTGAGGGTCCATATATGGAGCATTGTACATAGGTCCTTCATTAACTTAGACACAAAGGGGGTCCCTTGGTCCATCAGGATCTCTTTAGGTATCCCTACTCTGGAAAAAATCCGGACTAATTCTTTGGCTATGGTCTTGGACATGGTGTTCCGTAGGGGTACAGCCTTGGGATATTGGGTGGCATAATCTAGTACTACCAGAATGTACTGATGACCCCGGGCTGACTTCTCCAGTGGCTCTACTAGATCCGTAGTTATTCGCTCGAATGGGATTTCAATAATTGGTAGAGGTACCAAAGGGGCCCTTAGGTGTGGTCGGGGCCCATGTAACTGACATTCTGGACAGGAGGTACAATATCGCCGGACAGCTGCATAAATGCCGGGCCAAAAACACCTCTGCAGAATCCAATCAAGGGTCTTATCTACCGCTAGATGGCCCCCAAACAGATGGCTGTGGGCCAGATCCATCACGCCCCTCTGATGCTTCTGTGGGACCAAGAGTTGTTCTACGACTTGCTCTTGGACCTGGACTACTCTGTATAGCAGATGACCCTTAATCACATAATATGGCCCTGGGCCCTTGACTCTCCCCTCCACGGGGACCCCATTTACCTCGATTACTACTTTACGAATATTGCTGTATATTGGATCATTGGCCTGATCCTGACCAAAATTCCCGAGTGAGGTCCCCATTTGTCCAAACTCAGGGGGATCTACCTCTGTCTCCCCCTTGGGGAAAACCCCGGGGAACAAGGTCCGGCTCTTGGGTCGTTGATCTCCTGCCCCGCCCCGCTGTCCATTGAGCCACCTCTTTCCCCTACAAGCGTAGATTTCTGGTGCTGGGTGAAGATCCTCATTCCCCTCCTTTTATCCGCCCTCCATTCCCTCCGAGTCTTCCGGGGCTTTCCTGGCGGGGAGAACAAATCCTGGCCAAATTCATGGAAGGCGGGGGGGGGTGGGTTATCTATCTGGGCCACCCCCTGGGTCCCGGGTTCATTATTTTCTTCCACCTTCTCCCCAGGGAGTAGGCTATCAAATCCCAGGAAGTCTCGTCCGATAAGGACTGGGTAGGGGAGTTTCGGAACTACTCCCACTGTCACCTTAGTGGGGTTTCCGAGAACTTCTATTTTTACGGGGATGGTCGGGTAGTAACTGACATCCCCACGCACACAGGATATTCCTGAGCATTTGGCCCGGGAGAGTTGGTCCTGCCCGACCAGCTTTCCCGAGACCAGCGTGATTGCACTTCCCGAGTCTACAAACGCTGTCGTCTCTATACGATTCATCTTAACGGGTCTAGTGTATCTATGAGGGACCATTGCAACCCCTACTAGACTTATTAGATCACATGGTCCCCCTATATCTCCCAGTTCACATTGCATGGGCTCTTCTAGATTTGGGCATTGGGCAGCGATATGCCCCAATTCACCACATGCATAACATTGGTACCCTGCTCGGGGCAGTCCCCGATTTTTCGGGCTACTGGGCTTTCTCCTCTGAGCCTTTCTCCCCCAGTCCTCAAGTCTCTCTGGGACCTCTGGCTGTTCTTCAGCCTCCTTTCTCCCCTCCATAGTCCGGCCTGGTGCTAGGGCAAACTGGGGCCTCAGCGCAGAGACTTGTCTCTGATTCTGGCGCCTTCCTTCCCCAGTGGTCTGCAAAAGTTCTTGGGCTGCTAGGTGTCTCTCTACGACAACTAGTTCATCGTAGGAGGAGGGATCATTTTGGCGGACCCACCCCCGTATATCCGGCGGCAACCCCCTCATGTACCTGTCCAACCCGAGGATTTCCACTATCTTCTCCGGCCCATGGGTCTCGGGGCGGAGCCACTTCCGGGTGAGGTGGATTAAATCAAATAGCTGGGACCTCGGCGGTTTGCTGTCCCGGTATTTCTACTCATGGAAGCGCTGGGCCCGTATGGCTGACGTCACACCTGACCTTGCCAGGATTTCCCCCTTCAGTTGTGGGTAATCCATACCTGTCTCTGTGGTCAGGTCGAAATAGGCCTTCTGGAGCTCCCCACACAGAAATGGAGCCAGGATACCTGCCCACTGGTCTTGGGGCCAGGCCTCCCGCAGTGCCATCCTCTCGAAGGCGAGGATATATGCTTCTATATCATTATCCGTAGTCATCTTCTGTAAATAGTTGCTTGCCCGCAGTGGTCAGATCCCCTGGGGCCCGTGCGTCAGTGTGGTCAGGGCTTTTAACTGGTTCACTACTTCATTCAGGGTGGCTCGATCTTGGGCCGCCTGGTTCATCAGTAATTGGTGCGTCTCCTGTTGGACGTGTACTGACTCTTGCTGGGCAGACATCTGCACCCTGGTAGCCTCTTGTTGGGCCGCAGTGGCCTGTACCAACACCTTCACTACATCCTCCATTTTTTGTGTGTGTGTGTGTGTGTGTGTGTGTGTGTGTGTGTGTGTGTGTGATTTACCCTGCCCTGAGATGGCTTGCCACAGAGCCTTACTCACCACATCCTACTTCTGACACCAAGTGTGGCAAAATACCTTGTTCACCTCAGTAGGCTCATTCCTTTTTAGCCTTGGAGACTCAGGTTTGGGGCAAGGTGAATCCTTATAGGTGGCACAGGGTCCTGCTACTCCTCTCCTCAGTCAGTCCCTTGTGCTTGTTTTCCTTCCCTTCTGGGGAGCGAGTGCAGCCTCCCTGCTGGGAAGGTCTGGTGTCTTGCTGCAAACAGCCTACTGGCAGCTTCCCTGCTCCTCTCACTCCCTCACTCTCCCGCTCCTACCACCCAGGGGAGTGTTTAAAAAGGTCCGAAGTAGTTGGAGTCAGCTGAACCTAATTGGTTCCTTAGCAACCCCTTTTCCAGCTGAACCTTATTGCCCCATGGTTCTCTCCCCTCAGTGGATAGGGAGGGGCCTTTTAATCCCCTGGGACTAATTACTACCCCCCTTTTGTAGCTGTTTGTCCTGGGTTTACCACAGTGGTTAAAACATACCAACACAGGAAGCAGTTAAGTGGTAGCAATGCTTAAAGTGCTCTACCCAAGCATTATAAAAAGCTATTTCATAATTTTCAAAATAAATAGTGCACCATTCTGAGCCACAGATAGGGGCAGTGGTGATATGGCACTGTTGATAAACCTTACCTTTTTAACAATTAATTGTCAGATAAAGTCTTAAAGGAGAACCAGACGTTAGAAAAGTCTTGAGGGGAAACTGAGTCTGGAGTACTTTATCTTTCTCTTATTCAAAGAAAGAAGAATTAATTAACTCTTTTCTTTATTTTTAGCTTCTCATGTCTGTGTTTGACAACAGTATGAAAACTTCTGGAGTCATTGAAAGTGACCCTTTTGATTGGGAGAAGAGTGGAACTGATGGCTCTCTGACGACGACGACAACATCAACAACTCCTCAGTTACATACTCGCCTGACCCCAGCTGCAATTGGGTATGTTCAAGCATTTCCTATGTTAACCTAAAAATCCAACCACTTAGCACCAGGGGAAAGTCATCTGTTACATCTGTTTCTCCAGGGTTGTTAACTAATAGGGTATTGCAGGATACTAGGTCTCCCTTTGGTCACTATTGAGCCTCTCCTCAGGAAAAAAAAAAAAGTGCTGCTGTCCTAAATATACAGCAGTTACGAATGTTGATACATGTCTGGGTTAGGAAATCACTTTATTAGATTCCCATTCTGCAGTCAACCTTTTGCTAAAGCCTATGTTAAGAACCTAAGGCCTGATCCCTAGCACATTGAACTCAATGAAAGACTTCCGTTGCCTTCTCTGGGCTTTAAATCATCACTTCCGAGGACCACTTGCAAATAACTGCTTTATTTTTCACTTCTTCCTTTGTAGAATAGCCAATGCCACACCTATCCCAGGAGATTTGCTGCGAGAGAACACGGATGAGGTGTTTCCAGATGAGCAGCTCAGTGATGGGGAGAATGGTATTCCTGTTGGAGTCTCACCAGAGAAACTGCCTGGGTCCCCTGGGCATCAACGTCCTCAGGAAAAAGATGTCTGGGAGGAGATGGATGCCAACAGAAACAAAATAAAGCTGGGGATCTGTAAGGTATTTATAGAGCTGCAGTGGGAAAAACCTCTGTCATAAATATAAAGGGAAGGGTAACCACCTTTCTGTATACAGTGCTATAAAATCCCTCCTGGCCAGAGGCAAAACCCTTTCACCTGTCAAGGGTTAAGAAGCTAAGGTAACCTCGCTGGCACCTGACCCAAAATGACCAATGAGGGGACAAGATACTTTCATATCTGGAGGTGTAGGGGGGAACAAAGGGTTCTGTCTGTGTGTGTGATGCTTTTGCCAGGAACAGATCAGGAATGCAGCCTTACAACTCTTGTTAAGTTAGTAAGCTAGAACATGTGTCAGATTTCCTTTTGTTTAATGGCTGGTAAAATAAGCTGTGCTGGATGGAATGTATATTCCTGTTTTTGTGTCTTTTTGTAACTTAAGGTTTTGCCTAGAGGGATTCTCTATCTTTTGAATCTGATTACCCTGTAAGGTATTTACCATCCTGATTTTACAGAGGTGATTCTTTTATCTTTTCTTTAATTAAAATTCTTCTTTTAAGAACCTGATTGATTTTTCATTGTTCTTAAGATCCAAGGGTTTGGGTCTGTGTTCACCTGTACAAATTGGTGAGGATTCTTATCAAGCCTTCCCCAGGAAGGGGGTGTAGGGCTTGGGGGGATATTTTGGGGGAAGACGTCTCCAAGTGGGCTCTTTCCCTGTTCTTGTTTAAAACGCTTGGTGGTGGCAGCATACGGTTCAAGAACAAGGCAAAGTTTGTACGTTGGGGAAGTTTTTAACCTAAGCTGGTAAGAATAAGCTTAGGGGGTCTTTCATGGAGGTCCCCACATCTGTACCCTAGAGTTCAGAGTGGGGAAGGAACCTTGACAATCTCTTTCAGCAATTTCCTGGCATCATCAGGAACATGATAATGTGGCATGATGAGTAATAGGAGAGCAAATGCTCACTTGGCACTTGAAATATTCTGCAGTTTGACCAGAGAGAATGGTTTTCCAAAGCAGAGAGTTTCATGGTTCAATGGGTCAGTGCTCTTTTCACTTCTAAAGGCCATGATTCATATTGGGTTCAAAGATGGTTTTGTTTCCTAGTCATTTTCCATGGTAGTAATTAAGAGTGAAGATATGAAAATAGATCAGAACTAACTCTCCAGTCAACAAAATAAATATGATTGGTATTCTCCATTTCGTCAATATTGCATGCTTGTCTTCATAATGTAACATATCCCTCAGTTTGTGTTGAGTAGAATCCCATTACTGGAAAAGTAGAAGTACTAAGGGTCAACATTGAGGTACATAGACTAATTCATGGAAGGGAAACTTGCTCAGTGCTTGTCTAGATTATAGCTGGCTCTTGACAGTGATCCTGGTTTCTCACTATCATTACTTCTATTATTCTCTCTCTGTCTCATAATCACTACAATTCATATTCAGACAATTGTAGCCAGTGCTCCTCTGATGTGAAAATGTCATCAGTAGCTGTAAGATGTTACTGAAGTGTTCTTTAAGCCGAAATACTATCTAGTGACAGAGCTGTGTATTTTTCAAGGTATATGTAAAATGGGTTGGGGGGAAGCCAGACTGCTGTGATACTTATGCTTGTACCTGGCTAATGTGTATTAGTTTTTTAAAATGGCAGAAGACAGATGGACTTTTTCTCTTTTGGGGCCAAATTCAGCTCAGGTATAAGCAGATACAAGTTTCATTGATATCAGTGGGTGTTACATCTGCTTACACTGGGATCAGAGTACTCCTTCAACACTGAATCATACCCAGTTGATCTACAAAGTGAGATGCAGTTGGAGATCTGATTTTAATTTCTAATAAACATTGCTCCACATCAAAAAGCTACCTTGTAGACTTTGCGAACAA
The DNA here is from genome assembly GCF_015237465.2 of Chelonia mydas. Lineage (NCBI taxonomy): Eukaryota > Metazoa > Chordata > Testudines > Cheloniidae > Chelonia > Chelonia mydas. The sequence goes on from NC_051246.2 coordinate 70,071,539, forward strand.
TGGTATTGCATGCCTCAGATATGCATAAGGATGATTTAACATGATGATTAACCTTTCATCAATAAAAAAAAAAGTCTATGACTGTAAAGCGGTATGAAGAAGCTCCTAGGCTTCTGGATTCAACCTGCTATTGATGAGAATTCCAGAAATGGGAGTCGGGATCAGTATACATCTAAAGTCTGGGAAATGTATTGTTTTCTTCCATTTACTCCTTCCATCCTGAGGCTTAATGAAAACCACAGTGTTGCAGGCAATTAATCCCTAATTTAAATTTATGCCTTAGGAAACTGGTAGCTGATGAGCACAAATAAACTACATGAAATATGGCATGAACTTCTGCTGAAGGAGCATCCTCAGTATGAATTTGTTTTGTTACAGGATAGAAGCATTGGGTTATATGCACTGCATACACTGTTGTATCTTCCTCTGTTTCAGCACTCCTATAAATTACATTTTTATTTCTATTGTGCTTTATTTGCACAGGCTTCTACAGAGGAGGAAAACAGCCATGGACCAGTGAATGGACTGCTTAATGCACCAAGTCTGGGTTCTCCAGTTCGAGTCCGCTCAGAGACCACCCAGCCAGACAGGGATGTCCCACTGATGAGAAAGTTACGTTCAATCCACAGCTTTGAACTGGAGAAACGGTTGACCTTGGAATCAAAGCCAGACACTGATAAATTTCTTGAGACCTGGTAAAGAGAAAATTTCTATCTCACATTTATGCTTGGATCTTTTAGGGGCTTGTTGGCTTAGACTGTATTTTCTTTTCTCTAGTACTGTATCCATGGAGAGTGGTCAGTGAAAACCAGAAATGGAGTTGCTGACCTATGCTTATGCCAAGTATAGCTAGTAATGTCTACTGGATTTATAGTATTTGCTCTGAGGAACATCCCTGGCTTCTATCCCATTTTACATTTTTTAAGTTAAATTTTTATTGAATTTTTATTACTGTTTACACTAAGCCAAAGTTCATGGTGTATTATAGACAAATAAAGGCAAAGTCCTTACCTCAAGGAATTCTTAGTTTAAGGGCCCATTTCTATCACACTTCTGTCAATTAGCACTTCATGAACAGTCCTGTTGACTTCAGTAGGACATGGGAGTCAGTGACTTCATGGGAGTTAGTGCAACTTAACTTGGATAAGCATTACAGAATCAAGCACTAAATTAGATATAGGCATAGATTACCTCTGGTAAGGTGTAATGTGTATGAGGAGCAGGATTTATGTGAAATAAAATAATGAGTTTACTTGTTTCTGTAGTGCATGTGTCATTAGTTTCACTGTTGTTGTATATTTCTAAAGTTGTCAGGAAAGCTTGTTAAGAGAGGTGGGTTTTGAGAGAGAATTTGAAGTTGGAGAAGGAGGTTGTGTGAGTACAGGATCAGGGAATTTAGTCCAACTGAAGGGAGTATTATGGAAGGATAACTCACAGGGAGGCTAGAGGGAAGAGGTGTTGGCAGAGCATAAAGCTAAATCAGGAAGCAATAGAAGAGTGTTGAGATCTAGGCAGTGGTAGAGCTGCGCAGAGCCTTGAACATGAGAACAAGGAATTTGAATTTGATGCAGAGCTTACATGAGTAGAGGAAGACATGATCAGAGTAGACAGAGAGGAAAAAGAATTTAGTAGTATTTTGGATAAACGAGAGAGGGTCAAAGAGTGAGTCATGTAAAAACAAAAACTGAGACATAGAGTTGTATGTCATACTTAATTAAGGACAAAGAAAGGCAACTATCTCACACCAGTAATAGAACTAAAGTTTCATCATTTCCTTAACACCCCCTCACTCGCAGTGGACAACAAAGGCAGAGATTTACATTCCTGAATAATAAAAATTCATTATTTTTCTTCAGTAAACCTCTGACAAAACCAGAGAACATCCCATGCTGCAGAGAGACAGGATGAATGTTCATGTTTCTCACAAAGCAAAATTGCAGCAGTTAGAAAATCCTTGCAGGTGGATAGAAAGGGTATATTTAGGCTGGTTTATTATATAGTAATAACAAAGTTATGAAACAAAACAAGTTGATGTGGTACATGGTTATTCTCATGTCACCCTCGGTCTCCTAATCTCCTTTTTTCATTCGTACCAAAAGGGAAGTACTGAATCCAGGCTGAAATGTTTTGGCATTAATTCATGCTGAAGTGAGGAGCTGGTTTCCTTTCTTTAGTTCCAGTGTTCCTCTGACTTTTATCAACTTTCTGCCTCCTTCCCCTTATTTTCAGTATATTGCTGTTGAGCCCTTATTTGGCAGGAGTTACGTGTTCACATGCAAAACATTTGGTTGCAGGCATCTCCATAATTGCTGCTTGAAAATTATGTTTCTTATGCTCATCCTTGGATCTGTAAGACACTGCAGTAGACTCTCAAGTGAATTTAGCTTGGCTTCTATGGCACAATTCAGATTGTGTAGTTCATTCTTAATTAATTCATATGTAACTTCTTTCTCTCCTAAGCTTGCAGAAGATGCAGAAAGACTCAGATGCTGGGAAAGAAACTGCTGTTGCTGCTCCTCCTCTTCCTCAGAAAATATCTGTTCCTGCTGTGGCTGCCCGCACTGACCGTGTCTGGCATTATGATGAAGAATATCTCCCTGATGCTTCTAAGCCTGCTTCAGCCAGTTCTCCAGAACAAGTTGATGGCATTGTCAGTAATGGCTTTGTGGCTGTCAACTTAAGCTCCTGCCGGCAGGAGGTTGATTCCAAGGAATGGGTGATAGTAGATAAGGAACGGGACTTGCAGGATTTCAGGACCAATGGAGCTTTAGTACATAAAACAACTGGAAGTCCCTCAGATGAGGAGCCTGAGGTTCTACAAGTCCTAGAGGAATCCCCCCAAGAGAAACAGCTGAGACTGAGTATTTGGGCAGAAAACAACGTCCATGCCAAGAATGAAGCCTTAGGTGTGGGGTTAGATCTACCTGTTGATCGTGCTACTGCTGCTTCTGAACAATTTACAGATAAATTAGAATTTATGGCTGGAGTTGCTGGCCAGCTTCTTGCAGCCACACCTTCAAGTCCAATGGAGGCCCAAGCAGAAGGAGCCCTTACTCTGGTAAGAAAACTCATAGTTATAATCATATCTTTACTCTCTTTTCAGTGCTATATGAGAATAAAGCAGTAAATGAAAAGGCAGTGGCTAAAGTGTAAACAGTATTCTGGAATGTTTAGGATATGGGATATGGGACTTGACTCTGCACCAGGGATTTCCCAGGATCTGCTAAATTTGTGTCTACATTCAGCAAGAGGTTTGCTTTTGGTTCAGCAGTGAACAACCCTCAGAACTGGGCTTAATTAAAAAATATACATAAAAAAGAACCTTTTAACCAACGACATATACACATATGTATATTGTTATGAGTAAATAAACAGAAAGTATAACAAATGTGTAAAATACTATGCAATAGTGTGTTATGTCCTGTAGAGAAAGTCTAAAAGGCAGAAGCTAGTATCGTACCAAAGAAACAAAGTTTCTTGCTCCCTGCGTCCTGTAATTAGTTTCTTTCTTCTGAATTTCCTCTGCTGCTTTCTGCCCCTGAAACAACTTGGCTTCCCTGTTTGACTGGCTATAATCTGTTTATTGATCATAGGGACTTCTAGTGCACTGACACTGTAAAGTTTATTGACAGGTTTCAGAGTAACAGCCGTGTTAGTCTGTATTCGTAAAAAGAAAAGGAGTACTTGTGGCACCTTAGAGACTAACCAGTTTATTTGAGCATGAGCTTTCGTGAGCTACAGCTCACTTCATCGGATGCATATGCATCCGATGAAGTGAGCTGTAGCTCACGAAAGCTCATGCTCAAATAAACTGGTTAGTCTCTAAGGTGCCACAAGTACTCCTTTTCTTTTTGTAAAGTTTATGTTTCTGCAACCCCTGATATATTTTGCACCAGTTATAGTTCCTTGCCGGCTTCTCTAACTCCACTGCTACTTCCCACTTCTGAAATAGTTCTGTAATTGTTTGTCATCCGCCTCTCTTCTGCTGGACAGATTGCCCAACAGATTCCTCTGCTCCTTCTCCTGTTGGCATGTTTCTCTTTTCTGTCTCATACATCCCTCATCTGCACAGTTCCCAATAGTTTTCCTTCCCCCTCAGATGTTTCCATCACCAAATAATGCTCCCTCCGACTTTATTTCTCCCCTTCCTTTCTTAGAGAGGCAGTGTGGTTTAGTGGTTAAACCAGGGTATAGGGACTCAGGACTTGTGATTTCAGTTCTTGCCTCTTACACTTACTGTGTCAATCTGGGACACATATGTCAGTATTCTCAAACTTGGGTGCCTAAAGTTAGGCATTGAAATCCATATTTAGGCACCTAAATTAAACCAGTGGCATCTGTAGGTATACAGTATCTCTGAATATCAGGCCACATTTATTTACGTACCTAACCTTAAGTACCTATATTTGAAAGTATTTGTCTTAATCTTTCTACTCCTTATTTTTTCTATATTATGGTTAAGTGCAGCATATTGCTTAGAAGAGACTTCTTGTCAGTGAGGGCGGCAGTATTCTGTTTTCCAAAATAAATTCCAAAGTTAAAACCCAGATAGAAAAGGACTCTGGTTTCATAAATCCTAATAAACCTGGCTTCACTTCTCTCTTACTTTACACCACAGTTTTAAAAAGTTAAAGTTCTTTTTGCTAAAAGAGAGGCTGCAAAAATATATGTCCCTTGATGCTCCTGATAAATTACTAATTCAGGAATCTGAAATTTTATTACTTTAGGAAAATTCAGAGACACAATTAAACAGTTCTACTTAATCTCTTCTACACATATGCAAATATCCCCATGTTCTTGTGGAATATTAAAGACAGTAGAAATATTTTATACATGGTTATTTATTTTTAGGCACCCATTCTTTGCAAATTGTATAAGTTACAGAAAGATTAAATGTACAGAAAAGACCTTAAAATATGCAGCTGCTGCTAAGCTAAAGAGAACAAGAATTTTGAAACATAGTTAGTAATGTGGCCAACACAAAATATTGCAGTTTTACAGTTGGTTGAGAACCCCATAAAGATGTAGCGTTGATTTACAGCTCAACTGTTGCTTTTTAACTATAGCCATAGTAGACAATGTATAGTAACATTGTTGGTGCAAATTGCTAATTTTCAGTTCTCAGTTTGCAACTTTGCATGGACCTTCTTCACACAAATGTACTATTTTACGGGTAATGGTTTGCTTACTTAAACTCTGAGTATAGGTGGGATTGAAACTGACTTGATTCTAGTGGAGTTGTCCTTCACTGAAATAGTAGTGAACAATGTGAATTTCTGGAGAGGAAAGTGAAGGTGCATTGGGAAATGGAGATAGCTATAATCTAGGTTTTTGAATTGGACCATGTAGACGAAGTAACTTTTCTTGAAATGGTAAATGGGGTGGATTATGGCCTGAACTGGAAAAAGAGAGAAGTACAGGTAAATTTAAACTGCATCAGGAATGGGAGGCATTTCAGAGAAGGTGAGTGGAGGAAACTTGTCTGCCTTGACAACGAATAAACAGTATGAAATTGAAAATGGAAATTAAACTGGAAGTACAGTAACTCCTCACTTAAAGTCGTCCCGGTTAACGTTGTTTCGTTGTTACCTTGCTGATCAGTTAGGGAACATGCTTGTTTAAAGTTGTGCAATGCTCCATTATAATGTTTGGCAGCCGCCTGTTTTGTCCACTGCTTGCAGGAAGAGCATCCCGTTGCAGCTAGCTGGTGGGGGCTTGGAACTAGGGTGGACCGTCAGCTCCCTATCAGCTTCCCATTCCCCTAAGTTCCATGTGCAGCAGCCACCCAGCAAGCTATCAGTTGCCAGCAGTTCAGCTGTCCCTCTCCCCACTGCCATGTGCTGCTCCTGCCCTCTGCATTGGAGCTGCTCTCCAGAGCCTCCTGCTTGCTGAGGTTGGGTGCTTAATGTCAGGGTGTCCCCCTCCCCCTTCCTCCTGCACCCCGCTTACCCCATCTCCAGAGAGCAGGGAGGACACATGACAGGGCTCAGGACTGAGGGAGCTTCCTGGCAGCAGCTGCTGCGGTCTCAGCTTGCTGATTAACTTAACAAGGCAGTGTACTTAAGAGTGGTGTCAGCTACTTAAAGGGGAAATGCGCATCTCTCTCTCTCACACACAGGGTGTGTGTCTCTGTCTGCCATGCTGTTTCCCCTCCCTCCATTTGTGCTACCTTGTAGAGTGTGAGGCTACATTAACAACAATGAGTTAACCCTTGAGGGCTCAGCCAATTGCTAGTTCATCATTTAGCAGTAAGGCATCCCACCCTTTGATTCCACCACCTCAACCAAACTTCACAATCATCATCGCTGTGTACAGTATTAAATTGTTTGTTTAAAGCTTATATTGTATGTGTGTGTATATGTGTGTGTGTGTGTGTGTGCGTGTGTGTATATATATATATATAGTCTTTTGTCTGGCAAAAAAAAAAAAATTCCCTGGAACCAAACCCCGCCATTTACATTAGTTCTTGTGGGGAAACTGGATTCGCTTAACATCATTTCGCTTAAAGTTGCATTTTTCAGGAACATACCTACCACATTAAGTGAGGAGTTACTGTATGAGTGGAGGTGATTTGGGAAACTTAATGTAAATTTGAAAAGGATTATCAAACAGTGCCTTTCAAAGGGTCTGATCCAAAGACTACTGAAGAAAGTGATTGTCTTCCTTTTATTTCAGTGGCCTTTGAATCAGGGTCAAAGTGAGCCTGCTCCACAAATACCTGGTAGGTAACGTGGTGCTGGCTTCTCCTCCTTATTTCTAGCTGCTTTTACAGCTGGTAGGCTTTTTATTTCAAAGGAGACCTGGATTCCTCTTAAAGCAGTTGGAAACAAGCAAAAAGAGTTTACCTCCAGTAGGGTTCATAGCTACTTAAGAGAGGGGGAGGAAACACTGATTGATAATCATGGGGGTCACACACATATCTAGGGAGACAGAAATAGAACCAGTCTTCAGGGCCTGAAGTCATTGATAAACTGTCCAGGAGCAGAAAACCGCTCTATTGGATAGTATGCCCGGGGGACCAAGGAGAGAGGGAAATAAAGGGGTTGAGAAATATTATGGGGAAGAGGGAGGAATGGATAGGGAGAAGGAGATGATGAGATGAAAAGTAAATGGTTTGATTAACATTTTTCCAAAAGGGCAAAACATTTATCACATTCAAAACAATGAGAAATGCATACACTCTTCCCTAATATAACTGTTCCATGTAAGCATTTGCTTCAGTTGACATACATACATATAGTACAAATGGTAGATGACATGTCCACTAAAATATCTTTTTGTTAAGATTTGATCCAAGTTAGGAAAAAGTATGAGACACCCTAGCCTAGATATTATCTAAAGGAAGAAGGTAAACTGAGGAGAACTGGAGACAGTAACTTCTGTGCAGTGCTGAGAGAGATTAGAATTTGACTAGGATGGATCAAATGTGTGACTAGGGCCCCAGTTCTTTGCCACTGATGTGAATGGGACCATTGATAAGCATTTTGGATAAATGTTTAATGAATAAACTTTTTTTGTGGTTGAATTAATCTCATCTTAAGTAATATTAAGAATCCAATTTAAAGCAAAAAAAGGAAGAGAATTCATCGTTAAAGGTATAAAATTCATGATGCTGTAATTTCACTTCCTCATCCCACACAACTATGCCATCCCTCCTTACTTTGGGCCCAACTTTCTGCAAAATAGTCAAATCTGATATTTTGACAGCCCACCAAAAATGTGCACTTATCATTATACATTACTCGTCTCATCAGATGTCTCCTAGAGGTCTGAAATGCTAATCCTGGCACTGTAGCTGGAGGGCTTTATAACTTACTTACTGTCAGAAATAATAGGGAAAGCAGAATCAGATGAATTTCTAGCCACCTTCAGCTGAAGTATTAAAACTAATCACACATCTGGTGGAAAAGACAGCGAGGAATAAACTAACAAGGGAGAAGTTTGGATGAAGAACAGGAGACAGAAAAATTGGCACATAGTGGCAGAGATATAGAATGAAATAAAAATGGTAATGAGAGACAGAATAGAGCGATGATGACAGACATGTAAATGTAAGGAGAATAAGAAAACAATTAACTGGAAGAAAGTAACTGAATTTAATGTGAGAGACAGAGAATTTTACTTTTATATAGCACCTTTCATACAATACATAAATAACTGCACCACTGAAATGCAGCTACTTCTGGGACAGAAGGTATTATCAAGGCACACAACAACCAGAACAAAAGGAGGGAGAGGAGAAGGGGAAACTTTCTGCTGACTTGGATTGTGACCTCTTTTTGGATTCTGACTTATGCTGCCTACAAGAAATTCAGCAAATTCATCTGGAGAATAAACCTTCGATGAAAAAGAACTCTGCCTTAAAATAAGAGGTTTTTCTTGTTGGTCTCTAATAAGGGTTCTGGTTTATTATTATATTACAGTAAACTTCTACAGTTCCCTTACTTTTAAACTATTTCTCATCACTCAAATAGTCTAATCTATCTTTGAGTGCTGTTAAACTCCATCTGGCAGCCATATCTGGATATGTTTCTCTAGTACAGGAATCCTAAGTCTTGCACACTCTAGTGTAAAAAGGTTTTAATAAGGATGGTTGCATGTCTTCTCACCTATTTGTGACTCTTCACATTCTTTGGATTTGGCTCTTATGCCTACATAACTCATGAAACCATGGTTTGACCCCTTAGGAAAATGCATCTTACTGCATTTATCCATAAAGATTGCAGTTTTTATTGGCTTAATCATTGGTTAGAATAGGCAGTGAAATCTGTCCTGATAACTGGCCTTACTTTAATTTTAAAAAGAGCACTTTCAGGTCATCTCTAAACTGTCATTTTTAGGCCAATAGACTGTAATATTTTGATATAAATCAACAAACTTACTTTCATACGAGATTGGTTTTTTTTGAAGTACAAGCAGGTTTATTGAATCCTTCTTGTGCTGTGCTATTCAGCAAACCTTAGGCATGTTCTGTAGTTGTCAATATTAGTGTCCACAGGCCCTGTTGTATGCCGTTTCTATTTCTAGGTGGAATATGATAAATGTGTTGTCTCAGGGCACATTTATATAGTAACTGTAACTCTGGGACTCTAAAGGTAGGCACTGTGTCTTTAAAGAGCCCATTCCCAAAATAAAATGGCTTTAGTCAGTATCTTCAGTCTCCACTGTTACATTCCTCCTTAACAAGGTTCACTGAATGAGTGCATCTCATCCACATACAGTGATATCTGGGAATAAACAGAAAATGTATCCCATATGTATTGTAAAATGCTATCCTAAAACAGAAGAGTGGAGGAATGACTTTCATTCATAGTGGTTTCATTTGAATCTCTTCCTTGGGAAAGTTTCTCTTTCATACATCCTGTGTTGTGATTGTAGTTGAGGATTGGTCTGCTCCATAGTTAGGGAAACAAAGGAATGTTGCGGTATTACACAGCCACAACACAGGAAGATAACTATAGAGGGCGAGGAAACAGTAAAGACAGGGAAAATAAGGACATCTCTGCATAATTAAGAAGTAGTGAGCAGCACTTTCATAGTTAAGGTTGCAACCAGTGTTCCATGTATAAAACTTACTGTAACCCTCCTTCTAACTTTTTAAGTCAAGGTGATAGTGATCTGAATTGTGTGTTTTCAGAAGTGTAGCATCAGAATTGGGTTTATGGCAAAGAGTAGAAAAAAATGACTTTCACAATGGAAAAAAAGAACCCCATGATATATGAATGCTGGTTGGTTGAAAACGTTTGGAAACTCATTCTAATGTACTTTATAATGCACTGTAATGTATGCTGTGATTTCTTGTCACAGATTTCATCATTAAAAATTTTATTTCTTTAAGTTATTTGTGTTTCTACATCAGTGATACTATTGTATATTTGTTGACAAATGAGATTGTCATCTCCAGATTTAGATTACACATCTTTTGGCCTTTAAAAGTCTAGATGAAAACGATATATAGGTGACTATAGTTTGGATTCTGCAGAGCCTGAAGATTAATATAGTTGAATAGTGTATAGAAGGTGCTTAGGATACATAGTATCAATGGTGTCTGTAGGTCATATAGGGTCCATCACTTAGTCTTTATCCCAGCTTTTGATAACATTCAAAAACATTGTAAAATACTTTACAAAAATAAGAAATTAAATAACAAAAACTTTATTATAGTTAAGGTTGCAGTGTGCAATTCAAGACGAGGCATACAATTAAACACTTCCTTAAGAAAGCTCAAAACATTAAAAAATATGGAAATAGCAAGCTAAAGTTTAAAAAGTGATAAAAATCTTAATAGCTACTATGTTCCCACAGACTATTAAAGAGACAAATTATTAATCACTGCAAGTCAAAAAACTTGGATTCTGCCTCTGTAACAAAATATTCAGAATGACTAAAAAGTAGAAATTAACCTTTATCTGTTTATCTCATAACTTCCCTCAGAATTGTACCTAAAAACTTTAATACCATATCTTATTCATACAACCATAAGCAACTCACAAAATCAAAAATACTTTAGCAACTCAAGAACATATGAATACCAGATATATCATTTTAGGTTTCTCTGTCGCTGTAGTATGTAAGCACATCCAGATAGCATTCTTTCTTTACTAAGCAAAATAATTCAATGTACCCGTAATTAGACTAATATCATTAGAGACAACATCTACTGTCTGAACATACAGTAAACATCACTGTTATGCCAGATGAAAAAAACTATGTCTAGTACATTAAAACGGGAGCTATTTATGTCACAACTTGATACTCCAAAACAAATAGTACACACCAGTGTTCAGTTATCCAAATGAATGATGTTTAAAATGTACATAAGGGACCTGTCAAATTCCCAATAAAGTCAAAGAAAAGACTAGCATTAACTTCAATGGACGTTAAATCAGGCCGTAAACTAGTAAAGCAAATCCAGGGGTAGGGCAAAGGTCATATGAATGCTGGTGATTTAGAAGTTTTGTGTGTGGATAAAATGAGTGATAAGGTTGGTATCAGAATTGTTTGTGTAATCATAGCAGCCTTAAATTAAACATACTGATATTTAGTTGTTTTTTAATTTAATTTAGATAGTGTGCCCATGTGAAAAAATACAAACAGGAAAAGGGGCAAATTTTGCTCTTGTGGATGTTGATTTCAGTTTTATATTGCACCTCTGGCTATGAACAAAATTTGCCTCCAAGAATACAATTTCAGTATAATACTACTGAACCAAATAAAGCGTCAGTAAAAACGGGGTAAAATGGATCTAGAAATATGAAATAGTGCTGTAGGGGGGAAAACGTTGGGTCTTGGTTATGTAATATAGGTTCTGAAACAACTCAGTTTCCTCCTTCCTCCAGATGATTCTGAACACTGCTCTGAGAACATTTCAACACGAGATGCTTTGGGGAATAAAGAAATCATTCTGTCTGTCCCCACATCTGTTTCGTGGTAGAGACCATGTAGCAAAGTTGAAAGATCAGAAATTATTTGGAAAAAATTATGTAGCCTTTTTGTGTTGCTTTTCAAATAATAACAGTCATAATCCTGTGGAAAACTGTAGGAAGTGTCAGAATTGACAGCAGGTATGTGTTTTCTGCACTTGTGCTCCAGATTTCTGGCTCATTATTTCCATAGCATTGCTTTTTTTTTTCTAGTCATTGAAAATCCCCTTCTCATTGAACATCCTCAGGCTTCTGAATTTGGTCCCTGTCTCTTGTGAAGAACTGATTGATTGAGGGTGATGAAACAGCTATGATTGTGGGAGGGAAGATGAGAGAGAGAGAGAGTATGTGTATATAGAAAATTGGCAGAGTAGATAAGTGGAAGGAGAAACCTTTATATAAGAAAGAGAAGTGGGAAATGCACACACATGGAAAAGAAACCCAGAGCTGATTAGTAGTAACATCACAAGATGTGGGGACAATGAAAACTGCCAGGATAATTGCATACCTTTGGGCAGTAAGGGCATGAGACCAAGGTCCAAGTGTATTCAGCCACCCACACCAGAGGAGTCATACTATATAAGCTTATTTCTTGAAGTGCTTTTCTTTTTTATTTTTTTTTTTTTTGTAATCAAGTATTTTTAAATATAATGAGGACAAAGTCCCATATGGGAAGTTGTAATGGGTTTTGGTCAATTATAATCAGGTGTTGGTCAGATTTATTATTTTATAAATATTGTATCTATTTTTTAGATCTACAGAGAAAGAAAAAGCACCTGTTAATAAGTTACAACAAAAACTCCCGTTCAGCCAAAACAATGCTTGTATCCCCTCACAGTCTGTTTACCTGTTCAGGTATTGTTACTGTATTAGTATAAAATTTAAACAGGCTATACAATTTTGCCTTTTCTTATCAGAGCATCTTTTTATTAATCAGTGAAGAACATGCTTACCCATGGAGCGTTTGGTTACAAATCAGTCCAGAATATTTTTTTTAAACTGCATGGCGTTTTTTCTGTTTATTGTTGACATGTTTTATAAATGTAATAACTCACTATGAGTTTGTTACAATAGTGGTTATAGTGTAATTGTATAATCAGGAAAGTAACTATGTAAAAATGCCACTTTCTTACTCAACTGGTCTTCCTGTGCGTTCAAGTCACATCTGTTGGATTTACTGAAAAAAAATTATTTATTCCTATTACTACTTCAGAAGCCATGCAGCTAAGAGAAAATGAACTAGGTTCTATTCTGCCTCAATCATCAACAAAACAGTCAATTGCATTCTGATTCCAGAGCCAAGTTTTTTCTCTGTTACAACCTTACAATCCCATTGACTTCAAATACGGTATTATTGATCCTGGAGACAACTCAGAGGGAAAAGAACACTTTATTTTTAGATCTCAGGGTGTTCTTGTGATGCTGACAATCAAAAGATGTGCTTACTGACCTGACCTGTAAATTGAGCAAATTTGACTTGGAAATCATTGAGAGAGTGCACTGAAACTATAATTTTTACAGATTCACTTTTCTGCTTATAGGACTTATATACACTTCATCATGTAGTTAAAAAAGTGAATCTCTAAAATGACATTTTGTATGTTTCAGTATTTGGTCAGTCTCACAGATTTTGAAATTAAATATGTTCAGTATCAGTTGTCAGGACTATTGGCCAATTTTTAGCTAATCTGGCTGATAACCCATGAAATTGTTTCTTATACATAGGCTTCCACTGATCTGGATATCATGATCTAGACCTGCTCTTTCTAGCATGGAGGCAATCTGAGTTTTGTTTCCTTCCCTCCTCCTTTGAATTCCAAGTAATGCTGTTGGATTGCTGCAACACCACTTTCTGACCCAGGTTTACTCTGCCTCCCTCAGAGAGAACAGCTTCAGGCTTGCTGCTATTCACAGCAGAAAGCTTTAGTATGATAATTTTCTATCACAAACCATTGGGAATGTCAGACGAGTCACATATCAGTAGTTGCAACTTGTTATCTTTCATTTTAAGGCAGCCTGAGGATCCTGTATATTTGAATATACATGGTTTCCAACTCCCTCAGAGTATAAGTAATGCAGTGGAGCCTTGCCCTGCATTTTACTACACCTTCCACTGACTTCTCTCAGCAGTGCAGCAGAGGTGTCTAGCCTATGCCAGCAGATCAGCTCCCTCTGTATGTGAGTGTGTCCCCTAGCTCAGCCTGCCATTATACTACACTTTTCACTGACTTCCTTCAACAACTCAAAGTGGCCTATATCACCAACTTGCTAATGTCAGTAGGCCTGCATTTCTTCTGGCTCAGAGTATGTCATTGTGATTTAGCCCCGTCTGCCACTGGCATTCCTTAGGCACGCAGCAAAGTGGTCTACATGTACCGCTGGCCTACCTCAGACAGCAGACCATCCAAATATATGGAAGGTGTAGGAAAAAGTGTGCCTAATTTTTTTTCTTCTCTCAAGCTCCTCAGTTTGTGTGCCAGGATATCCAAGCCTAGGTTGCCACCTCATTGGTCCCACTGGCAGTTCTTCACAAATCAAAGCAGTAGAGTGTGGTTTAGTAGCTCATAGTAGTGGACAATCTAAATATAATTCTGCAATGAAAAGGTTGACACAATGAGTTGCCAAAAGTGACATAGCTATAAAGTCACTACAGAAATCCTATTACACGTTTTCACACACCAGTATTTATACCACTCTTGGTAGTCTCCCATTTCATACTTCACTTTGGTGGAGGATATTCCTCCATCCCTTCATGTTGGTCCTGAGCTAACAAATAACAGTAGAAGCAGCAGAGTTTTCAAACCACCTTAAAGGTTTTTGAGCTCTGAGTTAATGAGAAGCTCCTTGAAACCGGATTCCAGATCTTGAATTGGCCACAGTGGCCCTCAAGTGGAAAATTGTGGCATAATTTCAATACCTGAAGCCTAGATGGTCCCTCTGGAACATAAACACAACCATTACGACAGAAGAGGCCATTCTGTAGTTGGAACTCAATCATTTTGGGTACCCTCATAGTTCAGGATCTGGCAGATTTGGGTTGCAAATGAGTCATTGGTGAGTAGAAGTGGATGGAGGACATCAGACAGCTGTCAGTTGTCCCATTGACATAGTTGAACATCTTGAGCATAGTAACAGAATATTCATCTTTGTGAGATAGGGTATCTGCCTTGCTGTTTCTTGTCCCCTGTTGATAAATTACAACAAAGTCGAAGTCAGCGAGGAAGAAAGAGCATCAGATCTGTCATTGGTTAAGGCATCTTGCAGTCTGTATGTACTCCAGGTTCTTGTCATCCATTAGGACTTGAACCAGGAACTAGGATCCTTCTAGGAGGTAGCCCCACTCCTCAAAATCCACCTCGATAGCCAGTAGCTCCTTGTTCTAAACATTGTAATTTTTTTCTGCTGGGATTAGCTTCCAAGAATAAATAGGCACAGGGTGGAGTTGGTTGTGGGGCCCCTCCTATTGAGTTAGTATTGCACTTATGGCAAAATTTGAGGCATACAGCTGGCCTGCAGTAGGACACCTGATTGGCTATACTGCCTGATTGGTTAGAAGTCATCAGACCATCTCTTTAACCCCAAAGGAGCAGTAGTTCAGCAACTGCTGAAAGCATTCACTCACGGCTGTGATAACCCCTACTCTGCTTGTTCCAAGTCATGTTCCTGCTTTGTTTCATCCTTGTCCCAGCCCTGTTCCTGCCTCAGATTCAGCCCTGCTCCTACCTTGACCCCAACCTTGCCTTACTCCAGATAACCCGGCTCTGACCTTCAGCTCTGATTTCTGATTTCGGCTCTGAACTTTGGCTGTGGCATTTGGCCTGTTACTCCAGCTCTGATCCTGAGCTCCTATTCCTGGCTACCAACTGTTGCTCTAACCACAAGGCCTGACCACTGCTCCAACCACTGCCAGCCCCCTTACTATCTTTTTACTCGTTAAGTGGACGCCTCACCGTATTTGTCTGTCTCCTTTAGAGATACAACTACCTTGGATAACAGTAAGAAAGTTGGATCAGTCTATTTCTTTCCCAACTGTTATTAGAAAAACATTTTTTGGATGTGAAATGGGTTTTAAAATCTCTCAGCACTTGATCAAAGAGTGGAGAAAGTTAGATGCCTTATTTTATCTTCATAGGAGTATTGAAAAATTCTTCAAGGTCCCCATTACGTTAGCTCTCAAAAATCAAATTAAGATTAAGTGTGCAAAGCATCCAATAAGTCCCATCCTGGGAGCATCAAAGTTTATTCTGTTAAGGGTGCCTCAGGGTATGTCTACACCGTAATCAGACACCCTGCCAGGTGACTCAGGGTTGCCGGGGTCGGGCTGCGGGGCTGTTTAATTGTGGTGTAGACGTTCAGGTTTGGGCTGCAGCTGGTAGGGTCTTAGAGCCAGGGCTTCAGTCCGGTCCCAAATGTCTACACTGCTGTTAAACAGCCCCTTCATCTGAGCTGAGTCAGTTGGCATGGGCCAGCCACAGGTTTTTAATTGCAGTATAGACATACCCTCAGATTCTTGGGATGAAAGGATTTAACAGTGTGGCCACTTAAGATTTGTGGTTATTTCCCCAAGTTCTATTAGACTCACATTCTCTCCTCAACTTATGCAGCCCTTGCTCTTTTGGCTTACCTCAACCTAAACTAAACAAGCAAATAATAAAGTTAATATTACAAAAACTAAATGAATAAAATACATTATTTATTTTTGTTTTACCTGTAGGGATTTACATTGACTTGTATTTAATGTGTCTTCCCTCTTTAGGAATTGTCTTTTACTGCTTGCTACTTACCATAAGATCCATTGGCCTGGAGTGTAGCTCATGTATGAGAAAGAGAAAATTAATTTACTTAACCTGTCATTTTTATTTCTCATAATGGAAGGGAAGCACTGGTCTGGGCAAACCCTCCTTTTACATTAAAAGGTTATTGATAAAATTGAGTTTGTAGATGTAGTTCCGTTAATTCTACTAATTGTGCCATCTACAGTGATGTTAATGTTTTCTGCCTAGTTTATATAGTTTTAGCATTAGAATTAATCTCCCTGGGTCAGAATGCAGAGCTATAGCAGCCCAATACATGAAACCTGAACTCAAAGGAGGAAAGAAAACAGTCTAAGATGACTCTATTGGAGTGGAATGAACAGGTCTAGCCCATGAGTAATGTCTAGAGCTCTTGGTGCCTTCCAATATAAGAAATAAAAATTACAGATGAGGGAACTAATTTTCTTGTTCTTTCTTATTTCTGCTACCTGTATCCAAATGCAGTGAGACTTTATATGGTATCTGAACAAAGCTGTCTTCAAATGTAGTATTTGTCAAATAGATCTCTCAACAGTACAACTTTTTCATTCGTATTGAAAGAGGCTAATCTGTATCAGCTAATATCACTTTCATCTTTTAGATTAAATTAATCAATCAGATGTTTGTTCTTGTCACACTTGTTTAGCAATCCACTTTCAATATATATATGAACAATTATAAAACTGGTTTGTCTGCATGCTTCTGTTGGTTTGTTATTATTTAGAAATGTCACTAAAATGATCATAAGTAGTAGCCTTTGAAATGCAAGGGGTACAGGAAGTAGGGCTTTGAAATGTTCTTTCCCTTATTTTAGAGTTCCTCCTCTTTTAATTTTAATGTATCTTCCTTCTTCACATGCTGCTTTTATGACACATTGGGCATAGTTTTTTTTTAAGTGAATGACAACTGTGATTTAATTGGGGATTGGTCCTGCTTTGAGCAGGAGATTGGACTAGATGACCTCCTGAGGTCCCTTCCAACCCTGATATGCTGTGATTCTAGAAGTGATGCTGCTGTTAACACCTTCTCCTTGGAAACTGTGCAATACATCCACAGTATTCTCAATATCCAATCATAATAGGAAGACAAATGGGATTCCCAAATACCAATGAAAATTAAAAGAATAGCAGTAACAGAAGAAATCAAATCCAAGAAACTTTAAAGGAAATTTTTCCATATCTCTCCCCTTTTCTGATTTTGTCTAAAAGTAATTGCAAAAAAGGAGATAAATAATTATCTCATCTGATGATTTTTAGCAATAGATATTCAACAGTATTGCTTCAATGCTTATTAGGACTTGCAAAGATTTTAGTTGGCTTCAGAGTTGTGCATTCAAGGGCTATAGGTTTTATTGGAACTTTGTCTACCCTAAATGAAAAGATGTTCCAAAAGCTGAAAGGCTTTGTTCTTGCAGTTCCTGTATGTTGCCTATTCTACACACTACAGCCATCCAAGCTCTTTCCAAGTTTTGTTTTTTTCCTGTTGGTTGCAACATTTGGGATGAAATCTTTAGCTCAGTCCTGATCCAGACAATACAGGAATCCACAATTGTTATAGCTTCACCATTTCAGTTTGTTCCTCCAATTTCATCCCATAATTTGGAAATTTCCCAGAAGTCGCTGCTTTTAGCCTCAGTGCTTATCCTTATGAATTAGGTACTTCAGCAGTCCCATTGTGCTTTGGTTCCACCACAGTTGTAAAGCATGCTGTATATGGATCTGCAAAAATAGTCCAGTCAAAAAACAATGTTGCTGTGTTAAACAGTAGAAAAGACAAGTGCGGTGATCAACAATTTCATGCACTCATTATCTTTGCAACAGTTTCTTTGCTTAGTGTTATACCTATCGTATATGTATGCTTGCTGAATAGATGAGTAAAGTTAGGGGACTAGATAGCCAAAGAGAAAAAGGATGCTCACTTCTTATTGTGATATTAATTTTTTTAATGGATGATAAATGTGGAGGCTTCTGAATTTATATCTCTCTTAAATTATCAGCTTTTAGCCTGAGAGAGAGAGATGTGATTCTTTCACTGTAAGAAAGCTATACAGGCAGTAGGTCAAAAATAAATTGTTAAAAAAAAATATGTGAAAAACTTACTTTTTTCCCCACCATGTTGTTCTCACAGCTCAACTCATCTCACATGCTGCATTTCTCCACTCCGAGAATTTCAAGTCCCATCCTCCGCACACTGAGCCCTTTTGCCCATCTGTCCTCCCACTTGGACCCTAAGAAAGAGGCTGGGTTACCCAGGAGTCAATCAGCAGAGAGCCATTCCTCCTCTTCCCGCTCAACTGGCCGTAGGCAGCTTCCTGTCATTCCCAGTGGCAACAAGTTTCCCCCTGTCATTCGCATCTCAAAAGCACAACTCCAACAGGTGAATAAGTCTTCGTCTTCATAAAAGCAACTGCACTGTATCAGTCATTTGCTAAGTTGTAAGGTTCATAGCTGCTTTGCAAAGCACAGTAATATGGAGGTGCTAATCGTGCTGCTATAAAATACCTCTTGTGAAAGCATATTGAGAAGATCTATTAAAGGAGCACTCAGTGTACTTCATCAAAGAACAGAGTCAGAAACATTTCCTGAGAAAGATAAGTTATTACCACCTAAAGAGGTAAGAATAGAGTCAGAAATACTTGCTAGTCTTTCAGAGGACAGGACAGTTAGAAACACCTAGTGGTTATTTCTTCTTGAGAGGATATAGGCAAGATCACTTAGGGATCTGTTGTTTGGGAAGTCATGATCAGGGGCTCCTGTAGATCTGCTGTTACTGGTGAGGATAGATTCAGGTTCCTCCAAGGAATTTTCAGTGGGAAAAGATGGGCGCATAAATCAAGAAGTGGATTCTTGGTTTAAAAAATAAAATCAGGAACTCTCCATTTGTGAAGATGGGGTCATTTAGGAACATCTGATGAATTGTGGGGGAGGAATATATAATTTGGCCCTCCTGGAAGGCTTTCAGTGGAGAAAAATAGGATCAGGAACCACCAGTGTGCTTTCTTTGGGTATCTGTAACACTTAATAATCTAAAAACGTTCCATTGCTTCCAATGGATAAAATAATGTTGGGAACAATCAATAAGAACTGCTAATGGCAAAGTTAATAGGGAAATTTATGTCCTTGTGCTGTGCTATGTCCAATTTTTGGAGCTTCTTTCCAGTAAGAAAAAGATTAGCCGTCAGATTATACTTTGTGTCTCATAATTTATGTTGTGGTTACAAAGATGGTATTTGAGATTTGCTGAGCAGCTTCAGCTTGCAATGACTATTAAAGCAGTGTGACATAACACTGATTACACATAGATCCAAACATCTCATCATTCACCATTACACCATAAATGTTTAATCTAGACTAAAAATAATTCCACATTGTCTTCTGTTTTCTGCATATGCATATGTATTATTATAAATATCATATATCTAATGTTTATTTTTTTCTATAAAGCATGCACAAATATATTGATTTGTTTTAATGGCTAGCTTCTCTCATTAGTTTAATAGGATCGATGGCTGGTGATAACAAGACAAACAGTGCTGTAGGTATAATTATGTCAGAATTTTGTCAGCTAATCCAATAATCAGTGTTTTCTCTCCAGCACCAAGCTTTTTTTCATCTTCATATAGAATGCTAGCCCCTCTTCCCATCTGGACCCCAGGTGCTTGGAAATGGGTAAATGTGCTGTCAGTTAGAAAGTGCCAGGTACCAGATACCTGGTATTGTGAAACTCATGGGATGCCAGAATATCCAGTTCCTCATGTTAGTTGAACTGTATTTACTAGGATATGAAAATGTTAGAGAAATAAATTCATTAAAAATTATGCTTTAATGCTATAATGTTCCTTAGAGTTACTTTGTATCCTAGGATGCAGATTGGCCTAATTTTCTTAAATGTGTGTGTACAGTTTAGCTTCAGTTTTTTCCATCACAGATATAAAGTATTGCAAGTACAGTTTGCAAATTGGACAGGCTGACTCTCAGGGATCTTCACTGGCTACCAGAGTATCCAGTAGGTGGTTCTATATATTCCTTTTCCAACAGGAATGTTTGAAATTCCTGACTTAGTTGAGAGTTTAGCTTTATTCAGCTGCAGTGGGTACTACATATACACGGTGCCCTATTTTTTTTCCAGTGAGCAGGGTACCATTTACTTTATGGCTTACTGGACCTAAATTCTTATGTAATGTCTTCTGATTTCTATGATGCAGTGGAGTTAGATTCTGTGGCAAGCTTGAAGTTCTGCAGCAGCATGAAAGACATAGAAACTCATTAAACATGAGAGGTTTTCCTTCAATTAAATATTAAAAACAAATATAAAAAGAATTTTATATAACTATTTGGTGTTAAATGTATTTCCATACATTTCCTGCTGTGTAATTTACATTATGCTGTAGGATTTATAACTGATGAATTGCAGAAATCATGGAACCATGCTGTAAAGTTTAGATCCGGTGTGCTGCAGAATAAATAATGGTACAGCTGTTCCTTGAAATCAGGCAAAAGGATTTTTGTCCCTTGTTACTGATTGAGTGGGTGAGCGTTGTAGGGCTGTAACCCACCCTCTACAATTTGATTGTTGTATTAGATGAAAGAGGTTGTTGCTAACCCACCGCTCTACATATTGGTTGCTAGTGTAGTGGAAGGACTAGGCTTTCACATTCATCCACGTTTTGGATAGAGGTGCCCTCTCTCTGCCGTACATATGTGGTCATGCAGGATATGGAAGGAAATTAGATGCTTTCTGCCTTTCTGTTTTGTTCAATTTGCAGCATAAGGAAGAGCCTGGAAGCATTAGAACTGTCAGAGGGAACAAGAGATTCCTTGACCTCTTCTTGAATCCAGGCAGTGGGATCAGGCTTTTGATTAGCACACTTTCCCTGTACTGCCTGGCCAAGTGAGGGATACTTAGAATAGGGACAGATTTCTATTCAGACCCTTGCCAGCAGCAAATGCTGCAGCTGTTTCCATAACTGTTGAATCATGGAAGGCACGGGGAAATGTTATTTTCTTTAGTCTGAAAAAGGACTGTTGTGTTCACATAGTGGGCAACATTTGGAATTTTCAAATATTAAAGGATGTAGTCAACATTTGAGTTACATTTATGTTTGTAATGTTAAAGTGGAAAATATCCAGTGGATATATGCAGCTTTTTACATGCGTTTCCAAGCTCCTTGGGTCTGGATAGGGTCTAGTCACTATTTCTAGCTTAGAGACTACAAGGCAAACTCCAAGACTCAGACCACTTGTCTGACATCCTTCCTTGGGATGTGGGATGCTGTCATCCAATTGCCCTAGACCCCAAATCCAGTCTCTTACATATGCTCCCCAAGAGGTTGTGGACACCCTATGCTTCTGTTTTAACCTCATCAAGGAAAACATCACAGGAAAGCAAGGAACATTGGCTTAGCAAAGGAGTTTCTTAACCACAGTCAGTTTATTCTTCAAGCAGTTAAGAATTACAGATAGCTGAAAACACTAAGGGTATGTCTTCACTACCCGCCGGATCGGCAGGCAGCGATTGATCCAGCAGGGATCGATTTATTGCGTCTAGTCTAGACGTGGTAAATCAATCCCCGAGCGCTCTCTCGTTGACTCCTGTGCTCCAGCACCGCGAGAGGCGCAGGCAGAGTTGACGGGGGAGTTGACTCACCGCGGTGAAGACACCACGGTAAGTTGATCTTAGTACGTCGACTTCAGGTACGTTATTCATGTAGCTGAAGTTGCGTAACTTAGATCGATCTCAAAGGAGTGCTGAGCACCTACTGTTCCCATTCAAGCCAGTACAAGCTCTCACCAGTTTTTGACAACTTCTAAAACACTGAACATGGTGAGTGCCACTAGAGGGCTCAAAAACTACTTAGAGGGATACTACCCTTTCCTATACACTACAGTAGTCCTGATATTTGTATTACAGTAGGACCCAGAAGACCAAAACAGAATCAGAGCCCCTCTGTGGAAAATACAGTATAAATATTTTTGAAGACATGGGCCTGTCCCTGAAGAGCTTACAATTTAAGAAAGTTGATAGTGTCCCTTTAAACATGGAGCTTTATACATATTAGTGACCACCTGTGTTGTAATATGACTTGATCTTGCCAGTGTGGTTGGGACCTAACCATGTTATAACTATGTCAAAAAGCTATGCTCTGCCCCTGGCCTTGTATCCACAGAGGCAAAGCCATGCTACATTATAGTTGGGCCTCTAAAGTGTTTAAGCGCTGTGCATATATACACATTTTGTATTGCCGACTGGACCATATAGTAATTTACCATTGGGGTAGGAGGAACTGTGCTCTAATCACATCTCTAGAGGCTTGTGGATGGTGAGGAGAAGTTAAAAAAACAACAACAAAAATACCTTCCCATTTTGGAATTGGTGGAAGCCCTAGTGTAGACAAGACTCCTGCCTTCTGATTCATCTTCTGAAAGGGACATTGACTAAACATGGTGGTAAAAATGCAAGAAGCAGCTGAAGCCTGGTCTTTATTAGAGCTCCCACTCCTGCTAACAGTAGTTCAGCTTATTTAAAAAATACATAAACACAGAGAACATAGATAAGAGAAAAAGTTACATCTTAAGAAAGGAAAAAAGAGTATGAGAAACCCATCAATCTCAACAAGCTCCTAAAGATTGTGTCACTTCATCAGAGGATCACTTTCAAAGGAGACTTGATCTAGATTCTTAATTTTCACCTGTAGTTTTGTGTGTACAATAGTTTTAATGTTACAACACACAGAATTTGTATGCAAACTGCATTTGCAAATATCCTGAGATCTGCTTAATTTATGCCTGCAAATGCTGTTTCTGTTCACAAATTCTCCCTTTTTGAGGCACAAAGTAGTTGTGAGCAACAAGTGTAAACTTAATGCCAGTCCTACAACTGAATCCATGAGAGTGTATCACTTTGCAGAGCCCCATTTAATTTAATAGTGCTCAATACAGATGAATGGGCCTGCTATCTGATTGCAGGATTTGGGGCCTTACATACCTTTTTTTGGAGGGGGGTTAAGTTTTGGCCCTTAATGTTTTGCAGCTGAAGGTCCATATTTTACATTTTTATAGCACACACAGTTAAAACAAAAATAGATGTGTAGAGGAGCAATAACTTAAAAATTAAAAATGAACTCAAACTATAACTTATGAGCACCAAAATGTTGGGGTGTTTAATATCTGAACCGGGATCTGAAGTTTGGAAATGGCTTCTAACTTTATATTTTACCTGACCACATCTCCAGATCTGAAAAATCTTAGACCTTTTGGAAGGCATTCAAAATCCAGCCCCAAGTTTGCTGATGAAACCAGCACTGTTAATGTATAAAAGCAGTTTTCGTGTAATTGAGTGCCTGGATATGTGTGCACTCTCATGACAGAGAAAAACTAGAGTTACAGTAACTCCTCACTTAAAGTCCTCTCAGTTAATGTTGTTTCGTTGTTAAGTTGCTGATCAATTAGAGAACATGCTCATTTAAAATTGTGCAATGCTCCCTTATAACGTTGTTTGGCAGTCGCCTGCTTTGTTCACTGCTTGCAGAAAGAGCCGCGGTTGGAGCTAGCTGGTGGGGGCTTGGAAGCCCCCCATCAGCTCCCCGCTCCCCTGAGTTCCCTGTGTGGCAGCTGCCCAGCAGGCTATCAGTTGCCGGCTATCAATTTCCCTCCCCCCACTGCCATGTGCTGCTCCTGCCCTCTGTCTTGGAGGTGCTCCCGGGAGCCTGTGCCGGGGGGGGGGGGGTGGCAGGGAGGGAAGAGGGGGGCTAATGTCAGGGTGTCCCCCTCTCCCCTGCTCCTGCACCCTGCTTACCCCATCTCCATAGAGCAGGGGGGCACATGACAGGGCTCATGATGGAGGGAGCTTGCTAGTAACAGTTGCTGTTTCAACTTATTGATCTACTTAAAAAGGCAATGTACTTAGAGTGAGGTCAGCGTACTTAAAGGGGCAATGCACATCTCTCCCCCTCTCTCACACACAGGATGTGTGTCTCTGTCTGCCATGCTGTCTCCCCTCCCTCTATCTGTGCTGCCTTGTAGAGTGTGAGGCTACATTAACAACAATGTGTTAACCCTTGAGGGCTCAGCTGAGTGCTAGTTCATCATTTAGCACTAAGGCATTCCCTGGGAAATATCCCACCCTCTTCCACCCTCTGACTCCACCACCTCAACCAAGCTTCACAATCATCATTGCTGTGTACAATATTAAATTGTTTAAAACTTATACTGTACATATATATATAATATAGTCTTTTGTCTGGTGAAAAAAGTTTCCCTGGAACCTAACCCCCCCATTTACATTAATTCTTATGGGGAAATTGGATTCGCTTAACATCGTTTCACTTGAAGTCACATTTTTCAGGAATATAACTACAACATTAAGCGAGGAGTTATTGTAATGGGATCCCTCTCTGGGTTTAAAAAACAGAACAGTTAATTTTTTTAATCTTCCAAAACAGATATCCAGTTTGGAAAAGTGCAGCTCTTTTAAATGAGCTATAGTATACCCTTGGAAAGGAAAATCAGAACTTTTCTAAATAGTGTTATCTTATGCTTTTAATGTTTCTGATAATTATACATTTCTCTGCTGGAGAAGGAACTAATAAATTGCTTAACTTCAGAGGTATATTTTGTATATAATGAAACCATCTTGGAACTAAGGAAAAAACTATATATAGATACACTCCACATTCACTGCAATTAGTACTCAACTTGTTTAAGATAAAAATTCAGCTATATAAGTAATATGTGTTTTAAGCAAACTAGCACCAATGATTTCTCATTTAAAGTAAAGCAAACCTTTTAATTTCAAATTGACAGTGTCTTCTATTTCAGCTATAAAGCCTCTGTGTGTGATTGAGTTAAAATATATTATTTTATAATTTTCAGTGTCTTATTTTACTTGGGTTGCTTCTTAATTAGAAAGGCACAGTATGTAGGTAAGAGTTATGAAAAACCTTCCTTTGGGACCTAATTAACATCTTACTGGAAGTTGTTAGCTATTCTGTAAAATCTAGATTTAGAAACACTGAATAAAATATGCTACTAAAAGTGTGATCTGCAGTTGCCTGTCAGTTGGCCTTGCAACAGAATCCAAAATCTTGTTTTATGAAGCCAGTAGATTCTAACTTTCTAGAAGGAAAAGCAATGACTTGGCCATCCTTCTGGCTATATTATAGTCTCCACCTCAGTCATTGTTACAGAAGGATGAAAGCAACCATGAGGAGAAAGGAGTTTGGTGACTATAGAGGTGAAAATGGAGAGTTGAAATTTTGAAGGTGAAAGAAGCTTAGGATACCATCTCTTCAGGCCTTTTGAAATTAGGGTCAAGTATAACCCTGGTCTTGCATATTTAGAGACATGTCCACTGCACTCAAGAAAAATATTATAATACCTGGGCTACTTTTACCATCATTCTATGACAGCAGGAGATCCTGTAATACTATTATTATAAATGCAACAGTTCTCCATTAACAGTAAATAAATGCTGTACCCATTCCATAATTTTTAATACATTTTCCAGAAAAAGATTCTAATTTTGTGAGTATCTCATGTAGTCACATTAACCGCTTGTTATAATGATGTGACAAACATTCTCTAAAAGCAGTTACTCATTTCATTTAATTTAAAGTGCATTTATATTAGGTCACACAACAAAAGCTTCCTTAACCTCAAGTTAAGATTGTACATTTGTATCAATAATTAAAGGGGGAAAGCACCTTAAAAGAACATTGCTGTTTTCAAACCACAACAACTGTAAACTCAGAAAATTTTACCTTCAGGTAAATCTATAAAAATACCCGTCCCCCCGCAGCTTCTATCACCCAATGTATTAGAAAATATGGAAATACAGAGCTATCACAAACACTCTTTACTCTGACTTTATATCCTTCCCTCCTCTCATTCTGTGATCCCTCTATGTAAGATAGAGGTATACAGAAATAGGGTGTAACCTGGCAGAAGGGAGAAATCAGTTGCTTAGAATAGCATGTTCCTCTCTCCAAACAGATGTGACTGAGGCTAGATAAACCTACAGTTTAAAGTTACTTCTGCTCTGAGTAACATTAATTTACGGAAAAAGAAAAGGAGTACTTGTGGCACCTTCGAGACTAACAAATTTATTTGAGCATAAGCTTTCGTGAGCTACAGCTCACTTCCTCGGATGCATCCGACGAAGTGAGCTGTAGCTCACGAAAGCTTATGCTCAAATAAATTGGTTAGTCTCTAAGATGCCACAAGTACTCTTTTTCTTTTTGCGAATACAGACTAACACGGCTGCTACTCTGAAACCTGTCATTAATTTACGGGACACAGCATTTGAAATCTCAACAGAGGAGTGACGTGCAGCTGGGATGGAGCAGCCAATTCCAGCATAGCTACTGTGCCAGCAGTGTTGACAGTGCTATATAGTTTCAGTGGTGAAAAACACAGAGTTAAGTTTACCTGGTGACACCACATGCCCTTCCTTAACTCTGCCCCCCGGAGTTGGCAAGAGCCAGGGAAATTGTCTGCATGCACTCCAGTTTCTTTCAGTGTTTTAAGTGTAGATGTTGAGAACAGTGGAGGCAATAGGTGGGACAGATTGATAGAAGTGTGTTTGTGATACAAGGAGATCTGGGGATAGTTTGAGGAGCTTCACAGAGCTGTGATTATGGCAGCGGTTCTCAAACTGTGGGTCTCGACCCCATTTTAATGGGGTTGCCAGGGCTGGCTTAGACTTGCTGGGGCCGAGGGCCAAAGCCAAAGCCCGAGGGCTTCAGCCCTGGGTGGTGGGGCTAAGGTTTACAGGCCCCCTGCATGGGGCTGAAGCTCTTGGACTTTGGCTTCAGCCCCCCAGCCTGGGGCAATGGGGCTTTGGCTTTGGAACCCGCACCACCCGGGGTGGCGGGGCTTCGGCGGGCTCAGGCCTAGGTCACCCCTCCTGGGGTCTTGTAGTAATTATTGTTGTCAGAAGGGGGTTGTGGTGCAATGAAGTTTGAGAACCTCTGGATTATGGTATGGGAAGATCTGGGTCTGAGTCCCACCATGTGTGTTGTCAAAAGAAAGATGTGCATGTGTACCTTGAGGTTCCCAGTCTGCATCATTTCAGTACAGAATTGTGTACTTTGTGTCACTAGCAGAGCACCGGGGTCTTCTTGCTAAGGGTATTGTCAGAAGTAAGGTGGGACATGAGAGCAGTCAGTGGATTAAATGATGGGTAGGGGAAAGTATAGCCAGGTGGAACCCTGTGTGCAAGTGTGAAGAGGTTGTAAAAGGGTTTGAAGTGGTAAATTTTACAAGTATGGTGTTGGAGCTCCAGGCTTAGTGTTTGAGCTTAAGGCAAGCACAAGTAGCACCTGTCTATTACAGTAAAAAGGCAAAGTGCAAATGTGTGTGTTATGGCTATTGTGTATTGCTCAGAGAGGGCAGCGTTAAGGTTGTGTGGGCATTTATCTTAATTCTGAATTTCCTGGTTTTCAGAAGTTTAAGTTGCTGAACTTAGATGTTGTGGAAGGGCATGAGCTATCATTGGGCAACCTTAACTCCATGTTAACAAAGTTTTTTGCCATTTAATTTCCTCGTTTTTTAAAACAGAGAAATATTTGTTGGTGGGAGTTAGTGATCATTTAGGCAGTTGTAGTTCTCACCTAGGCTTGCAGTTGATACGCTACTGTGGCTAGATAATAATCAAAAGACCTAGGCTGCATCTACATTGTGGAGACTATACCACAGGGGTGGGCAAACGTTTTGGCCCGAGGGCCACATCTGGGTATGGAAATTGTATGGTGGGCCATGAATGCTCACAAAATTGGGGTTGGGGTACAGAAGGGGATGAGGGTTCTGGCTGGGGGTGCAGGCTCCAGAGTAGGGCCAGAAATGAGTTCAGGGTGCAGGAAGGGGCTCTGGGCTAGGGCAGAGGGGATAGGGTGGGGGGAGGGGGGGTGAGGGCTCCAGCTGGGGGTGCAGGCTCTGGGGTGGGGCTGGGGATGAGGGGTTTGGGGTGTAGGAGGGTGCTCTGGGCTGGGACTGAGGGGTTCGGAGTGTGGGAGGGGGATGAGGGCTGGGGCAGGGGATGAGGCATGGGAGGGTGTCTCAGGGGTGCAGGCTACGGGCGGCGCTTACCGCAAGCGGCTCCCGGAAGCAGTGGTTTGTCCCCCCTCCAGCTCCTACATGAAAGTGCAGCCAGGCGGCTCTGCTGTGCACTGCCCCATCCACAGGCACTGCCCCTGCAACTCCCATTGACCACGGTTCCCGGCCAATGGGAGCTGCGGGGGCGGCACTTGGGGTGGGGGCAGCGTGCAGAGCAGAGGCCCATGGCTGCCTCTATGCATAGGAGCCAGAAGGGTCATTCTGGGGACCCTGGTCCTAATACCCCTCCTGCAGAACAGGCTCAGTTTGCGAGAGAACCTTCACCTGCCTTCCCCCTAAGGGATCCTTCTAGCAGGCACTGGGATCCACTGTTAGGGGAAGAACCCCTTAGTCTGGTCCTGGTGGTGCCTCCGGAACCATCGAGATTTCCCTCTTCATCTCCGGACATAGCGGTGACTGCAGCATCCCCCTCTCCTCTGGATGACTTCAGGTAATTTCAGGAACTGTTGCAGAGAGTTGCAGAGGAACTCCAATTCCCCTGGAAGAGATCCAGGATAGCCAGCATAAGGTTCTGGATATCCTCCATACCTCATCACCAGCCAGATTTGCACTGCCAACAAATGATGCTGTTCTGGAGCCTGTCAGGACAGTATGATACACCCTTGGCACATGCACAGTGACCCCCAATGGGGTCAAACATTACTATGTTCCTGCCAAGGGGTCCGAGTTCCCATATGCACTGACTCCATGGGTGCTCCAGCAATCCCCCACAATTAGCTCCTCTCCCTCCACCCCCCCAGCGCCTCGTGCCCACCGGCAGCTCCATTGATCAGCGCCTCCTGCCCGCCCCAATCAGTTGTTCCCCGGCATGCAGGAGGCCCTGCGGGGGAGGAGCGAGGGCAGGGAGCACTCGGGAAGGGGCGGAGTGGGGGTGGGAAGAGGCAGGGGCAGAGTGGGTGCTGAAAGAGGCTGAGTGGGGGTGGTCCCTTAGGGGAAGGGGTGGTGTCTGAGTGGTGTCTGGGGCGAAGGCAGGGGGAGCATCCTCCAGCACATTAGAAAATTAGTTCCTCTTTGCATTCCTATTTTTGTACCCTCCTCCAAACTCCCTGGTTGTCCAGGCAGCAACTGAACAAGCCAAACGACAGCAGCCTCAATGGACACCAGCTGATAAGGTGAGCAAGTGTTTGGACCTTTTGGGATGCAAGGTATTTTCCTGGTCTAGCCTTCAATTCAGGATTGCGAACTATCAGGTATTATTAGCCCCATATAATTTCCTGAATTACAGTTATTTCAAGGACTTTACTGATAACTGCCACAACACGACCAAGCTCATTTTCAGGAGCATATTGAGCAAGGGAAGCTGGTAGACAGGATGGTCCTCCAGTCAGCAGTGGATGCAGCAGATACTTCTTCCAGGGCCATAGCTATGGCCATAATTACGCGTAGGGAGTCTTGGCTCCATTCCTCTGGTTTCCTGAGGGAGGTGCAGAACATTATTGAAGACCTCCCTTTCAATGAATCCCACCTTTTTAACCAAAAGACGGGTGAATAACTGCATACCCTCAAGGACTCCAGAGCCACCCTTCGTTCACTGGGCATCTACACTTCTGTTCCAAAGTGCAAATTACACCGCTCACCATCCACTCAATGCTACAGGTCCCCGATTTCTATCCTCAGAGACATTGTGAGCCCCTGAGGAAACACCAAAAGACTCAGATCTTGCTCTCCGGGGCCCCTTTCATAGGCTTCGATGTCACAGATACAACGTCCAGCCAAGAAGTATTTCTGAGGCAAACCCAAGAGGCACCAACTGCTGCACCTACCCCCTGATGACCGTCCTACCCCATCTGGGGGTTGTTTAACACTCTTTTCCCACACTTGGAGTGTGATAACAAGGGACAAGTGGGTGTTGAACGTCATCTGCCATGGCTACAGATTGAATTTGTCCACAGTACCTCTTCCAAGACCCCCCCCCCCCCGCTCCATGTGCCTCTTCAGGGACCACTCTCATGACAGCATCCTCACTAAATAAGTGAACTCCTTATTACAATGAGGAGAGTAGAACACGTTCCCCCAGAATACTAAGGAAGGGGGTTTTACTCAG
Organism: Chelonia mydas; assembly: GCF_015237465.2. Lineage (NCBI taxonomy): Eukaryota > Metazoa > Chordata > Testudines > Cheloniidae > Chelonia > Chelonia mydas. The sequence goes on from NC_051246.2 coordinate 70,101,909, forward strand.
TTTACTTCCTGATATCGAAGAAGAAAGGCGGGTGGAGACCAATCCTCAGTCTCTGACATCTCAGTCCTTAAATCACAAGATCAAGTTTGGTATGGTCACACTGGCACTGATTATCCCATCCTTAGAAAAAAGACATGGTTTAAGGCTCTCGATATGAAGGATATTTATTTTCACATCGATATGCATCTGGCCCACAGTGGTTTCCTGAGATGCACAGCGGGCATCCACCATTTCCAGTACAGGTGCTCAACTTTGGAATAGCCACTGCTCCCAAAGTCTTCATCAGAGATTTTCTGTTGTAGCGGCCTATGTCAGATGTTACGGGGTCCTTGTGTTTCCATATCTTGATGACTGGCTTCTAGCCATATGGTCCAGGCAAGAAGCCCAAGCATCAACCTCCATGTTGCTCAACCTCTTTCATCCCTCGGAGTCAGCATCAACATTGAGAAATTGATCCTAGATCCCACACAGTCTCTGGACTTCATAGGGGCTACCATCAATTTGGTCACAGCACGGGCCTATTTAGCGAAAGACAAGTTCCAGGCAATTTCATCGTGAACAATCTTCATGTACAAGCGAGGACTTGCTTGTCCCTCTGGGGCCACATGGCTTTGTGTACATACATGACCCCTTTTGCATGCCTCCATCTTTGCTGCCTTCAGACATGGCTCCAATCTGGTTACTCACCAAACCATCACTCCATGGATTTCATGCTGACAGTCCCTGCTAACATACTGTCATCCCTCCAGTGGTGTACAGATCCATGTCATGTGTGCATCGGGGTTTCCTTCCTTCCGAGACAAGAGGATCATCATCGATGCATCCCTTTATCACCTCAGATGGAGGCATGAGGCGAGCCAAGGTGCATGCGTGGACCAACGGACACTACTTTCTAATTCTCTATCTCTGGGTGTATGGTGTGCATGCGTAACCCTCAGTAGAATACAGATAGGGACCACACATCTCGAAGAATCTCCAGTTACAGATAAGTAACCTCCTTGTACTAAGCAAGGAACCGAACATTATATAAGATGAAGCATTATGAGATGGAGAGATATAGGGAAGTTATTCTAGATCGCAGAAGATAGAGACTTATAATAAAAGTGGCCAGATAGTGTGAGGAGCCAGAGGGTCAGTACTAGATGAGAAGAAGATGCAGGAAGGAGAGAGAGAGAAGATACATGAAGTTTGCTGTAGTGAATCCATGAAAGCGTTTAAAAACTTGGAGAGCACTTTTGAGTTGTAAACTAAACTGATGACGGAGCAAGATGAGATGTCCACAGAGAGGTATGTAATATGATGATGCTTCATACATGTGAGAAAGTGTTGACAGTGGTATCAGGAGCAGATTAACAACAGATCTGGGCACAATGTTCCTAAGGATATGTCTACACAGCAAAGAAAAATCTGCAGCTGGCCCATGCCAGCCAATTTGGGCTTGCAGGGCTCAGCCTGCAGGGCTGTTCCATTGGTGTGTAGATTTCTGGGCTTGGGCTGGAGCCCAAGTTCTGGAACCCTCCCACCCCAAAGGGCCCTAGAGCCCAGACTCCTGCCCAAGCCTGGAAGTCTACACAGCAATGAAACAGCCCTGCAGGCCGAGCCACACAAGTCCGAGTCAGCTGGCATGGGCCTAACACAGGTTTTTCTTTGCTGTGTTGACATATCCTAAGAAGCCTGCTGTCCCAGGCAAAAGCAGACCTGCACTTTCAGTAGCAGCAGACACTGTGATCTAAGAGAAGAAGCTGTTGTTGAAAGGTCACAGATTCATCTTTTGGTGTATCACTAGCTCTGTTGTTGTATAGCACAGTGCCACTTCTAGTCAACCTCTCTGACTCAGCCCAGCAGTTCCAGACCTAGTATCTTGACAACCAGGCCAAGGAACCACAGCCCCAGCTTAGGTTCACCATGCAGATTTGATGAGAGGATTTCACCCCAAGGATATAAGTTTTTATTTTAGCCTATCCAAGTTTTAAAAGGAGGGGAGTGGAGTTGGTAAGATTTCATAATGGATGTCTTCTGTCTACTCAGATTGTTTTTTCTTCAAGAAATGGGCAATATGGTGAATGCAATGTTAGGAAGGAAAAATGAAAAACAGAACAAATAATCTCATTCCATATCTCAGTTGGAGAGAACTATATGCTATCTACAGGTTTCAGAGTAACAGCCGTGTTAGTCTGTATTCGTAAAAAGAAAAGGAGTACTTGTGGCACCTTAGAGACTAACCAGTTTATTTGAGCATGAGCTTTTGTGAGCTACAGCTCACTTCATCGGATGCATAGCATATCGTGGAAACTGCAGAAGACATTATATACACACAGAGACCATGAAACAAAACTTCCTCCCACCCCACTCCCCTGCTGGCAACAGCTTATCTAAAGTGATCATCAAGTAGAGCCATTTCCAGCACAAATCCAGGTTTTCTCACCCTTCCCCCCCCCCACACACACACATACAAACTCACTCTCCTGCTGGCCACAGCCCATCCCCCTTTGAAACCCCTCTTTATAATGCGCATGATAATCAAGGTGGGTCACCTCCAGCACTAATCCAGGTTTTCTCACCCCCCCCACACACCCCCCTTTCCAAAAACCACACACACAAACTCATTCTCCTGCTGGCAACAGCTCATCTTACAATGTGCACAGCAATAATCCAAGTTTAACCAGAACGTCTTGGGGGGGGGGTTTGCAGGAAAAAAACAAGGGGAGACAGGCTACCTTGCATAATGACTTAGCCACTCCCAGTCTCTATTCAAGCCCAAATTAATAGTATCCAATTTGCAAATGAATTCCAATTCAGCAGTTTCTCGCTGGAGTCTGGATGCTATCTAGTATAAGTAAGAAATTGTTCTGTCGGAGGCTAAAGGATTTATGCCTAAAACAGAAACAAATTAATTTCTGACAATTCAATGAGGGGGGAAGAGAATATCTTATTTATCTCACCATTTGTTTGCTCAGCATTGCTTTCTGAGACATATTTAAACTTTTGCAATTGTAAGAGATGCTGATCAATGCCCCTGGACTTCTGATCTGAGATAGCAGTCTGCTGCATCATAGAGTTTGTAGAGAGAAGCCAGTGATGATAATAATTAGGTAGATAATATTTTCTAGTGATTAGCACAGTAGACTGGGAATCAGAACTCCTGGATTCTATTCTTAACTTTGCCACTGAGGCATGGTCCACACTTACAAAGTTTACTGGTATAGATATATTCAGTGGTGAGCTGGAGCCGGTTCGCTAGAACCGGTTGTTAAATTTAGAAGCCCTTTTAGAACCGGTTGTTCCGCGGGGGACGACCGGTTCTAAAAGGAGTCCCACTTCTAGTGAGTTTGCAGGTCAGCCTAACAAAGAGCGTTAAACAGTCAAGGGCCTGGTTCTTAAAAGGGCTTCTAAACTTAACCGGCCAAAAGTGGTGCCTTAGGTGCCGACTCCATGGGTGCTCCACAGCCCTGGAGCACCCAAGGGGAAAATTTGGTGGGTGCAGAGCACCCACTGGCAGCTCCCCGCCCCACCCCCGGCCCCAGCTCACCTCCGCCCCACCTCCTCCCCTGAACCCGCCACTCCACTCTGCTTCTCCGCCCCCCCAGGCTTCCCGTGAATCAGCTGTTTGCGTGGGAAGCTGGGGTGGGCTGAGAAGCAAGCGGCAGCTTCCCGCTCAGGCCCAGGGAGGTGGAGGTGAGCTGGGCCGGGGGGTGGCGCGAGGAGGGCTGCCCGTGCTGCAGCAGGTAACTCGGGAGGGAGGGGGGGGGCAGGGGAACCGCTCCCTGCCCCAGCTCACCTCCGCCACCCTCGGCCTGAGTGGGAAGCCGCGGCCTGCTTCTCTGCCCTCCCTGGCTTCCCGCCGAACAGCTGATTCGCTGGGAGCCCCAGCCCCGGAGCACCCAGGGAGTCGGCGCCTAAGGCGCCACTTTTGATGTGATCAGTGGGGGGAGTGGCCGCTCCCCCTGCTCCCCCCCCCAGCTATGCTCCCCCGCCCCTAGGAGCCAGAGGGACCTGCCGGATGCTTCCTGGGAGCTGCCCCAGGTAAGCACAGCCAGGACTCCCCACCTTGCCTCCCGGCAGGTGCCTCTGGCTCTTAGGGGTGGGGTGAGCACCCACTACAGTGGCCCACGAGACCCTCCTGCCCGGTTCTGGGGGCAGACAGGGGAGGGGGGTGGATGGGGCAGGGGTCCTGGGGGGGGCATCAAGGAACGCTGGGGGGTTGGATGGGGCAGGAGTCCCGGGGGGCAGGGGTGGGCAACGACCCCCTCGTGGGGTGAGGAGGGAACCCGTTGTTAAGATTTTGGCAGCTCATCACTGGATATATTGGTTAGATGTGGGGCAGGTTTTTAACTGGCGTAGCTATACCAGTGTAGATGTAGCAGCTATTATATAGGTAAAACTGTGCTTAGGCTGGTATAACGTATGCCTGTCAGTGGAACCGACCTAATTTATATTGGTAGAACCAATTTTATACCCATCTGCTGGTTGTCAGAGGTACTGCAGGATGAGGTAGTTTTTTGGGTTTGGGGTTTTTTTAACATCCTTTTCCTGAAAAGTGAGAGAGGCTTTTTCTGTTTGTTTTTTTTTCCAAATTGTTGTTAACTTTAGAGACTTGATCCATGATTCCCTCTACCTAGCAGCTAACATTCTTATCTTGTCTTCAGTAGCCTGCAGGGCCTTGTGGATTAGACTATGGGGGAAGTTATAGCTTCCTAAATCAGGATGTGAGTCATTCTTTTTATTTCATAGGGGGTATAGATTTTTTAATGAGATTTCAGATGCCAATCTCGCTGAACTTTCAGATAATAAGGATTCTCTTCCAATCCTAGCTTCCCAGTGTAAGAAATCCTAAAACCTCTTTTGCAGGTAAGAGTCACTATTTTCCATCCAGAAATCAACCAGGAAGTATGGACCTAAGAAATCCATGTTGCCCTTTGTGATCTCAGTAAAGGACTTGTAATAAATGCTTCTGATAATCTGCTTTCATCAAAACTCAGGCACTGGGAATGGACAGTAAGGAGGAAGGATTTCCAATTGGTTGGCTTGTGAATTTCCTCACTGAATTGTGTTCTGTCCATCGTGTCCCAGAGTTATATTCTCATATTCCTCCAGTTGCCTCCTCTCCCCAAGGGTAGTGGCATGTCATCTTCCTCTTTCTTCAGCCAATAAGGATGATTTTCTTCAGAGGTGACCCACTTCTTGGAGGTCAGAGCCATCATCTCAGTGCTAAGGGAACAATAAGGGACTACTAGAGACCAAAGGGATATCCTGCATCTGTGATGTTAACAAATACTTCCCTCCACATCCTTATAGTCTCATCTGATCTAATAGGTCTAAGGTTTCCTCTGGATAATTGGCTTTTTCATTGGCATCTTTTCTTTTGGTCTGGTGTCAGTTCTACAATGGGGTATTTAAGACCCACACTGGGGCAGAAGGGGTTAGGGAGCAGGTCTTGGCCCAGATGACTCACCCCTGCCATACCAGCAGAGCTTGCTCTAGCTATAGGAGGACCTTAAAAGGGAGCCAGACAACTCAGAAAGAGGGGGAGGATGGTAGAGGAGGAGAGACCTATTTCATGAGCTCCTGAATAAGGATGAAGCTAGAGCCCTGGCTGTAGAGAGGTTCTGCCAGTGACAGCTACCCCAGGCCCTATGGGGAAGGGCTAGGCTTTCCCTAAGACTAGGGAAACCTTTGCTCTAGCTTCTAGAGGATCATTGATAAGGCATTTGACCACACCATGAACCAAGGAAGCAAATGGTAGGAAGTGGCGTTGGGAGGCAGCCCCGAAACACTCTGGGGTGTTTTGCTATCACTGCCTCTCACAGGGCTCTAAGTCAGAGCCCAGTGGAGAGGAAGAGCCCAGGCTCCCCTACCAACCACCCTTTTCGTGGAGGGGGCATAAACTCCTTCCCATCCCTCCCCCTGCTCTTGGAGAGAAGGAGATGATAGAGACATTGTAAGCCCTGTGTCAAGGGCATGCCACCCACAGGCGTTCGGAGGTGGGCTGTTGACCCTTTCTTTTGTGGGGAAGTTGAACTATATATATTTTGTTGGACTCTGTTACCTCGGAAGGGGGTGAGCTCAACTGATGACCAGGTGGAATGGCTGAATCACTACCCTTCCAAAAGTGGACCTCTACAGTGTTGGAGTGATTGCTGGTGAGGGATGCTGGAAATGGAGGAGAGGTGGAAACCAGGGACCAAATAACTATGCAGCACCACTGATAAGCCCAGTCCCCATTACAAGCTCCTTTGGATTTTATTAAATCTATGTCTGAAGTTGCAGCAGCCCTGTTAAGTAAAGTCTTCTGCATGATCAGCTATTTAAATCACTTGCACATGTGGATAAAGTCTGAAGACCAAGCTCTGAGGAGAATCAGTGGGACAAGGGGCATTTTTGACCTGGGTTCATGGTGAATCACAAAAAGAGTGTTTCCTTTCCCTCTGAGCACTGGAGCCATGTGGGTTTGCTAATGAGCTCAAGGAAGGATATTTCCATTCAAGGAGAGAATTGTGTAGCTATAAAACATTTAGCAGTTCTAACAGAGAGGGAATGGGAGAAAGAATTGTCTCATTTTGTTGACCCTAATGTCCTTTGTTCCTTTTCCTTTACACCCTGAGTGCTTGCTAGGGTATTGTTTTTTAAAATGCAAGAACTGTGCAGTAGTGGACCCAGTCACAGAAAGGCAAATTTTGTTCCCACTTCCCCTTTGCTTTTTGAGATTGGATCAGTACAGCACAAATCCCCCCTCTGACCTGAAAGATCCTGGATTTTTTCTTGAATCCTGGAGTAAAAAAAAACACTTCTCACTCAAAAACGGAGATAATGTTTCTTTCATATTAAAGACTGAAACTAAGATAAGAGAAGAAGTGAGCACTGTTCCCTAGGTTGTGAATACTCTTTGGGTTGATTGATTGTCAACATTCCATTCTGATTCAGTCAACAAGAAAAACTCAGGACTGTGCATATTGATCCAGTCACTGAAAGCAAATCAGCAGGTAAATGAGAATAAAGTTTACCTCTTGCTGCAGAAGGACTCCAGGCATCTGAGTATGGGTTTTCCCTTGCTCCGTTGCTGCTGGCAAATCCTCTGTAAGAACAGTAGATACAGCTTAATCAGTCCCCTTTGGGAATCCTTAGGGTGCCTTCCTTGCTGGGCTACTTCCTCCTTTCTCTCCCGCTGCACTCAGTGAAAATCCCATTTTTTCTGCCCTAAAAGTAACAGAAAAAATGGTTGACTCTCATGCTGTCTGTGGAACTACAAAGAACCTGCTTTGCAAATCACTGCTACTCTGAGACCAGCTACCCAGTGGTGTATAAAAACCACATTGCGAGCCAGACCTCCTATTTCTAGCTTGCCCAACCCAGCCTCAAGCCCAAATATGGAACAAAGACCCCAAAGTGAGGCACATTAGAAAATCAGTGTAATAAATCTCAGTATGATGTGGCAATAATTTCCTTAACATAAATAACATTAATTTCTGTAACTTCAGTATCATGATGCAGCATGGCTAATGTTTCATATTTTTCCTGTGAATAAATTTACAACATCAGTTGGATGTTTGTGTTTGATGAAGGTAAGTTTGACCCTATAATAATGGATGTTCATTACATGGGACTATTAAAAGGATGTACAAAAGGAGTGAGAGTCTCCATGCAGCTGTTGAATTCAGATTCCCCAACAGGGTGCATGTCACTATCAAATCCCAGTTTGCTTGTTGTTCATGGAAGTAGATTGAATACCACCAGTGTTAACTGCAAAATGTGTTCCTGGGACCTAATGGGTGAGTTTAATTTTAACATCCAATGGTGTCACTATGCTAATTTTGCTAAAAGTATGCCCTTTGAGCTCTCCAGCACTTTCAGACTATTTCTGCAGCAAGTGCCAGTGAGGTCTGTGATATAAAATTGCAGATTCCATGGCAACTGTCATCAGCCTCATCTTCCAGCAGAGGGGAATCCAGGAGGCTTTTGTGGCCGGACTCACATTCCATAATCATTTCCACTGCTGATGAACATTACAAGCTCTGACTATAGGTCTATACACCATGGTGACTCAGTGGGAACTATCTGCTGCCTTGACCAAAATCTCACTTCTTTAATCCTAGCCTATGAAATACTATTAATCATCTTCCATCCCTGACTGCAGGGTCTTGTAATTTTTATAGTATAGCTTATAAAGGATTACTTTTTACTATGAAATTCAATGTGTAAAACTTTATAAAAATATGCAAAATTGTATAAAAATAACGAACAAAATTTAGTTTACTCCTTAGGCTGGCTCTGTTCTCCAGCAGGGTTCTTGGTGAATGTAACCTTTTCAGCAGAGATAATGCTTGTTTTCACATGCCATACATTCTGTCCCAGGATGGTAGAGTATTTTATTTTCTAGTTCTGTAAATCAAATGTCATTTATGAAATTAGCTGTTACTTTTCCAATATGAACATAATGATTGATGGGAAGAATAACACTTTGAACATACAGTATCAAGTCTGCATTTTAAAGAATATGATCTGTATAAGATGATATTCCTATCTTTTTTAATTTTTTCTTTAATTTTTCAATATAGATAACAATACCCAGACCATCAGTAGCATCCACCCAGTCTGCCTCTGAGAGCTTTCATTGTGGCCACCAGCTAGAGAAGAGGGACAGAGACACTCATCCTATGGAACACACTGTGGAATTTTCCTCTCCGAAGGAGAATTTGCCTGGATTGGTAGTGACAGAGGATGCACTTCCCACTAGTACCAGCAGAACAGATCTGGTACTTCAGTTAAATCATATCAGCCATGAGGTGCTTGATAGGGAAGGGCACGTCAAAGAATGTGACAGACTCGTAGACTGTGGCCAAAAGGACCTATTTGAACAATGTAGCAGTAGGGAGGAAGAAAAAGAACCTGGAAATCTCGATGTAGAAACTGAAGAAGGAAGGCTTCCAGTGGTTTCTGAGGATGCCATAAAAATGTCTCACAAAGGGCAGAGTTCTTCTCCACAAGGGAGCTCAAAATTTGTGAAAGGGAAACCTCCAGCTGCTATTGAATCTGCGGATGAATCACAGCCAAGGACTTCCTGCTTGGTGCCAAATTCAGATGCAAACTATGAGGTACTGAAGTCAGCAGTAGCTGAGACATCAGAGATTTCACCATCAAGAGTCATAGACCTTTTTGCTGATAGACAGGAAAGTCAAACAGTAGTAGTACAGGAAAATGGTTTCCATGATAATGAAGAAATTGATCATAGTGAAGACTTGGAATGCCACCAGATGGACCTCACTACATTTTTTCACCGGGAGGGCAAAAGAGAAAAAAATGCCCCCAGAAATGGAGAGCTGTTCCATTGCATTTCCGAGAATGAGAGTTCTCATCAGTCTAAGAAAGACTTGGTTAGGTCACCTTTTGTAGTCAGACAAAGTCGCATACCAGTTTTAGCACAAGAAATAGACTTGACATCAGAGTCCAGTTCTCCTGTTTCAGCAAAGGAAAAGCTTCTCCTAAAGAAGGCCCATCAGACAGATTTAGTCAGGCTACTCGTGGAAAAGAGACAGCTCAAGTCTTTCCTTGGTGATCTCTCCAGTGCCTCTGACAAGTCACTGGAGGAAAAAGTGGCTGCTGCTCCTGTACCGTTTTCAGAGGATGACGTCTTATCTGCCTTTTCCAAATTGACACTGGACTCTCATGTGGGCAAACAATCTGAGGATGGCTCTTTGTCACCAAATAGCTCTCAGTCCAGAAAGAGCAAGATTCCAAGGCCAGTATCCTGGGCTACAACTGATCAGGTCACCAGTTCAACCTCAGCTCAATTCTTTCCTCGTCCACCCCCAGGAAAACCACCAACTAGGCCTGGGGTAGAAGCCAGGTAATACAGACAAACTAGAAATACGTATTTTATTTTAAAATAGCTTTGAGCTAGCTTGCAAAGAGTATTGTGAGAATATGCATCGTGTGATTGTCCAAAACTTCTGTCATTTGTAAACCAATTTCTTTTTAAAAATCCTGGATTTGAGTGATCTGACCATAGAAAAGCATTTGAGAAATATCTTAGCTGTTTTTTAAAAAAAGCTTTAGCTTTAACACATCAGTTAGATATTAATAATATCTTGAAGTGTTACAGAAGGATGTGACAGCCTTCCAGTGAACTCTCCAACAGATACAGAGAGCCAGAATTTTCAAACCTGGGTTCCTAAAGTTATAGCTATATTTAGATACTTAAATAAAAATTACCTGATTCTCAGAAGTGCTGAATATGCAACAAAACCCATTACCAAAGTACTCTTATTTAGAAGTCTAACAGTTTGAAAATTTTGATGAACAATATTAGACATAATTGGTTAGGATCAAATCATGACTGATTATGCACAGGAATGAAAAGGAGCACAGAGAGGCCTCCAGAAGCTCTACTTCACCCCTGGACATCTATGCATGGGCAGCCATAATCCTGTTCTGTGTATAAGTAGACTACAAGTATAAGGGGAGTGTAGGTGTCAACAGTGATTCAATATTCTCTGAAGGAAGTTGTAGGGGGATGGCTTTGCCCTCTTCCACACTGACAGACTGCAGTCACAGTGGGTAGACGGAGTGTATGCTACTCCTCCAAAAAAGGAGCTAATAAGCACCGCCCTTCAGTATGCTCCTTCCCGTATTATTAGAAAAATAAGTATGCCTGTATGCACTTTGACACCTCTGTCTAGTACTTATAAAGACATTTTTGTTATGTGTTGGGGGTTACACAAACATGGATACTGTATCCATTTGAACTGGACACAAACCAAAACCCTAGATCCAGATACCTCTGAACTTTAGGTAAGTTCAGATCCAGATGTGAACTCTGCAGCTAAGGCCCATCTCTAGTTTCCACTTACATTATGTTTGTGTATATTCATTGTAATGGATAAAGCACAATAAAATGGTGGAAATAATCTCTCTTCATTTCTTTTTAAGATTACGCAGGTACAGAGTTCTAGGGAGCAGCAACTCAGACTCAGACCTTATCTCTCGTCTGGCTCAAATCCTTCAGAATGGATCTCAAAAACCAAGGAGCTCCACCCAGTGTAAGAGTCCAGGATCACCACATAGCCCAAAAACGCCACCCAAAAGCCCTGTCATCCCTCGACGCAGCCCCAGTGCCTCCCCTAGGAGCTCTTCCTTACCCCGTACAGCCAGTTCTTCACCATCCCGGGCTGGACGGCCCCACCATGACCAGAAGAGTTCATCCCCACACCTTGGGAGGAGTAAATCACCTCCTAGCCATTCAGGCTCCTCATCCTCTAGGAGGTCCTGCCAACAAGAGCACTTCTGCAGCAAACCAAGCAAGAACGGTCTGAAAGGATCCAACAGCTCCTGCCACCACTCCCCAAACACTAAAACCCCCACAGGAAAGAGCAAATCGGCTAGTAAACTTAGCAGATAGGAACTGAGCCTTGACAGGTGTAAAAGCCTTCTCGTAATTTGATGCATGTTGTGTCTGTGTATTGTCTATTTAAACAAAAAACAAACAAACAAACAAAAAAATCAGTGTTGAGTTCTTGCTTTCAAAAGAAAGTAAACATATGATAAATTATTTGACAATTCATAGTGTGTAAATGAGTGGCCAGGCATTGCCTAATGACAGGCAGCAAGCAGATCAGGGAGGGTGGTAGAGGTCAGAGAAGGACAGTCAAAGATGTGTGGAACATTTGAAGTTGAAATTATCTCTGAAGTGAGTATTTTAATAGGGTTTTTTATTTATTTATTGTTTTTATGTTGTATATTTAGGAGATTTGGCCTAATTATTTAGGGCCTTTCTCAAAGAAATGTAATAGAACCTGAAACATCTGTTTTTATTTCCACAATGACACCACCACCTCTGAAATAGGTACTGCTCAGGCATTTATTTGTAGAATTTTAAATAAGCACATTATTTGGAAGATAATATTTTTAATTTGTGAGTCTTTTCAGTGTCAAGCTGTGCACATCTCTTTCCGAGTCATTCGGTGTCCATCTCTCCTCCCCCCCCTCCCCCCGCCCCCGCTCCAATGGTACAGATTCCCCTACTTAAAAAAAAATTACTCACTTTACCTGTTCTATATACTGATGACATTTTAAAAATAAGTTTTAACATTTTCTGAGTTTTTATAGTGATATTTTGCAGGGCATTTGTCTTTTGTTAGTATCCAAGAACCTTTAAACATCAGTCATGTTTCTTTTTTCCTTCTGGATCCATGGTTCTCCTCTCCAGGCCTGTATTATGTATATTCTGGAGACAGTCATTCCAATCTGAGTTGTGGGAGAAAGAAGGAAGAGTCTTCAGGCGGAGGGTTGTTGCAGACTTACCATATACTGCTGTGTGTATTTGGTCAGAAGTATGTAAACTGTTTGTCTGAAAGTCTGTCTGAGTGCAAAAGAGAGCCTTTGTTACAACTATCATTTTCCCATTGGTTATGGACCACTTAAATCCTTGTTGACCTTATTCACAATGTTGCTGTCTTGACATTAAACCCAAGATGGCAATGCTGAGAAGGAGTAGAGAGAACTACAAACTCAGATTCATTTTTTACCTTGGAATTTAGCTTAAGTCTAGAAGATGAACTGTATGTGTATTCTCAGTGCTGAAAGGTGAGTGCAGAGCCTGTACACTTGCTAGGTTATAGACAAGAGGAATAAAGGCCTTCACTTCCATTTCCTACAGAATCTGAATGAGAATATTTGGCAATATAACCAGAAGGAAAACAAATCTCAGACAACTTCCCTGTTTGGATTTTTGTCTTCCCTTTTGCCCAAATGTCTCTTAGGGAAGCCAGTCCCCTTCTCTGTGAATAAAGTCCATGGTGCCTATTTTCCCCAAACAGTTTCCTTTAGTACTCACTTAATATGCTGTAGAGGATCCTTGTAGGACACTTTAGGGGTATGGCAGCCTTTACTATGTTCATAAATGGAGAGTGGATCAGAATAGTTTAAAACACAGGAGTACAAGTCTGAAAGGGATACACTAGCATCCCTAATGCTACCTGTCCTAGCGGTGCTGGATGTGTGGAAGCACTGTCAGTTACTGATCTGCTTGCTGTAGTCATATGCCTTTCTAGCCAGCATCTGTGCTTTTTATTTAACCTCTGTTTGCTGCCAAACTAGTACCTTTGGATTGAAAAGGAAATATTTTCTCTCTGAGCTAACACATTTCTAATGCTGCATCACAGCTGCCCTGGAGCTGCACTGAATTTCACTTGTGCTGTCAGAGTGTGTTGGGATTTTGTTTTTCCTCCTGTGTATACTGTTTTCCATAAGTAATGTAGCACAGTGTGGAACCTTAGTTTCATTCAGGTTTCAAGCACTGCAGTGGAATGCAATAGGTAGGGCATACCTGCTGTTTTTGAAGAAACTATATTATTGGAAAGGCTTATTTCTTTGTATTATATTGTATAATAGGTACTATACTAATGATTGCATGTCCTCATGGTAAATTATATAATATAAATATTTATAAATATATATATATACATATGCTTATATAAATTCACTTACTCTTTCTCATTCTCCATTTGTAATTTATGGACCACAGACGATGCAGTTCTTTTTCTGTTGCGTATCTGAATGCTCTTGGCGTTGCATCTCTCATTTCCTGAAAATAGTTTCCTGGCATCCACAAAGTCAAATAGCCTTCATGCCTCAGTACAGGGCTGAAGGGTTGGTGATTTGTCAGCAAGCCAGTGTTTTGTGTCTCAGCCTTTTCCTTTTATTTATAGTTTTGTGTGTGTGTGTCTGTTTGCGTGTGAAACAGGAGCACAGACTCAGAAGTACTGTATCTTTGATTATAAGATAGGATTTTTAATAACTGTTTTTTCATTTCACAGTGTGCATTTTTAAGCTGCAACATTGCTCATGATACAGGAGCAGTCACAGTTAATGAATACCTAATAGATGACTATGACAAAAAAAAATAAAACCCCATCTTTTCCTTTTCGATTTCCTTACCTGTCACCTTGCAGTATACACTATCAAGAGTTGGATCCCATTGTAGACATCTCTCCTCAAGGCTCTGCTGATACTGTCTCTTAAGGCAGTGTGGCAGCTTATGATAATTTTTCATTCTCAATTTTCTGAGGAGCATTCTCTTTGGTCTTTGAGTTAAGTCCTATATCAGTGAGGTCTATGGGAGTTTTGGCATTAACTTTATTGGGGGCAGGTTTGGGCTGTGTGCCCTTCCCCTGAAATATTGAAAATAAGGTATTTACATTTTCTGCCTGATATAGCAGGATCCAGAAACAGGTAATCACTGTTATTGTAAGAATAGTTTGTTTTACAGGTGAGGGGAGACATAAAACTCAAGATATTTTCCTTCTCTCTGCCAGAGACTAAAATATATCCATATTGTGCAATATTACGTAATGGTGAATAAAACTGAGAACATTGATCTTGTAGAAATACATTACTATTTGCACTTCTTGCTAATATAAAGAGAGGAACTACATCAGAATGGGGGAAAGCTCAAAGCAGAGGATGGTGCTTTTGGCATTTTCAGTGCAATGCAGGGTAAAATAACTTTATGTCCCTGGTGGTGGCTGCGGATTTCGGTGACACAAACAGATTTTGTATCTGGTTAGAAAACTACTGAGTTACTGATAGAAGCAACTTTACATTTATGGATTGGTCAAGATTATAGCCTCTCTTGTACTCTTCTTCCCACTTTACTTTGTTGGTTATATAATTCCTTCCCCGTGAAGGTAACAAAACTGAGTATTATGAACTAAACTATCAGCAAATGTAACTATATGGTAATCAAGCCCTGTGTAATTGTCATCCTTGTAATATTTCTAGAAGGGCCTCTATCATCATCAGTGACCCTATAAAGAATAAATCCCAACAATGTAAATATATAAATAATTATACATTTAATTCCAGTTATTTAAAACACTAAAGGACAATGGCCTGTGTAAAGTCTAAGTAAATGGCTTTGTGCAGGGAACCTCTGCCGTGCTTAGAACAGGGAGAATCTTCCCCAGAGCAGCTGCAGCCATTCTGCACAGTTTGCAGTAGCGTCCCCTTAACACGAAGGTTAGTTCATGGACCCACTGGCTATACCCTCCTTCAATCCCAATCTCCATTTCTGTGGAGAGAACTGCCATGCAGCTAAGACCATACAGGGCTTTCAGATTCCTCCTGCACAGTTCCTCTTCAGTACCCTCCATGTATTCTGAAACTGTGGCAGTTCCACTGCTTTCAGGGGTCTTTTGTGGCCAGGTTGGAGAAGTTGGGGAAGGGGCAGAATTTCCCCCTGCCTTTATGACTGCCAAGCCCTCCAGAGCATTTTTGCACAGCTGTCAGTACGGATCCCTAAATGTATTAAATTAAATAAAATCCAGCATTTGATATTTTACTTCTAAATAACAGATTTTTGTGGTGCTATTTTGCAAGGTACAGTGTGCTTAGTTTGTAGTTTTTAAAAATGTATCTTAATATTGGCAAAACCTTTTCATGGTGCACTGACAGCTTGTTTGATTAACTGTAGGCAAAATCCTGCCCCAGACTTAATGAGTTATGCGACACACAGGAGCTGGCAGAGAGAAGGATGCTAAGCATACATTTGCCACTAGAGCAGGGCAGGGTGGCTCAGGGTGGGCATAGGTAATATGCTGCTAGGTGCACTGTGCTACTGCCCTAAAAAAGGAGCCATACTTAGCCCCAGCTACCTGTATATATATTAGCTGGCTGGATGAGGGTGGTGGGGTGGGGCATTCCCTGTAGCCAGCAACCATATCCTCTCTGGGAACTACAAGTCAAAATCCTGTCTTGATGTTTGCATGGGTGAGAAACAAGCTCCCTACGCCCTCATCTCACAGAATACTCATGAAGCACAGGGCTATATCTTGTCTTATATGTTTAAAAGTGGGCTGACGGATTTTTCATCTTTTAAGGCCTAAGTTCTGAGAGCTCCATTCCATGCATTGCTGGGGCATTTGTGATCATTAATTATAGCAAGGGAAACACTGAAGTTGGTCTTTAAAAGTAGTCCATTCACCTTCCATTTTTTTGGATAAAAGTGTGTGGGAACTACCTTAGCTATTGCCTCCTCTTGGTTAGAATTCAGCTGCAAGAACTAGCTGAGGCCTACTGTACTTTCATTTAGTTTGACCTCCTCCTTGAACTACCCATACTTATCCCTGGCTAATTGCCGCACCGGCCCCCTTCCAAATCATGGGCATAATCCTACAGTCTTAATTTGGGCAAAATGCCCATGCTCCCTGTAAGTGCAGTAGCATTTGTGGCAGTGGCTGAACTGTAATGTACTATAAACCACGTTCTTCTCTCCCTCCCTAAAGTAGAACTTAGGCAATGTCTGACTTACACTACAGTCTCCCTGTCTGTCAGCAAGCGATCTTTTCCCCAGGACACTAAAGGATATGAATTCTTGTAGCAACATCAACATGAGAATGAAGAGCTGCCTGAGGGTAATTATTTCAATTTCTTAAAAGTGAGTTAGTGGCAAAGAACTGGTGCATGCCTCCCAATACTGTTTGATGTGTATTTTATTCTTTTTGTTTCACCTAAAATATTTTTGCACATTTCATTTTGGTGACAAAATGAACCTTCCAAAAATGAATGGGAGGAATGAGTAGCAATCACAGTCCAATTGATTTCTAGTCACTCGGGTATAAAATAACAATTTGCTTTCTTATGGGCCTGATCCTGTGAAGTGCTGAATGCCCTCAACTCCTGTTGACTTCTATTAGAGTTGAGGGTGCTCAGCAACTTGCAGGATTAGGCTCATAAGTACACACTATCATTCCAGATGTCTTTTGGTTCAACTATGCTTCCACTGTTACAAAGTCAGAGGACCTGGTTACTATATTGATAAGAGCGTTAGTACTTAACCATGTCCCCTGTGTTTAACTGTTAAAAGCTATGGATGGCCCTTATTGTTACTGTAACTTTTAGTATAATGCCTAATCCTTTTGTGTATCTCTTTGGTGCAAATGCAAGGAAACTAGACAGTGAACAAATGAATCTTAAGGTATACCTAAGTTACCACTATATACATAAACACCCAATCTGTACTTTTCTGGCCTCCCACCTGAACTTCCCTTCCCCTGAAACACAAACACACAAATCTCTTTGGGAAAAATAAATGAAATAAGGGGGAGATTGGATTGTGTAATGACTCGTACTACCTGGGTTTACTGTAGCATGCTGTCTAAAGCAGAGGAATCTGTATAATCACAGTCACAGCAGGCTTTAAATCATCTGTCTTTATTTTAATATTGAGTCAGATCTCCCTTTAAGACAAAAATATATAGAAGTTTATTATCTCTAGGTACTGTATGTTAACTTAGTGGCTACTTCATTCAAGTTTTAATTTATATTTTGACTTTCATTCCATCCATTGTCACTAATAGTGTCTCTTCAGAGTAACAAATGACAAACCTCTAGTACTTGCAATCTTTCCTGTATAGTATATGCTGTTTTTGTTAGCTAATCACTTTCCAAGATGCTCAGCACGCATGCCAGATAATCATGGGAATGACTTTCTCCCTTTGCAAAAGTTGTTCATTGAGGGGAAAATTATATTCAGAAATTAATATGTGGCTGATGCATAAAGCTAGCACAAGAGATTGTTTTGAACTGCAAGGCTCAGATATTGAACTGAATGTTCTCAAAGATGCATGATATCTGGAGCCTCTGTTTTGGTTCAGGGTCCATCTCTCATTAGTGCTAGAGACTGTGCAGTGCAAAACTTGAGCTTGAATATAACAAAGGCTTTAACTGAAATGCTGAAATAAAGAAACCCTGCTTATCTTCAAATGAGTACATATTGATTCAGATGTTTGCTTGTTAGGCCTTCAGCAATATGCTTATCCAGTGTAAATGTTGGCTTATATGATCTATAAGTTTTACTGTCTACTACTTCCATTCCTCCTGCATATGGGTAACTTAGATCTTGGGCTGGTCCAGCCATTTGCATACAAGTGAAACTCTCTCATTGAAGTCAGTGGAGGTTTTGCCTGTGTATGGACTGAAGGAATGGGCCCACTGTGAGGATATTTACAGTTGCTGGTTATTTTATTTGGAAAATGAATGTGTTGTGGCCACCGTGCAGACCTATGCCCCATCCTCATTTATTATAGCAACTGCTGTGACCAGGGGTGCAGAGCCCATGGTCTCTAAAGAAATATCATAAACAGGCTGCCCATAAGAGGTGTTGACCACCCACAATTCTCAAAAGGAATTTAACTACCTCCAGTGGAAATTGCAGGTGTTAGCCTCCTTTCAGGATCAGTTCATCTGTGAACGGGCCAGTGTATAGGGTGCTCTAACAGCAGGACAGTTTGTATCTTCCCCCAAAGATACAATGTTGATGGTCTTGTCTTCCCCTGTATGGAGAATGGGAGTCCTTATAAACTCCTATCTACTGCACAGCAGAGCAAGGTCATGATAATTTGACACTGGGGAAGTCGGCCTTTTTAAAAAAAGCTATTTCACACCTGCCTGACAGAATCCCAGAAGTAGGTTGCTTGGAAACTCTTTCCTGTATTCATACTACCTTCCCTGGCCAGAGAGCAAGGTTCCAAAGTCTTCCTCTGACTTCTGATTTTCACCTTGAATTAGCCCATACACAAGCTGTTATGCTGGCGCTGGCAGCAACTGATTTTCAACTGCTTTCCTACAAGTATCCAGTCCAATAAATTAAGGAAATCACCAGCAATTCTTAGAGACAAGTAGTAAACTTCTCAATCTGTGAACAGTTGGTTGCTAACCTAAAATCTTGGGGCAATACCACAAAGAAATGAAAATCTGTAAATCAACTAAAGATAGAATGTTCAGTGAATCCAATAAGAAGACATTTAACAACTCAAGATTAAAATCTATGGTATAATTCATTTACGTTTTTCCCAGAGCTTATTAATTACCATTGTGAGTCCTCCAGACTCTCTTGCCCTGTACTTGTTTCCCTCCCCCCACACAATGAAATCTTGTAAGCCATTTTTTTCTTTTTGCTCAGGCATCCAAGAACATAAGCTTTTGCAGAAGAACTAATGCCCTTGTAATGGTCATTTGTATATAAAGGTGTAATTATTTATTTTTTTCCCATTTGTACCATATCAAGGCTTTGTACAATGTTTTATGTTCTGTTTTCAAATTATTTTGTATTTTATTTTTATAAACTGGTTCTAAATAAAATATTCATTCAGCATGCAAAACTGCAATCCTTGACTGCCTATGAGTGATGAGTTTACTGTTTATAAAGCTCCTAACCAGTTATTTTTATAGCCTATTTCTTGACTGTTGTAATTCTGAACTTATAAATGGAGAGAAGCAGCACCAATTGTGTTATGACATACTCTACTTTTTTGTTACACAGAAAGTACACCGTGGAATTGTGTTGGTACTAGAGCAAGCAACAGTGAGATGTTCGTGTTGCATACTGGAGTGGTTGAACCAAAGAGCTCCTACTGATTCAGCAGCCTCATACTCTGTATTACAGCAGAAAGGGTAGACACTTTAGCTTTGCTCTATTTCTTGCCCCACTCCCTCCCATCCAACCAAGCAATGATTCTGCTACAGGTCAAGTTCAGTGTAGTAAAAATCTGGCAGATTCCAAATCTTGTCATTCTGCGGCTTGGTCTACACTAGGAAGTTAGGTCAGTATAACTACGTCATTCAGAGGTGTGAAAAATCCACACCCATGGGCGACACAGTTAAACCGACCTAACCCCCAGTGTAGACGGTGCTAGGCTGATAGGAGAATTCTTCCATTGACCTAGCTACTGCCTCTCAGGGAGATGGATTACCTATGTCACCAGAACTCCTCCCATCACCGTAGGTAGTGTCTTCATTGAAGCGCTACAGTGGAGTAGCTGCAGTAGTTTATGTGTAGACATACCCTGAGAAACCAACAGTCCCCTTGGGTACCTTCCCTCCAGTCAGAAAGGTGTCTGTGGTCAGTGTCTTCATAGAGTGATGGTGATTATTCTCCGTAAGATGGTCCTGGCTGTTACTGGCCTTGCAGCCCCATCAGGAGACCAGCCTCATTTGTGAACAATATATCTGAGCTGCAGCAATTAGGGAAGTGTAAGAAGTAAGGCTGTTGTAGAAACCAGACAATTTTCAGTAACAGTGTTACTAAGTCACTGGTTGGTCTGATCAATGTTACTTCTGTTATTCAGAGAAGATTTTCCCCCTTTCATCTCTCTCTGGTAAAACAACAGGTATAGATAGGCTTAATCCCCTTCAGAGGTTATATTTGCCAGGAACATACATGCATTTCTCATTCCCTATATGCTGTCGAAAATATTGTCTGGTCTGTTACATGGCAAAATGGAATATTTTTGGTGCAGTCCACAGCAGCAGGGAAAAATTCCATCAACGCTATTACAGCTATAGCACCACGTACGTGTGCTACTCAAGTGCCATGCTAGGTAATGGTAACGCAAATTAAGGGCCCAGTCCTGACCCCATTAAAGTCAATAGCAATACTCCACTGGCTTCCACAGTAGCTGGAACCAGGCCCTCACCTATTTTCTTTTATGTAGATAATTTCAAGTCACTTCACACAATAGGAAGCATAAATCCAGAATTCATTTACACAGTAATAATCCCAGAAAATGATGATGTCTTGGTTTAAAAGCAGGAAGGAATTTAGTGGCGTGCTTCAGGAGGGAGAGCTTTCATCTTGGATGTTCTGTATCAGTAGATCAGTTGAGCACATAAAGGAATGACCGCTTAGGCATATGATGGTGGGGGTCAAAATAGCTATTTTATACACTCTGTACTGGAGCCAATGTATAGATCTTTCACTGCTCTAAACTTGGTTTAAAAGTGGATCATATCACAAGTGAAGGAGTTTTGTCTTAATCTGACTCCTGATTAATGTAAGTAAATGACACAACTACTATAGTGTCTCTCAGTATGCCTTGTTCACGATCACACTGGAGATACTTGTCCACCTACTGTTCCTAGAGTCTCAGGAGTTCCACAGCACTTGACCTACAAACATTAACTGCTTCTGAATTGAAAAATCCAATTGCTCTTAGCAGGGACTTAAACTTCAGTGTGATAGAGGCTCAAGCTAGGCCCTACCAAGCAATGTTGCCACAGAGCAAATGCAGCAATTCAACAATTGGAGAAATGGCCTTGAAAGAAGTGGCTGCTGTAGTCTGGACAAGTTGGCAGTCACTGCCCAGAATGATTAGGTGAGCGTTAGAGCACAACATTTCACTAAGCTAACTGGAATGTTACAGAAGCATTAATCACTACTTGTCCTAAAAGAACAGAACAGAGGCGAAGGCTGCTTTTCAGTTAAAGGAAATACAACTGGATGAAGCCCACATCTCAATGAGTGGAATCTGAATATACGAACTCCCAGCATGTTAATATGTGCACATCAGGCAAACAGGAATCCTATGCTATT
The DNA here is from genome assembly GCF_015237465.2 of Chelonia mydas. Classification (NCBI taxonomy): domain Eukaryota; kingdom Metazoa; phylum Chordata; order Testudines; family Cheloniidae; genus Chelonia; species Chelonia mydas. Next base: position 70,123,270 of record NC_051246.2, read on the forward strand.
CCCAAGCAATAGGAAGCTTTTAATATCACAGGACTCAGAAACTAGTTTTGGACTGGGTCAGTTTAAGAAAACCTGGTAAATGATTAGTAAAATAGTTGTACCTATCACCTGCAGCAACCGCTTTTGTGAAGTAAAACTTCTCAGAAGCCAGACTATCACTTCGAAGAAGGCACCTAGCCTGTATTAACCCGCACTGTAGATGTACTGTATGCTTGTGTTACAGTATAATCTTGCATACGGTACACGGACTAGGGCAGTGAGGAAGAACACACACCAGCAATATTACTACTGCAGGTTTGCTTTTAATTAGGCAGCAGCTGCCAGATTAAAAAAAATGTATACAGGCGCTGAAGTTAATATAAAGGAGAATAAAAGGGAATCTTTTCATCAGAAGTAAAGGGAAACTAATGAGCTGGAGAATGTTACGCAATAGTTTCCAAAGGCGATGACAAAAGAACCCTACTTTTGCATTTGTGATCCTTGCATGTAACACTGATAGAACACACCTAAGCTCCAAAGTCTAAACTACTTCAACCATGGCACCAGCAGATAGGATATGTGTTTGTGCTGGTGCAAGGTAACAGTCCATCCTTGTCTCAACCTTTGGTTTCTTTCTTTCTGCTGTAGGAAGTGATGTAACTGCCAACAGTAACTATTGTGGGGGATAGAGGGTTAGCTAAGTTCCCCCCCATTGTGTATAATACTAGCTGGAAAAAACGTCTCTGGGAGTTTTTAAATTTGACACTGTATGCTCTTGCCAATTTTTAATTTTTCAGATATTTTCTTTCAGTCATCTGGATAATTTGTTTAAGATTTGTTCTTCAGCAATACCTGAGGAGCTGCCAGCTAGAATCACAGAGCTCTCAACATCAAGCCAGACCCTTTTCTACACAGCCAGTCCCAAATGCTGGTTGTGGAGACTCTGTACAGGCTATGCGACTGAGATTTGCTCAACTTGCTCACCTTGAGGCAGCAGTTTCACAGGCTGTAATAAGGGGATGCTATTTTGGGGCCCTGAGAAAAAATCCTTGCACCACTCCCAACTGCTGAAAGCTGTTGATATCCCCTCAGCTTTATCACAGTTTGAAGCAAAGGGCTTCATCATTTCCTCAGGATTAACAGAAAGGTATCTCCTTAAAGTGCAGTACTGCTGTCACAACTGATTGTAAAAATGATGTCTTACTTAACAAAGCCACATGGTTTCTCAGCTAGGAGAGGGGGAGCTGGACTCTGTGGGTATCTGTACAGAGCAGGCATACATACAAGTCACAATTTAAGAAGAGCTGTTAAATAGCAATAATTTTCCCTATTTTGATACTCAAACTAAATGCATTGTCATCTGTAGAAATTAATGCAAAAATCAGACTTTTGTTCTTTCTATCAGGAGAAGTAATGGTTCTCCTTGGCTCTTATTTTCTCCAGGGCTGGCATTTAGGAATTGTTTTCTCCTCAGACTCTCCTTGCTCCCATCCTCTCTTCCTTCAGGATGTAGTATGGAACTATCTTTTTCTTCCATGTTTGTAAAGTTCCTAGCACAATGTGGTCCTGATCCATGACTGGGGTTCCTAAGTGCTATGATATAAATAATGATAAGGAATGGAAGATCTTCTAACACTTCCACCCAAACAGAGGCCCAGCACATGAACTCTTTCAAGAGCCAGGAGAGAGAACTTGCTCTGCCCCAGGCTAAGCCAAACCCTAACTAGTATACTGAGTAGCAAGTCTGTCAGTTCTGGACAATATAGGACATAGGTTTCTCTTCTACCTCTTTCAGATGGTGTGACATTTGTCCCCAGAAAGCATGCTGGCTCTGTTGAAGACAGAACCTGGTGCTAAGCTATACCAGCAAAGATTGTTCCATATTGAGAGCTGGCATCATTCACCAGAAATGAATTTTTTTGCTATATTTCTCTTTTCAAAAAATTATGTGACAAATAACACCCTCCACTTTCATTGCAGTTAAGCAAAATGCTTCTGCAGGGAATGTGCATCTGAAGAGCTGGAAATGAACAGTGACCAGATGGATCAATGCTGGATGAAATCTGAGCAGCACATTCATGGATCAGCGGCTCTGTGGCCTAGTTCTATCCCATCCCCTGAGGAGGTAAAGTTGCCAAACTCTTGGGATACCTTGCACAGACCAGATTTTTTTTTTTAAAGTCTTTTTTAAAATACAATAAAAATAGCAGATACTAAATTTAAAGTAAGCTATTTTTTACAGTTTGGTTTTAAAAAAAATACACAACTTGTGTAACTGACAGATTCTGCTTCTGTTATTCAATAACTGTAACATTACCCTACTCCATCATACCTTTTATGTTCAAAAAGTCACATTAACCCAAAGAGGATACAGACAAGAGTCTTAGTCAAAATAAATTTGATTTTTTTTTTTTGAAAGAAGACGGTGAAGAAAACAGAAGAGAGACATTAACCAACTGCAACAGTTAGTGTTAACAAATTGGAGATTGGTAGTTAGTGTCAAATGCCACCTAATGTGAAACTTTCCCCACTGGGGAAAAAAAAGCAGGAGGCAAGTCCAATTTGCTCCATTATAGTCACAGGCTGGAGCAGAGCATACAACAGTACCGCTAACATCAGTCACTTTACATATATTCAAGTTTTACACATCTGCAAAACAGAAATAGTAGCAGCCATTTGGATGTTCTTTCTTAATGGTTCTCAGGGGTGGTCTAGGAAATTCCGAAGGGCCTGGTTCTTGAGACATAGAGCTGGAACTGCAGCTACTGCTTCTGCTGCTACTTCCAGCCACCTGTGCTCTGCCTCTGTCCTCAGCTGGGGAGATCTGGGGAGACCCAGGACTCAGGTACCCTGCTGTGGTCTGAGTAGAGGTGGTGGCATAGGTGGTTGGGCCAGTGTTGTTTTTCACATAAACATTTTTGATAGCCACCAATGTGTGTGCCATAATACTGAGGCTGTTGCTGAGATCTTGCATGCCTTGCTGCAGCAGCCGAAGGTTGTGGTTGACACTGTCAAAGCCAGACTGGATCACCTGCATCTGGTTCTGCTGGATCTGCATTAGGTCCTCTTCCGTAATTTCATTTTGGTCTGTCTGAGACCGGCCTTTTGTTTTGGCTTTTACTTTCCCAGACAAACCACTCCCAGCTGTTCCCAGAAAGGGCAGTTGCTCCTGGCTAGGTGGAACCACAGCCATGTCCTCAGAACTTTCTTCTGGCTCCACTACCTTCACTACTATTTCCTCTTTTAAGTTCATCTTCTCAAGACAGGGTTGGTGGGATGGACCAGGATCATCTGTAAACCCTAAAAGGGCAGGGAGGAGGGAAAAAAAACAAAAAAACCAGAAACAGGAGTCAACAGACTTTATTATCTCTATGGTCAATCAAACCTCTGCCTGCCCAGTGAGCACGATTGGCATTTACGTGGTAGTTAATATTTCTGCTGTCAAGACCCTATAATGATGACTTGTACTGTATTATCCCCTACACTTGTAGCATAGGTATCTCCTTTAGTAGGGAAAAAAACTGAAACATGCTCACTGTAAATGACATAACTCTGAGCGATGCAAATCTCAGATTAAAATCACTCACTCCCCAATAGACCAGCCAAAAGCATTTGCTACAGAAGAGATTAAGTTCATTCCAAGCTCTTACTTTCCTTTCTCCCAGTTCAGCACAAGAAACCCAGTATTTGCAAGGCAGAAATAAGTGACATCCTATCTGAATTGCTCCTCCTTGCCTGAAGTAAGATTCATTGCACTAAAGCTCATACCTTGCAGACCCATGCACAACAGGGTGTAATTTACCCATTGGCTGCAGTTTACAAAGGCTGGAATTTGCATGGTGGAATGCTTTCTTGTGAGTGGAAGGAATGATCCAAATTTGCACATGTGCAGGTGGGTCTAATGCCCCACATCCACGATATGTCTGTTCACTTTTCACGACCTATCATGCAAAACCTGCCAACAGTTGAGCATCTATGTGATTTAGGTGAGGAGGAAACCACCATAAGCAGAAATTAATTTGGAAAAATGGGTTTGTTGTACAGTAGAGCATCCCTAACTTGCACACAACTGGGACCTCTGGTGAATCAGCAAGTGAAGACTTTTATTGTTGAAGACAAGGATCTGCTTCTCAAATCATGCTGTGTTCTTTTCTTCTCAACTATAATTACTTGTGACTTGATACTTTATACAGTTTACCCATAAGGCCAGATAGTGTTCTATGAGGGTTTCTTTGCTCTTTGAAGCACAGAATGAGAAGACCCTGATCCTTACATTGCTTACCTTGACTATTAAGAGTACTCCCACTGAAATCAGTGGGACACCTCACAGGAATAAAGTTAAGCAGGTAAATAAGTATATGCAACATCAGAGATTAACAATGCACTTTGCAGCTAGATATGATGAACATGAGAGACACAGATTTAACACGAATAAAAATCCCCCATAATGTAAATTAATTTTTCACATAAACAAGATATACATCATGGCCCATAAAACACTGGAAGAGGAGTGCCTCACTGGCACAGAGACTAGCATAAGCAAGCACAAGAAGCTTCAAGCCCAAGGCTGCCTGGGGTAAGTCCCTCTTACATCTGTGTCATTTGTACATTACACTACTGTCTCATGTGAGTAAACAGGAGTTGTGTGTGTGTGTGTGTGGGGGGGTGCTCAGTGCTGCTCTGAATCTGTCTCTCAGAATGCACCTCAAGGACAGGCTGCAAACCAACATCTACCAGTGCTTAAAGCGGGGGAAGGAGTCACACGGGGTCACCGACAGGGCAAAAAAAAATCATCATGAAGAATGAACCGGGTCACTGCGGCGGGGCCTGGAAGGAAGCTGCATTTTACCAAAACTGCTGCTCCCCGCTGATGAGAGGAGCCCCCTTTCAGCGCCGACCGGGGGGAAAGAAGCACAAGGCCGCCCCCCGCCTGCCGGTACGGAGCCCTCCGGGCGCTGCTCAGAGGCTGAGCTGGCCCCTCTGCGGGAGGGATGCCCCGCTCTTCTGCTCCAGTGACCTGGCGGGGCTAATTCCCCGGCTCCATGGCAACGCCGGCTCCCGCCGCGCCGGAGGCCCAGACCAGCGGGGAGGGGAAGCAGAAGCCGAGACCGGGCGCGGGGCGCATAGGGGCCCGCTCCCCCCGCACCAGCCCCGGAGCTCACCGAGGTCCACCACGGAGGCTCCGGGCAGATCCAGCGTGTCGATTCCGCCCACGATGGGCACGGCCTCGGCGGGGCCGAGCGCGGAGCCGTAGGCTCGCTGGTGGTCGGGCTGCGGGGCGGGCTGGGGCATCTCCTCCGCGCACAGCAGCAGGCCGAGCCCGCCGGAGTGGCCGGCGGGGCCGCAGCCCTGCGAGAGGCGGCAGAGCTTGCTGCGGTCGCGCCGCTTCAGATCCCTCCAGCGCTTCTTGAGATCCTCCACGTCGCGGGGGCAGGCGGCCACCGGGTTCACCTTGTGCCGGATCAGCTCCCAGACGCGCCGCTTCTGGCCCGGGGAGGCGCGGCCCGGCCCCGCTGCGAACAGCATCTGCTCGTGCTTCAGCACCTGCTCGATCAGCACCTCGGTCTCCGCCTCGTTGAAATTGGCTTTGCGCCGCTTGGGCGAGTCCTCGGCCATCATCCTCCCCGGCGGGCGGGGCCCGCGGGCCGCCCCGATCGCCGCGCGGCCGCCGCTAGGCCACAGCCCGGGCCCTGCTCGGCAGACCAACGCCGCGCACGAAAGCGAGGGACGCGCAAGCCCCCGGCGCAGGCGCCCCGCGCCCCGCTTGTTGACATGGGGAGAGGGCGGGAGCCGGTGTCCGGGCGGCCCCGCCCCGCGCAGGGGAGCCGGCGCGCGCCGCTCCCCAATGGGAATCCCCGCGGAGACTCGCGTCCTCCCGACCTGCTCCCGCCCACCACGGGCACTGAGCGTTCTAGCCCCGCCCCTTTCCGCCGTCACAACCACACCCCACGGCGCAAATCTGATCCCAGTCCTCCCCTAGCCGAGGCTCGGTAGGCGAGTAGCGGCGCTGTCCTCGCCCACGTGGTACAGCATTCTAGCCCCGCCCACAGCTGGTGTGCCCCGCGCTTGGGGGCAGGCGGGGTCTGCCTCCGCCCCCTGCCGCAGCCGCTCTTGTCCGCGCGCCGCGACGCGCGTTGTGCGCCTGCTCGGCGGGCGGCCGGGGATGGCGGCTGTTTTGGAGCTGCTGCTGCGGGAGGAGGTGGCGCCCGGCGCCGTGGTGCGGTGGCTCGACCACGGCCCCCGCCACCGCCCAGCCGAGGTAACGCGCCAGCCCAGCAGCGTTGTGTGGCGCTGCTCCGCCCTCAGCCCGGCAGCGAGGCGCCGGGGCCTGCTGCAGCCCGGACTCCCCGCCCCGGGCGGGCCAGCGTCTTGGGCTGCAGCCGGGCCGCCCCGCGGCGGCCTCTGGGCCACACGCCCAGCCCGCCGGGGCGCCGCTCGCCTGGGCACGGAGGGCTGCTCCTGGGGGCTGCAGGGCTCCCTCCCTCCGCACGCGGGCCCGAGCGCGCCGCCCTAAGCCCCGGCCTGCGCCCAGGCGTGCCGGGCGCGGCGTCACTGGAGGGCAGGAAACCTCGTGTCGTGCTCGGCACGGATCTGAGGGGAGCCCGGACAGCCGGCGGGCCACGGCCGAGGCTCTCCGCGGCGCAGGGCAGCCCACGAAGTTGGCGCCCTGGTGCTGGGCCCTGGAGGTGGTCAGTGCTTACAGCGAGCTGGAGGAAAACAATGGGGGAGGAGCAGCAGCGGCGCTGGTAAAGAAGTGCTTGGGGCGTGTCCCTCCTCAGCGGCCCAGCCCCACGAATGCCGACATAAATAAAGTGCCAGGTGTGTGTGATCCTTAGCGGCCTCCCCGCCCTCCCCGCTTTTAGCCCTGCCCGTAGTTTCCATGAGCCGTGCTCCTGTGTTAAGAGAAGAGTAGCTAAAGTTACGGTTTACGTTAATTAGGTACAGCTTTTTTTTTTTCTGGCAGTTTGCAAGCCCTTGGTGTGACCCACAACACTGCTTGGTGGTTGTTTTGGTCTGTAGCCGCTGAGGAAGGCTTGGCCGGGTGAAAGCTGAGCAGGGTGTCCAGATAAACTCAGCCTGAGCTACATATCCAAGTGTATTTACAGAACACTCGCCGAATTCTCTTGTAGTCCTGAAATGTGGCTATCGCTGTAGTTTGTGAGCTCCATCTGCTGGTTTTGCAGCAAGCTGTTATCAAACGCTATTTTAAAGACACAGTCTATTAACACCCTCATCAGCCTGATAAGTTAAGTGAGGTTTAGCTTGATTATTACTTGAATAGGAGACTTCCAAAGAAATCCAGGATGCTGCAGGAAATGAGTGGCAGTTTCATAGCACTGATCCCTCTGGGTTAGTCCTGAGTAATTGCTCCAGTGGAGTACTTGTGGGTACTGTGCTGTTGTCAGTGCTGTCTCATGCATGAGATTTAAAATGCTTCATTAAAATCTCTTGGCATTTTTCATAAGTTAGAGGTGGTAAACACTATTTTTACCAAAGGCCACCTCAGGTAATTACACTATTTCTCTTAGCTTCCTGTCTAAAACTGTATAGCATTTAGTTGTATAGCATTGCTGCTGAGCAGGTGTCACTTTCTAATGCATCAGTTACTGTGAATCAAGGAGTAGCTGAATTTACGTTTGTGATGTGTTTGGAGTCTTTTTGGGAAGAAAAGTGCTGTATAAATCAGGGTGGATTTGATTTAAATCACTAGTCAGGAAGACACTATTTAATCATGGATTTCTACATAAAAGTGCATTCTTGGTTGTTAAAACCTTAATACATATTCTTCACAACTCAGATGTAGGTTTCATTTTTAGAAGGTACACACTATACATTTTTAAAGTGATTTATTTTGAAAACTTCCCAGATTAGTTTTACAGCTATATCGTAAAATGATTGTTTGGTTATTTCATTTATCAAAGATAATTGAAGCTGATATTTATGAAGTCCTTGGGAGGTGAACTATCTCCAATTCAACAGGTTAATCATTAATATTTGGAGGATTTTTCTGCCATGCTGTATTAAGAGGAGAACATCACCAAACAGACATTTAAATTGTTTTATTTAACTAAAACATCACATTATGTATTCTGGATTTTTTTTCTTCAACAGCAAACATAATATTTTAACAAAACAAGCATTTGAATTTTTGAATTTAAACATTAAAGTTTTTTAAAATCAGGTTTGTTTTGTTAAAATTGTTTTTAACTAAAATAGTTAAATTAAATTTAAAAAACAAAAATTCAGTAGACTGTCAGCCAGGTCAACATGAGAAACTTAAAATGTTGGCTTCTGCAGATAACTCAGTCATCTTCATTTTCCTGTTTATTGATAATCTGGAAAAGAAAAACAAGCTTTCTTGCTTTTTCAGGTGCCAAATGATTTCTCAATTTGTAATGAATTAGTCCAAAGGAAGAAAATATTCTTTTAACAGCAGTAGCTGCTTCTGCTGGTGTAGAAAGTGAGATTATCGCTTCAACAGTCTCTGATTCAAAGTGCTTAAGTGACCTCCACCAGTTCACTGGTGTGACTTTCTTTAAAACATCAGCAAACATATATTTCTTGAATGGTTCTAATTCCCAAACTGGGTCTCTTTTACGGCCTGCTGCCATTATTTAAAAACATTTTTGCTGTTAACAAGCATGTTCTCTCTGGAGACACACATCCACAGTTTGAGAACTGCAGAACTAAGCATCTCTGATGTTTATCTTCTAGACTGAGCACTGAGTCCCATTGGGTAGATAGAAAGATTAACCTAAATAATCTATACAGAAGCCCCTGACACCCCATAAAATTGGGTCCCTATTCCATGAACTATTGGAACTCATTTACAAAACTTTTTTTAAACATTACATGAATTTATAATCCCTATTCCATGTTATATCTTTGAACTATAATGTGTTTTAATTAAAACTATCTTTAGAGAGGTTTTTTCCTCAAAAAGCATTGTATCAAAAAAATCCAATTTAAATCTGATGTTTTTGATTTAAAAAAAAAATCATTGATTTTTATTCACCCTGGTATAAATGTAGTTTAATTATGTGATTGTAAATAAAAGGAGACACTATGGGAGAATAATCTATATCCTGTGGAAAAGAGGTCAAATCAAAAGACACTCACTGCAGTTTTGAAGAGAAGAAGAAAAAAAAAAGCAAAGGGAAAGAGATAAAATTGAGATCAATTGTGAAGTCATTGTCGGTGCAGGTTTGCCAGCTAGAAGAATATTGCTTAAAAGGGAGATTTGAGGTGTAGATGCACTGAACTGGGAATCAGGAGACCTGGATTCTATCCCTGGCTCTCCCACTGCCTTGCTGTATGATCTTGGGCAAATCATTTAATCTCTTGTCTTTTTCTTCATACTTGTCTATTTGGGGCAGGAATGTCTTCTTGTATGTGTAGAGGGCCTAGTAGTGAGTCTTGGTTGGGGCCTCTTAATTCTGTTGGAATACAAATAATAAATAAACGTTGGTTGTGAGCGATTGTTTTTGGGATTGTATTTGAAAACAGGCTTTGCACGTTATAGCATTTTCTGCTTAAGGACTTCATTGTGCTTTACAAATATTATCTAACCCTCACAGCTGTCTCACTCATTAGGACACTACCCCTTTGGGGTAGACAAGTAATATTCACATTTTCATACATTTTTAAGGCCAGAAGAGAGGATTCAATCATTTCGTCTGACCTCCTGTATATAACACAGACCTTAGAATTTCACCCAGTTACTCTTGCATTGTGAGTTCAATTTACAGGTGGGAAACCTGTTCATTTGACAGGGTAACTGTCTTGGTGAAATGTGAAGTCCTAGAATACATCAGGTGTGGTATTTCCAGTAGAGAGAGGGAAGTGTTAATATCCTTATATAAGGCACTGGTGACACCTCATCTGGAATATTGGGTGCAGTTCTAGTCTCCCATGTTTAAGAAAGATGAATTCAAACTAGAACAGGTGCAGAGAAGGGCTACTAGGATGATCAGAGGAAGGGAAAACCTACCTTATGAGAAGAGACTTGAGGAGCTTGGCTTGTTTAGCCTAACCAAACGAAGGCTGAGAGGAGATATGATTGGTCTCTATACATACATCAGGGATAAATACCAGGGAGGGTGAGGAGTTAAGTGCCAGTGTTGACCCAAGAACAAATGAGTATAAATTGGTCATCAACAAGTTTAGGCTTGAAATTAGATGAAGCACCGGCACGGACTTTGTGATTTCCCCGGGGAGAGCTCGACCTCCCCGCTCTGCCCCAGATCCCACCGAGCACCCACTTTTTTTTTTTTTTTTTTTTTTTTTTTGATGGATGCTCCAGCCCCAGAGCTGGCACCTATGAGATGAAGTGAAGGAGGAGTGAAGTTTTTTGAAGCAGCCTTCCGGTGGAGAGGGTAGTAAACCTAACTGGTTTCAAGGCTGAGCGTAAGTTTATGGTGGAGGGGATGGTATGAGACTGCTTACAATGGCTCATGGCCCATCTGTGACTGCTAGTAACAAATATCCCCATTGTCCAGAGATGGGACTAACTAGATGGGGAGGACTCACAGTTGCTACAGAGAATTCTTTCCCAGGTGTCTTGCTGATATGCTCATGGTTCAACTGATTGCCATATTTGGATTTGGGAAGGAATTTTCCCCTTGCTCAGATTGACAGAGACCCTGTTGGGTTTTTGCCTTCCTCTGCAGCATGAGGCACAGGTCACTTGCTGGTTTGAACTAGAGTAAATGCTGGATTCTGTGTAACTTGAAGTCTTTAAATGATTACTTGAGGATATCAGTAACTAAGTCAGAGGTTATGGATCTATTACAGGAGTGGGTGGTGAGGTTCTGTGTCCTACGGTGTATGGGAGGTCAGACTAGATGATCACGATGGATGCTTCTGGCCTTAATATCTGAGTCTAAGGGCATTTAGCAAGTCTGCGTCAGAGCTGATAAAAATCTAGGTCTGTTGACTCAGTTTTGTGGTCTAACTAGTAGAGACACTTTTGGAAAACAATGAACAGTGGAAAAGCACAGAGAGACTTTACAGATTTTTCTTATTTGAGCTGGAAACTGAAATTCATTTGCATTCTCAGGAATGGCACATATATGAAGCAAAGGAAGATAGTAGTTCCACTGCCGCCTTTCTTAAGGAAAAGCTCCATAAAAATAAAGTACTTGCTGTCTTCTGAATTTCCTGCTTTCCATTTCACCAGGGTCTCACTTAGGGAAACAAAGCGTTTCCTCTTTGGATAAGGCCTAAGAGAGGAGAGCACAAGTATGACAATGTGGTTGCCAGGTCTCAGTACAAAAAAGAATTAGTATCCAAGAGTTCTTCTGGCAGTCTGTCAAACTTTGCCTAGTTCTGTTGTGAGGAAAATAGAAATGTGATGCACTGAAAGAGCTGTGCGACTTTTTTTACACTGCATACAAGGTTTTACAGTATTATAATAATTTTAAAAAGCTGATGGTAGAATTCTCAGATAATTTACAGATCCTTTTAAGGATTATGTTCCCATGAAGATTTAAAATATATTAATGTTGCATTTTTATTTAGCTTTCTTGAATATTAGTTTTGTGCATCATAAAAGTTGCCGCATACTATATTTGGAGCTCTGTGATCTCACAAGTGAATAATATGACTTCATTAAAATGTAGTAAGAGCTTTTCTGTTCTGTTGTGTCTTGCACATGAGGATCTCAAAGCATTATATAAATAATCATTTATTTTTGGAGCACCTCCTGAGGAAGTAGATGGTATTAGTAGGTAACTGGAGCACAGAGAAGCTACAGGTTTAATAAATTGTCCACTAATTTTGTTTGCCTCAATTTTTGGTGCCCTACTTGAAACATTTTAAAGGGGCCTGCTTTTGAGGTGCTGATCACCCACAGCTCTCAATGACTCTAGCACCCACCACTGCACCTAAGCATTTCTGTAAGACAGGCCCCAATGGTTTCCAGCTGAGAAGGCAAAATTAGTGGCTGCTTTTGAAAAGTTGGGCCTGAGGAATAATTGTCAGACTAGGGAATTCTGTAGAACCAAGAACTCCTGAATCTGTTCCTTGCTGTAACTACTAGAGACACTCCCTCAACTTAAAAGTGTTAGAATCCATGATGATGGTGAATTTGTGCCCAGTATTTGAGAGAGAGAGAAACAGATTGGAGTAAGTCTACGGGTATCTTTATTAATGTTTTGTTCTCTTTCCTTGCAGGAGAACCATGTCCATGACAAGCTGGTACCTCATAAGTTGCTTCAGAAAGACTTTGTGCCTTTCCTGTTGAATTTTTTAAGGGAACAGACTAGTCAGATCTTGACCAATGGGCCCTCTACCCCTGCTAAAACCCCAAATTCTAAGACCCTCAGGAGCTCAGCTAGCCATGGGAACCAAAAGACAGGGTCAGAAAGGAGGATAGGCAACTCAGCAGGGTCATGCAGCAGCCGAATGCAGCTCTTTCCCCAGAGGACCCCTGCTAGCTCCTGCACCCCAGGTGCTAGTTTTCCCTCTTCTGCTGCATCAAGTGGCTCTTCTGCCTTTACTGGGTCAAGCTTGTCTGGCCCCGGCAGTGATTTCACCAGCACCAGCCCAAGCTTTGGTTGCAGCCCTGTGTTCAACCACAGTGAGAAACGTTCATCTCAGAAGGCCAATTTGGGCAGTTTCCTTATGCCCGCACCAGATGTCCAGCCAGTGAGGCGAGGCAGAAGAAAAGGCAACAGTTCTGCCAATGCCACTGGCCGGCAAGTGGCTCGGGACCTAGGGCGAAGCCTCACTGAAGAGGAGGATGGGAAGGGAGACAGCACATCGTTGAGTGGCGGGAGGAGGAAACGGAGTGAGGTGGGTCCTACCTCAGCCAATTCCCCACCTGATCAGCTGAACCTCAACAACTTGGAGGAGTTCCCACCCATGAGTGCTGCTTCTGGCTTGACAAAGTAAGAGCAAGTCTTCCTTGTTGCACTCTTATTTTTCTGATCGTGCTGGCAGCATTGAGTACTGCAGGTTATTTCTTGGGAGCAGCTGACACTGTTATCTCACAGGTAATAATATATAGATGGTCTTATAACTGTCTCAGTTATGAATGTTTTGTAATAGATTGCAGGTTAGGGGGCTGTTGCTATGCTGTGCAGTCTGTGTTTTTCAACTCACCATGCTTCCTTCTCCCCAGTATCCTCCTGAGGCTCCTCTAGGGGCTCATTTTCATTGGGAAATCTTACCATTAAACAGAGTTGTGAAGAGTTGACAGTGGTGATGTGATGCTGAGCACACCTTTGTCCTTGTTTGCCATGATCAGTGAGTCACAGTCAGTCAGCATTATCTTGACTCTACAGTTGTATTTAAACATGATAGGATTTTATACTGAGGGTAAGCCCTAAATGTCTCTTTGCTGCGGCTGTCTGGAACAGCTGCCAGGATGGCAAACAGGCATTCTGCGACCTCTGGTGGCAACAGCATTGGCAGGTGAGGCATCATATGTCCTCTGGCTCTGTGGTGCCAGTTAGAGGGAAGTGGGTCTCCTGTGGTTATGAGCTGGGTTGGCATGTGGGTTCTGTTTAGTTCTTGAAGTGCATGAGTTTCCCCTAGTTGCTAATGATTTTTCCTAGCTGGGCTGGCGAAGGGTGCAGCTCTTCCTTGTGGTACATGCTGTTGGTCTCTCTCTCTCTTTTTTAAATGAAAGCTAAGATTCACTGCTAGGTCTCAATAAAGGAGAAATCAGGCCCCTTTAAGGTCTCATGTTTGCCACCTAAAATCACTTCTGAAAATTTAGGTCATGGCAATCTGCAGGAATCTGAAGGATGTGTGATTCTGAAAGTCCTCTTCAGATCAAGGCAGGGGCTTCTGCGGTTAGACTTAGCTGAATGTAATGTAGGTCTGGTCCACTAATCTTACCCACCTTAACTCTCCTTCCCTTTAGTAGACCTCAGAGTTCATAGGTTCAGAATTACTAATAGATGCTACAGTAGCTGATGCACAGCTCTCCATAACACAATGTAGGCTACCAGAGTTCTCTTCCTGTGAATCAGTGGTCTTTCTCCCTGCTCTCTGTCCAGGACGTATAGTTACAGTTGAATCTGTACTTAGCAATTCCTGTTAGGCCTGGTCTACACTGAGGTAATATTCATTTTCTCTTTCTCTCCTCCCCTCCACCCCCATTAACCACCTTTCAGGGAGAGTCAAGCTTCTGCTGCTTGGTCTGTGCAGTGGCACCAACCAGTTCTGAAGTGATTTTAGAGCTGGTTAGGACTCTTGGTTCTCCTGAGAAATAGGGTCCCACATGGAGGGTGGGGATTTAAAGATGGGAAATCCTTATGATGCTCTGTGAGATGGCTTTGACTTGCAGGATATAATGCATTTCCATCACAAGCAGTAAGTTTGAAATTGCAGAGTATGTGACTGATGTGAAAAGTGTGAGGAGACAAGTCAAATATAAGACTGGAAGTAACAGTATAAGTAGTCTTGTGAGGTTCCTAGCAGCTAACATGTAGCAGGCAGCAGATTCATTGGGAAAAGAGATGTCAGTTGTAGACCGCTGATTTTATCATAATTCCTACATTTCGTTTAAAATGACATATTACTGTTCTATGGAGCCTTTTCCCCAAGAATCTTACGGCACTTTACAAATCTTATGCCTCATGTCACCCTTGTGAGGTGGGTAAGCAATATTATATGGTTAGATAAACTGAGGCGCAGAGAGATTAGGATTTGTCCAGGTTACAAAGCAGGTTGGTGGCAGAGGCAAGAATAGAAATCTGGGAGTCCTGACTTGTAGTGGCCAAAGAGGGTCACTGGGTCATGCTTTCATGAACATTTTGGGACTATATGATGAACTGATGAGCAGCCAGAACTTGGTATATCCTAGGTTAGCAGTCTGACAATGTAGGACAAGTGGGGTAGATAAGTTGAGTAGTATCCATTTTTTTCATCCATTTTCCCCCATAGTGATCATAGTTAATTTTAAGTCACAGCAGTGGAGTAGCAGGAAATACATTGTACTTCATCAGGATCGTTGAAGTCTATATTTGTAGGATGTACCCACTCTTTGTCTAGTGGCCCGGGGCACAATCAGCTACCCTGCCAGATGCGATTACAGTTGCACTGTATCTTGATTCTCTCTTTCCTTATCAATTTTACATTGGCATCAAAATCCTCTGAAAGAGTTTGATGGATTTGACTGCTATTTTCTCTCTTGATGGTCCGTTTATGCTTCATTTAAGTGAAATCCTCTCTTAAATTGTTTCAGCAAAAGCAAGCCATCAAGACGAATCAACCCAACTCCAGTGAGTTCTGAGCGCTCCCACTCAAAACCTAAGATGTGTTTCACTTCCACGCCAGTCAGCAAGTCTCCAGCTGCTCGGTTTCCGTCTGGGACCAGTCTTGAGACCTTTGCTGCCATCCAGGAAGGGAATGTTACCTCCATAAGAGGGAGCAGCCTTCAAGAGGAGAGGGAGATGCTGAAGAAAGAAAGGTACAGTATGAACAGGGATGGGGACACATCTGCAGGGGTTCATACTGCTCCCTTTATTAGGACATTGCCAATAAGAAGCTGTAAATTAACAGAAAATATCCAGACAAGATACTAGTTGTTTGATTTAAAAAATTGACCTAAAAGCAGATGAGATGAAAATGAATGTAGTATCAGACTAACAAGTTTTCAAATTCAGCCTTCACTCTTCACTTAAAGATGTGCTTCTACTCTGCAAAGCGACTCTGGCATCATATTGGTCCTGGATTTATTGTATTTCAGTTACTCCTTATTGCATTAATGCAAAGTTCTGTGGGTCAGACTGCACCCTCAAGCATACCTATGTAATACCATTGTCTTCAGATGATGCTCTGTTTTACCTATGCAAACCTGCTGAAAGCTAGTAGGGTGCGCACAGGTGTAATGCGGTAACTATCACCCCCTTTTAGGAAATGGAAAGCTATAGGACAGAGAGGTTGAGTGACTTGCCTGAGGTCACACTCTGAGCCATGGCAGATTTAGAATTCGAACCCAGTTCTCTTGAATTCCAGTTCTGTGCCTTAACCACAAGACGCTATTTTGTCATTAGGCAGAAAATGGGTGAATTAAGTAATTTAACCCATCTCCTGTGTGGAAACTGCATTAGATTCTGTAAATGTTGGGATCAATTCTTGTAGGAATCCCAGAAAACCATACACCAAAGAAGAAACTTCCTGTGTTGAATGTGGTGTGTGTCATCTTCAGTTCCTCTGTAAGTCATTGACTTTGAATTTCAGATGCAAGTTGCTGCACCAAACATCTTCTCCTGCAGGCCTGTCTCTGGATCCCAGTACACCTACCAAGCCTAATTACAGTTGGAGTGGAAGCCTTGCTACTGATGGTCAGCTAGTGACCGCTGCAGATCTCAGTAAAGTTTCCTGCAAGAAACAGCTGGAACAGCTGGCTCAGCTCTATTCATCTTGTATAGCAGGTAAAGAACTGGGAGTAGTGAGATGACCATGGTGTGGAATACCACCTTTAAATACTTACTATTTCCAGAGTGCACCAATGACTTGTAATACAAGTGAGTGCTGCCTGGAAAAATAAACAGAGACCTCCCTCCTACTCAAGAGTATATCCACCCCTAACTGGACAGAAGTCTAGAAAATGAGATGGGCCCTACACAATTCCCTGAACCCCTCAGTAGACTCAAACTGTATTGGCCCAACTGGAAATGTGAATATTAGAGGCCAGGACTCTTCCCTGACAATGCTCATTAGGTTGAAGTGGTTTATAAGATGTTTTAAGCTGTTACCCATGGTTTAATTTTTGGGGGAAAGGAGGTAAAACGCTTTCTATAATGCACCTACCCAAATGCGCATGGCTGCATATCAGCATTGTTGAGTCCTGTATGGATCAGCTGAGACTATAAGCTTGAGATTTGATTATCTTTGTTATCTTGATTTATTAACATAGACTAATGCTGAGTATTTAGCCATTTTATGTCACTCCCTCTTCCAGAAAACCTGGTTCCAAATATTTTCCTGGAGCTCTTCTTTGTCCTGCAGCTGCTAACATCCAAGGGAACAACTTCTTCGGAAGATGGTGAGAATGACATGGAATTCAGTCAAGGATGTAAAGGTCAGCAATGCTCTTGAATGGAGACTAGGTTGTTCCCAGGCCTGGTAATGGGATACAGAGCATATCATCTCTGATTCACGGGGTTCAAATCGAGCTTCAGGGAATTAGTGACCAAAAGTCATTACACTGAAGACTTCTGAGGCCTGCATGAAGTGAATTAGCATGTCTCAGTGAGTGGTGTGGAATATGGCATTCAGGTAGTGAACAAATAAAGAACCCTAAAAGCTTAGTTACTACAAAAAGACGAGTGTCTACCCTTGATCTTGTATAACGCTCCTTTTGATATCAGGGAATGCTCCACTATGGAGTGAAGGGGGTATTTAGCCTGAAGCCTATAGACCAGGCCGCCAAATTAGTTTGATATTTGGAATGAATAGGTGTTTTATAATCTAATAGGCTATTGAAAACCAGGTTATGGTAGCTCACTGTTATTGTCTAAGAACTCCATATTTACCCACTAAAATGAATTTTCAGAGAGAAGAGTGATTCACCAGATTTCCTCCTCCCATCAGTTCCTTCAAACCCAGAAATACTGTTGAACCCATTGTAAGTTTAAGGTCTAATTCTGCCTAGGGACACATGTGCAGTTCCCATCAGTGGGAGTTGTACACAGGTTTATGGCAAATTTGGACCTTACGCTAAGCTAGTCAGCAGCTTGATTTCTGGATAAGGTATACAAGAGTGACTTCCAGCTGAGAATAGCTCCTGGTGTCTGTTAGAAAAACGCTCCATTTTTGGCTGCTGTTATTGTTCTGTGACCTACAGATCCGAAGAACCCCAGTTGGTCTTGACTTCGGTAGCACAGTGCACCCCAGCCGTTGGCTGGAGGAGTCTAATAATTGATTGTATTTGCTCGACGTTTTGGCGCGCAGTTAGCAGTCTGTGGACATAATGCTGCCAATGTGTTCATCCTGTTCCAAATCAGTTTCGATTGATTTGTTTCATCAAGGAGGGGATGGGTAGAATCCCACTGATGCTGTCCCAGGAGTCCACATCTGTCTTGTAAGGGCTCACTCTTGCAACCCCTGTACGTGTCTAACTCTCATTGACATCAGCGGAAATTCCATTACTTCTAGGATTGACCCTTAAGAGAAAAGCAGCCTCTTGTCCAAGGCTGAGATTTAAGGAGTTAACATGAACTCTGATCTAGGTGATTGCCCACTTCTAACTAGGAAAGGTGGATAATTTTGTCAAACAAGAACACTGGTAGTTATACCGATTAAAATAAGAATGGCCAAACTGGGTCAGACCATGGTCCATCTAGCCCAGTATCCTGTCTTCCAACAGTGGCCAATGCCAGGTGCTTCAGAGGGAATGAACAGAACAGGTAATTATCAAGTGATCCACCCTGTCACCCATTCCTAGCTTCTGGCAAACAGAGGCTTGGGATACCATCCCTGCCCATCCTGGCTTATAGCGAGTGATGGACCTATCCTCCATGAACTTATCTAGTTCTTTTTTGAACCCTGCTATAGTCTTGGTCTTCACAACGTCTTCTGGCAAAGAGTTCCACAGGTTGACTGTGTTGTATGAAGAAATACTTCCTTTTGTTTGTTTTAAACCTGCTGCCTATTAATTTCATTTGGTGACCCCTAATTCTTGTGTTATGAGAAGGAGTAAATAACACTTGCTTATTTACTTTCTCCATACCAGTCATGATTTTATAGACTTCTATCATATCCCCCCTTAGTTGTCTCTTTTCCAAGCTGAAAAGTCGCAGTTTTATTAATCTCTTCTCATGTGGAAGCTGTTTCAGAGCCCTAATCATTTTTGTTGCCTTTTTCTGTACCTTTTCCAATTCCAGTTATCTTTTTTTGAGATGGGGTGACCAGATCTGCACGCAATAGTGGCAATCAAATATCAGGCTTCAGGGCAAGCTCCAGATAATTGCCACAGAGATCAGGAAGAATCCTCCCCTCTCATGCAACATTGCACAATTGGCCAACTATGTTAGAATGTGGTCTTTTTAAGGGGGTGTTTTGCCTTCATGTGACATGTCAGGTAATGGGCACTGATGGACCAATGATGGGTTTGGTAATTCCTACATCCCTCTCAGTTAATTGCTTTAGATTTTTCTATTTAGCTTCTGAATTTTCCACCAATTGTTGTTAAATGCTGTTTGTTTTCAGATGCAGTAGAGCGGCAGCATTTTCGAAATGTACACAACTGTGTTTACTTTGCTGTGCAGGTTTTGGATTGTCAGTTTGAGTAAGTTGAACCTTTCTCTGGGTATAGGTGGGTTGTGTGAGGGGGGAGAGAGCGCGCAACTGAATTTCATTGAGGTCATTTTAGGGGCATGGTGTTGAGTAATTTACGCAGTGTCACACACTGAGTTAATGACTCGGTTGAATTAGAAAACTAGTACCTTTCTTTGTGGTGGTCTCTACACCATTATAAGTGTCCCCACAGGGAAATGGTGGGTTATGAGGTAACACATCCAAACTGCAGTTGGAATTTGGTGGGACTGATGTTTTGCTTCAGATGCCACCAGAACAGGAAAAACTCAGTGGACTTTTTTTCCTTCATGTCACCTCCGTGTGACTATGGCATTTGCAGTGTGTCCTGTTGATGCCAGTAGGATCCAGATTCCAGGTGGCTAGTGGTTAAACCTGTGTGTTTTTTGTAAAATAAGTGTACACTTTATTTAGATTTGCTCCCTCAATGTTGTGTTCTGTGTGTGATCTCTTCGCAGAATTATTTCTCATTTAGAGAAGGGGACATTGAAACTTTTGGCTGAGAATGAGCGGATTGCATCCTTTTCCCCTGGCTTGCATGAGAGGCTTATGAAAGCTTATGAGAGCAGCACAGCCAAGGTAAAAAATGAATAGTCCTTAGAAAGTTGAATGTATGAAATTCCAAGGGGTTCCCAGTAATATGCTTGCCTGTCGCTCCCCTGCCACAGTCAGTTTGATGATTGATATTAAATCCTGTTCATCCTGCTCTGCGGCTTCATTTTTCAATTTCTTTGGAGACTATGTTAAAACCACCGTTTCCTGTCCAGATTGAGCCTGTGCATTGCTAGGGCCAATGAGCTGTAGCTGGGAATTCCTTTTACTAACTTGTATTGCAATTAGGATGAAATCCTGACTCCATTGAAGTCTGTGGCCAAACTCCCAGTGAATTCAGGGGGGCCAGGATTTCACTCTTACCCTTTTCCCTGTGGTGAGTCTGGAGGTAGGAAGATAGTGGATATGGCACTGGACTGTGACTCCGGAGGCTTATGTTCCTTTCACAGCTCAGCTACAAATTTCCTGTGTTTTGGGCAAAACACTTAATCTACTCTGTGCCTCTGTCCCCAATCTATTTAAAAAAAAAAATAGAATATGGGGTTGTACTTTCCTTCCTGAAAGCAGTGTTGTGGGGATAAAATCAACTGATGATTGTGAAGTGCTCATGTGATGAGGGCCATATAGATAGAGGTAGCAGCTGTGATGAAGCTGTTTTACTGATTTTAAGGGATTCTCTCTTTCAGAAGAGGGGAGAAGAGATGATGACATGGGAATCGCCAGCTGTCACTCTCACCTTCTCAGAATCCCTGTGTTGAGTTGACATGCATTAAATGATTGCACAGGACTCTTTCTCCAGGGCATGTACCTGCTAGTTCTGTTCTGGTCTCAGAAAGTTCCTCAAAAGCGATAGGAGATGCCCCTTTACCATCCTACTGAGTGACTGTCTTGTGCCTTTTCTGCACTAGTGCTGACCAGCAGTTACTCATTAGTGGTTCGGAAATTGTTAGTGTCTGAACAGCATGACTGTGGTAATACCTAAGATAACGTTCAAAATCAGAGAATTTCATTATACTAATGGACTCTGTTATATGTTCAATAGGTGTCCCTCCTGCTGCCTTCATCCGTCCAGTCCGTTTCTTTCCAGCCAGAAACGGACAATCGTTCTAACTTTCCAAGTGACAGGGCTTTTCATATATTTAAGAAGCAAAGGTAAATGTCCTCCAGTTTTAGTGTGTGTGTATGGGGGGGATTACGTTCTATCCATGAATGTGAACAATTGGATGCCATAGCATCCAGTTATACTGCATATATACAGCATAGTGGGGATAGACCTGGGGATGTTCTGCTCTAAGAACACAGGCCTTTAGTATTTACAGGGATAAGGACTTAATCTCTTTAAACAATGGAAGCCTAAATTCTGCAGAAGTTGTTGACGTGCCAGTACTGCACAATCCAGTGCTGGTTCAGCTCAGCCTTTGGAGCTATTCCTTTCTGTCTCTTCTGTTTTGTGGTGGGAGAGTAGGGGAGCGCCTCCTGTCGACTTGTTCTCTTTTTCACGTAGAAGTAATTTCATATGGTTCCTATTCTCTTTGCTTCATTGAGGGATCCACCACACAGGTTCATCTGCTTATCTGACCCCTACTCTGTCTAATAATGGGATGGGTGTCTTGGTTATAATGCCTGAGCTCAGGCAGAGCACCTGTCAGTGGTGGGCTGCAGATTGAAACTAATAAGCTCAGTGGTGCTGGTCACTGCTGCAAAAGGTAGGATACATGGGGCTTTGGAGATGTGACTTTTATTCAGTCTGGAGTATATTCCATGAGGGTGTATCTTGTGAACTATTGGCTGGGAATCTGTTGCTATTGGTTCAGAGACTGAAGGCCCCGGACTTGACATGTTTGCATCTTTTGTTCAATAGGGACATCTTTTATGAATTGTTGCGTGAGTGGGAGGATAACCGTGAAAAACCAGGCTGGGACTTTGAAAGAGTTCTGGGCAACAGGATCAGGTAGGAGACTGGTGCTGCAGCTCTGGTTTGCTAATGGGAAATCCAGTAAAAACTTATTTTTGTCCTTGAAGCCAGTAGATGCACAGAGGGCACAGAGCCAATTATAAAGAAGATGTTGCATTACAGTCTCATGTTTTGGAGCAGAATAGACTCACAGACTTTAAGTTCAGAAGGGACCATTGTGATCAAGTCCAGTAGTTTTCAAACTTTTGTACTGGTGACCCCTTTCACATAGCAAGCCTCTGAGTATGGGACCCCCCCCCCCCCCCCCCCCCCCGAAATTAAAAACACTTTTTAATATATTTAAGACCATTATAAATCCTGGGTGCAAAGCAGGGTTTGGGGTGGAGGCTGACAGCTCGTGATCCCACATGTAATAACCTCGCAACCCCCTGAGGGGTCCTGACCCCCAGTTTGAGAACCCCGATCTAGTCTTACTGACCTCCTGCACATGGCAGACGACAGAATTTCACCCACCCACTTCTGAAATAGACCCCTAACCTCTGGCTGAGTTACTGAAGTCCTCAAATCATGGCTTAAAGACTTCAAGTTACAGAGAATTCACCATTTACACTAGTTTACACCTTCAAGTGACCCCTGCCCCATGCTGCAGAGGAAGGCAACTTGCGCCCCCCTTCCCCCCAGGCCTAGGGTCTCTGCCAATCTGACCTGGGGGAAAATTCCTTCCCAACCCCAAATATGGCTATCAGTTAGACCCTGAGCATGTAGGCCAGACCCACCAACCAGACACCTGGGAAAGAATTCTCTGTAATAACTCAGAGCCCTCCCCATCTACTGTCCCATCTCCAGCCATTGGGGATTAAATCTTTGCCTAATTTCAAGCCTAAACTTGTTGTTGGCTAGTTTATATTCATTGTTCTTGTGTCCACATTGGCACTTAATTAAATAACTCCTCTCCCTCCCTGGTATTTATCCCTCTGACGGATTTATAGAGAGTAATCATATCTCCCCTCAGCTGCCTTTTTGTTAGGCTAAACAAGCCTACAGTCTTCTCTCAAAAGGTAGGTTTTCCTTTCCTCTGATCATCCTAGTAGCCCTTTTCTGCACCTCTTCCAGTTTGAATTCCTCTTTCTTAAACATGGGAGAACAGAACTGCGCACACTACTCTAATGAGGTCTCACAAGTTCCTTGTATAATGGTACTGACACTTCCCTGCCTCTACTAGAAATACCTCTCCTGATTCATCCTAGGTCTGCATTATCCTTTTTCATGGCCACATCACATTGTCATAGTCATCCAGTGAGCAACTAATACAGCCAGGTCTTTCTCCTCCTCTGTTGCTTCTAACTGATAAGTCCACATCTTATAGCAAAAATTCTTGTTGTTAGTCCCTAAACGCACAACTTTGCACTATTAAATTTCATTCCATTTCTATTACTCCATTTTACAAGGCATTGGTTTTTAAAGAAATCTGTAAAATGGAGTAATAGAAATGGAATGAAATTTAATGGTATGATATTCTGATCCTCCTCCGTATTGGCAATACCTCCCAACTTCGTGTCATCTGCAAATTTTATTAGTGTGCACTCATTTTTTGTGCCAACATCAGTAATAGAACTGTTAAATAAGATTGGTCCCAAGACTGATCCCTGAGGAACTCCACTAGTAACATCCCTCCAGCCTCACAGTTCACCTTTCAATCTGACACTTTGTAGTCTCCCCTTTAACCAGTTCCTTATCCACCTTTCAATTCTCATATTAAGCCCTATCATCTCCAATTTAACTAATAATTTCCCATCTGGAACTGTATTAGATGCTTTACTGAAATCCAAGTAGATTAGATCTACTGCATTTCCTTTGTCTGAAAAATTAGTTATCTTTTCAAAGAAGGAGATCAGGTTGGTCTGGCACGATCCACCTTTTGTAAAAACATATTGTGTTTTATCCCAATTACTGTTCACCTCAATGTCCTTAACTACTTCCTCTTTCAGAATTTGTTCCAAGACCTTGCATACAGTTGAGGGCAAACAAAGAGGCCTGTAGTTTCCTGGGTCACTTTTTTCTCTTTCTTAAAAATAGGACCTATATTAGCAATTCTTCAGTCATAGGGTATGACCCTCGAGTTTACAGATTCATTAAACATTCTTGCTATTGGGTTTGCAATTTCATGTGCCACTTCTTTTAATATTCTTGGATAGAGATTATCTGGGGCCCTTGATTTAGTCCCATTAAATTGTTTGCGTTTAACTACCACCTCGGATGTGGTCATTTCTACCTTCATATCTTCGTTGTCATTAGTCACCCTGCCACTACCCCAAACTCTTCATTAACCTCATTAAAAACTGAGGCAAATATTTAAGTGTTGGGCCATGCCTAGATAATCTTTAATCTCCACCCCATCCTCAGTGTTCAGCGGTCCCACTTCTTCTTTCCTTGTGTTCTTATTTATATGGCATTGGAAGGCATTGGTTTTTTAAAGAAATCACCTTGTGCTTCTGCTATAGCTGTATATAGACTCTGTTTTGACTGGCTCTTTTTGGTTTTAGCGGTTTGTTTTGTTTCCCAGGGCTATGATGAATCACCTCACAGCAGCCTATAATCACAGCCACTTTGCCAGGCTCTTTCAGAAACAGCTTATCCAGGTAAATAACTTATTGTATTTTCCACAAACAGAGCAGTTTTGCTAAGCTATAGCAAAATGTAACCTAGTATTTATACATTTGTACATGTACTTTTTGCTGTAATAGAACCTTTCCTGAGTGAATGGAATTATTTGAGGAGGTGGGGAGAATGGATATCTCAAAGGAATAATTTTATCAGTTCAAATCCAGCACAGATTGGTAGAAAACTACCATTATCTAATGACTTCTGAATGGGCTATGTAAAATAAGTTTGTTCCCAGTATAGTTCCCAATCAACATGTGTCCATACCAGAATGGACAGACATACCAGGGAATTAATGGATGATGGAGATTGGATTACTTAATCTTTTCTACTTTAGAGATGATTCTTG
Source organism: Chelonia mydas (assembly GCF_015237465.2). Lineage (NCBI taxonomy): Eukaryota > Metazoa > Chordata > Testudines > Cheloniidae > Chelonia > Chelonia mydas. The sequence goes on from NC_051246.2 coordinate 70,147,998, forward strand.
TCAGGTTTGTGGCACGCTAATAGGGCTGCGTATTGAGCTTTGACTACAGAGGGCTTTGGTCTCAACAGCTGTTCACCTGGGACATTTTACCAGCAATAAAAATTCACACATTTGGAAATTTTAAAAAAAATGTTTAGACATTGATGTGTATCTGATTCAGACTTGCCCGGTTATGTTCGTTGTTTTTCTCAGTGGAATTAATTGTTGTTGCTGGATCCTGGTTTGATTATGATGGCCCCGATTTTGGCTTGTTTATGCCTGGAAGGAGACCCGGTGCTGTTTGAAGCATTATTGTTCTATCTAACTTTTTTGCCTACTATTGTTCCAAGTAATGTGTGAGATCATTGTAAGTGAGAGAAAGTAGAGAGAATTTTCTGTTTGTTTGCTTTGTGTGTAGTATTTCCATTTCTGATCCTGTATAGTTGGTCAGTTTCCCTTGTTTGCAGGGGAGGGGGGGGGTCTCCTTTCACACAGCACTATAGAGAGATTTTAAAAAAAATCTAAACCCACAAAAAATTGTCAGAGGCTTGGGCAGGTGTAGTACCTGAAACTACTTGCAATGCATATTTTGAAATCAAAGGAGACTAAGGGAATTAGATGCCCAGTTTGCAAATTGGGCACATAACTCTCTTAGTCACCTTTGAAAATCCTGCCTTTTAAGTGTATTGCTAATCTGAAAAGACTGTAAAAATGTCTTCATCTTATTCTGCAGATGTGCTCCCTGTGTGTCTCCACAATTGTCATCTGCTGACTTTAGTGAGCAAAATACGGTTTTACTGATCTTTACTTCTGTTAGCCTTGCAGAACCATCATAGCTAAGAGACTGGGATCATCAAAAAAGGTGTTAACTAAGTTCCAATTGCAAAGCCAGATTTCTCCCTCAGTTACATCTTTGCATTCCTATTGAACACCGTAGGGTTTCATAGGTGTAACTAAAGATTTAAGTTGAAAATGTTTTGTCTGCAATGAGGTATGGGTGTAACTGACCAGAACTTGGCCTGCTGGACCTGTGCGATTTGTGATATCCGAGCAGGAAGGAATCTAACTTGACTCTCAGAGCCCAGGGTGTGTTTACAGGGTTAGCAGTTGTAAAAGGATTTTCCTTTGTAAACTTGAGCACGTTCAGTTTAGAATTATTGAGACGCAATAAATGTTAACCTCACCATATCGTATTTTAAGGAGTTTACTTCTCAGCGTGGTGCCAGGATTTCAAGTTGCATCCTTGAGATGCCTCAGTACCTGATTAGTTCTGAGGGCTTGAAAACCTCTTCCTTTGAGTGCTGAGCCATAGCTCTCTGTGTGGATGAGCCACTGCAAATAATACTTAAAATCTGTGAAACACCGAGGAGCCTCACAGAGTCTGGTCCAGGAATATGCAGTAGATGACAGTGAGAAGTAGCACAGTCTTAAATAGTCCTGATCCCTGAGCGGTGGACTAAACCATCGACGACTGAACTCTGATTCATGCAGGTTGTACAGTTATCCATGGTATTTATATTCTCTATGTAATAGGAAGCCAGGCTGGCCCAGCAGCCTAGGGTCCTAGTGTTAATGTATGGCATCTGGATTCCATTCCTGAGACCGCTAGGCCGGGAGGGTAGCATGTTGGCCTTGTATGCCTTTCCATGTGTTCTGCCCTCCCTTGACTGGCTGAAGGAGATAGCATTCATAGGCTTTATAGGGAGCCACATCCAGTTCCTTGCATTGGAAAGAAAACTCCTCCATCAAAAGTCTTTTTATGGGGCAGAGAGTGGGTGGGGCAAGATATCCAAGAGAAAAGAAAATCTTATAAATTTCCCATCTCCCTCCTTTTTCCCCCTCCTGAAGATGTGTAAAGGTCCTATTGGTGGTGGCACAAGTTGGGGAGATACCCCAGACCAGGATGTCCTTAATATGCTGGGTTCCAATAATCTGAGCCGGCTGAAGAGGCTACAGGAGAGATTTGTCGTTCCTCAGAGCATCAGAGGGCCCTGCCCGCCCCCTGCCTTCCCAGGGTGCCAGCAGTTCTTCAGGGACTTCATTCTCAGTGCAGGAAGGTTAGCTGCATATCACTGCTTATGCCTCGGCTAAGTTTGGATGGTGGTTGGCTAATACCACTGGATTGTGCTGCAGTTGGGGAGTCAACTCAGAAACTGGTCTTGGAACTCCAGCTCTTCGGGACAGTAGAGCCCAAGTGAGGACGTTTTCAAACTCTGAAGAAGGTTGCGATTTGCAGTGTCCATTAAGTAGTCCTGACTGGCATAGTTACCAAGTTGCTCTTGTATCCACTGGCCCAATCTATCTTCCTCTCCTAAGAGCTACATCAGGCTAGTTCCTAGTTAGCTTACTACAGAATCAAACTGAATGTCTTGCCAGAGGGGGTCATTGTTTCTTAATACCACGAGCTGATGCAACAGCGAACAGCAGGAGCTCTGCACAGCTGAATTGTTCCTTACAGGGTGGTGGTGGTCAGTGCCCTGCGGTGGAGTGTAAGGCTGCTCTATGGTTAGCCTTTCATGTTCCACAGCATAGATTCAGATCTCCCTTAGACTGCAAATGAAATGGGTTTAGGGACCTCAGTCTCATCTGTAAATGTTTAGCCACATCGTTAGAACCAGCACGCTGTTGGAGAATAAGGGGAGTCTCTGTTCCAGAGAGGCCCAAGATTAGAATGGAAAAGGTCGTTAGTCAATGTTGAGGTTGGTTAGTGCACTGACAGAGCTGTGTGGCGAGACTTGCATGGAGTCTGCCCAGGCTCTGCCTGGCTGTTAGACACTGCTATTCTTGGCCACACAATGCACTTGGAGCTCCTCCCTTAAATGAGTTGATGTTTTGTATCAGCCGTCCCCAACTTCAGTGATTAAGGCTTAAATGTTAGTTGAGATTCCACTGCTATTTTCAGTCTGATTTTTCATCTTTTGCTGAAGCTACCAGTTCAACCAGCACCTGATGGATAGCCTGTGTCTAAAGATACTTGAGCTGGATGGCCTTACTTTGGTAGAGCACGAACCTAGTGATGGGGAGGCAGATATGGATGAACAGGTAAGTAATATGTTCCAGACATCTGCTAAGAACTTGTTCATTGGATCAGTCCGAGAGCTGGTTCATGATGAGTTTCCTAGTTGCTACAGTGATATAAAAAGACTTGTTTAAAATCCATTTATAGTTGCGATTGTGATCCTCTTTTTAGATTTTTTTTTTTTTTTTTTAATATTGTTTAAAGTTACATCAGTATGTTTGGAAGATAAAAAATTATCCACTAAGGTTCCAGTAGCCACTTTAACTTTGCCCCTGTGCTCAGTTTACATGTGCTCAGTTATGGTTACAGAAGTAACTATGCAAATGGTGCCTTTTGGTGATCAGCAACTCTTAAAATGTGGTTCTACTCTGAAAAGTGTCAAGTTTTGTGCTTTAAAAGACATCTTAGCAGGTCTGTTCACTGTGTGTTGAGTCTGATGGTCTGACTGCAGTACAAATAAAGTAACTTTTAACATTTAAAAAAAAAAAATCATGTTAACCCTGTAGAGCTAACATACCTATGTTTGTAAGGCTAACTGTGCAATCCCATTGTTCTCAAATTTTGCCTAGTTATACTTATGCAATTCCACTAAAATCCTGAGGGTTGCACAGATGTAACAGAGGGCAGAATGTGGCCATCAGGATCTTTGATCATGTTGCACAAGCCACAGATAATTTGTTAGTCTCTAAGGAGCCACACGTACTGCTTTTCTTTTTGCTAATACAGACTAACACGGCTGCTACTCTGAAACAGATAATTTAGTTTAGCTGAGATCCCAGGGTGTGTTTGTGGTGCTGGCAGCTTCTAAGATGAGCAAACAGTCTGGAGTCACTGAGACAGAACACATGTAGGACCCAAGGCTGCCATCTTCACCAAGTCACTTTTCAGAATGAAACTGCTCTCTAAATTCTCAGGGATATGCAGCTGCTACTTGGCTGATGTTGGCTATGTGCTGATTGCTCTTGCTTCATTGCCAGAGATGGAGGAGTACAGGAATATCAAGTTAAGATTAGTAATATGGAAGTATGACTGTTTGAGCAGCTTCTTGTTTTCTTTCTTTTTTTAAGAAAAAGATCTTGGATTCATTTGTTGCTTATGTCAATAGTGGGACTGTCCCCTCAGTAGCCAGTGCAACAGTGAAGACAGGAGCTGTGTACAGCCATTTATGTATGTAATTTAAATGTGCCCATCACAACAATATCTAGTTACATTTATACTGATTAAATGTACTCCACTTGTCCCTCTGGAGGAGGAGCCAGGTCTCTACTTGCACTCACTTCTAAGCTGCTTTTGTAGGTCTAAGTGGCATGCCCCAGGAGCATGTTTCTGGGGCTGTATTGCAATGTGATTAAGGGAATGCTTGCTGGAAGAGGTGAGACTTTGAAGACTGGAAGAGGTGGGCTCAGGATCATCTCTTGTAGCAGCGAGCTTCACAGTTGAGGGTCCTCTGCTGAAAACGCTCTTAAACTGAAACCTGGACTCTGTCAGTGGAAGCATTTTTGTGGAACCCAGCTGCTATGGAGAAAAGTAGAGACATGAGGTCACATACCTCAGCCTCTGTCCATGCAGGGCTTTGAAGAGAAGGGCCTGGTCCTTTAAACATCTCCCTTAGAACTCTTACCAGTGCACTTGATTGCTGAACTCCACTTTTGAAGGATACTTGAATATTGCAGAGTGCCCTTCGCTGTGTTATAGGGGAAAGAGTTTTTTGGAGAGTGGTGGGGAGGATGAAGCTGTGAGGCATTTCCCATGAAGGAAGAGAAGAGCTCTGGTAGGTTACTGCTTCCCAGTTTGGTGTGGTGTTGTCCCTGACCAGTTTTCCTTCTCTCCATTTCAGGATGAAAAAAAGCATTTCACTGCAGCCCTGATGACTCTCAGACTCCTTGCGAAGTTTCTAGGATTTCTTGTTTTCCTGCCATACCAAACAGTGGAACCACCAAGCAGAGACTTGCAGGAGTCTGCAGTGGCATTAAGGAACCAAGTAAGTAACCTGCTAGAAAACCAGCCTGTGCTTTTGCTTGGCAAGTAAGTTTCCTTTGCCCCAGATGAGGCAGGTATTTCTCTGCTGCATCTGGCAGCACCATTTCATGAGGTGGAACAGACTCCAAAATGACATTCCATACTGTGCTGTGCCCTGTCGGGTGAAGAAAAGCATATGAGATAGGGAAGAGGGAGGTGTTAGTAAGTGGTGCATTGCTGAACTACTTGATGATGTATCGAAGACCTGAATACACAGGAAATGCTTCCTTTGCATTGTGTAAGGTTCTACTGCTAGAAACGCTTTTAGGAGTGTCTCAGGTCTCCGCTAAATACTCCTACTAATATGTCAAACCAGATGCAGATTGGCTTTTATTGTCTGTAAGAACTGAACCCAGATCTCCTGATATTGTGTCAGAGTTCTAGCCAGAAGACCATCTTCTCAAAGCTACAGTAGGATCTCCATTAACTATTACTAGCAGGATATTTATATAGATCTCCAGTGACTGAAAGTTACAGAGATATAAACACTAGCCATTTTGTTACTGCTTAATTGTACAAAGAGTTAAATCATGGAAAGAAAAACCATAAGGTAGATGTGGATTTTTCTTTTTAAAGTAAGTGTGAAAAGTTAGCTTCAAACTAATTTAAGTTGACTTAATGTGTGTTGCCCATCAAGACTCTGCCTGTACTGGATATATTGAAGCTCCTGAGACGATCTATCTTGAACCGACGTACTATTCTTACCGTTCCTTGGGTTGTAGAGTTCCTCTCCCTTGTGGACCATTTTGCTCCATTCCTTGACTACTACAGGAGGGTATTTTCCCTCCTGCTGCAGCTGTACAGGTGAGAGACTGAGCAAGAATGCCTGCACCTGCTTGAGAACATTTCTTTGCAATGATAATCACATCCCACTCTTCTTCCAAAATGGTGGCTGTGAGGCTGCATGCTAGCCCTCAGGTGGGACCATTATAAAAAATCACTTCTGTCCCTGTTACAGCTGTAAATCGCTTGTATTTCTCTTGATTTTATACTGTATTAAGAGGAGTCCATCCCAAGCTCTGGGAACCTTTGACACTTGATTAAAATATAGAGTTTGTCCAAATATATACAGTTTCCCATGTGTCTTCAAGCAGCGTGCAGCTGCAAAATATAAACTTAAGTCCCTCTGCAAAGTTCCCCACTGCCCAAATATTCTCAATTCTTCTCCCCTCCATAAAAGAGTGCAAAGAGATAGGATTTGTAGCATGTCCTAAGTTCACCAAACTGTGGCTGCTGGAGACTAAATGTACAATGCACTTTATACAACCCCACCCCCTCCACCACCACCGCGCACACTCATGCACAGGCTAAGACACCTTCTCTGTTCAAAAGAGGTTGAGATTTAAGGTAGACAAGGCAGGGAACAGGTCAAGGAAATGGAGAGCGTGGAGACAAGTTATAGTATAGCGAGAATATTTTTTTAATTAATGCAGCTGAAGTTTAATGGTCTCTTCTACTGCCCTTTCTCCATGGCAGGTGCCTGGTCCTTTCTGAAGATAAGGAGATGAGTTTCCTGAACAAGCTACTGATACTTGCAGTGCTGGGCTGGCTTTTTCAGGTACAGTAGTTGGAAAAGTAAATGGCTGGAGGAAAAATGTGCTAGAAGTTAATTGAAAACAAATGAAAATGAGATAAATAAAGTGAGATAAAATAAATGAGATCCTTTCTGTAGCAAGTTTAACACTCCTGTATAATTCCCTACTTTGTTTCTATAGATCTCATCTTCATTAAACTATATAGCACTTTTCCTCAGAAGCAAAGGGCTTTGTCTGTTACGAGTGCACACATTAGTTCCCACTGAAATTGGAAATTGTCTTGCACTGCAAAAAAGGCAGTGTGCTGAATGCTGTGGGGAGGTGGCAGTGCTTTGCATTAATCAACAGAGAACTTGTCTAGCTTATTAAGAAATGGCACTGATGAGAGTCCAAAGGTAGTCCTGTTCTGTCCTCAGCTGGGAGAATGGTGCCTGTTTTAATGGGAGTGAGAACCCCGAAGCTTGGTGAGCGATATGAAAGATCCCTGGTGGGAGGTTGGGATATGTGAAATGGAGGGTAATAAACTCTTGATTTATAGAAAGAAGCTATCTGTGGCGTGGTGGGTCTGGCAGAGTATGGAAGATTTAATGGCAGGATATATATTTTTAGAACATTGAAATACTGTCCCACCCTTGTAGCTGGGACTGTATTTCACTCACTGACTGCCGGTGGATGGCAACTATTGAGGGTTTGTGTTCCAGGTCCCCTCGGTCCCAGAGGAGTTGTTCTTCACCAGTGAAGTCAGACAGGAGGGGTTGATGAGGGACACTATGACATCTGCTCAGGCTTTGGTAAGTTTGTGTAACAGTAGCTGCTTTAATATTTGCTGCTGATTGACTGAGGCATGGGTGACCTGCAGGCCATGTGCAGCCTGTGGACTTCAACATCGTGTGTAGTGGCTTATCTTCAGTGCAAATGTGTTGAATAAAGACGCCTGCAATGCTTCGACTTGTCTGACTGGTCAGATTGCATTTTATGCTGGGACCTATAGTCTCCGTGGGCTGGACTTCAATATTGAAAACACAGGCAGTTGCAATCTGCTTGTTTTATGCAAATTACCCCTCAGGGCTTTTGGTAAACTGCCAATATGACTCTAAACTGGAGAAAGCGTGGCCAGGATGAACTGAGGGGGTGCTTTGCCAAGGAGATGAGGGCACACAAGCATGTTTATTTACAGACTCTGATCTAATGTTGATAGAATATCCACAGTGCAGAGTGAGTGTGAGAGTTACAGCCTGTCCCAGGTGCTAGGAGTGATGACAGAACAGAAACTGGAAACAGGTGACTCAGATCTTTTTTTAAAGAAGTCTGCTGTATTGGGATTCTCTACAATCCACCTGGCCTGGCAAAGGGTAATTAGCACTTGAACAAAAACCACTTCAGAAAAAATAATTCAAGCATACAAATAAAATAGTTTTCAGATCCCATCTGCCTTGCTGTCTGTGGGAGCCTCCAGCCTGTCTCACCACTATATGAGAGTATCTTGTTACAGTGCAGTATGTGTCAGTTGGATCTCCAGTGGCAGAAGGGAGATGCAGAACTCCATTGCAGCCTTTCCTAAATATGTACAATATATACGGTCCGCAATGATGGGATGCTAGGCCCTCTCTTGATCCCCATCCTGCTTGGCTATGCAAGGTGGTAATATGGTGGCGGGGGTGTGTGTGGTCTTGTAACTCCATGGGTCAGAGTCTAAAGTCAAGTGGACTGATTGTGTGTCTGGATGGAATCAGTGGTGGAGCTTTAATTTTTAATAGTTGTGTGTTCTTTACCCTCCTCCTAGTTTGGGCTCCTCCCCCAGTCAGCAGCAGTCAGGGCAGCAGGCCTCCACTGGGATCCCTAATCCCTTTTTAGAACCATCCACTCTCAGTGCGGTTTTGACAGTGACCAGGACTAAAGCTCAAGCAATGGCAGATCTTTCTGAAATGCAGCACTGTTCACTGCATATTGAGGGCAGGAATGAACTCTGTGTGTGTTCAAAGTTCATGTCTCCCTTCAGATGCACTTGATCTGAGTTGTGATTAGCTCTATTTTTTGAGGGTAAGGTGCCCTGAGACATCTGCATGATACGTAAGGGATTTCTAATCCTCTAAAGATGATACCCTTTTGCAGCTGTTCTGTCCTTCAACTTCCTTTTCTTCCTTTTACCAGGATTCTGTGCCTTTGGTGGATCAGCAGTTACTTTATACCTGCTGTCCCTTCCTTGGTGAGTATTGTATTGATGTTAGTGCCAGCATTCTTTGGTCCCATGAGTCAGGTCATCTTTCTTACCCCTCCCCACAACCTTAAATCTCATAACTCTGACCTTGATGAAAAGACCAAGTCATGGATACTCCAACAACAATTGATAGACGTACCTCTCAGGGGACAGGGAGGCTGCAGATTGACTGTTCTGACTGTGTAGAGTTAGTGATTCACAGGAGAGGGGGAACCTGGCGCTCCATGTAAAGTCAGACTTGAATGGGGGAGTGCCAGGCTTCCCCATGCTGTGTTTAAATGGGAAGGGTTTGGATTGTGACAGTACCCTGGTCTCTAGGCTGACACTTACTGAAGGTAGAGGGGAGGGATCTCTTTGTACCTTGACATCATATACTGTCAAGCTTGTGTTGTCAGGATTGCTAGTGACAGTGTTCCTCAGTCTTTGTTTCCTTGAGACTGCCTCTTGGTGGCTGTGCACTCATACAACAGAGGCACCCACCTGACCGTTGGCTTTGAAGATGAAAAGGGGGAGGCTGTACAGTCAGTGCAATGATTCTTACATGGGAAATGCACATCACAATTTGAAGGGTTGAAATCCCCTGTACTGCATTCTCTCGGTAACCACACTGGAGTGCTGAGGGTCCTTGATTCTCCCACAATCCTGGTGGCCCTTGCAGAGCTGCCGCAGTCTGAGGAGGACTGGGCGGGATTGTCGTGAAAACCTTATCCAAGTCACTACTCCCTAATCCTTCTGAAGGGTTGCTGTTGAGTATTGGGAAGCAGTGTGCAGCCTTCCTGTTTCCTGCTAGGAATGCAGCTTCTGGGGGTGCCTTGCCACCCTGCAAGGGTAGGGGCTTGCAGCCCGCTTTCCTCACCATCTTGGGTGTGTGGGGTGTTGGGATTGTGCTGGCCTCTCCTCAGATCCCAAACTTACTCTCTGCTTTCACAAAAGCTAAGGTATTGCAGAACCTGGTTCAGTGAATTTCTCTTGGCACATCTGGCTCTGTTACCCACTGTCAGGACTGTATATGTGGGGACTGCTCTTCACACCTGTTTTTTCTTTACAGGTGAGCTACGGAAGCTGCTGGCTTCCTTTGTGGCTGGCAGTGGAGCAAAGAATGGTGGCTTTATAAGGAAAATAACCCCAACTGCTGCAGAGTCCTTGGCACCTAAACCTTCTATCACACAGCAGAAATTGCAGGTAGAGAGAACCAGAGAGGAGCTGTGTACTGGCTCCTTGCACAAGTTAGGGATCCATTCTGTTTCCACATAATGAAATAGCTCTGAGCATGGTGAAGTGGCTTTTCACAGCAGATACGCAAAGGGAAGGAGTGTTCACAAGAGGGCAGGCTGCACAGTGTTAGCCTAAAACTATATGGAGGGGGGGGACAACACAAGCATAGGCAGCAAGGAATCTCTTGCTTAACAGTTATAAGAGGAAGGGTGACTGATCCTACTATCTGCTTGTTAAATCTTCCAGCACTGATACTGGGTGGGCTCTAAATTCTAGAGAACCTGAATACACAAGCCTTTCCTGTCACACGCACAGCTGATGCTTTTATACCCAGTCTTTCTTCCTGTCTCTTCTTTTTGGTGCGTACCCCTGACTTTCTTTTTACACTGCTCTGATTCCTCTATAACCATGGTAGAACATATGAGGGTACTGTGTTTGGTGCAGTGTTGTCCCCCTATAATTAAAGGGAATAAAGCAATACACCCTGGGAATGGCTCATTGTCATACAGTGCTCCCAGTTGCAGCCTGCTGTGAAAAGGTGCTGCTCTCAGAATGGACAGAGCTATCCATGTTTTTCCTTCCTCTTTTTTACCACTTTATCAGTCAATTGTTTTGCAGTTTCCTCACAAGTCAAAAGGAATAAGCTTTGGGCTAAAAGGTGAGAGGAAGATTGGACATAAGCATTTTACAAGTTGTTCCGGGGTTGTGGTCATAAAATGCTCTAGTATAGACAAGTTTTGTGCCTTTCATCTGGCTGATGAATATTGCCCATATGCTCAGGGTTTAGCTGATCGCCATATTTGGGGTCGGGAAGGAATTTTCCTCCAGGGCAGATTGGAAGAGGCCCTGGAGGTTTTTCGCCTTCCTCTGTAGCATGGGGCACGGGTCACTTGCTGGAGGATTCTCTGCTCCTTGAAGTCTTTAAACTACGATTTGAGGACTTCAGTAGCACAGATATAGGTGTGAGGTTTTTGCAGGAGTGGTGGGTGAAATTCTGTGGCCTGCGTTGTGCAGGAGGTCAGACTAGATGATCATAATGGTCCCTTCTGACCTAAATATCTATGAATCTTTACTGTGTACAGTACACAACAGAGCCAATGTGCCCTGGGCCTGTTTGTTCCTGTAGTGCAGAGGGGAGGATTGATGTGGAGTGCCCTGGTCTGTTTGTAGCTCTTGTTCTTCCTCTTGAGCAGGTGGAGCTGGAGCAGGCCTTCTTCCACAACCAGCCTCCATCCCTGCGGAGGACTGTGGAATTTGTGGCAGAGAGGGTGGGATCCAACTGTGTTAAGCACATCAAGTAAGTGCTGGGTTGGGCATCTCTGAAAATCCCTGCTTGCCTGTTGGGTTTCAATCTGAGGCCAAACATTTGGGTGTCCTGCTGCAGGGGGAGTTGCTGCATTGGCCTCACTGCTGACAGTGGGCAATCTGAACCTGACTGGTACTAAAAAGTTGGGCTCATTTTGGACTAGTGTGGTGGGGACCACTCTGCATTTCCTCCATTTCATCTGGTGAAAATGTCACCCTCTATTTAAGATGGAAGGGGATTTGTATAACAGAAGGTATTGTAAAACAAGTGGCAAGTCACTTAATCTTTGCCTCAATACCCTATCTGTGAAAACGAGGATGATGTTAACAATGGTAATACTACCTTCCCTGATTGAGTGTTGGGGGTCTAACTCATAGTAAAGTCCTATGAGAGATCCTCAGGTGGATGGCCCTATAAATGGGCAGTGTTATTTTTTTAAATCACAGCTTAGTATTTCAGCTGGTTCAAAGGTTAGTTGCCACCCCCCCTTTGAGGGGAAGGTGGGGGGAATCTCTCCCTTGATGTTGGAAGTGCTTTTCCTTGTCTTGGATTCCTTGATGACGCTGAGACTGGAATGGACTCCACTTGGGCACCCTCTGGCCCATGCAGAATAAGACACCCTGTCCTCTCCCAGCAGCACCCAGCTTCTACCTTAAAAGACTGATCTCATTTAGAAATATTTTTGAAAAACGTTTTGAAAAAATGTTTATCAGGTAAAATGCTTTGAGCCCCATTGACACTCTCCTTCTCTGAGACAGTGATCTCTCTGATTGGGGCTCACCAGTTTTCTGATTAATTCTTGGATGCTAAATCATCCCCCCCGCCAGCCAGCCAGCGATCCAATGGCAGACATTGGAGTGCAAGGGAGTGTTTCCTTTTTCTAATGAGCCCTCTGAGGGATTCTTCTCATTCTGTATGGTTTTTTGGATTTTTCTGAATTGTTTGTTAAATTGTGTGTGTGTGAGAGAGAGAGAGAACCTGAGTGCTAGTTGGAGGCACTCGACTGACAGTCTCAGGGATTGAAGGCCTCTGTTCACAGAAGAAGTACAGTGCAGATAGAGCAAGCTTTCGTGATATTGCACAGCTAGCATGTATTACTCTGGTCAGATGGGCATCCACTTTTAGGGGTGAGGAAGGGAGTTTGGTTCCTTGTCTTGTCCCATTTACCCTTGGCCTCTCTACTGAGGGGCCAAACAGTGGTGGCTTTATGACATAAGGCATCTGTTCAGTAAGACTCGGCCAGAGATTACCAGTCCATAGATCGTGTAAGCAGACACTTTCCCTTGCTGACTGTAATGCTTTGTCTACATTTGGGTGATTGCTCTAAAATGTCCCTGTGTTACTACTCTCTGCTGAGATCAGTACTGCCAGTTCCTGGTGGAAACTAGTGTGAGTGCTAGTCTAGGTAGGGTGCTGGTGACTGGCTGCCTGAAGTCCTGTCTGCACTAGCGCTCCCAAAAGAGCTTAGTGACCTAGGGTGTTTCTGTGAGCATCTTCAGGGGAAAGCTGTGTATCCCTTGTTACTTTGGATTATGTCTGTTTAGCGTGAACATGGAAACATAGAAATTGCCATGTTGGATCAGGCCTGTAGTCTTTCTGGCCTAGTGTTGTATCTCTGATAGTGGCTAGCACCAGATGCTTCAGAGGAAGATTTAAGACACGTCACAGTAGGCAGATGTGGGATAATCTGCCCCTCATGTTGGGTCTCATCCTAAACCCTAATAGTTAGAGATTGGTTTAGGCCTTGAGGCACAAGGTTTAATTTGTCTTCCAAAATTTGTTAGCAATCACTAGTAACTCTGCATATTCCTGTTAGCTATAGAAACCTACATTCCCTTTTTGAATCTCACTGTTTTTGGCCTCAACAACATCCTGTGGCAATGAATTCCAATGGGCTTGGGATGATAAGCTCTTATTGTGGAGGGGGGAGTTAGATTAATAACATGTGATGGAGTTTTTAATCTGTGTTTTGTTTCATTTGTGGTCTAAAGGAAAATGGTGCCCCTCTTGAAGCAGGATATAAGGGCTATATACTGATTTCCTGGCTTGTTCTCTCTGTTGTACCATTGGCTTGTAACAGGGCAACGCTGGTAGCAGAGCTGGTCAAAAGGGCAGAGGTCATGCTGCAGGATAAGGTAAAGGAAGAGGATGCTAATCATAGCAAACTGCTGGACGAGGTGTGTGCTCAGCTGTACGACGAAGGGGCGCAGGCTCTCCACAAAGGCAGAGAGTAAGCAGGAGAAGCTACTTAAATTAGTCATTTCTCTTCCTTTTCATTGCAGATTACTTAATGATGTGTAGACTCTGAGATTACACAAATATTTTTAAAACCCCCAACCTTTGCTTCAGACGCGCTGGTGCGTTTAGCTGCATCCCTGTAATCTGAGCTCAGTTTCCCTTCGAATGCCTTCTATTCCTGGGAAGGAATTGAGGAGGATACAGTCCTGTGTACTCTAGCTGCCTCCAGCTCCAAACTGACTTAAGCTCCAGTCATTGTATTTTCCCCTCTTTTGGAGAGGAAGGAAGGAATGAATCCTGGGTGTTACGGCTCAACTGCCTATAGCAGGAACCTGTTGTTAAAACTTTGCTTACCTGGTTCTATCCTGCCTGGTTGTGGGACCCACTAGGATGTTCAAGTGGTGAAATGTAACAAAGCTGGAGGGACATCTCTGACTGTCACCCTAAAGCAGCGGCTCCTGAACTGTGGGTCAGGACCTCAGAGTGGGTCACAACCCCATTTTAATGGGGTTGCTAGGGCTGGCTTAGACTTGCTGGGTCTAGTGCCAAAGCCCAAGGGCTTCGGCCCTGGGTGGAGAAACTCAGGTTACAGGCCCCCTGCCTGAGACTGAAGCCCTTGGGCTTCAGCTTTGGCCACCCAACCCAGGGCAGCGGGGCTCAGGCTTCGGTCCCTCCTCCTGGGGTCATGTAATAATTTTTGTTGTCAGAAGGAGGTCTCCGTGCAATGAAGTTTGAGAACCCCTGCACTAGAGCTTTGGCTGACACAACAGTATATTTTCTTTGCCATTTTTTCTTTGCAGATTTTGCAGGTTGAAAGGGCCTGAGGCTGTGAGAGTGCTGCTGTCAGAAGAGACATCAGCAGCAGTATGTACCATGTCTATTAAAGGCCTTGCCTTTCAGTCCTGCTCGGTATTCCTGTATCGCCATTGCTGTCACTTTTAAACCCCTCCGTGATAGGAGGGTCAAATTTACTGACACACGGATATAAAATCACCCTGAGTCTCATGCTTGCCCAGGTTAACTGGGCATTTCAGTCAAAATAATCCAGCAGCAAAATAGTTAACTGTTGTTTACATTACCATGTGACTTCACAGTTAACTCCCATTACAATTAATGTAATTTGTTAATCATACTTAATTTATGTTACATTAATTATACTTTAATGTAATACATTTTTCTTAGCACCAAATACTGCCTGAGTCAATGGGCTTCATGTAGAGAATGTGTGTAAAAGGACCCTTTTGATCATTTGAGAACCCAGTTTCCATGACAGTGACCTTGTCCCATTTGAGTTTATCAGGAGCCGCACATATTGACTCTGAACACGATGTATGTTGAAATGAAGACTCTTCCCTAGAGAATTATTCCTTTGTCTCTCCCTGCCCAGCAGGGCAGGGTTGTCCTGTGAATGGCAATAACTGTAACATTGCTGCTTTATCTATTTCAAAGGTTTTGAGCAGTGCAGAGGACATTGCGGTGGGACTGGCTACTGAGAAGGCCTGCAGCTGGCTGGCAACCAACATCACAGGTAGGCCTCAGCTCTCTGCACTGTGGCTGCTCCTGACTTGAAGGCAGGGACTTTTGTAAGATGAGAGAGGTCTCTCCAGTGTAATGAAGTACATGCTCTCCCTGGTTTTCTTGTAGTCAAAGGTTTGTCCTGCCCATCCATACTTGTTTAGAAGCAGGGGAAGGGGTTGGTGTCCTCACCCATCTGGTTTCCAACCCTAAGTGCATGTTACAAGGTTTTGAGTTCTCAAACTTTGGCCTTTAGGTCACTTCAGGATCTGAGGTCAGGAGTCTGTTTGGGGGGTGCTGGGTTCTACAATATGGGAGGCTTCCCCTTAATCTGTCACTTGGGCTAACGTCTTGTCTGCACTAGACATTTACAGCGCTAAGATCTGCTTGGTCCCTTCAGCGTGCTTGTAAAATACCTTGTGTCCACACCAATTACTACTTCTTAGGGTTTGCCTGCAGAACAGGTACCACTCGCATTGGAATTGCTTTCAGCAGAACGCCAGTTTAATGAGAACCATTTCAGACTGCACTGATTTACTGCTAGCATTGATGGTAGTGAAATGATTCATATAGTTCACTAGCTTCTGTCCCATAGTGCATTGGTAGCATTTCAGAATCTCTCAGAAGTCATTGCTTCTGAGAGTTGTGCCAAGAACTATGGGATAGGTACCCCGTAGGCATTGCGGCGAAAATGGTTTAGAACAGCACTAGTGTGGATGTTGGGCTCAGAACATAAACTGATGTGATGGCTAGTGCGGGCATTCTAAAGCACTGATGTGTAAACTGGCACAACACACCAGTTCAGCTTTCTAGTGTAACACTATCTAATAGTGATGCTAGTTTATCTCCTGCTTAATTGATGTTCACAGGACACGCTGAGATCCTCTAATAGGCTCAAGAGATGGGCTAGATATTACCGTTAACCTACACTTCTGAGAAGAGCTGTGGGTACAGCATTGGCTCTGCCCATGCCCAGGGTGGGAGGGGAGCCTGTGATTACAAGAAGGAATAGGAGCGCAGAGGCTGGGATATTGGAAACCTAACACATTCCTCATGCTGGTCCTGAGACACCACTCAATGGAGAAAGATTTGAGGGAGCACCCCATAATGTGGTTTCTCAAAACCGTGTTCTCCATATCCCTTGTGAGAAAAATATGAATGTAATAAGCCCTGTTGTTTGTTCCTTACAGCACTGATCAAAAGAGAAGTGAGAACTACCTTTAATCGAATGTTGAGAGTCCAGGGGCCTTCCTTGCCCAGTGAAGATGCACAGGGGGAGAGGAAAGGTTGTCCCCCCGACTGCCAGCACCATGCTCCGTTCCCCTCTCAGATCCTCAATGAGATCAAAGTACAGAACTTCCACTGTCTCCTTGGTTACATTGATATTTTTTTTTACTTTCCTCCCCTGGGTACAGTTAAGCTGTCACAGTTCAAAGGAACAAGCTCTGAGCCTGGATGGGGTGGGAGTGGAGGGGAGTGTGCCTATGTTGCTTCTCACTCCCTTCCAGGAGCTGCTTAGAGATCAGCATTCTGGTCCCCAGGGACCCTGTCAAATACAGTGTTCATGGTGACATGGCCGTGGGGGGAGAGGGAGATGTCCATCTGACTTCACTTACCTCAGTCCAGAGTCCCTGTTTTGGGGATGTAAGAGCCATCCTGCCCTAGTGAGAGTTCTGTGCAGCTCTTTTCTGAAGAATGACTGTCAAAATGGTTCCTCCTTACACTGCAGATCTGCTCCCAGTGTGTTTTTTTTTTCTTCAGTGAGCTCTGCTGACTTCAGGGACTAAAATAAGTATTTCCTGGTCTTTATCCTTATCAGCCCTGCAGAGCTAGCTGGATTCTCTTCCTCCTTATGCACCAACAGAATTGTTTGCTGAGTTCCAGTCAGCTACATCAGTGCAAATCCATAGAAAGGGGTTTGCCTGCCTGCCTTCTCCTCTGCACTCAACTGGATTTAGGGGGAATTGAAGTTACAGAGAAAGAAGGGAGTGGTGGGTGGCTTGATTTTTCCAGATTGCCTTCCTACCTCTCCTGTCCCAGGCTTAAATGGATGCTGTTTTCTTAGAAATCATAATTAAAAAAAACCCAAACAGTTATGTCACCATCACTTGAAATTAAGTGAAAGAATATTAATAATCTCATCTGCTTTTCACTATTTATTCTGCTTGTTTTTCTGAGTTAATTTCTGTTTACATGGGTAGTGAAAGCAGAGTAGCAATAATCAAATTCCTATCAGTTTCACATGTTCTAGGCCACTGCCTCCAATGTTTTGGCTGCAGCAGAATGTGTTTTGTTAAAAGTAACAAGCGTTTCCACTGGAATTGCAACAAAAAATCATGGAAAGTTATATGAAGATCTTACCTTTTTTTTTTAATTTTGCTTTTTGCAAAGCTTAAATTTGGAGTCACTATATCTGACATAATCCTTTTGACGTTCTAAAATGTAGTTGTTTCCATGTCTTCTAATTGAAGTTCTGCCCTTTAGTTGTCATTCAAGGATACTAGTGCTGGTCGGTAAGTCACTGGTGATGCTAGGTGTTAACCACACACGGCATCAGGAAAAATATGATCCAAGGAACCAGACAGTTAATGCTACACATTTGTTTTGAGTGTGATATATAACACTCCTGTAATAATGGTGTTGAGCCTCCTAGAGAAGCAGAAGATGACGTCATGGTTGAGACACAAGATGGAGGCAGGGGTCAGAAGACCTGGGTTATGTTACCAGCTGTACCACTGACTCTTGGCAAATCACTTAAACCAAAACTTTGAAATTGGAGTGGCTAAATAAGTGATGTGATTTGCAAGGGTGGTGAGAGGCTGTTTCCCTTATTGACATCAGTGAGAGCTACAGGCAAAAGTGAGGGCACTTATTACATGCCTAAATATAGATTTGGGTGCCTGAAGCTAGGCACCCAAGTTTGAAAAAATTGGTGGCAATATTTCTGCTTCCATTTCCTAGTTTGTAAAGTGGGGATAATACTAGCCTCCTTCATGGGCTGTGTATGGGTTTTGGGTTTTTTTGTGACAGTTAAGGAATGGTTGTAAATTGCTTAATCTTCAGTCCAGTGATCTCTCTAGAAATGCAAAGGATGAGCTGTTGTTGCCTTTTCGTCTAGGACGTGCTCTGTATTGCTGTGGGACCCAGGGATGAAGATGAAGGAATTCCCTATGTCCAGGTGGAGTGTTTGCTGAAAAGACTGAGCCAAACGCTTCAGTGCAGAAAGGTAGAAATAAAGAAGTATGCAGTGCTTTCTGAGCCATCTGCGTACATGCTAGTGTAATGAACCTGTCTCAGCTCATGCTAGGGGGGCACCTTTCATCTGAGCTCAGACTTGGCAAAGATAAGTTTCATTCTTTGACCCTAGATATTTGTATGTCATGTGTGGGTATGTGAAGATTGATTATTTTCATGGAGAATTTCCTGCATCTTTCCAACCATGGCTTCTTTAATGACCCTGAGTCAGCAACTCTGTGGCTCCTGCTGTTGCTGCTTGTGCCTTTCCTAATTATTGTTAATGCAAAGCTCCTGTCTGATCAGTCTGAACCAGAGGCTGCAGGTTCTGGGATGATTCCCTGATGGTGACATGCCAATTTTATGTTTTCAGTTCATGTGTCCCACCTCTGAGCAGCAGCTGGCTAGGTGCACTGTAGAGTTGGCATCTCTCCTAGGTAAGCCAGTTGTGACGTCTGTGCATTGTTAATGCTGACTGCTTTCCTTTCACCTCTGAGTGCCCTCTCCTGTAACAAAAGTGCCACTGGATCTGCAAAGACGTTGCATTGCAAAACCCATAGGATGACTGGGAGATTGCTTTCTTAAAACCCCTCACAAACATCATTCTTTTGAGCTGACCCTCCTTCAACTACATATTTACCTCATTCACCCTTTTTTCCCCTCCCAGTTCTTGGCCCCCTCATTCAGACACGCAGTGAGCTCTGAGATCCCTGTCTCTGGATTATTGGAATTGAACATTTTCCTAAATGTAATATTTGATTCCAGTTTTCATGCCTCTCTTGTGAGAGAAAGTCAGTAGCTCATTTCATGTGGATCAGTGACCCCTCTGTGCAGGTTCAGCCAGTGCATTACTGCCTGGATCTCTTGGCAGCAGCCAACTACAGTGTGTGATTTCCCCTCTTGCTAAATGTGTCAGATTATGGCTTCTGATACCTGATGTGCATCTACACCTCACACGCTTCTAGCTAATCATGTGGGTACAGAGCTTTCCCCCTGGCCAGTCTCCCTATCTCTGCTGTCTAGAGCCTTCAGAGGGAGTAGGGCTCCCCTTGAAATGTTCCCTTTTTAGAGAGCAGTTTCCTGTACCTTGGAAGGATGAAACACGCTGAACTCCTTTTTTTTTTTTTTTTTTTTTTTTTTTGGGGGGGGGGGGGGGGGTTGGGGCTGGAAATGCAGTTCTGTCTTTCCATGAGATGACAAGAAACTACAGGGAAGGTCTGAGTTTTTTAGGATTCATTGTTTAGCTGTATTTAGAAGTACTGTAATAAGAATAATTAAAAATGAATATTGTCCTTAGAGAAAACAGTTCATCCACTATAAAGTGAGAGTAGAGCCGCCCCACGTAAATCTGGGATCTACTAATCTACCAGTAAAATTATTAATGCAAAGTGTACATTTTTTTTTTATTTAAATGTTCTATTCAGTTAAAGTAACCACTGCCCTTTGTAGGAGTGATAACTACATCCCATTCTGTTAGACTAAAAACTAGCAGCTAGTTTTATTGCTTTCTTCTCCCAGCTTTGTGGGCAATAGGCCAGTAGAGTCAACTTCAGAACAGACTTCTATTTCTTGTCTGCGGTGTTTTCTGTCTTGGGTGCTGAACCCAGAATTTTGCACGTTCCAAGATTCTGACCCTCAGTTGAAGCTGTGGCTCTGCACTGCCTCTTTGTGAATGTTTTCACCTTGGTGTTTGTATTGGTGCTAACGAAGCCTGTCAGCTCGCTAACAATGTGCTGCACATACCAAGAAGACTGTAAATGTAATAGTAATAAACTGTATTGGTCCATCCCCTCCATCCCATAGTTTCAGATCGTGTTCCTATCCAGGGCCTTAAGCCTCAGATCCAGAAGAAACCCGAAAGACAGCGAGGGAAGAAGAATGCTGTCTATGGCCTTCTGAAATCGCTGCTGTCAGTTTGGAAGGAAGACTTTTGGACACCTGTTCCCGTTCAGCTGATGTTCAGCAGGAAGAATGTCGGTTACATCGCAGAAGTCAAGCAACGTGAGGTGGGACTTCCTTAGCTCTCCAGAACCATCTGCCCAATCCTGCTTGCCGTACTCACACTGGAGTTCTGTTGATTTCTGTGACTATCATGTGAGTAAGGCCAGCAAGATTTGGCTCTCTGTTCAGCTGCCAATGAGTTTCTTCAGGGACAGTGGAAAAGTAAGAGCAGTGTGTAGTTCTGACAAGAAGGCAGACTGTGATATTTATGTTTGGGGAGATGCAAGTGACGCTAGAATTTGTTCAGTTTAATGTCAGAACAAATGATAAAATTGATGATCAACCTGAGAGATTATAGCACTGTAAACGTAAATGGCCCCATGGTTAACTTTGGGTCTGAAGAATTTTCCTGTGTAGTTCCAGACCAGGATATCCGCTTTTGTTGAAAATTACAGGCATTCCCAACCTGTCCTTGAGCTGGGCAGGAAACACTTACTCTATTTCCAGCTGGGAATCCAGAATTGAAAATAAACATAAGAATGGCTGTACTGGGTCAGACCAATGGTCCATCTAGCCCTGTATCCTGTCTTCAGACAGTGGCCAGAGCAAGGTGCTTCAGAGGGAGTGAACTGAACAGGGCAATTTATCAAGTGATCCATCCTCTGTCATCTAGTCCCAGCTTCTGGCAGTCTGAGGCTTAGGGACAGTGGAAGCATGGGGTTGCATCCATGCCATCTTTTCTAATAGCCATAGATAGACCTATAATCCATGAACTTATGGAATCTTTTTTTAACCCAGTTATTGCCAGGGGATGTTGTGAAGGCCAGAAATAGGAGTTTCACCAGTTGACATTGTGTGAAGTACTTCCTCATATTTGTATTAAACCTTCTCCCTGTTAATTTCTTTGGATGACCCCTGGTTCATGTGTTGTGAAGGGATAAATACTTCCTTATTCACTTTTTCCCCACCATTCATTATTTAATAAATCTCTATCATATCTTGCCGCAGTTGTCTCTTTTCGAAGCTGAACAGTCCCAGCCGCGTTAATGTCTTCATATGGAAGCTGTTCCATATCTGTATTTTTTCCAGTTCTAATATATCTTTTTTGAGATGGGGCAACCAGAACTGCACTCAGTATTTGAGATGTGGGTATACCATGGATGTATATATAGTTGCATTATTATATTTTCTGTCTTTTTATCCCTTTCCTTATGGTCCTAACATTCTTTGTGTTTTTGCACATTGAACAGATGTTTTCATAAAATGCTTCACAATGACTCCAAGATCTTGAGTGGTAGTAGCTAATTTAGACCCCATCATTTTGTATGTATAATTTGGATTAAATTTCCAGTGTGCATTACTTTACATTTATCAACACTGAAATGGTGTGATTGTTTTATTGTAGAATAGACTAGATGAGCTGTAAGGGAAACCAAGACTAGATGAGCTGCAAGGAAGCCCCAGAACCCAGGGCCAGAGTTTACTTCCTCTTTTCACCTTTGTTTTTTCCCCATAATACAGATTGGAGTAAATTCAAAACATAACTTGTACAGAGTTCTTACAAAGCAGTAAATAGATGCAGGCCATAGCCCATCTTGAGGAATTTGACACTCCTTGTTTCTTCTGCAGTGGGATTTGTTCCTGTTTATGCTTCATGGTCTTGTTGGTCATGGTCTGATGGGAAATGCAGAGATAGAGAACTGCTTGCATAGCCTCCAAGAACTTCTCTGGTCCTCAGTAAGTATTTTTCATTTAATATGCAGGCATGAATATGAGGATGCTGTGTCAGTTTGGCTTTTAGCTTTAATTTTTTTGTACCCCTCTGTCAAAGACCTAGGCCCAGATTCTTGTCTATGCAGAGTTTCTGCTTGGTGCAATATAAAGTGTGTGTGTGTAGGGGGGTTGTCTTAGGCTGGATCTGTGCCTGCCCTGCTCCAGTATAGATTAGAAAACCTGCCACTGTACCAGCTGACAGTGGTCCCCAAGAAACCATAAACTAGTTGGGGATAGCTGAAGTGCAGCACACCTGGCCAGGCTCACAGGGGGCTGGGTATGTTGGCTCTGCTCCAGCTCAAACTTCTCTATGCCAGGGGAAATTCTCAGCTGGCAAGATCCAGCTGCTTTTCAGCCTCTTTGCCATCACCATAATGCACCAGAGAATCTAACCTGCTGGCTAGATGTTTCAAATGTGGGAGCTTCAAGTTAGTCTTCTGACTAAATGTGGTCTGATTTTTTGATGTGCTCAGCACCCATAAATCCCACTGCAGTTAATGGAAACTGCAGGTGCTCAGCACCTTTAAGAATCAGGCAGTGATTTTGAGGTGCCTATATCAGGTTAGTATATAAACTAAGATGGGCACAGGGATCAAAGGGAAGGCTTGGTGTATCTTATCACTTCAGCAGCTGTGGTCTCTTTCACTGTGCTTTAACTGTTTTTACTGGTATAGTCTGTGTCATTATATTAACATCCCAACACAAAACTTTGACCCTGTTTTTGCTTATGAAATCTCAACTTTATATTATTCAAAAGAAGTTTGTATCCCTTGGCTCACACTTTTAAAAGATGGTCTCTGATTTGCATTGTTTTGTTGCAGGATTTCTTGGAAGAATTGGAAACTATCTCTAGAATATTTATATCTGAATATCATGTTGCAGAACCCAGGACTAGGCCTTGTGAATTGGTGAGACAACCAAGAGGTACTGTGGCAGCAGAAAGCTAGTGCAGACAATCTGAGGAGAACTCGACATGTGGAATTTGATGATGCTGCTGAGTCCATGCAGTAAGCGTCTTGCTTGGATCACAATGCATTGAAGGGTCACTTGTGCAAAAACTGCATCAGACTTTCCCTTGAAGGAGTCACTAGGTGTGACAGGAACACACATCCCTCAAAGTGTTTGGAGGGGTTTACATCTGCAAATGGAAATGCTTCTAAGAGTTGCTCTCTAAGTTTGGAACTCTCTTTTAAGAACCTGACTGTGGTTCACAGCTGATGATCTATACTTGTAGTGGAAACACATCTTGTACTCCTGCAGCAAGAGGCTCTGAACAGAATCTGAAATCCATCCTAGTGCACAAAACCTGCTACGCTGCTGGAGGGATTTCTGGTGGTTTCCCAAGGTGCCATCTCTTATCTTAACTTAGTGTGATTTCTTATGGACTTTTTTTAGAAAATACACTGTGCTACCAGGAGAAGGAAGAAGTCAAACTATAGGCCAAGGAGATGGAGGGATATTTATTTTTCACCATGAGCTCAAGCTTGAAGGTTTGTTTTTTAGATTTTTTAAGACTCATTTTAAAAGTAAAATCACAAAAAAATATTTTGGAGCATTGGATCAGATATTATTTTAAAGGACATTCATGCCTATGTTTGTCTCACTTAACAAAAGCAGCACTTGTATTTCATGGTTTTTATAGAATTGAGGGGGAGATTATCTGGTTATCTTTTTTACTAGGGAGAGCTGACAGTATTTTAAGAGGCATTGTTTTTGTAGTGCGAGCATAAATGCCATGTATCTGTTACTCACTGTCTTTAAAATCCTTATTGCCTTGAGTTTGGGGTTCTTTCATAGAAAGACTTGTGCGTGATAAGCACAGACTGGAGTAACTAGACTGGAAATGTAACAGAACTCCCATGAAATAGCATCACTAGGATGTTGGAAGGAAGCAGTCCTATTCATGGCATGCTGCTGAGTGCTGTCCATCCTCATGGATCCACCTTAAAAGGGAAACTGCCAACAAAAAGGGGCTGCTAATTTTCAGTATCTTAAATACAATGTTCCAAGGGTTTTCAATAAGATTAGTCACTCATCAGAGTTTGCATAGGATTTGCCTCCCTGTATAAGGAAGGATTTTTTTTTTTTTGCCTAACAGGTCGATGGAGTGTCTTTTCCTCACTAAATACAGGTTATTCAAAAGCAAATATTGTGTTACATAAGCAAGAGAGCTAGACAAGGTGAATCCTAGGCTGTTTGTATGGCCATTTCTATTGCTAATTAGCCTCTCTCTTGCTGGTATGGGTAGGAATTCCTGGGGTAGAAAATGAAATGTCAAGGAGTTAAATTGTTTAAAAATCAAACTGCATAAATCTGGCTACTATTAAAGTCTACTGGACACAGAGAAAATGAGGGAAACCAAAGAGGACAATGTGCATGTTGCAACTATTTTGGGTAGTTTTGTCACCTACTCAGACTGTTGGGTGCTGGATTGAAGGAGACTGCAGATGCCAGGTATCTGTCTTGTCAGTGTTTTTTGTTTCCTGTCATCGTGCTCAGGTTGTTCAGTAATACCATATCATGTGAACAAAATGTGTGGACAGGAACAGCTGCCACAGTATGAACTGAAAGAACAGGTGTGCTTCTTCATGCTACACACACTTGCTCTTCAGGGCTCAGTATAATGTGACCATTTCACTGTTGATATCTCAGTGAAGCTGTCAGATTTGCTGTAATAAAGAGATTATCAAAATGGAGGTCTGTTTTTGTGTCTGAACTGCAGGTATATAAAGCTAGAAGTGCAGTCACTCACTGAGTTGTTTTTTTTTTAAACTGGTGCAAACTAAAGCACACAAAGATGCCCATCTCTAAGAAGTATAGCTGTGGAGCTGCACTCATCCTGTAAACACTCTGCAAGACTTTTGTTGCAACAGTGAAGTTGCTGGGTCTATTTCAGACAACTCAAGTGTAACACTGACTTTGCCAACACGTTGTCCCTGCGCTGGCTGGTGAGTTGTGATGTTCATATTACTTGTAATCAGTTTTTTTTTTTTTATTCTGAACTTTCCCCAGTCCAAGACTGTTGGGCTGCACCTCTCTTCCTGTGAATGCTGGAGGCTCTCCTCCAGGGTTTGTCTGCTTCATGGCCTTAGGTTGCCTGCCACTGATGGTGGAAACTGAGTGGTAGTTCAGGCCTTCTTCCTTGCCCTTTAGCCTCTTGATTTTTAAAGTTTCTTCTGGGGCAATAACAAGCAACATCTTTTTTTCCCACCTCTCTCGTCTGTTTTATCAAGGCTCCTCCGGGGTAAGTCCACAAGTCATCTTATAGTCAGTATAACTGCAACAGAGCCTGCATTCATATGGAGATAAACATAAGGAGCTGCATGGTTCATTTCCCAGACAGATGGTTCCAATCAACTTTAGACAGGTGGAAATGAGTGTCATTGTAGTATGGATGCTCTCTGGAGTGCCAGGCTCCTCAACTTCCTTCATCCTCTCTCCAAACTCCAGGGATAAGAAAACGTTGTCATTCTGATGGAAATCTTACACCTGCTAGAGCTAATGGTGATAAAACCTGTCCCAGGAAAGAGGTTCAGGGCACTGCTCTACTTTCTTCATAGTGAGAAAAGGGTTAGGAAGAGACTGGGCCATCCTAGACTTCAAAAAGCATAGTCAGCAAAGATGATAAATAAAATGGACATTCTAACTTCGCCTCTCTGTAATCTCTCCAGGAGACCTTTTCCACTGTTAGACCAGGAAGAGGTTTATCTGCATAATCCCATCAGTTGTTGTCATTGGCAGTTTCTCTGGTTTGCCTACAGCAATTGCTCCTGTCAATACAAAATGCTACGCTATCTGTTAATCCACTGACAAAGCTAGCAGCCTGGGTGAGGAGTCTAGGAATTTATTTATACCTGTTCTTAGACTCCATGCTAATCAGGGCATGATCTTTGGATACCTCATAAGAATGGCCCTACTGGGTCAGACCAAGGGTCCATCTAACCCAGTATCCTGCCTTCTGACAGTGGCCAGTGCCAGATGCCTTAGAGGGAATGAACAGAACAGGTAATCATCAAGTGAACCATCTCCTGTCGCTCATTCCCAGCTTCTGGCAAACAAGACTACAAGATCAAGAAACCAAGATGTGTCAATACCTGGCATCAATCCATCTTTGTCTATTCCTTCTAATTCTTCTTGTCCTGTGTGAGAGCCTGCACATGAGAGAGAACTTTGGAGGTTCCTCTGATAGGCTTTGGCCTTTGAGGGATTCTCAACAAGAGATGGAAAGGAAAGGAAAGTTTACCATCCACTAATTCATTCCCTCAGTTGGTGGAAACAAGAACCCCATGTGATGAAAGGATGCTTCCTCCACATTCCTGAACACAGCTACACTAATGCCAGCCTTTCAAGGTGAGGAGCCCACTTGGGGCACCACAATACACAGGTGATGCTGAAGGCCAAAAAAGGCTCCAGCTTTCTAGAGATGAGTGGTCACACTGGCTCTGCTGGACATCTAGAACACAATGACCTTGGTGTATATATAAAGTGACAAAGGAACATACGGAGGTGAAATTTAAATATCACTGCAGTCCAGGTGTTTTCCTGAGCACAAGGTCACATTGTGGCAATCCACCTAATGAAGCTGCTGAACATAACAGTAGGCTAGATAAATTGTCAGCAGCTATGGCCCCTGAACCTATAAATTCTCCAGCTGATATCCAAGGAACTAGGCCACCTTAGATGGGATCTATTCATGTTCAGGTGAAATGTCAAGGTGAAAATCTTACCTCATCAGGCAAAGACCAATACGCTTAGATGCTGTGGAGTTCACAGACGGCTATATCAGCTTCTCCATGCTTTTCTCTCCATTTCCACTACTGGGAAGAATTATGAAACGATGATAGAAGCAGCATTCCTGTCATTCCAGATTCTTAAGAAGCCATGAGCTATTGGACCTGACCAAAAGTCTCCACTCCATTTTCCCAGCAGGTAGGATTTTCTGGCCCGGATTACCGGAGTTTGACAAAAGCTTTTGAGTGGCAAATCCTAAACAAGAAGGAATACCCTCTAAAGCGCTTCTCTTGCTTTGCACAGGCCTTCCACTACCTTGTCTGTACAAGAGTATAGACACCATTCCTTTGATCCTTGTAGCTGGACACCATTAAAGACCCAGGAAACCAGGTCTTCTGGATAGCCTAGATGTTGGTGTAAGGCCTCCCACCATCTCATCTTGTGTTAGCACTAAACAGGGTTACAACCTCAGGCTCCCTCAGTGGCATTGAGGTCCCTTGGGCAGCACTTCTGTTCAAACTAACAGTCAGTCAGGCCTGGGTTTTACCCACAGTGCAATAGATTCTCATGGCTCCGTCTGATTTGTTTTTTCTGTTGAAGACCTGCTTCCTATTGTGTCAGCAAGAAGGGTCCATGAAACTACAAGGACAAGTTAATTCTTCCCTCATTTTGTCCAAAACTTCGTCATCTGAAAGCATCATGGTGCATGCTTGGTCTGAGAAAAGCACCTACTTGGGTGTTGCACACTTGTAGCTTGTGTAGATCATTTATTCCACACACCAGGAACGCCTTGCATCCCTGCAAGCACCCTGTGTGCCACCACCTTATCCCCTTCTATTGCAGGGACTTCCTGCAACTGCTCTCGGGGCTTGTGTGCCATGTGGGGGTCCCCCTTAACCCCAACAACCACCACTGCCACCATCAATGACTACTACTTATTTTGGGGATGGGGCAGATTTTCTCTCCTGTCCTGCACCTTCGCTGCTCCCCCCACCCCCAGTTCATGTTCCAATGGCCTCTGCAAAATGTCCTTATTTCTTTTCTGGGACTGATTTCACCCTCCCAAGATACATTCTTTGGCTGTCTATACCATGGCTTCCTGGGAGTCCAAGTATATAGCTATCATACTTTGTATTTTTCAGGAATTTATGTAGTAAGGACTGTGTTCCTGTACAGCTTTAGAAGCTCTTATGAAGAGGGGCCAAGCCCTATGAAAAAGCTGAAGTGAATCTGGTATTTGCAGGAATACAGGCACAGCCTAATTGTCTGTGATGGGCCTGGCTTAGAAAAGAAATCAGGTAACAGACTTTCCATTTTCAGTTTGCTCTCTAGTGCGGTACATATAGTTCTTCTGTAGTTTGAGTAAATAAATTAGCAAATCACCCATAGTAGTTAAGATTGATACCCTACAGCACATTGAGCATTATGTTGAAAGCTGGACCCTCATGTTAAGTGTTGTAAGAGAACCTCAAGACTGGAGGCTGTTCATAACTCTGAAATATTCTTTCAGAAGTTTACAACTGAACATTTACAGAAATAGTTCCTTTACCATGTCAAATTTTTTAAAAAGGAAAGGGTTTTTTAGTAGTTTACATTTAACAGTACTGCACTGCTGCTGCCTGATTGCATACTTCTAGTTCCTAATGAAGTGTGGTTGACTGGTCAGTTCATAAATTGAACACACACCAAGTGGAACACCAGAGTTAAGTGAATCCCTCTGGAGTGAGGTACTATTTGGGGGGGGGGGAGAGAGAGAGGAGGAAGTATGCTTCTCTTGGGAAGAGCCCCTTCTGCCTCCTTTGAGTCTAACTAAGCACAGGAATGTCCTGCTCTCTCCCTCTCCACTTGTCTTTACACAAGCATTGCAGGCTCTATGCCTATTCTTTATTGGCTGCTGCTGATGGTGAGAGGTTGGGAGCACTCATCCCAGTAGCTAGAAGCTTTCCTTCCCCTTCTGTAGAAAACAGTTGCCATCCAAAAAATGTGAAAATCTAGCTGACCACCTGGGGAGTAGCTAGATCGATACCCTACAGCAGATCTTGAGAAGTCTGAACAAGACTCAGTGCTATACTCCTGATGTCACTATCTCCAAATTAACTGCTAGGCATTGAATTGTATGGAAAAAGCTGCTATAATGCTTTGAAGGAACTGCAGATGTCTTGTGCTGTTTGTATTTTTCATAGAGAATTAGATAAATTATAGAAGTTAATAGGTAATTCCGCATTAGAGGGTGTTATGGAAGGCCTAATCTTTAATCATCAACTAACTAAGCCTTTCAGTTATTTCCTAAATCATTTTAATGACCATTAAATCACATTTTGTGAGGGGCTGAAAATGTCTTGCTGAGTAGACATAGCATGCTGAGTCAAGACAATGAATGTCGCTTGAGGCGTTTTCTCTCTATGTAGAAAATACCATTTATTGTGGATATGAAAATAGCAATCCTTGTTGAGAGTGAAATGGGCTAAGAGATACAGTACAATTGGTTTGATTCACTATCATTCAAATTTACTGCTATAATGATAGTAAAATACTGCCAGGAAGTTTTTGCCTAGTCTTGATAAAAGCCAGCTGATGTATTTGTTTTTCCCTACTTTTCTTCTAAACAAACCAATCCCACACATTAACAGTACCATAAATGTTGTTATATTTGCAAAAGAAAACATTTGTATAAATAGGGCTATTTAGTATCAATTGGTGACTGTATTTAAAAAAAAGCTTATTAATTGGATACTAGTAAAAATAAAAATTAGCTTCATCAGCATATAAAAATAACTTAATTTGTCAACATAGAAAAAACATATGCATTTATAAAAATAAACATCTGATGCACTGTACAATAAGACATTATCTTTCAATAGGCACTGTCATTGTTAACCTCCTTGAGTCCTTTTTAGATGTTGTTCCTGAAAATATTGCTTTGTCATTAACAGAGTGCCATGTCCAAAATAATGGAAAACAAGCAAACCTTTCACTTAAACAGCAAATATTTGATGGGTTATATGAAGATTTCATACCTTTCCCAATTGCAATGTGCTGTAGCTACTGCTAAAGGGTTCTGGGGGACTTGGAGGAGGAGTTCTGCTTCCCGCACTTTACAAAGTCCACCCCCAATGGCTTTTTTTTTTTTTTTTTTTTTGGTGGAAAGAAGGAAATGGGTTGTTATCCCTTTAGAGTGCAGTGCAGGGGTTTGTCACTTGCTGAAAGCTATTTCTGTAATTTTTCTCTGGCAGGTGAGTGTTTAATGAAGTAAACTCAACAGTGGTTGTCTGTGGTGAGTAGGTGTTAAGCAATCACTCATCCCTGTCACACCAGAACAAAGATTTGTGTCAAATGGTTCAGAAAATTAAGTAAAATATTCAGATCAAATAGGTATCTAGTTTAAGGACTGAATTCTGCCCCATTAGGCATGTGCAACCTCAGTGAAGTAAGTGGGTTGCACTGAAGTCTACCTTCAGTTTATCTTTGGAATCTGAAGGCTAGACTGAGGGGGAGAGAATCATGGCTGTTTTTCTTAACTTAGACAACCAGCCTTTGGTATGCTACTGAAGATGGATGTTTGCTATAGATACCCATTCATCACATTTAAAGTGCAGTACTACCTTAGACAGCATGGACCTTTACCCCTTTCATGCAATAAAATGCCTTATCTATGGCATCTGCTCCCTAATGTATATTTTAAATGGTTCTCTGCTATAGTAATGTTTAAGGATTTAAGTTTTGGGTAACTCTTTTAAAAGGATATGACAATTTTATAGAAAGAGGGTTTTCTGTATATAAAACTTTAAAGCAGGAGCTTCAGACAAAATTCAGCTGGAGATTTTCTCCCAGTTATGAGCCCATTTGGAATGCTTCAAGGGAACTATGAACAGGAATGCTCTGTACCTTAGCCACTAGAGAATCTGGTTGGTTCAGGTGAGAAAAAGAATGGAACAGCCATCAGAACAAAGCTAAACTTTTCATGTTTGCAGGATTTTAATTCTAGAAACAACTTGAATCATCAGTTCTACTCCCTAGTCTTGCTTTCTCCACTTCAAAGCACCTAATTCTGCATTACGATGATCATGTAGTAGCGCACGAATAAACTGTCTCCTGAGGTATGTTTTTCTTGCCACTGTTGCTGAATAGTGACAATTTGATATACTGGATCTAGATCTTCATTCAAGCAGGGGGTAGAATGATTAGTTGGTCATGCTGTTAACATTTTAACCCTGCCAAGATTAAGAACTCCTCCAGGTGGGCAAGCTGACTTTATCTACAATGTTTATTATGAAGCCTCCATCTGTAAGGATCATTCTTGTAGCATCTGACAACAGATTTGTTTCTCTATGCAAGGGCTTGTAACAGGCCTCTGGCCATGATATACTCTTTCATTACTTCGTTTGTCTTCCTTCTCCATGCCCCGTGTTTGTCTTGGAAGGATTGCACTTTGAAATTGCTGTAACCTGCCTTTTGCACCCAGGCAGATTGCCTGCAAGGTGAGGGCTCGCTGCTTTTGCTGACAGATTTTCTACAGGCAGTACTTTCCCCTCACTACTGAACAGCAAGTGCAGGGAGGGACCTACCTTGGGTAAGGACAGGTACCCCAGGAACATTTACTCTTTGAACAGTGATTCCTGGAGCTGTTAATCTTCCATGTGTTTGTTTCAGTAATAGCTTTCCACAGAGCTGGTTAGCCTGTGGCTTCTCATCTCCAGTTCTGAAGAGGGACATGATTGAAAATGTTTTCTAAGCCAAAATTTTACTTTTTCTGTGAGGAAGATAAAGACTTTCACATCTGTTCCCTGGTACTTCACTGCTTTCTCCCACTGTAACAATGTGTCTGGTTTTGTTGTTAACTAGCAAAAAAATGTGCTAGTCTAGCAATCACCAGAGGCTGCCGCTTAGCAATGGAACTCAGAAGCCGTGCAGGGATAGCTGGGGCACCAAGATCAACCTGCAGAAATTAAAATAGAAGGGTTTTTGTGAGTGCTCTTGAGTCAAGACAGTTTTTCCAGTGTGGGTTTCTAATGGCTGAATGGTGTAAGAGTACACAGTAAACACAAGTTATAGTCCTGTGCCAACAGGCCACAAATAATGATGAAGAAATACAAAGACAAAGTGGTATGATAAAATTAAGCCTGCCTCCTTCATACTGGTGTTGTATAAGAGACAATCAACTTATCAATTGCAGTGCTTGGGTATGATTTGAGCAAATGTAAAGTCAAGCTATAAATCAAACCACAATTAACTGCTTAATAAGTGAGCTCCACATTCATGAGAACAAGTTGCTCTGACAAACTATGCAGTTTACACTATACACTGAAACTACTGTAAGCAATGATTTTATATTAAATATGTGGAGAGCATTATACAATAGAACAGACCATTAAAAAATAGGGATGAAAAGTTCTTTAAGTGGAAAAAAATTAAGCTTCATTACATTTTAGCTCTCAGGGTATAACATTACTACTACACAGTACAGTTCCTCTTTACTTTTAACATACAGGATTAGTCTGGATGTGAAGAGCATAACACAACTCCTGTATCATAGTTCATTGAAATGAGGGGGATCGGGTCTTCTCTTTTAAATACGCCCTAGTCTGTTTCTCACTCAACAGGGGAGGGAGTTTTACAATTCTTTGCTTCGTTGTAGCTGGCACCATAATACTAATGATTCTGGGACAATGATAGATAACAAATGTAAAAGTGAAATGGAAAATTACTGTCAGGTTCATTGAGTGCCCCCTTGTTCTTGTATTGTAAGAGCGAAGCCTAATTTTATTTTAACTTATTTGTAAACCTCCTTCTGTGACCCCTCTCAAAACAGTGCTAGTACTTTGTCTCTCCTATACTCTCATCACCTGTCTCTTGTCCCCTTCTGCTTGAGATAGGGGCTCAAATGAACACCACTCTCTCAATGAGGTCTTGCATAATGGCATTGTATTGTTTTCAATCTCATTCTTTATACGTTCTGGCAGTTTGTTTAGAAGAGCTGCAAGAAAATACATAGACTGTTGTGGTGATTGTTTACTTTCAGTTGCAGAGCCACACAAATACAATTTGCATATAAAGTCACCTTTATGGAAGGCTCTCAAAACTGTTAATTATCCTTCTGACACCTAGGAAAGAAGTATACCCATTTTTACAGCTGGAGAAACTGACACACACATTAGCAGAGTGGAAACTACAACCTTGGATCCTAGGACTTAAACACCATTACCTTTCTAACCCTAGACCGGTGGTTCCCAAACTTGTTCCGCCGTTTGTGCAGGGAAAGCCCCTGGCGGGCCAGGCTGGTTTGTTTACCTGCCGCATCCGGCCGATCACAGCTCCCAGGGGCCACAGTTCGCTGCTCCAGGCCCATGGGAGCGGCGCAGGCTGAGGGACTTAGTGGCTGCAGCTTCCATTGGCCTGGAGCAGCGAACCGTGGCCACTGGGAGCCGCGATCAGCTGAACCTGTGGACATGGCAGGTAAACAAACCAGCTCAGCCTGCCAGGGGCTTTCCCTGCACAAGCAGCAGAACAAGTTTGGGAACCACTGCTCTAGGCAGATGGCACTTATTGGAGCTCAACACATTGCAAGTATGTGCTGTATAGATTTTGCTCACTAAAAATCTAATAGTTAAGATATGGGACACATGACAACACCTTGTGTAAACCAGTCTTTAGATGCTGTAATATCAATAAAGGGGTCTGTCTATACTACATATGGAATCAGGTGCCCTGACATGATTGTCTCCATACTAGCTTAAACAGTGTTCCAATATGTAACGTAGACTGGAACTTTAAGTCTCTCTTGTAATCAGGCAACCATTGTGTTCACAACAAAGTAGCGATCTCACTGAATTTAGTATGATTTAAAATCTGTCAACATAATATATTAGTATGAGCACTTTGCAAGTCTTGAGATGAATGTTAATTTTACTTGTATAATATTCTCACTGCAGAAATGGGTTAGGTGACATCAGAAAATGCTTAGACTCAACTGGATGTGTAACTGAATCAAAACATTTGCATGGAATCTCTCACCTGTGCCATGTAAATGATTCTGGTGACGTCTTTTCCATTTACTCTATCAGGTTCCAATATCCAAGCACTTGGCAGAATCTCCCCTCGTACCCTTTCTTTACAAGGACGAGGCATGGACTCATCATAGATGGACTGAATAGCTAAAATCGACAAGTTTTCCTGCATATGATAGAGTGCCAAAAACAGTTATTTATTTAGAGCAGAGAAGACAAAAATTGCAAGCTTCTGGGGCACAGTGCAAGTTATACAGCGGAAATAGTTCAGACACAGTACACTGAGACAAATTCTGGTCCAAAGGGATGCTAATACCTATTAGTCCTGAGCAAAGGCAATGCCTCAACCAGCTCATGCCCATTCATTTAATGAACAAAAATGCTCTGAGGTGCATCCTGTTACCTGTGATGGGATTCTCTCAGAGAATCCCACCTCCCTCTGGCTACAGGGAAGAAAAGTGACAATCTGTTTACAACATAAAGTCCCATTGGTTTGAATCACCTACAATAGTTAGCTAAATTCACTCACCTCCCAGTGCAGACAGCTCAATCTGTTAAGACACAGTCCTAACACAAGCAGTATAAATTGTGTGATACATTTTAAAGGTAAAACAACACCACGTGCTGTGGTAGGAGAACAAGTTTATTGGAGGCAGTGATTCATACATAAATACTGTAGTACTTAAATGTTAGCTTAACCTAGTTTTTTATAGAATGTGAAAGCAGAAGGAGAAACCTGGACAAGAATGCCAACCTCTGATAAGACACTTATAATAACCAATTGGTGGACGCCACAATCTCCTGCAGCTGAAATACAGATTGGAACTGTTCAAAAAAAGAAATAACCTTGAAGCTTCAAAATGAGCACTTTCTCGTTTTTTCAATTTTGACAAAACGATTACAGACATTTTCCATTTACAAAAAACCAAGAGTTCAAGTCAGTGAAAAATTTTGAAAATATCAGTTTTAATCAAAATTGTTCATTTTAGAAATAGGCCATTTTTTATTTAAACTTTTCAACCAGCTCTAGCTGTGATAGTGGAAGAATGTGTTACTTTGCATTGAAGTTTCTACCCAACTCAAGAGCTCAGCTATTGCAAACTCTCAGAATGAGCTAGAGTATAAACTATACTAGTTCCACTAGAACAGATTTGTGGCTTTCTTTCATTCCACCCAAGTGACAACTGGGTGTTTTGGGGTTATTTTAAAATAAGGGCCTGATTGTGAAAACCTATAGATGACTTAAATGTATAATTTCTATTTTGTATTTCTTCACTAAGCAGTTATACTTTAGATACCTAGAAGTAATTAAGACAACAAGTTAAGTCCACTGGGTTGGAAAATTTATTATAATAGATCAGTGTAGCACTACTTCTAACAGGAAACTGCATGCATGCATACAGAGGGCTTGTCTACCTGGAGTCTTAGTGCATAGCCAGCCAGGGTGTGAATGTATACAGCTCTAGCCTTCCTCAGCAAAGTTGCCATAGGGTGTCTGTCTGCTATCACATAGAATATCAGGGTTGGAAGGGACCTCAGGAGGTCATCTAGTCCAACCCCCTGCTCAAAGCAGGACCAATCCCCAATTAAATCATCCCAGCCAGGGCTTTGTCAAGCCTGACCTTAAAAACTTCTAAGGAAGGAGATTCCACCACCTCCCGAGGTAACGCATTCCAGTGTTTCACCACCCTCCTAGTGAAAAAGTTTTTCCTAATATCCAACCTAAATCTCCCCCACTGCAACTTGAGACCATTACTCCTTGTTCTGTCATCTGCTACCACTGAGAATAGTCTAGAGCCATCCTCTTTGGAACCCCCTTTCAGGTAGTTGAAAGCAGCTATCAAATCCCCCCTCATTCTTCTCTTCCGTAGACTAAATATCCCCAGTTCCCTCAGTCTCTCCTCGTAACTCATGTGTTCCAGTCCCCTAATCATTTTTGTTGCCCCCCGCTGGACTCCTTCCAATTTTTCCACATCCTTCTTGTAGTGTGGGGCCCAAAACTGGACACAGTACTCCAGGTGAGGCCTCACCAGTGTCGAATAGAGGGGAACGATCACGTCCCTCGATCTGCTGGCAATGCCCCTACTTATACATGCCAAAATGCCATTGGCCTTCTTGGCAACAAGGGCACACTGTTGACTCATATCCAGCTTCTCGTCCACTGTCACCCCTAGGTCCTTTTCTGCAGAACTGCTGCTTAGCCATTCGGTCCCTAGTCTGTAGTGGTGCATTGGATTCTTCCGTCCTAAGTGCAGGACTCTGCAGTTGTCCTTGTTGAACCTCATCAGATTTCTTTTGGCCCAATCCTCCAATTTGTCTAGATCCCTCTGTATCCTATCCCTACCTTCCAGCATATCTACCTCTCCTCCCCGTTTAGTGTCATCTGCAAACTTTCTGAGGGTGCAATCCACACCATCCTCCAGATCATTTATGAAGATATTGAACAAAACCGGCCCCAGGACCGACCCTTGGGGCACTCCACTTGATACCGGCTGCCAACTAGACACGGAGCCATTGATCACTACCCGTTGAGCCTGACATATATCAAAGTATACTACTCAACTTTTGGTCCACACAGAAGCAAGGTCCACACAGCCAGTTAGTGCATGGCAAGCTAGTACTTGTTGCACACTAAGACTCCATGTAGATCCTTGAGAGCAGTTTAACCAAATTTTTAAATAATAAAGTGACAAAACTTGAAGTAGGTTAAGGTTAGAGGTTACAGTTTTATACCTACTGGTGAATCTGCAGAGAAACTAAAGCTAGTTTAAATCATTACTGTCTCAGTCCAGAAACTCACTAAGCACATGCTTAAAGTTTAGCATTTGAGTAGCCCAACTGAAGTTGATGGGACTGCTCATGTACTTAAATGTGGTGCAGGACTGAAGCCTAAGTGTATACTTGGTATTAGTGTGAGAGTCTCTAAAGAGGAACCCTGGCTATGAATAATCTAGGAAGGCCATTTTGAACTTACATTTCCATTTTAAGTCATAACCTAAATTTAAATTGCATTTGGTTGAGGCCCTAGCATTCAAGTAACTTATTTTTATATACACTTGATTTACTAATTGATAAAAGGACCTGTATTAAGTTTCATTTATTTAAGTTTGTAAGCAGCATCATATAAACTTATGTGTTTTTCAATTATATTTTGACTAACAAAGGTATCTTAAAGTTAAAGTCTGTGCTTTAACTAAACAACCTGAAATTCAATAAATTCTTGACACACGATATGGGCAGCTGATCACATAACCATTCTCACAATTATCCCTTCTGGCCTCGGAATCTATGAAACATTACTAGATGTTTTTAGTTTACTTTTATAATAATTTATTTATTGTAATGGCCTCAGGGTCATTCTTCAGGCATTCTTCGCTCCAAATGTGGTGAGAGATAAAATCTGCTGTATTTCCAGGTATTATACACTGCTCTCTTTACTGATGCATTACTTTCAGTTGTGAATATTGAAGTTTTTTGAACTACAGTTCTTTAACAATCCTAATGGCAATACTTCTCCTTGCATCTTTGCTCTGGCATCCTCCCTATGCTGGGTTATTCCACAAACCATGTTCCCATATCAACAGAAGTATAAAATCTTTGTGCTGGGCCAAGAAGCAGCACCTCCATGCTCTGCTCACTCCTTCCAGATGCATACCAGAGCTGTTCGTTGCCAAAGCATTTTACATTGTGCATCTGGAAAATCTTCCTCCTTGTATTCTACAGACTTAACTTCCAAAGATACCAGCCACACGCTGTTCAGGATGCAACCTGCGTTATTTTATTATGTTCTGATAAATCTACCTTGCAATATAAGGAATCAGATTAGAATTTGAGAGTCAGCATCTGAACTCTCAACCACAATAAGGATTCCAGGAGCACAAGCAAATCTCTCTTCCCACTTAATTCATAAAGGTGTACAACTGTGGACCCTCTTCCCCATATCCCATCTTTTTCTTGAACAGTAACCTGAAACAATTTAGATTAGGCTACATCTTGGAAAGCATTGATAAATTTACCTCTTTGGCCTCTACGGTGATGCAGCAGAAATCCCGTGGTTGCTTTAGGTAACACAATGACGTATCACTCACCAAATATACTGTAAGAAATTGAGGAGGGGGGTGGGTGAAAACAATCACACTACAGCAACGATACACAGCTACCTGCTTTTGAATGTTTCCTCTTTAGAAGAAACTTCATCATCTGTACAATTCTCCACTGCTTTCAAAGCTTATAAATGACTGTATATTAACTTGTCCATGCTGAAAAGTAACATAGACTAGTGCAAAAGACAGCCTATTGCACCCAATTTCTACAGTTTCTGCCACTGCTGACTGAGTTCAGAACTCTGTCCAACAGAAATGTTGAGACAAGTCTATGGATTAGAACTGAGGGGAAAGCCAGCTCCTTAAGAAGTCGATGACATGAAACTGTAATGAGTAAAACATCAGCTATTTAAAAAGCCCCTTGTTACAGATTTTCAAGCCCATGTCTTTATTTTTTCTGTCAAAAGCCATGCACACCAGTAGTACTATAGACAAATATTTAATAACAACAGTTCCACGGGTCTTCCAAGAGGTAATAATATGTATTTTTAAAAGTAGCATACAATTTGTTTTCCAAACAGCTCAGTGTTTCTTTAGAAGCCAGTATATTACATTGGGTTAATAAAATATTGAATATTCTGGGCACACTGACAATAAGATGAATTTTTTAAAACACAAGTAACATTCTAAAGTAACACCTAAGTTCTGGCTTTGAAATTCCTCATTACGGATTGTCTGAGATAAGGGTGAACCTGTCTCCTTTATTTACTGTTTGAGCTTCTATCGTCTCTAAGAGGTGGGTTCAAAAGATCCTGGGTCTCTGTGAATCAATGGTGCTACATGAAATTGACACCATCTGAGGATCTGGCCCTACAGGTACAGGGTCAGAGTGGGTATTTACCAAAAGCATCTCACTTCATAGGTCTGTTGTTCTGTTTATGATGTGGATTTTCACTGAAGTAGGTTCCATTTATTCTTTATTTGCCTTTTCAGCCTCACCTCTTCTGATAAAATGGCTAGCAGTGGGAATTGATAACATTCTTCAGAGGACAGAGACAGCTATGAACCAATTGCCATAAAGTTCCCCTTACACACAGCAATCCCAATTGATAACTCACCCAGCTGAATCTGGCTCGTTATTTTCTTATGTACTCGAGCTGTGTTAATGGTTTTGTCATACAGATGCCTTTTACCAGGGTCTTTCACCATGCACCACACGTTGGGAAGAGGTCTTTCAATCACTCCAGCTCCCAAAAATCCATGCTTAGTTGCTGATGGGAAGACTTTGTAATAAACCAGTACCTCTTTTTCTGTACACTGGTATCTAAAGAAAAAAGACACGCTTCAGGTATTTGCACTAAAGACAACATAGAAGTGTGTCCAAACACCCCAAAAAGGAAAACATCTGGCATACACTTACTTCCAACCAGCTGCTGCTTGGCAGTTGTAAAAGTTCCTCAGGTTATTTGAACATGCCGCCATAACCTTAAAAATTACAATTCAGAGATGTAATCAAGGGAGAGTTGCCTGATCTATAAATTGCGTGCACCTGTCTTGCAGTACCAGAGTTTGTCTCAGCCAGGCTGAAGAGCAAGCCTTAACTGTTTATGTATGAATTAAGTGTATATATCCAGTCATTCCACAGTGGTAAGACCACACCTCCCCATTGCCTATTGTGGGAGAGTTGACAGGACAGTATAAAACTGCCTCTCTGCTTAGAGCACAGCTGATGTTCTCCCAGTGTGATTCCAAACAGAGGCATGTCAAGTTTGGCTCTCCCACCCTCTGCATACATACACATCCACAGACACGCATGTACGTACACACATTCAAGTCATGCTGGATACAGCCTGGTCAATAAGCCAGGAAGCATTAATCGGGCAGAAAGCAGAGTGCTTTCACAGAAAAGACCAAGATG
This sequence comes from Chelonia mydas, assembly GCF_015237465.2. NCBI lineage: Eukaryota > Metazoa > Chordata > Testudines > Cheloniidae > Chelonia > Chelonia mydas. Next base: position 70,187,686 of record NC_051246.2, read on the forward strand.
GATAGACAGCTTAGAAATTCTTTGGACGTAGTATACTGTATGTATCCTTAGCACAGTGTTAAAACTTAACTGAAATTTGGGGAGAAAAGCTTTAGTTTAAAATCCCCATCCCAGTGATGTTGAAATGGTCAGCTATAGTGCTACAATGAAGGGTTAAGTCTGGTAAACTTGTACAATTGCCTGGAATGGTTGAGAACGAGCATGTTACAAAATCTGTAAGACTATACCGTATTGCCCTCGCCAAACTTTCGCCATTATGGTGCTCACCCATGTAGGCCATCTGGTTGTTATTTTAAAATTCTAAATAATACACAACAGTCAGAACCCCACAGCTGCAACCTGGCTTGCTTCACTTCTGCCATTTCAGTTTCTCTGAGCATCCTTATATACAATTGAGCATTAAAAAGGGCAGGCCACAGTGAGCTGTCATGGTCAAATTGGCTTTCTAGATAGCTGGACAAGGAGTGCAACAGATATTCCAGACAGTGTGTTGTTGGAAACCTGCCACACTGTTAGGAAATACAGAAATAAATAATGACCATGCTCATTTACTCACCTCAGTTGTAGCATTAGCCAAAATGTGTTTGGACAAATCCTGGTATTCTTTTGTAGGAGAGGAGCTGACTGAAAGAGTTAGTCCATGAGTGACCCTATGGCTGATGCTAGCAGATGGAAGTGGTGACTGAACTCTGCTGCTCTCTGTGGAGGATGAAGAAGTTAGAGGAGAAGTCTTTGAAATGGAGAGAAAAAATATTCTATTCAGGGTACTATACCATCTCCAGCACCGTGGTACCCAAGTACCTCACAGTAATACATTCAGCAATGTGACTACTATCATGCAGCTTTCTCAAGAGGAAAATTGAATGTGGATATTTCAAAATAATGTGAGTGCTGTGCGATGTGTTTATAGTTTATATCAGCAAAGGCAAAGAAGTGCATCTTACTCTTGGAACAGAAAGTGATGGGGAAGGTGGTGGTTCTTCAGCATCTCACTTCCTATAGCAACAGAATGTATACTTCTGTACAAGTTACCAAGGGCACAAAAATGCTCATTTGAATTTTTTTTTTTTTTAAGAGACTGCAAAGGTAACTGGGCCTTAAAACTGACTATCTTGACATCTATCCAGTTCTGAAACATCTGTCACATGATTCACTCCACATACATATTCAGTGAAATTATTCTTAAATGACAGGTTTCAGAGTAACAGCCGTGTTCGTCTGTATTCGCAAAAAGAAAAGGAGTACTTGTGGCACCTTAGAGACTAACCAATTTATTTGAGCATAAGCTTTCGTGAGCTACAGCTCACTTCATCGGATGCATACTGTGGAAAGTGTAGAAGATCTTTTTATACACACAAAGCATGAAAAAATACCTCCCCCCACCCCACTCTCCTGCTGGTAATAGCTTATCTAAAGTGATCACTCTCATTTCCCCTTGTCTTTTCCTACCCCCACCCCCCCCAAGACGTTCTTGTTAAACCCTGGATTTGTGCTGGAAATGGCCCACCTTGATTATCATACACATTGTAAGGAGAATGGCCACTTTAGATAAGCTATTACCAGCAGGAAAGTGGGTTTGTGTGTGTGTGTGGGGGGGGGGGGGGGGGGGGGGGGGGCGGGGAGATGAGAAAACCTGGATTTGTGCTGGAAATGGCCCAACTTGATTATCATACACACTGTAAGGAGAGTGATCACTTTAGATAAGCTATTACCAGCAGGAGAGTGGGGTGGGGGGAGGTATTTTTTCATGCTTTCTGTGTATAAAAAGATCTTCTACATTTTCCACAGGATGCATCCGATGAAGTGAGATGTAGCTCACAAAAGCTTATGCTCAAATAAATTGGTTAGTCTCTAAGGTGCCACAAGTACTCCTTTTCTTTATTCTTAAATAGCCACTCTTAGAATCTTGGTCTGTATGTTGATCCACCTGCAGCTGTTAAAGGTAGATGTAAATTACAGTAGCCCTCATTAAGCTCTAGAACAGCACAGGGACTGTCATCATGCAGACACAACACCAGGAACTGGGCAGTGTCAAGGAGAAATGTAAGGCTCCTTTCCACACTACCCCGATTTGCACTCTGTGAATTTAGTCCAGACCTAAGGCTATGGCCTAATATGGCAGGATTTTCTGGGATGATCTCACCCTTTGGGAGAGGGTGTGTGTTATTTTGTGCTGGTTTCACTGTGTGTGCATAATGCACTCCTAATGCTGCTGAAAATATTTAAAGAAATAAGTAGCGGGCAGAGCTACTCATGAGCTGGCAGATACACTGAAGCAGAATTCTACTACAAAAAGTTTAGCCCACATTAGACTTCACTTCTTTTAAAAATACTTGTTTCTGTCATGAAAGCTCAGTAGAAGTACTGTGTTGACATCTGCTAGGCCTACACAACTAAAGGAGAACACAGTTGCAGATTTTTTCATGCCTCAATCGAATACTGGAAACTAACAAGGTAAGAAAGCATGCTAGGGAAAAAGATTTCGCTCCATGCAGCTTTTCAAAAAAGACAGGATTAAATCTAAATTGCATAATGTCAATCAAAATCAGTAACTGAAGATTAAAATCAAGAAGGGCTGATAGCTCAGAAATAACCAAAAGACTATTAATACTTTTCACTTAGATAGAGCTTCTTGTGATACAGGTGTGTATTATTAAGATAAGTATTATTAGGTCCATTGTACAAATGGGTAGATTGAAGCAGAAGAGGTAAATCAGTAACAGAGCTGAGAATAAAACCCATTTAACTCCTAATCCTCTAACCACTCAATCACATAAATGTAAGCAAGGCAAGATAGGAGGGACTGCAAGAACTAGTGATACACATCTTGTTTTTATAATCTCCACCTACTCATAATTAAGTTGCAGTATAGTTTAAAGGGTATCACTACATATATACTAGGAAACTAGCTGCGCACACAAGTCAAAGTGTGTGTATAATGCAATTTGCAAGTCTACACTTGAAAATCTAGCCCCAGACTTCTTTGTTTCAAGGCATTTATACTCTGGTCCTCCTATCTGAATATGTTGCTTTGTTACCTATATCAAAATACTAACATGGGAACTGGTTCATATGAACCTGTTTGTACAGTGCCTAGCAAAATGAGATTCTGGTTCATGACTGGGGCTCTTAACTTCTATGGAAATATAAGTAAATAAATAAATAAATAAATAAATCCTATTTTAGTTTTCAATAAATTCCACCTTAGACTCTGGACACTGGTAGCCAAGATTTTTCTGAAGATGCATAGTAGCAAGATATCATCAAAACTCTAGAATCAAATAAAAATTGGATGATTGCATAGATAATAAATCCATACAGATTAATGATGTGGATCCCAATTTAAGCATAATTTTTTTTCACTTACCACATGCTGAATTCTTTTGTAGTTGCTCCAACACATAAAGTTGACTATTTCTAACAGCTGAGCGACCTCTTGCATCTCCTCTTGGGAGAGCTGCACTTCCAGGATAAATCTGTTATTCAAAAGAGGGCAAAAATAGTTTGTAGTGAGGACTAAGGAAAGAAATATAATTACTTAATCAAACGAATACTATACTTATAGCCTGAAACCTTCTTTACAATGCTGGTATTTACATATTAGTTTAGGGAGACCCTTTCCTTTCACTTTGCTCTCAGAATGCTCTGATTATCTAACTTTTAGCTAGTAGAATTGTTCGATTTCAAGACACTGCATTACTGTTAAGAACTCTAAGTCATACAAAACTTGGTTCATATTAAAGAAGTGAAGACTATCATTTCAGTCATCTTCCTCTGCGGTTATAATGTGGTGACCCACATTTAACATCTTTGGAGCATGCCACACTCTAGGACCTTGACAGGTTGAGAGCCCTGATTGACCATTAACCTTCCCCAATACAAAGCCTTCTGCTATTACATCCCTCCTCTCACCACCAAAAAATCAGAAAGGCATTACCCTCACTGACAACCTGTCAGCAATCTGCTCTTACCAGTGCTTCTTGTTTGCCGAGTTTACTTGCAGCATAAGTAGCAGTGTTGCTGCTGTTATAACCAGATGTTGGGCCAGAGGAAAGACTTAGGCTGGAATCTGTACATAAAGTGCTTGTGCTTACAAGTGTCTTCAGCTTCGCTTCTTCCTGTGAAGGATGCCACAGTGTTATAAACATACTAGAAAGTAGGAGTCGTCTACCTTCACTAGCATCTAGCCAAATAAATGAGTGTACAGTAGCTCTGCCAAATGAAATAGGAGTGATCTTATTTGGTGATTTAAATCCAATTCTCTGTAAGCGGCTGTTCACATTACAAAAAAAAAATACCACCACTCCTAACACTTAACAAGCACCCTGATTCTTAGAAGCATAGAAATGTACAGCTGGAAGGGACCTCAAGAGGTCATCAAGACCAACCCCCCTGCGCAGCAGATGTTTGTCTAGCCCAGTGGTGGGCAAACTGCAGCCCATCAGGGTAATCCACTGGCTGGCCGCGAGACAGTTTGTTTACTTTGGCCACCTGCAGTTCCCAGTGGCCGCAGTTTGCCGTTCCCAGCCAATGGGAGCTGCAGGTGGCTGTGCTTGCAGACCGTCAGCGTAAACAAACTGTTTCATGGCCCAGCCGCATGCGGCCCACAGGTTGCCCACCACTGGTCTAGCCTGTTCTCCAGCTATGGGGATTCCACAACCTCCCTTGGAAGCCTATTCCAGTGTCACAGTCAGAGTTTCAGGCCAGAAGGGACCACTAGATCATCTAGTCCAACCTCCTGTGTATCACAGGCCACCAACACCACCCACATAGTAAATTCAACAACTGAAATGAGACCACAGTATTACAGCCCACTAGAGACTAGATGGTTATGTGCCACAGGCAGAGAATAGAAGGGAGGGGAGGTGCACCAATGTTTGAGACCCCTGCAATGGCAGTGCTTAACTATCCTTATAGTACAAAAGTTTTTCCTAATATCTACCTAACTCTCCCTTACTGCAGATTAAGCCCATTGCTTCTTGTTCTACCTGCACTGGACGTGGAGAACAATTGATCACAGTCCTCTTAATAAACAGCCCTTAACCTATTTAAAGACTGTTATCAGGTCTCCCCGCTCCCCACCCCCTTTTAGTCAGTCTTCTCGAGACTATACATGCTAAGTTTTTTTTAACCTTTCCTCACAGGTCAGGTTTTCTAAACGTTTTATCATTTTTGTTGCTTTTATTTTGATTCTCTCCAATTTGCTCACATCTTTCTTAACGTGTGGAGCCCAGAATGGGACACAGTACTCCAGCCAAGCCTAACCAGTGCTGAGTTGAGCGGGACAATTACCTCCCGTGTCTTATGTACAACACTCCTCTTAATACAGCCCAGAACAATATTGGCCTTTTTCACAACTGCATCACATTGTTGACTCATTTTCAATTTGTGTTCCACTATAACACTCCCCCCCCACCCCGATCCTTTTCAACAGTACTACCACCTAGCCAGTTATTCAGTTTTGAAGCTGTGAGTTTGACTTTTCCTGCCTAAGTGCAGTACTTTGCACTTGTCTTTACTGAATTTCATCTAGTTGATTTCAGACCAAGTCTCCAATTTGTCAAGGTCGTTTTGATTCTAATCCTATCCCCCAAAGAGCTAGCAATCCCTCCCAGTTTGGTGTCATCCAGCAAATTTTATAAGCATACTCTCCACTTCATTATTCAAATCATTAATGAAAATATTGATTACTACCAGACTCACGATGAACCCATGCAGCACCCAGTTTCCCCAGTTTGACAGCAAACCATTGATAACTACTCTTTAAGTTGGCAAATTCTGCAGGAAGTTCAAGACTGTATAGACCAGGAAGACTGAATGACCATATAAACCATTCATGTGGCACTCCAGGTCAAGTGTGTGGCAAGCTGGGGAAACCCTGAATGGTCATGACCTGTGCTGCTTCTGTTTTTTAGATAAAGAATTTCAAGTTACCAGGCTGTCAAACCAGCAACAGATTTGCTGCGGGGGCGGGGGGAAGAAAAAACAATCTCCCTGAAATTCCAATTATTCCTCTTTGCATCTCTTCAAGTGAGTCCATGCCTTGACATAACTCAGTGGTACGACTGAAGATTTTACTTTAGCTGTAACTACTTTATGTGAGCCTTAAAGTAACAAATAGAATTAATTGATGACAAGAAAATACTAAAAACCCTTGGACGGTTTTTTCAGCAGAAAGGCAGTTGCAAGTTTAGTTTGCCAGCTCAGATGAAGAACTTTCACAGACTTCCATAATGCAGAAGCTGAGATTGATTTGGCCGATGCACAGTTATCTACTGACTGCTTAGCATTTTAAACGAGGCAGAGGCAATGAAGTGACAGACTACTGAATTACCTGTCACATAGGAGAAGAGGGTGTGACAGTCTATACTATGGTCACCACTTTTACAAGACTATGATAAATTTTGTACACGGTATGCCTTGTGAGATATCATTTGAAAACTCAAAATCTGCTGAACATTACTGTCCTGGTAAAATATGTGTATCAACATTGTATGTAAACTTATACGTTTCTACTGTATAACACTGATTTAACATGTTCTATAGTTAGAAAGGCAGGGCCAAATCAGTTTTTCAGAGACAAGGACTCACTGGTATCCCAGCCAGGTTTTAAAGAGCTATCACCGGCTTAAGCAGCCATTCTCTAGCAATGGGAAGGTGTAAACAAGAAATTTACATTTCATCACAGGGATGATTCAAACCTCACGTCCACAGTGGACTGTGTGTCACCATGACTCAGCAAGGACGTTTCTAGCACAAGAAACTGAATTATAAAGGGGGAGAAAAACATTTGACTTCACCTCTCCTCCTCTCATCTCTCTGCTCATGACATCAATGACTCTCAAAGAACTAAACTAAGGGGGGAGTGGTTCCAGACTGAAACAAGGCCAGTCAGCCTCACCTCAGTCCCTGGAAAAATCATGGAGCAGGTCCTCAAAGAATCAATCCTGAAGCACTTACATGAGAGGAAAGTGATCAGGAACAGTCAGCATGGATTCACCAAGGGAAGGTCATGCCTGACTAATCTAATCGCCTTTTATGATGAGATTACTGGTTCTGTGGATGAAGGGAAAGCTGTGGATGTATTGTTTCTTGACTTTAGCAAAGCTTTTGACACGGTCTCCCACAGTATTCTTGTCAGCAAGCTAAGGAAGTATGGGCTGGATGAATGCACTATAAGGTGGGTAGAAAGCTGGCTAGATTGTCGGGCTCAACGGGTAGTGATCAATGGCTCCATGTCTAGTTGGCAGCCGGTGTCAAGTGGAGTGCCCCAGGGGTCGGTCCTGGGGCCGGTTTTGTTCAATATCTTCATAAATGATCTGGAGGATGGTGTGGATTGCACTCTCAGCAAATTTGCGGATGATACTAAACTGGGAGGAGTGGTAGATACGCTGGAGGGGAGGGATAGGATACAGAAGGACCTAGACAAATTGGAGGATTGGGCCAAAAGAAATCTGATGAGGTTCAATAAGGATAAGTGCAGGGTCCTGCACTTAGGATGGAAGAATCCAATGCACCGCTACAGACTAGGGACCGAATGGCTAGGCAGCAGTTCTGCGGAAAAGGACCTAGGGGTGACAGTGGACGAGAAGCTGGATATGAGTCAGCAGTGTGCCCTTGTTGCCAAGAAGGCCAATGGCATTTTGGGATGTATAAGTAGGGGCATAGCGAGCAGATCGAGGGACGTGATCGTTCCCCTCTATTCGACACTGGTGAGGCCTCATCTGGAGTACTGTGTCCAGTTTTGGGCCCCACACTACAAGAAGGATGTGGATAAATTGGAGAGAGTCCAGCGAAGGGCAACAAAAATGATTAGGGGTCTAGAGCACATGACTTATGAGGAGAGGCTGAGGGAGCTGGGATTGTTTAGTCTGCAGAAGAGAAGAATGAGGGGGGATTTGATAGCTGCTTTCAACTACCTGAAAGGGGGTTCCAAAGAGGATGGCTCTAGACTGTTCTCAATGGTAGCAGATGACAGAACGAGGAGTAATGGTCTCAAGTTGCAATGGGGGAGGTTTAGATTGGATATTAGGAAAAACTTTTTCACTAAGAGGGTGGTGAAACACTGGAATGCGTTACCTAGGGAGGTGGTAGAATCTCCTTCCTTAGAGGTTTTTAAGGTCAGGCTTGACAAAGCCCTGGCTGGGATGATTTAACTGGGAATTGGTCCTGCTTCGAGCAGGGGGTTGGACTAGATGACCTTCTGGGGTCCCTTCCAACCCTGATATTCTATGATTCTATGATTCTAAGACCCAGCCTATGAAATTTACAACAGTGTATGGTGACACGAAATCTTTGCTTTTAAGTTCACTTAGCTTGTTAAGTTAGGTATTAGCTTGACTATTACTCTTATTTTCTTTTAAAAAAAGAAAAGGAGTACTTGTGGCACCTTAGAGACTAACAAATTTATTTGAGCATAAGCTTTCGTGAGCTACAGCTCACTTCATCGGATGCATTCAGTGGAAAATACAGTGGGGAGATTTATATACACAGAGAACACGAAACAATGTGTGTTACCATACACACTGTAACGAGAGTGATCAGGTAAGGTGATCTATTATCAGCAGGAGAGCCGGGGGGAAAAAACCTTTTGTAGTGATAATCAAAGGTGGGCCATTTCCAGCAGTTGACAAGAACGTCAGAGGAACAGCGGGGGGGGGGGGGGGGGCAGGAGGGGGAGAACAAACATGGGGAAATAGTTTTACTTTGTGTAATGACCCATCCACTCCCAGTCTCTATTCAAGCCTAAGTTAATTGTATCCAGTTTGCAAATTAATTCCAATTCAGCAGTCTCTCGTTGGAGTCTGTTTCTGAAGTTTTTTTGTTGAAGAATTGCCACTTTTAGGTCTGTAATCGAGTGACCAGAGAGACTGAAGTGTTCTCCGACTGGTTTTTGAATGTTATTTTCTTTTGTAACCAATCCTGTCTTTTATGCATCATCACTTGTAATCACTTAAAATCTATCTTTCTGTAGTTAATAAACTTATCTTACTGTTTTATCTTAACCAGTGAGTTTGGATTCAAGTGTGTGGGAAACTCCACTTGGGATAACAAGGCTGGTGCACATATCATTTTACTTTGATGAAATGACAGACTTTCTGTGAGCGTGCATTGTTCAGTAGTGTGCTGGACAGTACAGGATACACATTTCTGGGGGAACATGACTGGTATTAGAGAGCTTGCGGGTGTTGTCCTGTATGTAATTCATGAGTGACTGGTCAGAGTGCTCATGTATTTAGTTGGGAGTGACTTTACATGCTGAAGGATGTGTGAGCAGGCCAGGGGTAGCTGTTCTGACCCCAAAGCAGCGGAAAAGGCACCCCACGTTAGTGAGTTAAGGCAACACCACTGTTCAACGGTCCAGATTGTACCCTGGGGGATGTCTCAGAGGGTTACTGCAGCTTCTGCTCATAAGAGGTGACAAAGCAGTTGCTATAGGAAAAGTATGGTCACAAATTAGGCAGAGTGACCTGAAGGTAATATAGTACCATTCCAAAGTCAGACAAAAAAACCCAACAAAATTCTCACATGTGCAGGAAGGGTGACAAAATACAAAACAAAGGGAAGAGGCAAACACACACACCAGACTAAAGGGAAAGAGAGAGAAGCAGACTAAAAAGGATGGTGAAAGATTTTCTTTTCATCTTGTCATTTTAACATACAGAATTCAACCACATTAAGCCTATATCAGTAGAGTTGCTGCATGCATTAATATCCAGCACTCGTGGCTTAAAGATGTCTTCTCATACAGTGAGTGAAGCTTAGGAGTCTTGGCATATTGTCAATAAAATGACACTATTGCACAAAGATAGTCCAGAAGCACCATCAGTAAATCAGTGTGGGGTTGTTTGTTTTTAAATACAAGTTAACAAGATTATTCCTTATTACCTTTGCCTCCTTAACAGGCAAAATTAAAGAAAAAGATCTGCGTTGGGCTTAATCACCATCACAGTTACTTTTTTAAAAAAGAAAGAAATTGCATTAACATGAGTCATGCAAAAGAGTTCAGTCACTACAGTAATTTAATGCTCACCTTCTGTAGATGAGAAAATATTTGCTCTCGTATACGTCTCTTTTCTTGCTCAGCTCTCTCCCGAAGTTTGTCCCTTGCTCTTGCAATTTCAGTCTTGGCCTCCTCTCGTGCTCTCTGATAGTCTCGGAGTAGCAGTTCAATCTCTGAAGGATACTGGATAATCTTCCTCTTTGGTTCTTGGACTCTAAAGATTGGGGGTGGGGAAAAGACACACTAAGAAACGTCTGATACAATGCCATGGGACAATGGTAAAGAATCACAGAAAGAGTTGCTTTCTTCCAACACTGAACAAGGAATTTCATAATAAGGAAAACAGGATTATTCCTAAAAAATACTGTCTCTCCCTGCTTCATGGAAGAGCTTCTGGATAGCTACCCAGCTTTTCTCCTCCCTCCTGAAGATTTAAAGAAAAATGCACACATGGTCACCTCGGGCTTTATTTAAATACAAAATCTTCAATATGTATGATTATGTGTGAAGAAGAATTATATCTGCAGCAGTAACAAAACTCAACAATGCATGTTCTACTGAAATAACAGCCGCATCTCATCACCCCACTATGCCCCCTCTTGCTTCTTGGTTATCCCCTCATTCTCCCCCTCCCCTGCAAACACACACCTCTAATTCTCTCTCAATGGGCAGCATGGAACTCCCACAATGAGTCAACTCAGTGATCACCTCTGAAACAAGCTTCTCATAGGCACATGGAAAGCCTTGGCACGAGTTGCATCACTTATCCTTTCCCACGTGCTGTCCCCAGTTCCCAGACTGTGCAATCACCACATCATTCACATCTCCTTTGCAGGCCTCACAACCGCTGAGCTTGAAAATTGGATTCAGGGTGCGTGTCTAGTATTCATCACAGTGAGAATACTTAAACCTCTGTGATATCCTATTAACATACAGGAGCAACTTAAGGTGCTGATTTTGATCTACTAAGCTCAGTAAAACAAGGGTCCCAATTATCTATTAGACTGCCTCTCTCCCCATCTACCATCAGGGCAGTAAAGTTCAGCTGGGGCAGTCTCTAAATTCAAACAACTTGGCATTGGGATTCTCAGCAGAGAGCCCTTAGACTCTGGAATTCACTTCTCTCACTGTTCTGACAGAGCCCAAGTTTGTTGATATTTAGAGCATAATGCAAAACCCATCTCTCTTCTTTGGCTTTTTGAGTGGGGAGTGAAAGGAGAGGTTGGTGAGTAATTCATAATAAGTGGGGTGGAATATTGCTTTTGCTTTTGAGAAAGTCTTTTGCTAAACATTGTACATGTGCAAAAATAAGTCCATGGTTTACTGCTTTAGACTATCAATTAAAACTACGTAGATATGAACTATGTGGCATTTTCCTTTGCAGTGGGGAAAGGTTAGTTTTCCCTAAGTCATGAGAATCTTTTCTAGGTTAATAGTTTGAAAAGGGAAATCAAATTGACCAAAACTTGTATGGAAAGTTTTTGCCTTCTCTAGAAGAGAATAATAAACAACTCTCCTGCCCCAAAGTTCACCACTTCTACATCTGGCATTCCACAAGAGAATCTAAGTGCTCATTCTACCACAGACACATCACTGTTCACCTTAGTGAATAAAATGGGAGTTGTGCATGTACACCTGAGGGCAGCAGGGGTTGCCAAAGCTGAAGTTTACATGTCTCTACCTAGTATTTTCTACTACATTTCTTCTCAGTTGCTGCAGGTACTCTCGGCGTCTGCTGGGGAGATCCAGATCCCGCTGGTTTGTGTCCAACATCTGCAACAGGCTCAGATGCTTTTGTGGACTGAGACTGCGGGTTCTCCTATAGCTCTGCAGCCTTTCCTCCCTCTGCTTTCTCAGGGCTTCGATTGTCTTCATGTGCCTATTTAAGGGTACAAGGTCAGAGTTACAAGGTATGCACCAGGTAAAGTTACAAAGCTCACTTTTCCAGAGTGATATATTCCACTGCTAAAGACCCTGAAAGCCAGGTAAAGTGAAAACATGAAATTCACAAGAATCTAACAAAGGACTCCGGCACAGCCCCCGTCAGTCACATGATCACAGGAGTTGCAGAAATGCTAAACCATTAAAATAGTAGGAAATGCGTACAAAGAATTAGAACTCACTTTCATGTTTTTAATAACTTATTGGGGGGGGGGGGAAATCAAGAGATACGCTCAATACTCATCTTAAGCTTTTAGGTTATAATGATAACTTCCTGATTTCCAATACAAATATTACCCTACAATAAGAATCTTATAAAAAGGGCTTAATTTTTCCTAGTTTCTCCACCATTGTCTTTTTATTAGTTTTTGCCACCTTCACGTTCCCATAGTAGTATTTGCTAACAGAAACAAGAATGAAATATTGTTATAAAAAATATGGAGGCATCAAATTTTTTACATTGCAGTAGCTCACCAACAGAATCCTACTTCGATGGCTCACAGTGCAGAGATTTGTGTGTGTGATTCTCATAGCTGCTAATGATTTTGGTTAACTTTGTAGAAGGGGGATGTTGGACCTGAATACTCTGTAGCTTGTACTTCTTCCCATTTCCATGATTACAGTGAAAGCCTTGTACTTCATTATCATTTATACTACGGGTAAGAGAATCTTAATGTTACACTTGTTCATACAAATGTTTCTGTTCTCCAGCTAAGATCCCTTAATAAACTGAATATTTAATACTTATGTTTATTATTAATTATTATTATTATTATTATTAGTGTATTTAAAATGCATGAGATTCCACACAAAACTATTTTAAGTAATTTACCTTTCATAAAGTTGCTGCTTTATGGGAACTGAAGTCAGATCCTCTCCTGTTCCATTCTGAAGAATTCTCAGCAATGCATCTGTTTCTCCAATTCCATAATTCAGCTTTGCTTCAGTAAGCTCTACAGTAAGAGGGTGCTGCTTCATATCCAGATGTATGCCAGACATAATCTGGGCACGCTCTCTTCGAAGTCTCTCAATTTCTCTTGTTTTACTTTCCCAAGGCTGGGATTTCCCTTCTGTTTCAGTTGCTCGTTTGCTGATTGACTTCTTTTCCATTTGATTTTGTAAATCAGCAGCACTGCCAGTCAAGCTAATTATTGAGGATGGAGGACTGCCCTTCACTCCACACCAGTTGCTAAATTTATTGTGTATGGGCAAGTCACGAAGACTATAACTTCGTGGCCTGTGGGTCTTCACTAAGGAGGCATTCTCGTTTAGTAGAATTTCAGTATTACATTCACTTGCAGAAGCCGATGCTGTATCGTCATCTTGTAGGGGTACATGCATATCACTCATTTTAGAAAGTGGAAAAGGGCAGTTATTTTGATTTTTCCAAAAGGAATGGTGGAACTGTGCAGAAGAGGCTTCTATTTGATGTTCTGGAGATCCATCAGCATTTGTCTTGCTTGACCAACACGTACTAATTTCTTGATTAAAAAACAAGTCAGAATTTGGAGATGAATGTCCACATTCCTCAACATAAGAAGTCTGAGAGTGGTTTTTAATCAAAGAGGCATCAGAACTTCCAGTGGTTTTGTCATATCTGATTCTTCCTGAAGAGCCTCTTCCTCTTCTGGTGACATACATACAACGTAGTGAACGTTCCATTGGAATGTGCTCTTTGAGATCATCAACTAAATACTCCCCATGACCAGAAACCTCTAAAGTGCTACTTGAATGATACAATCTTTTTGCACGAATTGTAGTGTGTGCGTCAACAGTGAATCTGTGTTTTTCCTTCGACTCTTTTGAAACACCTACTCCTAAGGACTCTTTAGCTGTGTTCTTATCTGAGAAACTTGCAGATTTCTTGCTCACTTCCTTGCTATCTCTAGAAGTGGTAGATTCATTGTCTGTTTCTGTTTGTGAAGAATTGTCTACATGAGGCTCCAAGGTGCCCAAGCCAGAACATGAACGTGATCCTTGCTTTCTTTGATTACTGAGAGAACTTGAAGTATCATTAGGATGTTCCACAGATCCCTTGATAGAACAAAGGGACTTGCTACAGGTAACCTGGTTGCTTGGATTTGCACTAAGTGTAAGAATAGGGGAAGAGGCTCTGTCAACTAATAAGGTGTTTTTATAACATAGTTTCCTTTCTACTGCAATATCAGATTCATCAACAGTTCTCTTATCCTGAGTGTAATGTGCTGGAGATGGAGACGTACTAGAAGTAGAGCTGCTAACTACCGTGCATGAAGATTCATCTTGTCCTGAACTCAGTGAAGATGATACAACAGGAGAAACTGTGGGACTTCCAAAAGCAACATTCTGCTGTGCAATGAATGGTGTTTTTTGAAGATCTAAGATAGGAGTGGAGGCTCTGGCTAACGAAGGCAGATGCATAAAGGAATCTCCCAAAATATCAGCAGCAGAATCATTGAAGACAGGCATGCTCTGCATTCTCATTTCAATGCTTTCTGGAGTTCTCTGTTGAACAGCCAGACGTACATCTTTCTTTTCCTGAGACCTACATACAGAGTCTGAACCTACCACTTTCACAATCACATTCACTTCCTGAGCTTTCATCAATTCATTTTCAATTTTTGCCTGGAATAGCTTTTGCTTGTTTTTGCTTTGTGGGTGTTCTGAAATATCAGCTTGAATGCCTACATCTCCTGTAGTTTGCGTACAACTGTCTGACATAGTAGCCCTTACAATCTCTTCAGCAATTCCTCTTTGATTGATTTTGGCATTCTGCTCGTTATCTATAACATTCTGTTGGGAGAGGTTTCCCAGCAGCTCAGAAGTGTTATGAAGAAGTTGTGATAGGTGCATGGACAGATTCTGCATGCTCATCCAAGAAGAAGGTCGCTGAAATGAACTCCTATTTGTGTCTTGTTTTCTTGCAGAAACATCTGTATAACTTCTCCGGTGCCTTTTCTGTCTTTTATACCTTCCTGTAGCCATTGTTTGTGTTCCCTGCTCACAAGTAATGCCTTGTGGTTTTTTGGAGGCTGTTTCTGACTCAGAGGGGTAGAGGAGTACAATTTCATCAACTTGCATGGAACTGTTTCCAGGTTGTTCAGAAGGATTCTCAAATTTCGAAATTCTGTTTTTGGGGTTCGTTTCAAGTATCTCACTGGATACATTTACATAATGCTTGCTGTTGTCACTTGAATATGGAGATTCAAAGCCCTGTCTCACATCATCCCATCCCTGGGGGTCTTCAATGCTGCTTAAAGTGCTTGATAGTACTTTTGCATTAGCATAAGAACTGAGATGAGAGTGAAAAGGGGAGTTTTGAGAGTTCAGTCCATTATCCACACTGGAGCACCTCATAACCTTATGATTATCGAGACTTAGAGGAGGCTGACTGCAAGAGACATCACTTGCACTACCAAAAACATATTGCTTCCAACCAATCTTGCAGAGTCCATCTTGCTGCCATGGATGAATGTATGGATTGATATCACTTGAACTAAAATGCATTGCATCTTTATTGTCCTGTAAAAATAAATCTGTTTCTTCTGGTTGATATCTCAATTCTTCAATTGTCTCTTCATTGCACTGTGGTAAAGCAGAAGTATTTGAATGTTTTTTTGCTTCTATATCCATGGAATGACCAGCTCTATGTGCCAAAGCAGTTGAATAGTGAACAGCAGAGGGCTCTAAGGAGTTGCTGCCTGGGCTTTTCTCCCCATAATTTTGTGAGCTTTTTGGATCATAATTAGCAGGTCTCTGAGTTTGTACCAATCTCTGCTGAAATCTGGGTTTGTATTTAGCCAGTATTAACTTATCTGACTCCAATTTAGAAAATCTTTCAATTCCATGAAGATCATCTTCAGTTGGAGATGGAGGCTCAACACTCATATTCAATTCTTGTAAAGATTTAGAGGCAGGATACAAAGAAAGATGTGCCTTAGATGAAACTTCTGAAGTGTATTCAAGATCAGAGATCGCAGAAATAGCTGGAGCTGACAATATGTGATTCTGTAAACAATGTCTTTGTTCATCTTGTTTGCAATGCTTTGTATTTAGTGCAGTAAAGTATG
Organism: Chelonia mydas; assembly: GCF_015237465.2. NCBI lineage: Eukaryota > Metazoa > Chordata > Testudines > Cheloniidae > Chelonia > Chelonia mydas. The sequence continues at coordinate 70,203,679 of NC_051246.2, forward strand.
ATTTTTCATTCCTAAGTAATACCAACTTGGGTTCCTGTGGAGGCAAACAACTGTTTTCTGGTAAAATTTTGAAGCATGTATTCTCATTTTTCACGACAGAAAGATTTAGCCTTTCTGATTGTGAAGTCTTTCGCTTAATCTTCATTATATTATTTGCCATTATCTGATAATTGTCAGGACTATCAACACTTGAACATGCATTATTTTTGCAATGTTCCATATCTTTTCCACTTCTTACCTTTGCTCTATTTTGATCTTCTTCCCTTTCATGCCCAACCTGCCAATTGTCTTGTAAATCTGCACATGAGTTTATTTCAAAATCTGAGGCAGTGCGATATGTTTCTTTGGAATCCGCAGCATTATCATCTGCAGGACATACTCGCCCATACAGATTATACATGTACCTGGAATCCACATTAATGTTTCCTAAATATGGGTTTTGCGATATTGTAATTTGTGGGGCCATGAACTCATTGGCAACAACTGATGGTGCTATGGTTTGATTTTCAACAGGATCTTTTCTTAAAAATGTTCTTCTCTGATTCCTGTCTGTTGCAGGAAGTGCTTTCTCCAAGTTGGAATGCAGTTCCTTCTCATTTCTGCTAATTCTCGCTCTCATATTTTCCTCTTTATTAAGAGTTGCTCTTGCAGCATCCTCAAAAGCAAATGATGATGATATAGAAACATCATCATCTACTTTCCTTAGGTTTTCTAAAAATGCTTGTTGTAGTGAAACTTTATCAACTTCTGTTTCATTGTTGAGTTGTTCAGAGTTACTTTTATGTACTGATTTTCCATCTTCAGCAGGATATCCTTGAGAGGTAGATTTTGTATCATCTATTGGGAGATGTCTCTTTTCTTTTGTAAGAGAAAGTACAATATTTGTTGAAGCAGATGGCTGCTGGTCAAATATCATGGTATCATCAGATTGACTCTCTTGCATTTGTAGTATAGCAAATGCAGAACAGTTTGAAGTAGTTGTATGTGAAACATCATATCTGCTAGTTTCATTGTAACCAATGTCAGCAGTAAGAGGATATTCTGAAAACATTTTTAATGATGGGTAAGAAACTTTTGGAACTGCTCGAGGAAACTCTCTCTCTTGTCTTTCTTTTAGAGAATGAGGGTTTGTAAAAGTAGATGACAACTGGTCAGTCAAAGAAATGTCTTGCAACGAGTCATCAAGCTGCCTAAATTTCAGAGATTTTGAGTCTTCTGGCAAATTAGAGGTTTCAAAGCTACTAAGATTGTTGGAACTTTGAAATGTTGTATAAGCTGGAACATTCTCCACAGTGCATAAAGGAAGAGGTTTTGTTTCCTTATTGCTATTTTGTTCAAGATTTTGATATGTAAGCAAGCTCTTCTCGGGTAGTTTCATGTCAGAACTACCAATATAGTCCTCTGAGTATAAACACAATATTTTTTCTTTTATACCATGGCAAACCTGGAAAGAATCTTGACTTTGTTCTTGCTTTTCATCTACTCCAACTACCTCTTTAGTGATTTCATCATGCTGTGTGTCTGTTCTCTCTCTCTCTCCAAATACAGAACAAATTTTGCTTTCATGATCTTTCTGATTTACAAACAAATCATCAGAAACAAGTATAGGTACATCCAAATCTACTGATTCACTTTCAAAGTATTTTGTTTTTCCAGAACAAACAGCATCAATTTTACATTTGTCTTCTCTGCTGTCTACCAAAACATTTGCAAGTGTAACGGAGCTATTCTTCAGCAGACCAGCAGAATATTTAGAAACACAAGAATTCATATTATATCTTGCAGAGTCTTCATCATAATGAGCATTTTCCCACAAGGGTTGATTAATACTTTCCAAAAGAGTCTCAGAAGCAACTGCAGAGTTGTCTGGATATCCCACACAGAGATCTCTAGAAGCCCTGTATGCCTGAATCTCACTGGGTTCAGTTTGATATCCAAATACATCAGGAATCCTTTCACTATTACTTTTACAGTCTGTTTTAATATAGTCTGCAGTTGAACATTTCTCTGTCTGATTGCATTGCGCTAATTCTTTCTGACTTATATTCATATTTTGAAAAACTTTCTGAGAACAGACCTCTGGTAGTGATTGCTTTATTTTTTCTCTCCTATCATTATCTTTCAACATTGAAGAGGAAAGCAGATTTTCATTATCTGAAGTCAGTGGACCAGACACAGCCATTGACGCAGCCATACTTCCTTCTTGAACTATATCGTCGAAGGAATTAAAACAAACTTTTGATTCCCCCCGCACACTTAAGCCTGTGCTGTGCTCTGTGTCAGAATTGCTCACATTTTGAATTATATCTTCAGGAGAATCTAACCTTCCCAGGGAAATTGAATAATTTGTTGTGCCTTGACTGGGTGCAGCAATTATGGATTCATGACACTCTGCAATATAGGAAGTTGAATTTATGTCATCCCTATCAGGAAATTGCCCAGATACAGCATAATTAGATGTGTTGTTTAATAGAAAGTTTCCTTCCCTCTCCTTGTTCTGCATGATCATGGTTTGCAGAAAATCACTGTCTTTATTTTGCATTTTATCAGAAAATGATTCATCACTTCTCTCTTCGTTAAGTGTACTGGGTGCTCTGACAGACACATCATTCTCCATTAATGTTTCATAGTAAGGAAGAACTCCAGTACCAGCATTGCTATTAAATGACTTTACATGTCCTCTTAACACAGTGGGATCATCCTGCACAACTTCTGTGCTGTTATTTATTCCAAAATATAAAGGATGATTTACAGACTGACATGGAAAGACTTTAAGCGAACACTGTTGAGTTTCTTCAGAAGACTTTACAGTTTCTGGTGTACGCTGTTGTTTATTAGGTACTGAGGAATCATTGGCATCATTTCCAGAACAACCTTTAGATACCCAATGACTTTCTTTTAAGATCTCATTTAATTTATTATTTGTCGGTTGGTGGCTGCCTTTGTTTTCAGGTGGAACTTCATTTTGATTTTGTGAAGCAGTCAGTTCTCGACTCTCAATGTTTTCTTTGACAGCCTTGCTTTCTTTATTGGTTCTAAAAACAGACGCATTATATGTTTTCACACTTTCATTTATTACATCTGCTTTAACCATTTGTACCAGATTTATCAGATGCGTTTTCTCCTTCTCTTGTGCTATGAAGCACATTGGATTGGATTCAAAATTATCAGGCCTGCTTCCAACAAAATTTACATCCAAATCTTCAGACACCCCATACTTGGGATAGTCGGTATAAGAACTCTTATCTGTATTGCTATTCTCTTTAATATGTCTTCCAGATTTTCCTCTGATTACGTTTTGCTGAATTACTGCACTATCATCAGTTGAACTGTCACAGTTATTAATATCTTCCACCAATTTATTCATAATATCTGTTTTGCCCTTCTTTTCAATTGCATCATGGCTACCTCCTGTTAACCTTAAAGTATCAACTGACAAAATATCTTGTTCTTCTAGCTTAGAAGAAGCTATAAAGTATCTTTCTGGGATCTCAGATTCAATTATAAATTTTTCACTGTTGTCTCCGTCACAATACATCTGATCGAGAGCTGGAGTCTCTTGTATAAATGAAACATTTACATCTGTGTGCAGTTCACCTCTTCCTGTGCTAACCAACATCTCATCGTCTTTTATATTAGTTTGTTCCTCACTCCCAACCATTTCGGAGTTAGTTATGCTTCCATCAACTTTATTTTCTTGATGAAAGTTCTTATGGGCCAAGCAGTCTGTTATACAAGTTTCACTTGTATTGCTAGAAACTTTTTTTTGTTCCTTTTCACTGTTTTCTAAGGAGTTCTCTTCCCCACAACTAAGTGGTATTGTTCTGGCTGTGCTTTCAGTATTCAACACATTTTCTGTTATTCTGTTAGTCTGCTTCAATTCCTCATAAGTATCAAGGAAGCCTCTAGTATTCTCAGAGAAATCTGATGAGCTGGAACGCACTGCTGGAGTGCTTTTAGAAGCAGCTTCAGTCTCTGTTGAACAATAATTTATTTCTATGTTTGCTTTCCTTTTATTTTGATGAAGGCTACTTGTCTGAATGAAGCTGTCAGAAATCTCCACTGTTTTTGATTCATCAGTGTCCCTTACACCACCAACACCAAACACACCTAATTCTTCTTTCTCTGCCTCTTCATGCAGTACTGTTGTGTGCACCTTTTGGTAAAACTCATGGTGATCTTTGCAAGCCACAAGATCACTGGGATCTTTTGATCTCTGAACCAGACTATTGCTTTCCAAATTATTTCTGCTGCTTTCTGCAATATCACATTCGGCTTCAACTACAGAGAAGTTATGTAAGGTTTCAGTCTGCCTAGCTTTAATTTCCAAAATATTGTTTTCCAACTTGATGACACTGTTAACCAGTTTAGCAATTTCTTCAGTGGTGTTTATTTTTTTACTCTGATAGGGAACCAGAGTCTCTTCCAGGATAATTTCGTCTTCAGTATCGGTTGCCTTCTTTGTGCATTTAGATTTTTTATTCACACTTGGACTCCCTTCTTGGAAAGCAGTGTCTGATACAGTTGTATTATGTTCAAGCACTTTTCCGGAGTCTGTTTTTACATAATTACTGGTTCCTCCAACAAACAAAACCTCTCCTGAGAAATCACTTTCACTAAGAACCACACAAGAAAAAGCAGTTTCACTCTCTTCTCTTGATTCAGGAAAGGATTTGTTCTTGGTCTGAGTATCAGAGAGAACGGCTGCATCATATCCCACAGGAACTTCATCCTTTTTATGCATGTTGTTTTTCTGCTCTTCAGATTTTAAGCAACACATAGTGCAGAGACAATTAGAATTTATTCCAGAACAGCAGCTTTTTTGGACATTGTTTTCTATACTGAAATTAGATCTGGTGTCACAAATTTCATTAACTGCTGTAAGATCCTGCAGTTGTGTATTATATTTCTCAGTTTCAGAAGCATGTAGAAAAAGATTAGTTTTTGCTGTATCACAGTAAAATTCACTTGAGTTGGACTGTGAGGTGGATTCATCTCTAATTTCACAAGTAGCTGCAGTTGAGAGCTCAGTGTTTTTTCCATTTAAATTCACATTAAGGTATCTTAATTCATCTACTGCCAAATTTCTATATTTGGATGATGACCTTTCCTGGCCTACAGGGTGAGAACTCAAATTATCTTTTTCTTTACTTTCACTGCTTTCTTTTCTTATAGTCTCGGGACATAATGCGGTGTTTCCCAAAATGTGTAGGGATAAGCAACTTTCAGGATTGTCAGCCTGTAAACTTTCAAGAAAATGATTCTTTAAAACAATTTTCCTTTGAAATTCACAATTATTTTGTGAACACAGATCTTCATCCTGTTCATATTCTTCAGGATCTCTGAATGAAGGGGCCTCCAAGGCAGTTTCAATAAAGATATCTCTACTTGTTGTATTACAGACCAACCCTTTCTGAGAAGTGTCTATTGATATTGCAAATTGGTCATAACTAGCATCCTGGGGAAAGGTTGCAGGACCAGTGTGATAGGGTTTTCTTTCAAAAGAAAAATCTTTGTCTGTGGTTATTTCTCCTGCAGACAACTGTTGGTAATCCATCTTCTGCACAGATTCAAAATTATTCCCCCTGTAACTGAGTAGACCTACTTTACCAGCAGAATTTTCTCCTTGTTCAACAGAAGTCTGAAGTGTATAACTTTTCTTTATACCAGTGTTCCTGTTCTTGTTTGACAGGTCACGGAGAAAGAAACCCTCATCACAGGATGTTGATGTTCCCTCTTTTGCAAAGAGCTGACCATGTTTTTTATATATTCCGTGTTTTACTGAAGATGTTCCTACTGTGGGTAGTGAAGCTGTATCAGGAGACAGCTCTTTAGACAATCCACTGGCAGCTGCATTGACAGATGCATCTCTTGTGTTTGACTCTATTGTTTTTGATTCCATTATCAAATTATCACAATCATTATCTGTGTCGTCTTTTTCAATAGTTCTAAAGAAGCTATCTTCTAAATCAGAATCTCCATGATCTTTTCTCTGCTGTAAAACATAGGTAGATGGTGCTGAAATGAATGATATTTTTTTAGAATCCTGATCCTTGGGCAGTTCAGGATAAATTGTGGGGAGAGAGCCCTCTTCTTTTCCAGATACTGAGAACATACAATCTGTCATGGAGTTTTTTTTCAAACAGCTATACTGTTGTGTGTATTCAACAGTAGATCCATAAGTAGATGATACAGTAAGCTGTTTGTGTTTAGGATGAGCTGACTTGACATCTTCATAATAACCACGTTTTGCTGAAAATGTTGAAATGGGGACACATGAAGTGCTTGGTCCTATTGAACTGACAAACAATGACCTAACATCTGGAGATTCTAAGACAGAATTTTCATCAGAATTTGCATTTTCTTTGACCATCTTACTTAATAAAGATCCACTCTCAGGAACTTTGTTTGCATCTATCTCAAAATGTGTTGTTTCTGGTAATGGTATTTCTGATCCATCAGAGGAGAAAGTTGCATTTATCTCATTTACGCCATGTGATAAATGAGAAATACTATGTAACTGCTTATAGCCAGAGACAAAAGATACTTCAGCAGCTGACTGCTTTAGGTCATCTTTCTTCATCCAACATTCCAGCTTGCTCAGATGAGCACCACGAAATTGTAAATTTTCATGAAAAGAAGGTACAGCTATTCTGGGGCTGCTGATTTCACTTTTTGAGTCATATGAAGACAAAGCATCAATGAGTGTCAAAGGGTTTCTGCCTGTAGAATTAAGTCTTTGATCAAGAAACCCTTCTTGTTTTATAAAACAAACCTTCATCTCTTTCAACGGCTGTTTGCAAGTGTTATTGCAAATGGACTGTGTTTGAGTACCCAGATAAAAAGAACTACTCTGCTTTAAATCATAATTTGTTCCTTTTACATCTTTGTCACAGGCTCCAGGCTTCCGGCATTCCTCAGTCTGTATGGCTGGGGACCTAGGACTCTGCAGCCTCCAAAATATCTCTGCAGGCACTTCATCAGATGAATCAGATTTGGATTCTTCTATCAGATCTTCTGCTAACACCTCTTCTGCATCAGCTAAGCTATCCAGAGAAAAGCTTCTTTCAGTCTTTGCCAGTCTACTGCGTGATGTGGATGAGGTCACTAAGGGTGAGACATGGTGATCATATCTGCCTTTGTAAAACTTAACTGGCTCTTGGTGAACCAATAACTTGTGAAAACGTTTTTTACTTTGTTTTTTGGCTTTATTTTCTTTTTCTACCAGAGAGTCTTGAGACATCTGACTATCATCACTTTCGGAATCTTCTGGGTTGGTGATACATTTATTCCGGTCTGAATCTTCCTGTTTCAGTTGCTCGGTCAAGGCTTTTGCATAAGCACAGGAGAGAGAATCCACAGAGTAGGAACTATCAGTATCAGAAAAGTCATTTTCATCATCCTCTTGCCAGTTCCCTAGCAGATCTGTGGCTGCTTTTGAGATTCCGACATTCAACACCTCAGCACTGTGCCATTTTTTTTCAATGTAACGGAGTGGTGTCTGGATGTTTATCTTATTAAGGTTCCCTACTGAAGTAGCTGTCATCAGAAACTCCTGCTTTTCCACTGACTGCCTATCATGATTTGGCAAGGATGACTTTGGCTCTCTTTTCAAGTTCCTCGCTGTTTGACTTAGACAAACTGATGGAGGCTTTCCACGCACTATTGATTTTTTCACTTCCTTGGTAAAGCTTTCTGGAAGTGAATCTTGGCATTCTCCTCTTAAATCCATTCTAGACTTTTTATGAGATGCCTGGGCTTCACTTTCTTCTAGCTGTCTCCCTGTAGGCTGACTTGAATCTCCTAATACCTTCGGTTTGGTCACTTGTGTCCCTGTAATAAAGGTTTCAAGTTCACTTTTCTTCTTAAGCTGATTGGGAGAGAGGCTCTTAGAGGTCTGGCTTTGAGGTTCAGTTTGTACTAGTCTATCATCTAATTTTTCCATTTTTTTATCATCTTTGTTGATATGTAATATAACTGGACCATTACAGTCTTTTTCTGCTCTTTTTTTATTTCCAAACAGCGATGTCTTTTGTTTTTTAGTTAGCTGTCTCTGTGTCGGGAAGGAACTATACCTCTCATCATTAAGGTCATCTCTCCTGGAATTGTCTTTAATTGTTCTGGGTAGATATTCTAGAGACAGCGTTTTCCATGGTGGATTGCCTTCACAGCATTTATAAGTATTTGGTGAGGTAGATAATTCAGAGGTGGTCTTCCTCTTCAGGAAAGAGCTGTGAAAATAATGCAAGACAAAGAATCAGAGGCTTTTACACACTGCGTGACTATATAAGTATATATTATGTCCTTGGCCCACAGAGACTCCGTAGCTGTAATCACTATTAATCACACTATAGTTCTGAGTCACTGAAATCCACTTAACACAAGCCTAGTCATGCCCCTACCTTTACCCTGTGGTTTCCAAATTTAAGAGAGCTCTCTGAGGAGATTCCCAGCTAGTTTAGTAATGGCTACCCAGCTTCAAAGTCTGAGCCAGATACAGCACTTTAGTCAGTGACAGGCAAAAAGCAATGTTGTTACTATTATAAATGATTTCAAAATGTCCACAAGAGTGCTGGGTGCTTCATAGGAAAACAAACAGAAGACAAGTCCCTGAACTCTAGAGCGTACAGTCTAGTGAGAGACTTCTCAATCAAGTTATAATATCAAGGAAAAGGGAATGATGCAGGGTTATATGTACAATCAGATTGCATCTGTATATATTAGGGCTGTCAAGTGATTAAAATAATTAATCGTGATTAATCGCACTGTTAAATAATAATAGAATACCATTTATTTAAATATTTTGGATGTTTTCTACATTTTCAAATATATTGATTTCAATTACAACACAGAATACAAAGTGTACAGTGCTCACTATTTTTGATTACAAGTACTTGCACTGTAAAAAGAACAAAACAGTATTTTTCAATTCACCTAATACAAGTACTGTAGTGCAATCTCTTTATCATGAAAGTTGAACTTACAAATGTAGAATTATGTACAAAAAATAACTGCATTCAAAAATAAAACAATGTAAAGCTTTAGAGCCTTCAAGTCCACTCAGTCCTATTTCTTGTTCAGCCAATCGCTCAGACAAACAAGTTTGTTTACATTTGCAGGTGACAGTGTAAACAAGAAGCAGGCAGCATTATCACCTGAAAATGAGAACAGGCGTCTGATGGCACTGTTGTTGTTGTAGTCGCAAGGTATTTACGTGCCAGATGCGCTAAAGATTCATATGTCCCCTCATGCTTCAACCACCATTCCAGGAAATATGCATCTATGCTGATGACAGGTTCTGCTTGATAACAATCCAAAGCAGTGCGGACCGACGCATGTTCATTTTCATTATCTGAGTCAGATGCCACCCAGTAGAAGGTTGATTTTCTTTTTTGGTGGTTCGGGTTCTGTAGTTTCCTCATCGGAGTGTTGCTCTTTTAAGACTTCTGAAAGCATGCTCCACACCTCGTCCCTCTCAGATTTTGGAATGCACTTCAAATTCTTAAACCTTGGGTCGAGTGCTGTAGCTATACCTAGAAATCTCACATTGGTACCTTCTTTGCGTTTTGTCAAATCGGCAGTGAAAGTGTTCTTAAAACGAACATGTGCTGGGTCACCATCTCAGATGGCTATAACATGAAATATATGGCAGAATGCAGGTAAAACAGAGCAGGAGACATACAATTCTCCCCCAAGGAGTTCAGTCACAAATTTAATTAACGCATTTTTTTTTAACGAGCGTCCTCAGCATAGAAGCATGTCCCCTGGAATGGTGGCTGAAGAATGAAGGGGCATATGAATGTTTAGCATATCTGGCACGTAAATACCTTGCAGTGCCGGCTACAAAAGTGCCATGAAAATACCTGTTCTCATTTCAGGCGACATTGTAAAGCAGGCAGCAATATCTCCCATCAATGTAAACAAACTTGTTTGTCTTAGCGACTGGCTGAACAAGAAGTAGGACTGAGTGGACTTGTAGGCGCTAAAGTTTTACATTGTTTTGTTTTTGAGTGCAGTCACGTAACCAAAAAAAATCTACATTTGTAAGTTGCACTTTCACGACAAAGAGACTGCACTACAGTACTTGTATGAGGTGAACTGAAAAATACTAATTCTTTTATCATTTTTACAGTGCAAATATTTGTAATAAAAAACATATACTTTGATTTCAACTACAACACAGAATATATATGAATATGTAGAAAAACATCCAAAATATTTAATACAATTTCAGTTGGTATTCTATTGTTTAACAGTGCGATTAAAACTGCGATTAATTTTTTTAACCACAATTAAATTTTTTGAGTTAATCACGTTAGTTAATTGCGATTAATTGACAGCCCAAGTATATATACTTGGGCATATATATGTTTTGGTGGTCCAAATGTTGTGGGTGTGTTGGGGGTGGTTAAGGGTACCCCTGCTTATCTTTTAAGGTGACACTGCAGAAGTGAATTTTTAGGAGTGGTTTGATCAGGCAAAAATAAAGTCTTGACCAAGAGTCCAGGAAAGAGATTCCAAACCTAAAGAAAAAAGTGCAGAGACATGTGAGAGAGCCAGTGAAAGGGGTATCAAGGAGGCAGGGGCGATGTGAAAGGGGAGTAGGTCAAAGATTTAGGGAGGGGTGCAGTGTCTTGAAAGCAAGGACAAACCGCTTGAAAATGTGTCATAAAATAAGTCTGGAGACGTAAAGGGAAGTGAGAGTGGTGTAACTGCTTTTATAAGATGGATCAGGGTTTTGACTTATACAAAGTTTGGGTTAATATACCCTTATAAAAATGTTTTTAGTACATTACCTGATAGTAGGGCAGCAAATATTTCTTAAACTTGGAACAAATATGGAAAATTCTATAAAAGTTTACTTACCTGTAAATGGGTACATGTGGTGGGTAAAGATTACAGAAAGAATGTCTTCTTGGTTGCAAGGAACTTGAACCAAATGACTTGCTTTTCCTTTGCAACTTGTGATCCCAGGAGGTAATTGTGGTGTTTTGGTTCAGGACTTGGGACTGTTTCAAGTTATCCTCACTGAGCCAGAAGCTGGCCTCTAGTTGCTCCAGGTTTCTCTTGGCTTCCAGTAATTTTTGCTTCTTGACAATCCTCTCCAACTGGAACTTGACCTTTTTCCGCCTTATGTTTCTTTCTGCTTTCTTTAAAGAGTATCTCTGCAAAAGCTCCAGCTGTACCAGTCTCTTCCTGTTCTGCTCTACCAGGGAAGGACAGATCTCCAAATCCACAGTATTCTGCACTTCAGCTTCTGCATATGACTTAGACTCTGTCTGTACAGCAAACTCCCTCTGCTGCGGTTGAAGGGAAGCCAGTTGTTTCTTCTCATTAATAAGCCACTGTTGGTCTATAAGCAAAATTATAAAAGAAAAATATTAGAAAATGTCTTCATTATTATCCTGTTCCTAATTTCAATCAGCACCAAAGACCCACCTGAAGGGTGTAATCAATTATACATTAAGACTTTGTATGAATCATTTAAACCAGATCAGGATATTTAAAATGGCTGCTATCAGACATCTCTTCTGTTCTGCTTCAGTATATTGCTGGCCTACCCCCACTGCCTTTCTTAATTCTAAGATCCCTTCCTTCTCTAGCGTCTCAAAGGTACACAGACGGGACAGAAGCAGGAAGCCAGATTAAAGGCAGAAGCAGGCAGCCAGACAAAAGGGATTCTCTGATCTGTACCTGTACCAATGGAGGAAACTTGTGATCCAACAAATCTAGAGAAAGTTGATATGTCACATCCCCTCTAGTGTCAGCATTGTGCTGTATTAGTAATGGAGAGACCTCCAACTGGGATAAGACTTGGAAAGCTGACTACAAGTATGCTGCATCAGTGGTGGAGTTGGTTTTAAAACTAAGGGAGCCGATGGGATAAGCTTTCTCTAGCAAGAATTTGCAATGGCAAGTAACTTCTATAGGGATAAGCATCTACACATCTAATTCCTCAAAAATCATTCAAACTTTGACCTTAAAATGCAGTGGATACACTTAATGTTTCCTGCTGGTTTGAGAGGTGTTACCAAGTTCTACTGGTATTCCTCATTTAATGTGTGTGTCTCCAAGAGTATTGCCTTTCAAAATGGAAGAAACTTCCTATACTTCTACCTTAACATTTCTGAGATCAGATTATGGTTTGTATGTGTGATTTTAAGGAACTGAAAATGTGCATTGTGGGTAGGTCTATGATGGAACTGAAAGGCAGTGTGTTGTGGAGCCAAGGTGCCCAAAGCATTTGGGTGTTACATTTGGCTAACAAGATATGGGAATTGAGTTTTGCCTACATGTTGACGTCTTAACTAGTAATTTCCTGGATTTTTAGCGACTCCATTGAAAGTATATGCACTTGCACAACCTAACTCTCTAGCTCCTCTATCTATGGTCCATATCCCCATAGTATTTGAGTGCTTTGAAAGTATTTAAAAATAGAGATAACAATAGTTCTCTATATTCCCCTTTCTTCTTTCCCAGCCTCTTGAAGAAACAACTTAATTTATGTATTATATTTGTTGGTTTGGTTTTGCTCGTTTATGCTGATGTGTATGTTCATCTAAAGCGAGGGAAAGCTAAGTCAATAAAATGGAATTTGCATTTAGCTCTGAAAGTGGTTAGTTCCACGGTCATTCTTATCTCTTATGAGTTCCATAAACTAGTTCTAGATCTGAAAGTTCTGTTTCCTGTGCTCATAAGTCAACTGCTTCATTGTCCCTGCGGAACGTAACTGTCACGAGACGTCCGCAGGGATCAGTTCTGGGTCTGGTTCTGTTCAATATCTTCATCAATGATTTAGATAATAGCACAGGGAGTACACTTATAAAGCTGGGAGGGGTTGCAAGTGCTTTTAGGATAGGATTAAAATTCAAAATGATCTAGACAAACTGGAGAAACTGTCTGTAATTTCCATTTGAATCTACAGACAGAGAAGAGAGCATGATGTAATAGTAATGTTGCAGTTTTAACCTATAATTAATTAGACTCTGCTTCAACTACTGCAGGACACTTCTTGCTCAGTACTGACAAAGATATGAAAGCATTTGACTGGAAGGCATCAATCACATTTAGAGAAGGTCAAAATTAATAGTTTTAGAGGCCAACAAAATGAATTATTGTACAGAGCTGCCATCAAGCAAATTTTTGAAACCTAGGTGAAATTCTGGTCCCACTGAAGTCAATGGCAAAACTCACTTTTACTTCAGCAGGGCCATGATTTTACCTCTAAACTTGTGTGTCCCTTGTAAATTTCATATTATATATGTTGACCTAGATTTTAAACAAATTGTCTCTTCCTTTTCATGTTTGTCCCTCTTGTAATTTTTGGTTCTCTCTGTATTTAATTGGTTTCATTATTTAGGTTTCACATGGAATCTGCAGAAGATTTCAATCCATGCCATGGGCCTGTGCACATACATTTTCCTATGAACATCAGTTTGAGAGTGAAATGGACTATGAGTGTGTGAATATGGTATATGCCATTTTACAGGTGATACCTGTAAGGATATAACACCCACAGATCTTTACTGCAGTTGCAAGCATGAGTTGTTCCATCAGTGTGTGCTGGTGTGTATAACAGTCTGTCTTCAAAGAGCAACTCCCCACATGCCTTTCATCAGAAATTATCTCAGCCTTGAAAGGCCTTCTTGGGTTTCAACTTCCCAGGATAAATTCAAGAGATAACAGTTAGACATTTAAAAAAGGAAAAACCCCAGATAGCCAAGTCACTCCACACTGCCATAAGGGGCACTTGAGTTAAATACTTAAATAGAGCCACGCAATACAAGCAGCAACCGGGAGTATCAGGAGAGGCATTGAGCTCCATGCCATAAAACAAGCAGTACTACTCCTGGGGAAATTTTGTGCCAAAAAATTATAAAATCTGCAAACAATATTTTAAAATTTCTGCATATTATTGGCCCTCCGAGCCACATATGTCATCTTCAGAAGTTCGAGAGCTGGGGCACACCTGCCGGGAGCCAGGGATTGGGGTTTCAGCCCCACTCCTGCTGAAGCCCCGAGCCCTGGCAGGTGCACCCCGTAGGGCTGAAGCCCTGAGCCGCCCCACCCGTTGGGTAGAAGTCCCTACCCCACCACCCCGCTGGAAGGCAGAGGTCCTGAGCTATCCCCCAGTCTGATAGGTGGAGAATGGGGGAAGATGTGGGGGGCTACGCAAACTGTACTTTAATGGTAAAAGAGTCGCATGTAGCTTGTGAGTCACAGTTTGGCCACCCCTGCTATATAATCATGCCAGTTTCAATTATTTTTGTAATTTACTTCAAAATACCTTCCAGCAATACAGAACAACAACAACAAAAAGTCCCCCATGAGCAGAGAGTTAAAGAAACCCCTATGACAACCAAGTTCCTGTTTCTCTGCCCACCCCCCGCCCTGAGCCCAGCTGCGGGGTCAGACACCCACATCCCCTCCCCTCAGAGCCCAGCCGTGGGGCACCCCATAGCCCAGACATTCTCATCCCCTACCCCCAGAGCCCAGCTGTGGGCCAAACTGAGCTGTGGGACCCCCTGAACCTAGACACTCGCACCCTCTATCCCCCCAGAGCCCAGCCGCCCCTCCCCCCAACCCAGACACTCACACCCTCAACTCCTCAGTGTCCAGCCGCCACCCCCCACACCAGTCCAGACACCCACACCTCCTATCCCCTGCCCCAGAGATCAAAAGGGAGAACAGCCTGATACTGCGTCCTGGGCTTCTGTGGAGTTTCCTGCATGCTGCCTCCTTCCTTCAGGGCATGCTGGGAACTGCAGCTGCCTGGAGCCTTCCAGCTCCCTTCCCCTCCCCCAGGCAGTGTCTTCTACTGTATTTGTGAGGGGGACTCTGCATGGTCCAGCAGCCCCTATTGGTGGCCAGCAGCTCTCCAGTTCATTTCTGTGGGGGAAAAGGAAATTCTGCGCAGAACATTAATTTCCGTGCAAATTCTGTATTGCACAGTGGCCCAGAATTCCCGCAGGAGTAGTAGTACTTCCACCACTCAGCAGTGAACCCCCAAGCTAATAAACCAGTGCTGCAGGCAAGGTGCTAATGAATTCCATTAGTCCTCTGTCAGCAAAAGTTTGATAACTGTCCTCATAAGGAGGGCAATTATAGGAGAAAACTAGTTAACTGTCAAAGACTCCACCAACGGTCCAAAAATGTAAAAAGGGGAGAAAAATGAAAATAGCAATGAAGGAATGCAGTAAAAGAAGGGAAGTAGAGAGAGAGAGAAAGAGAGAGAGAGACACCCACTTTCTCTGATCTGCTGGTTGATTAGTGCCTGGTCATATTCTAGTTCATGCTCTGCTTTGATCTGTCCTGCCAGGATCTGCTGCTTTAAATCCTCAACGTAGAGCTGCTGCTGTTGAATGTGTTCCCTGTGGAAAGCTTCCTGATCTCTCAGCTTCTGCTTGTATTCTTCATGCACAGAATCTATCTCTCTGCTGTTAGAAATGTTAACAATGATTTTAAACCAAGAAACACAAACATTTTTTGTTAAGACATTTCTTTATGTTAGACAGACCCTTAAATCAGACAAAATTCAAGCTATTGTGTGTACAATCAAACACATTTAAGGGGCAGAAAATTCTGCCAAGATCATATGGTGCTAAGGTAGCTGCATATGTGATGTCATACATAGTATGTCACAATCCCATATAAATCAGTAAAAGCTACCACACATGAGGTTTCTCATGGTAAAACAGAAAATTCCATCATTAGAAAGTTAATAGCAAAGGTAACTTGTTAATATTGTCACTGATCATTTTTGTTTAAGGTCATCCTATAAGGAGATCCTTTTCTTTTAAATATGTAAAAATACCTTGCAAGCTGTGCCTTTCATCTGAAGATTTCAAAGTACTTTGCAAAAGTGGCAAGTCATTATTATTCTTTTGTTACAGGCCAAAAAAACCTGAAGCCTAGGGAGGTTAAGCGAGTAACCCAAGGTTACACAGTCAGTCGCTAATACAGTCAACATAAGAGCCCAGATCTTGTCACCAAATTCTCTGCTCTAACCACTAGATAAGGCTGCTTCTTCTATATTTTAAGTGCAGTTATCGTCAGAAAGGTGACTGTGTTAAAAAAAACAAACAAACCACTTTAACAGTTCTTCTCCGAGTGAATTCCAAGATATGTACACATGTATTTCAATGACAAAATAATTTTTTACTACCTTCTCTTACATTAGTAGTGTTAAGCCACTCATAGTTATGAAAAGAGGAAACTGAATTCCATTCCGGTTTGTGCATCAACACCACAATTAATAATTGAGGTTCAACTGTAGAATATTTACAGGAATGATGCATGAACCACATTCGGATTTTTGCTTTTGAAAACCATTTTTTACTTGTAAACTTAGCAAATTAAATGTGTAAAACATTGAAAAAGAATAAACATAGAAAATGCCATTTTTACAGATTCATTTTAGGAAAGAATAAAACTTTTATTTACAAAATTATAGCTAATTTAGCCATTTTAGACTCGATTCTGACCAACAGGGATGAATTGGCAGTGAATAGGAAGGTGGAAAGCAATTTGGGTGAAAGTGATCATGAAATAGATAGATAGATAGGAAAGAAGGAGCAAGAGTGGCAGAATAAGGACAATGGTGTTCAAAAAAGCAGACTTTAAACAAACTCAGAGAACTGGTAGGTAAGGTCCCCTGGGAAGAAAATCTATGGGAAAAAGGTGTTCAGGAGAGCTGGCAGTTTCTAAAGGGGACAATATTAAAGGCACAACTGAAAACTATTCTGATGCGAAGGATGATAGGAAAAATAATAAGAGGCCAATATGGCTCCATCTGGAGCTCTTTAATGACCTGAAAACCAAAAAGGAATCCTACAAAAAGTGGAAACCTGGGCAAAGTGCTAAGGAGGATTACAAAAGAACAGCACAAGCATGTAGGGACATAAATCAGAAAAACTAAGGCACAAAATGAGTTACACGTAACAAGGGACATGAAACGGACTAAGATGGAATTGTTTAAATACATTATGAACAAGAGAAATATGAAGAAAAGTGTAGGTCCTCTACTTAATGTGGAAGGAGAGCTAATAACTGATGACATCAAGAAGGTTGAGGTGTTTAATGCCTATTTTGCTTCAGCCTTTACTAAAAAGGTTAATGGTGATCAGATATAATACAATTAATATTAGCAACAAGGGGGAAGGAACACAAGTCAAAAGAGGGAAAGAACAGGTTAAAGAATATTTAGATAAGTTAGATGTATTCAAGTCTGCAGGGCCTCATGAAATACATCCTAGAGCACTTAAGGAACCAATTGAAGCAATCTTGGAACTGTTAGCAATTATCATTGAGGATGCAGGGAGGATATGAGGTCTGAGAACTGGAGAAACACAAACACAGTATCTATTTTCAAATAGGGGTACAAAGGAGAAGCTGGGAATTATAGACCAGTCAGCCTAATTTTGATACCTGGAAAGATACGGGAACAAATTATTTAACAGTCAATTTGTAAGCACCTAGAGGACAACAGGATTATAAGGAATAGCCAACAGATATTTGTAAAGAACAAATCATGACGAACCACCCCTAATTTCCTTCTTTGACAGGTTTACGGGCCTAGTGGATTGGCGTAGGAAAACAGTAGATGATGTATATCTTGATTTTAGTAAGACTTTTGAGACAGTCCCATGTGACATTCTTAAAAGCAAACTAGGGAAATGTGATGTAGATGAAATTACTATAAAGTGTGTGCAAAACTGATTGAAAGATCATACTCAGAGTAATTATCAATTGCTCACGGTCAAACTAGGAGGGTGTATCTAGGGGGGCTCTCTAGGGGTCAGGCCTGCATCTGGTACTATTCAGTATTTTCACTAATGACTCGGATAATGGAGTGGAGAGTATGCTTATAAAATTTGCAGATTACACCGAACTGG
Organism: Chelonia mydas; assembly: GCF_015237465.2. Lineage (NCBI taxonomy): Eukaryota > Metazoa > Chordata > Testudines > Cheloniidae > Chelonia > Chelonia mydas. Next base: position 70,221,573 of record NC_051246.2, read on the forward strand.
AAGGTGTTAGCACTTTGGAGGACACAATTAGAATTCAAAATTATCTTGACAAATTGGAGATTTGGTCTGAAATCAACAAGATGAAATTCAATAAAGACAAGTGAAAAGTGCTACACTTAGAAAGGAAAAATCAAACGCACAGCTACAAATGAGGAATAATTGGTTAATTGGTAGTAAAGCTAAAAAGGATCTGGAGGTTATAGTGTATCACAAATTGAAAATGAATCAACAATGTGATGTAGTTGTGAAACAGGTTAATATCATTCTGGAGTGTATCAACGGGAGTCTTGTATGTAAGACAGGAGGTAACTGTCCCGCTCTATTCAGCACAGATGAGGCCTCAGCTAGAGTGCTGTGTCCAATTCTGGGCACCACACTTCAGGAAAAATTTGAACAAATAAGAGACAGTCCAAAGGAGAGCAACAAAAATGATCAATGGTTTAGAAAACCTGACCTATGACAAAAGGTTAAAAAAACTGGGCATGTTTAGTTTTGAGAAAAAATGATGTGGGAGGGAAGAACTGATAACATGTCTTCAAACATATTAAGGACTGTTATAAAAAGAACTGTGTTCAATTGTTCTCCATGCCCACTGAATATAGGACAAGCATCAAAGGAGATTTAGGTTAGATATCAGGAAAAACTTTCTGACTATGAAGGGTGGTTATGCCCTGGGACAGGCTTCCAAGGGAGGTTGTAGAATTCCCATCACAGAAGGTTTGTACAAACAGGTTGGACAAACAGCTGCCAGGGATTGTCTCGGTTTACTTGGTCCTGCCTCAGCACAGGGGACTGAATTTGATGACTTCTCAAGGTCCCTGCCAACCTATGTTTCTGATTCTAGACTGACATTTTTGCTCTTTTTAAAGGAAACTGTAAAGCTTTAAAGAGCCTTTGATGCCCCCCAATGAAAACATTTTAAAAGTTTTACGTAGCAATAGTTCTGCTATACCAGCAGCACTAGCATATCCACTCACATGAGAGTTTGTTTTTGCTGAATTGGCATGAAGCTAGTGATCCTCCCCAATGTTAACCTCCCCAATGTTAAAATTTGGAGTTTGCACATTCAGCAGGACAATACTAGCCAAACCTACTTACGCCATTGAAAGCTCCGTACTAGGAATACGTCCCTGAAAGACACAGTACACAGAAGTATACCCATACCCCACTGCATTCAAAAATGCTTTGCAACACTTAGAAAACACCATGATTACAATTATTATCATACTGTTATAATCCTATGTTTTCATTATGTGGACAAAGAGCTATGGCTCTTTACCTCTCTAAGGTTATTGATTCTGTAACAGAGGAAGGGAATATTGTCCTATTATTGCTAAAAGAGCAAGACGCACATGCTAGTTACAATTCTGATGTTATATCGGTGTCTCTGCCTTCTCTCTCTGTTTTTAGTAGTATGAGATAAAAATCAGACATAGCAATGAAGAAAGGCCTGAGTACCCATGCACAGGCTAGGACTGACCACCAACCAGCCTTAATACATTTACAGCTTGACAACGGTTTCTCTGAGGAGGAGGAGAGAGATAATGAAAATTCACAGGCTGCTGCTTACATAATACAGGTATGGCAGAACATGGAGTGTTTTTCCACTGGCCATGAGGCTAGTGACCTTGCGAATAATGTGATTTGCTTGGATTTGGGATTCAGATCTGTCACTCCGCATTCAGTGATAAAAACAATTATATGAATCCAAAATGTTTCCCATTTAGTTTCTGAACGTTTTACAGTCACCCCAAATTATCCTTGCTGGTTTGTGAAAATGATAAAGTGAAGTTATAAATGAAGTGACAATAGCCAAACAAGAAAATAAAATGCTAACATATCTGGTAGCTGAATTTTCCAAACAGACAATTTAAAGTCCAATTAATATGTTCAAAATACATTTGAATTATTAACTAAAAATGAAGGTCATCTTATGTTACAAAAACAAATTAGCATATTCCAAGGTAAGTACAGGTGGTTGTTTCATTGGTCCACTGAAACACACCCTGAACCGGACACACCAGTAAGATTTCATCTTGTTTCATATATTCCAAATCTATGTATTTCAAGCAGGGATCAGTTCCCTCTATTGCTTGCACCCCTTCTCTCCCAAATCCACATGCACACATAAACAGTTCATGTAGCACTATAAGAAAATAAAATAATTTAACATCAGGACAGGCATAGGGTAAGCAGTTTAAATTCTGCAGAGCTGAGCATCTATCTCCAAAACAGAAACCCAGATAGACAAGACCACCATTTAGTGGTGCACAGCATGTCAAAAAGCAAGCTCATAATAAAGGACAGCGGTTTCCCGCTGTAGAATTGTACACACACCCCAGATTTACCAAATACAATAGAAATATTAACAGTTCATCCTCCTCTAAGTAAACATTTAAAACTATTAAGTAGGCAGCCAAAAAAAAAAAAAAAATACCAACCTTAACCTAATGGTAATCAATTACTGAGAAAATCTTCATATTGTAACAAAGCTGGATTGTTTTTCCATCTCATCTTTCTATCCACAAAGTTTGCATTAGGCATGCTAAATGAACCTGCTGTAGATCCACATTTTCTCCAGCCTGTTTTGCTGTCAGCTTTCTGGAGTCCTATTGTGTAATTCCCCTCCCCTCTTCCCGAAACACTTCCAAGGCTGATGCAGAGGCTGGCAGCTTCTACAGCATAATGCAGTTTTCAGTAACTATGGCAGCGACAGCCCTGTAATGAAGCAGAGTGCTTCTTGCAATGTAACATTAAGGCTCAAAACAAGAAACTCAAGCAAAGAAGTATTACAAAAGAAAAAGAAAAAAAAATACTGTCCCTTAACACCAGTTTTACTGATTTAAAGACAGAAAAACCATCACTCAAATCAGACAGTTTTCCCCCTTCTTACTGCCGATCCAGATTCCAGTTAAATTTTTCTTTATTATATAAACCAAAAAAAATCAGAGCAGATTTTTTTTCCCCACTGTATATTTGCAAAGCAAGACAGGCTGGCAATAAAAGCAATTACAAGTCCGGGTTTCTAGCCCATCCACTGATTTGCATTTTTCTCTACTATATCCCCTCACCAGCACATTTGTCCAATCAGAAGGCTCCTTTCCCACACCACACCATAGCCTCAGAGTAACACACAGCAAGTAGAGGATTACAGCAACTGCACAGGACCACCCTAGGAAACTAGCTATACATATCTGCTCACATCACAGAATTGAAAGCTTATGAGCTCTTACGGGAAAAGTGATAAAATGGCTCTGAACATTTTGTGTTATCTCCTTCCCCAATCTCTTGACACTCTGCAGGTTACACAATTATATGCAGAAAGAAAATGAATTAAAAACGGTAGAAGAGCCATATGTGATCTTTGAAAACAAGCACATGAAGGGAAATCCCTAAAGGCTGGAGAAGGGAAATCATCATCCTGCAAGACAGGCATTTAGTTCTTTGACAAGCTGGTGTGCTTAAAGAAAAAAAATGTCTGCTGACTAGTGTGATTGTTCAATTGTCTTATGTTCTCCTCTTAAGAGTATGACCAACTCCTTCTACTGCCTAAATACGCAGACACAACACCACCAGCCAGAAGTGACCTACCAACGACACATCTGAGCATCTCTGTAAGACAGTCCTACCCCTCTGGCCAGCAACGAGACACGCACACTGCCTCTGGAGAATAAATTTACAGTCCTTTCCCTAGTCCAGAATAAGACTCCTGTAAGTCAAGACACAACATATGCTCCATAGAGGACAATGGTGTCTCTGCAAAATTCCAGCTCAGTTGGAATTACACTCTATCTCAGCTTCCCCCTGTGATTTCAACTGAATATAGCATTCTTCAGTTCGTGTGCTGAAGTGCTATATAATGCCGCTGTGCACTGTTATTCAGCTGCTGTATCCCACCCCAGATGTGACAGTATTTCACAGGTGGGTGAAGTGATCCATTACGTACTTCAGAAATATAAAGCTCTGAGATCTCCAAATGAGAGCCATTATTAGAATTTCATATTATTATTATTATTACTATTATGAGAATATTAACAGGAAATTCTCCTTGTTCACCATATTGCAATGGATTAAGTATGTTAACATGAATTACAGTGTCTTCCAATATTTATAAATAAACCATTTGAGTTTTTTATTCTTTTAAACTGGATGAAAAAACACCACCGTTGTAATTTAAAAAAGGAGGTGGGGGGCAGAGGAGGGGAAGGAAGAGAAAGAAGGAAGCTTGGATGTGTTATATAAAAGTGGATTATTTCTCCAAGAAATTAAAATGCATCTTCAGCTTATATTTCTGGGATGCTGCTTCTTTCGTTTTCTAGTTTTTTGTATTTTTTTGTTAAATGGGCCTGATTTTGATCTTAAAACACTTGGGCTTCTTAAACAATTTATTCTATAATGCCATCCCTCATCATTAAAACAGAGCACAATTTATCAAGGAAATTTGGGATATATGGTGATTATTTGAATATCTGAGACCCCTAATGATGAAGCATAGGTTTTGTTTTAAATCCATTAATTCTGATATGCAGTATTTATGTAATGCATTATTCTGAAGCTAGTTTTTATTGGGATTTTAAAAACAGACTGACTTGTTTTCCGATGGGCCCTTTCTTAGTAAAAAGTAACATTCTTTCTTTCTTTCTCTTTGAGTGAAATCCTGGCCCTACTGAAGTCAATAGTAAAACTCTCTGTGACTTCTGTGGCACTAGGATTTAACTTTTGTACCTATTGTATTGGTAGTTCAACCAGTATTCACCTAGTATGAGTAGATATTGTACTGGACCCTATACAGTTTGGAGATCCCTAGAACCACCAGACATAGGGCCCAATTCTACAAACATTAATCATATGATTAGTCCTCACACATGCAAGTAGTCCCATACAAGTCACTGGAACTACCTTTCGTGAGATTAGGAATACTTACAAGAATAAAGTTTGTTAAATTGGGCCTGGTACATAAAGGACAAACACATCTGGCATTACATTTTAATTACCTGCTTTTGTCAGACTGAGTTAGAGCCTTAATATTATTTCACTGTGAATGTTTGTAGTTATTCTGTTCTTATCAAGGGAACAAAGAGTACAGGCTTGACCTGGTTACATATAAAAGTCTACAATGAATTTATGAGAATTTATGTCAATTACCAAATTGACACTCATAAAAATATTACAATTAAAAGTGAAAATGGCATGATGTTCTTTATGTTTATTCCAAATGGGTGAAATTCAGCCCTGGGTAGAGAGCCAGCTTACACATCACTTAGAGTTCTGCTTGAGTCATGTTTAAGCCCTACTTGGAAGGTGCAAGGGTGCTGACCCTTTGCATAGATGTGAATTTCACCCATCCGTTTTTGACACTATTCAGTCCTATGTCAGCTGGAATAATGTTGGGAGTTAGTCAACAATTACTCCACAGCTCCTTCCAACTGCAGCATTTGACTTATAGCACTCTATCCCCTCAAAACTAGCATTATCACACTTACAGTTTAACTGAAAAAAGAACCCTGAGATGAGATGAAGAAGCTTTGCAGGGTCATTTGCAATCCATTTGTTAAATTGCACTTACAACACTAAAAAAAACTCACAACAATTGGTCAGCGCAGCTTTGAGGTTGGATCCATTAGAATGTTAGGTTTGTCTCACTTGGGACTTGAGTTTAATAGCTTGGCAAGCCACTAAAGCAAAAAAGCATCAAATGTGAAATAAGAATAGCATCATGGCAGCAAGCAATAGGGTCTCATCTGTACTTCGATTGCAAATTGCCGTTCTTACACCTCAGTGTGATGAAATCAAAATAAAAACCCAATGCACTTGGATTATCGTGGTCCAAACTGCCTCCTCCCACAGCAGCCAATGGGGAAAGGCAGGGCTAGAAAGGCCAGAAAATCAACATGGTTTTGACATGATCCTAATAATTCTAACTTGTGATAGTCATAGCTAAGAAAGCCTAGAAAATTAAGCAATTAAAAAATGTTATTGCTCTGAAAAATATGGTGTAATTCCCACATCTGAACAGGCTGAGGCAAGAATGGAGATGAAGACCTAATGATTACAGAGGAAGGAGCTGACTGCATCTTTGCACCAGTATCAATTTCCCCGAGCCTCACCTAACTGTAATTCTCAAAGTTTGCATGAGAATTGATACTCATTTGCAAAGATTGGAGACCTTTGCACGAAATCTCACGATGCAAGGTACTAACTTCAAGCTATTCTCTTACCTCATTTCAGCTGAATGTTTGCAATCCTCATGGCCTATATGCTTTTGACTGTGGGAAAATGAAGAAATATATTAGTCAGTACTGTATTTCAGATAAACTTCTACTAGGTGACATTGATCTGCTCTGTAGAGAGGGCCTCTGCAACATCTACAGACCACTTCAGACCCATTTTAGCCCTATATTATAGACCTTTGTGCTGACCCTCTTGGGGGAAACATTTCAATCACATGAGCAAATCCACTTATCTGGAATAAGAGACACACTTATCACTTAGTGCATGGGAAGAAAAAGAAAAACAATTTAGTTTAACTTTGTGGAAAGACTGCAGAAAAGAAACAAAAAAAGACTGCTGGATTTCTTCAGGTAAAACACAGCTAAGAAAAACTACTCGCACATTATATCAGTAACAGTCATTAATAAAAATTCAAAGAAGCAGGACACCAAAAAGTTTCATTTTCAGAGTAACGGTTTAAGATAATCATGGCAAAATGGAAAGCAACATTATACACTATAACATAGCATATTCCCATCCTAAAGGAATGTGCTATCTATACATAATCTGTAAATCAATCAGAAATAGCCCTCAATCCTGTCTAGTTTATGAGGGCAACTCAAACACTCACTAAAAAAACAAAACAAAACAGTGATATACAATCCTAGATGCCTTGAGATGTGTGCAAATATCTGATGCCCATCATTGAGAGCCTACAACGAAGTTTCTACCTCTTTTATATTCAAAACTGTGTAGTGAGTCTCTTGGCATCATGTAGATCATTAGCAAACGTCTTATAAGTAATTTTTTCCATTCTGGGGGGGGAAGGGAGGTTAAAGTGACATGACCTGGTACATTGTACAAAACAAATAAATACCAAATATTGTTTTGTAAAAAAAGGTATCTCTGTATTAAAATTAACATAAATTAGCTTAGGAGGATCCTGAGAGAAGAAGAGCACACAGTACACACTTGGAGCCAGTAACACAGAAAGAATGCACAAATACTGTATAAGGATGAATGTTTCATGTTCATAAATATAAAAAGGCAAAACATTCCAAGAGAGTTTAAAGATGCTGAATTTTGCTATTCCACTAGAATAACTCTAGCAAAGAAATGGGTTGATGCTTGAGGAGAACTATGGAAGCAGTTATTGTTCTTTCCCCCACAATTAAATACAAATCACCACGTGGTTGTCACTGAAGCATGACAGCTGTCCAAGAAAAAGAAAATGGTTATATTCAGTTTTATAAATACACCAAATTGCATCCTCTTTATAACTTAAATTACACACCAAAACTAGCTTAAAGGAACATTAAGGTTGCAAAGTTAGGAAATGCCAGAATTAAGGTTGCCTGTGCAGCAGTAATTCAGCCCCCTTGTTTGTGAAATTAAAGACCATAATGCATTACAATCACATATTATATTTTCCACAGCTTTATTCAGTGCACACGATAGACATGCTCTGGGGATGAATCAAGGTTGTGTAGTAAAGGAGGTTGTGGTCTGTAGAACCCCTTTGTTGCACAAGTTGGAAGGCATGTGAGGAAGAGAAAGGATGGTTTCATTATTAAGGAAGTTGAATGCCCTGAGAATTGGATTCAATCCCTGCCTGTGCCACGGCGTTCCTATGTGATGCTGAACAAATCACTTAAACCAAACTCTTCCCTGGTTATCACTAATTGCGTGTTCCTAATTTTCTGGGTGCCTGAGTTGAGACCCTGCGGGGGTCTGATTCGCAGAAGTGCTGAGAACTCACAGCAGCAACTGAAGTCAATGGGAGCTGTGATTTGAACATGTAATGTGCTAATCTATGCTAAGTATTCTGAAAAATCTGATCCTAGTCATCTCAAATTGGGCACCCAAAATCAGTGGGATCTTTTGACCTTAATCTCTTTGGGCTAGACCCACAAAGGAATTTAGGAGCTACTAAGATTTCTGCTCAGTTGCTACCTCTCCCTGGAGGTGCCTAAAATTCCCTAGAAGACTAAACTTCTGGTGAAAATATGCCTACATTTCTGGCTTTGGGCATGTGCAAAATCACTGAAGTCCTAACACTGCCAATCAGTTCAGCATCCTAGATCATGCCTAAACCCCTCAGGATTTTAGGACCTTGCCCACTTATCTCACCTGCAGGGCCCAATCCAGTAGCTGTTCTCAGAGCATGCATATCAGATTGGGCCTCATATAAAAGACTGCTGGGGGTGACCATACAGAGCATTTTTGGGGGACTGGCAGCGTGTGTGTCCCAGGATACCCAATAGCCCATGCTTAGGGCACTCACCTGGAATGTAGGAGACCTGTTTTTAAATCCTTACTCTGCCTGATTTGAAGTAAGGATTTTAACTTGGATCTTTTATAGCCCAAGTTAGTGCCCTGACCACCAGGGCATAGAATAATCAGGGGTGGTTCTCTCAATCTCTCCTGTTGGAGCTGTTCCACTCATCATTATAATTTAAATCTAAATAAGGAAATAAAATATGATGGGACCTAAGCATTCCACTTCTCTTTGAAATGAACCCGGGTTCCAGGGAACTTACATTCCGGTGAATACTTCTTTTAAACTTACCTTTCTTTTTCAAGTGGAGAAAAGATATAGGGAGGGGAAGGAGTGAAATCTCCATCCAAGTCCAGCCATTCCAAAGATCTGCTGCTCAATATGGGGGAGGCTTCACTAATCTATTAAAAAACAAGGTGGGAGCAGGAGGAAGGAATATTAAAACAACCTAGTAGGTTTCAACTTATTATTGCTGCTGTTAATATGTGCTGCAGAATAGAGGTATAGTCCTTGTCCCAACAACCTTACAGATGTCTAAGTCTGTTTGGAAATCTGAATAAACTATCTCCCGAATAATATCCTGCAGCAGTGAGTTCCCTTTTTATACACCATATAAAAAGTATTTCCTTTTATCAATTTTTAATTTCAATCTCTAACTCTGATGCATGTAACAACATCTGCATGGATAATAACACTGGGACACTCAATATATTAATTCTATAATTTCACCAGCTAAAATTGCTTTTAGTGTATTTAATGCTGAACAGTGAGCTAATAACATAAAGAGGATAACTCAGAATATTATTGATCGTGGAAAGTTTTTAAATTGTCTTTCCACTTTAATGCCTTAAGTTATATTGTTTCAACCCCAGCAAAGTCATGACTGGAAAACAAGGACATGTTAAATGATTTAAGAGGATCTGCATTTTCTTTTGCTAAGCAACTCTGGAAATGGCACTGGTGTCCAGCCACAATGGTTTAGTGTTACTACAGACCACTAGAAGGAGGAAATGAGGCAAGTAAATAAGTAGATATGAAGAAACATTATACATTTCATGTTTGCTTTTAAAATGAAATAACAAAGTTAGTCACCAATGAAGGAATTTAGGGAAGAAAAATATAAAGTCTCAAAACTTACCAATCTTCTTTGTCTTAAAATGGCAGCCTCTGCTGGGTGGTTGAACCTAAATTTATGAGCCTTGCCCAGGACAACAAGACCTCCTGTTTTTTTAAAAAAAAGAAAAAAGAAAAAAAAAAGGAAACTATGGAGATAAAATTTATCAAACATCTGGAATTTGATGTGTATCCATGGTACATACTATTTAAACTGCTCCTAGTAACACTTTGCTGACTGTTACTGCCAGCATCACTGTGCTTTTTAAAAAATCTTAAACCCTGGAGGTCAGGGGCAAATCTACTACTGGAAATTTCTTTTTATTCTGACTCCTCTACCTCAATGACACAAGGAGCACATAAGAGAAAATTTTCAAGTCCCAGTGCTCAGTAATTAAGATACTCAAAAATCTTTAAAGTGAAAATGCTACAAAAAGGGACAAAAAATGTAAAGTACCAATTATTAAGTAAAAGAAAAAAATTCAAAGAAGAATTTAGAAACGCCCCTACATAAAGCCATATTTTAATCCCACAGGATCATGATCTTGGAACTTTGAAGTAGAATTGAAAAAAGTGTTAATAATAAGATAGGTTTCAGAGTAGCAGCCGTGTTAGTCTGTATTCGCAAAAAGAAAAGGAGTACTTGTGGCACCTTAGAGACTAACCAATTTATTTGAGCATAAGCTTTCGTGAGCTACAGCTCACTTCATCGGATGCATAAAGTGAAAAGTACAGTGAGGAGATTTTATATACACACAGACCATAAAAAAATATACATTGTAAGGAGAGTGATCACTTAAGATGAGCTATTACCAGCCGGAGAGTGGGGTGGGGGGAGAGAAAACCTTTTGAAGTGATAATCAAGGTGGGCCATTTCCAGCACATTTCCAGGAGTTAACAAGAACGTCTGAGGAACAGTTGGGGGGCGGGGGGAGGGGAATAAACAAGGGGAAATAGTTTCACTTAGTATACTGACTCAACCACTCCCAGTCTTTATTCAAGCCTAAGTTAATTGTATCCAATTTGCAAATTAATTCCAATTCAGCAGTCTCTCGTTGGAGTTTGTTTTCGAAGTTTTTTTTGTTGAAGGATAGTCACTTTGAGATCAGAAATCAAGTGACCAGAGAGATTGAAGTGTTCTCCCACTGGTTTATGAATGTTATAATTCTTGACATCTGATTTGTGTCCATTTATTCTTTTACATAGAGACTGTCCAGTTTGCTCAATGTACATAGCAGAGGGGCATTGCTGGCACATGATGGCATATATCACATTGGTAGATGTACAGGTGAATGAGCCTCTGATAGCGTGGCTGATGTGAGTAGGCCCTATGATGGTGTCCCCTGAATAGATATGTGGGCATAGTTGGCAACGGGCTTTGTTGCAAGGATAGGTTCCTGGGTTAGTGGTTCTGTTGTGTGGTGTGTGGTTGCCGGTGAGTATTTGCTTCAGGTTGGGGGGCTGTCTGTAGGCAAGGACTGGCCTGTCTCCCAAGATTTGTGAGAGTGATGGGTCGTCCTTCAGGATAGGTTGTAGATCCTTGATAATGCGTTGGAGAGGTTTTAGTTGGGGGCTGAAGGTGACGGCTAGTGGCGTTCGGTATAAAGACTTGTCCAGTAAGCTGAATAAGACTGTCTGCTGGTGGTGTGAAAGAAGAAGCATCTCCTAACAGCAGGAGCTCTGGGCAGCCAAGAAAAGTGGTTTCCCAGTTTTCAGTGGTAGCCATGTTAGTCTGTATCAGCAAAAAAAAACCGAGGAGTCCTTGTGGCACCTTAGAGACTAACAAATTTATTTGGGCATAAGCTTCCGTGGGCTAGAACCCACTTAGAATATCAGGGTTGGAAGGGACCTCAGGAGGTCATCTAGTCCAACCCCCTGCTCAAAGCAGGACCAATCCTCAACTAAATCATCCCAGCCAGGGCTTTGTCAAGCCTGACCTTAAAAACCTCAAAAGGAAGGAGATTCTACCACCTCCCTAGGTAACGCATTCCAGTGCTTCACCACCCTCCTAGTGAAAAAGTTTTTCCTAATATCCAACCTAAATCTCCCCCACTGCAACTTGAGACCATTACTGCTTGTTCTGTCATCTGCTACCACTGAGAACAGTCTAGAGCCATCCTCTTTGGAACCCCCTTTCAGGTAGTTGAAAGCAGCTATCAAATCCCCCCTCATTCTTCTCTTCCGTAGACTAAACAATCCCAGTTCCCTCAGCTGCTCCTCATAAATCATGTGTTCCAATTCCCTAATCATTTTTGTTGCCCTCCGCTGGATGCTTTCCAATTTTTTCACATCCTTCTTGTAGTGTGGGGCCCAAAACTGGACACACTACTCCAGATGAGGCCTCACCAATGTCAAACAGAGGAGAACAATCACATCCCTTGATCTGCTGGCAATGCCCCTACTTATACAGCCCAAAATGCCATTGGCCTTCTTGGCAACATCCAAGGTTGGATTGACTCATATCCAGCTTCTCGTCCACTGTAACCCCTAGGTTCTTTTCTGCAGAAATGTCGCCTAGCCATTCGATCCCGAGTCTGTAGTGGTGCATGGGATTCTTCTGTCCTAAGTGAAGGACTCTGCACTTGTCCTTGTTGAACCTCATCAGATTTCTTTTGGCCCAATCGTCCAATTTGTCAAGGTCCCTCTGTATCCTATCCTTACCCTCCAGGGTATCTACCTCTCCTCCCGGTTTAGTGTCACCTGCAAACTTGCTGAGGGTGCAATCCACACCATCCTCCAGATCATTTATGAAGATATTGAACAAAACCGGCCCCAGGACCGACCCTTGGGGCACTCCACTTGATACCGGCTGCCAAATCGACATGGAGCCATTGATCACTACCTGTTGAGCCCAACTATCTAGCCAGCTTTCTATCCACCTTATAGTCCATTCATCCAGCCCATACTACTTTAACTTGCTGGCAAGAATACTTTGGGAGACTGTGTCAAAAGCTTTGCTAAAGTCAAGGAATAAACACGTCCACTGCTTTCCCCTCATCCACAGAGCCAGTTATCTCGTCATAGAAGGCAATTAGATTAGTCAGGCATGACTTGCCCTTGGTGAATCCATGCTGACTGTTCCTGATCACTTTTCTCTCCTCTAAGTGCTGCAGAATTGATTTCTTGAGGACCTGCTCCATGATTTTTCCAGGGACTGAGGTGAGGCTGACTGGCCCGTAGTTCCCCGGATCCTCCTCCTTCCCTTTTTTAAAGATGGGTACTACATTAGCCTTTTTCCAGTCGTTCGGGACCTCCCCCGATAGCCATGAGTTTTCAAAGATAATGGCCAATGACTCTGCTAAAGGAGCTGGCGGATGTGACTGCACTCTCGGATGCAGTGCATCCGGCCCCATGGACTTGTGCTCGTCCAGCTTTTCTAAATAGTTGCAAACCACTTCTTTCTCCACAGAGGGCTGGTCATCTCCTCCCCATGCTGTGCTGCCCAGTGCAGTAGTCTGGGAGCTGACCTTGTTCGTGAAGACAGACGCAAAAAAAGCATTGAGTACATTAGCTTTTTCCACATCCTCTGTCACTAGGTTGCCTCCCTCATTCAATAAGGGACCCACACTTTCCTTTACTTTCTTCTTGTTGCTAACATACCTGAAGAAACCCTTCCTGTTACTCTTAACATCTCTCGCTAGCTGCAACTCCAGGTGTGATTTGGCCTTCTTGATTTCACTCCTGCATGCCCGAGCAATATTTTTATACTCCTCCCTGGTCATTTGTCCAATCTTCCACTTCTTGTAAGCTTCTTTTTTGTGTTTAAGATCAGCAAGGATTTCACTGTTAAGCCAAGCTGGTCGCCTGCCATATTTACTATTCTTTCTACACATCAGGATGGCTTGTCCCTGTAACCTCAATAAGGATTCTTTAAAATACAGCCAGCTCTCCTGGACTCCTTTCCCCCTCATGTTATTCTCCCAGGGGATCCTGCCCATCAGTTCTCTGAGGGAGTCAAAGTCTGCTTTTCTGAAGTCCAGGGTCCGTATTCTGCTGCTCTCCTTTCTTCCTTGTGTCAGGATCCTGAACTCGACCATCACTGCCTCCCAGGTTCCCATCCACTTTAGCTTCCCCATCTAATTCTTCCCGGTTTGTGAGCAGCAGGTCAAGAAGAGCTCTGCCCCTAGTTGGTTCCTCCAGCACTTGCACCAGGAAATTGTTCCCTACACTTTTCAAAAACTTCCTGGGTCGTTTGTGCACCGCTGCATTGCTCTCCCAGCAGATATCAGGGTGATTGAAGTCTCCCATGAGAACCAGTGCCTGCGATCTAGTAACTTCCGTTAGTTGCAGGAAGAAAGCCTCGTCCACCTCATCCCCCTGGTCCGGCGGTCTATAGCAGACTTCCACCACGACATCACCCTTGTTGCTCACACTTCTAAACTTAATCCAGGGACTCTCCGGTTTTTCTGCAGTTTCATACTTGAGCTCTGAGCAGTCATACTGCTCTCTTACATACAGTGCTACTCCCCCATCTTTTCTGCCCTGCCTGTCCTTCCTGAACAGTTTATATCCATCCATGACAGTACTGAAGTCACGTAAGTTATCCCACCAAGTCTCTGTTATTCCAATCATATCATAATTCCTTGACTGTGCCAGGACTTCCAGTTCTCCCTGCTTGTTTCCCAGATATATGAAGTAAATGATATAAGAGCAGGTACAAATACATGAAAGGATGTGGGTTGCTTTACCAAGTGTTAGGTCAGTCTAACAAGATAAATCAATTAACAGCAGAAAACCAAGGGAAGAGAAATAACTTTTGAAGTGGTAAGAGAGTGGCCCATTAGAGACAGTTGACAAGAAGGTGTAGTAACAGTAGGGAGAAATTAGTATTGGGGAAATTAAGTTTCGATTTTGTAATGACCCAACCACTCCCAGTCTTTATTCAGGCCTAATCTGACGGTATCTAGTTTGCAAATTAATTCCAGTTCTATAGCTTCACGTTGGAGACTGTTTTTGAAGTTTTTTTGTTGAAGAATTGCCACTTTGAGGTCTGTTATTGAGTGACCAGAGAGATTGAGTGTTCTCCTACTGGTTTTTGAATGTTATGATTCCTGATGTCAGATTTGTGTCCATTTATTCTTTTGCATAGAGACTGTCCGGGTTGGCCAATGTATATGGCAGAGGGGCATTGCTGGCATATATCACATTGGTAGATGTGCAGGTGAACGAGCCCCAGATGGTGTGGCTGATGTGGTTAGGTCCTATGATGGTGTCCCCTGAATAGATATGTGAACAGAGTTGGCACCAGGGTTTGTAGCAAGGTTTGGTCCCTTGGCTGGTGTTTTTGTTGTGTGCTGGGTAGTTGCTGGTGAGCATTTGCTTCAGGTTGGGGGGCTGTCTGTAAGCGAGGACTGGCCTGTCTCCCAAGATCTGTGAGAGTGAGGGGTCGTCCTTCAGGATAGGTTGTAGATCCTTGATGATGCACTGGAGAGGTTTCAGTTGGGGGCTGTAGGTGACGGCTAGTGGCGTTCTGTTACTTTCTTTGTTGGGCCTGTCTTGTAGTAGGTGACTTCTTGGTACCCATCTGGCTCTGTCAGTCTGTTTCTCCACTTCACCAGGTTTCCCAGTGTTTGCTTTTGAAACCACAATAAGGGCCTATTCCACTGACATCAATAGAGTTTGTTAGGTGCTTTTGTAAACACTGCCTTAATCTCTAACCCTAACTTTGAATTCAGAGACACTCCCCTGTATTCTGTACCTCAACATCTATAATTTTGACAAAAATCTGATTCCCATGAGAAATGAAGTCCAAGGTCAACCATTCTAGTACAGTCCACAGAAAGCCAAGCCCTTATGCCATTTGCAGTGGCCATGTTAGAGGGGTTCTACCTAACCTATTACCTTACTGGTCAGGAGCAATCCTGAATAAGCCTTCCGTTTTCAGAGAACTAAGAATTACTGCAGTTAAAATTAATCTCAACATTACCATAACAGTTTCATTTTAACATAAGACGTATGCCCATCCATTTAGTAGATGTGTATGACTTCAGTAGATCCTAGTTTCTCAACTCAGAGGGTTATTGGATCGTATTGTTCCATCCTAAGGAAGTGAAGGACTGCTGAACAATAGATTTACAGCATTTACTCTCACTATTTTACTGTATTCACCTGCTGATATCTGTATCATTAGCATCAACACCACAAAAAGGAACTGCAAGACTCACCTTGTGACAGACGACAAGCACTAGTGACTTCCTGTCCATTTACAGTACAATATGCTCCCTGGACTGGCCGCAGCGTCACAATCCCACACTTGTTGTCTATAATACAATGGTTCCTCTCAATCCATTCACCCTGCAGAACTACAAATTGTAGGTCCTTTTTATTTGATCATTTTAGGTTTATTTTAAACTCTTTTCAACCTTTGCTTTAGAACAAAAGCTTCCAGTGCAGGTAAATATACTAACTACACAGTACTATGGTCAAAGAACAATCCTATGGCACCATATGGGAACCTAAATGTCTCCTCTCTGATTACTAGTTCAGGATCAGTTTTTGGAAAAGTTTACTGGTCTGAAAGTATTTGAACGGTTCTTCCAAAATGTGTCTATCCCTAGCACATTGTAAGCTATCAGGACCTGTAATCATGCTATATTTTCTATTTTAACTGTGACATTATTTTAATAGCTGATATTTCACTAACTACTAGAGCTAGAGCGTGATGATTTAATCAAAGCTGGGATTCCAAGCTGTTTCCAATTTCAGTATTAAACGTCAGTTTCTACTAGCTTTGGTACTTGAAATTGTTGCTGCTAAAAAATCACATCAGACATGAAGCGGGGGGACCAGATTAAAACTAAGTAACTTTAAGATCGAACATCCATGACCCAGCATAGCTGGAAAGAAATATATTGAACCACAGGAAAGCCAGTTTGCTAGTTTTTTTCTTTACAGCTTTTTTATTTGGGGGTGGGGGAGGCACTGATACAGGAATGAATACAGCAAGTTCTGGGCTTTGAACCACAATAATTTTCTATCCCTAATGTAAATTTACCCTACTTGGGAAAAACTTAAGTAGATTCTCAACTACTTTCATGGTGTTTCTTGACCCAATAAATAGCAGCAAAAATTAACTCTAACGCTTTATTATATAGCAAACCTACAAGCAGTTATTCTCTTCTCAACTTCTCACATGGAGACAGCTGGTAAAGAAAAATGACTATTAGAACGTGATGCTAGACAAGCAAAAGCACCTGGGTTGTCAGAACGCTATATAAAATCCTATGTAATCTCAGTCTCTTACCAATATCCTGCTCCTGGTCTGAATCACATCTTCCAATTTTGGTTGTTCCTTCCTAAAAGAGGGAAATAATTATTGTAAATTAGGTAAATTAAAAGTAATCTATTGAAAATGAAAAATGCATAAAAGTTCTCATGAATTCTGCCACAGTATCTTGGTAAATATTTCAGACAAGTTATCCCTGCCTGGGTTGATTAGAGCAGACTGTAGCTATTAGTTGTAATGTGTATGGAGTCTTAACCTTCAACTGCCCTCAGTTTTGTAATTGCTACGAATCACACTTAGTGCTTCGAAGCTCTGTTGTTACTTAAGCAGATGCTGCAACCAGCTGGATAATTTAAGTTGCTTGAGTTAGATGTTTTGCTTGCATGGTTGCTCTCATGCACAATTACTGTATTTAAACACACACACTGGTATCTGAGTTTTTCAAACAGGGTACTCAGATGCCCAGTGACCCAATCTGAGTGAGTAATTATGATAATTGTATGCACAAATAGCTGTGTGCGCAAAATGAGAAGCCAATTTTGAAAACATAGCCCAGAATGTAAATCTTCAAGGAGCAGCAGTTTACAGACAGACAGGCAGACAAGAACATAATCCCAACTCTTGAAGTATGGATGCAGTAAACTCACTACAATCAGAGAGTAATTGGTGTATGTAAATTTTCCATGGATGAATGAGTTCTAATATTTTTGTTCATTATTAAAGTTTAGGTGTCCCTATATATATATGAACAAATATTACATACAGTCACAATTTTGAGAAAAGAACAAAGTGTTACATAAAAAAATTCTCAGGGCCATCCAGTTCAAAAAAATAAATTTTGGGGCAGTTATGGAAGCAAGCTAATATTTATTATATTTTGACAAAGGAAATGTCAATAAAACATAAGGTCACAAATCAATATTCTGAATATGTAAACTAGCAATAAAGGCAGTGGACTCACATCCTGTCCATTATGTTCCTTTTTTTATTCCTTAGGAAAACAAAGTCAGGACATTTCTTAGTTCTGACAAGACACAATATCTATTTATTTCTAGCATATGTTTCAATAGTTCAGTAAGCTGATTTGTATACACACATTCTCTTAATAAGTTTATTTTAAAGAATATGTTACAACACAACCACATCTTGATAATCAGTGGTTTAGATTATATAAAAATTATTATTTGTACAGTGTCTGAAGTTTTCTGTGGTCCAACCAGAACAAATGAAAATATGGTCCTCGCCCCAAATAGCATACAATTTAATTCTAAACAAGAAGCAATATGAGAGCGCAACAATACATCAGGGCAGAAAAAGGAAGGAAGAGGTTTATAATAAGATGACAAGGTTACTTAGAGGGTAATAATGAATGACGTATAATCATGAGCATGTCTTCTAGTTTCTCAGCATCTGACGAGGAGGGGTGATTGTCACTCTCACCCCAGGGAGCTGGGGTAGGGTTGCCATCTGTCCAGTTTTTCTAGGAACTTCCCTTTTTTGTGGTAGCTGTCCCAGGAAATCTGTAAGGGAGCTCAGTACATACTGCCAGCTGTCCAATTTTATAGGCTCAGGATCATCCTGGTTGCCCAAGTTTTTATATCTCTGAGGTGACAACCCTAGGTTGGAGTCCATGTACACAGGGGTTGGGTAACAACTCCAAACTGCCAACCCAGCACAACCTTCTGCTTGGGTGGCTGAGAGGGGGTGAAGCTCATACACAAAGGCCTCTGTTGAGAGGTTGAAGGCTCTTTCCTCAGGGAGAAAAGGGGTTTAAAAAGCAACCTCCTAAGCGATCAAAGGTGCTAGCGAAGAGGAGTAGCGAACAGTAGTTTTGCGAGGGAGTTGAGAGAGGCATTCCTTCGTGGTCCAGCTCTCAAGCAGAGAAAGTCCCGCAACAAAATGAGACCACACAAGACAAAGTAAGCTACCAACGTAAGGAGAGTTCGGCTACAGTGAGAGAGTTCAGCAGCAGGGGGAGGAGACCGAGGGATTATAACAGAGCTATTAGAACAGTGGTTCCCAAACTGGGGTTCATGAACCCCTGGAGGTTGGCAGAACGTTACAGGGGGTTCCCCAGAAAAATTTCACTAATGGAGGCCAGAGGACCCCAGACATTGGAGGCAGCAGACGGGACCTGGTTGCAGGGCAGACAGCCCAAGCCCCAGGGAGAGCAGGGCCGAGCAGTTGAGGCTGGCAGCCCAAGCCCTGCCCCCATCAGCAGGGGAGCTGGCCGCCTGAACCCCAGCGCTCCACGCAAGGCTGACAGCCCGAGCCCCAGGGAGAGCGGGGCCGGGCAGTTGGGGCTGGCAGCCCGAGCCCTGCCCCCGTGAGCGGGGCAGGCGGCAGCCCGAACCCCAGCGCTCCACACGGGGCTGGCAGCCCGAGCTCAGGGGAGCTCAGTTGACAAGAGCGGTCAACGGGGTCCAGCAGCAGGAGCCCCACAGAGTGTGGAGGAAATTTAAACTTAAATCCCTGGAAATATTCCTTTTTAGGAGGGTGTTCATGAGATTTCACAATTTAGTGAAAGGGGTTCGTGGGCTGTTAAAGTTTGGGAACCACTGTATTGGAAGAATGTCAGAAAATCCCCCTAGAAAAGAAAAGGGGAATGAGGGGGAGAGAACCCAATACACCTAACATACATACTCTAAACTTAGGCCAATAAACCAACCCCTCCCCACCAATCAAAAATAACCAAATTAAAAAAAAGATGCAAGAGTAAAAATAGTGGCGGGCAGAAATTCAGCTGCAGAGTGGGAACTATCCAGTTTATTACACTGAATGCAGCATGTGAGATTACCTGCCTCAGGGGCAGGTGGTGTATGTGTGCATATGGTGGAAACAGCTCATGGCCATCAGAGAGAGAGTTTGGGCTCTTGAAGCCAGAGTAGCTGAAATGCAGGAGCTAAGGGAGACAGAGAGGTATGCAGAGAAGACTTTCAGGGACACAACAGAGCAGTTCCACTCTCAGTCTGACAGCCTCTGTGCTGTTCAAAAGGATGAAAGTCTCGAGGAAGGAGAACATCAAGCTGGAGCAGAGAAAAAAAAACTATTCAGTATTTGGGATCCTCCTTCCAGATGATGTCATGGTTTCCTCTTTTACTGTGGAGATCCCCTCCAGGGGGAGAGAACCCCAGTTACTAGGAAGAGCAAAGCAATAGTAACAGAGGATTTGATTATTAGAAATGTTGATAGCCGGGTTTGTGATGATCAGGAGAACCGCATGGTAAATTGCCTGCTGGGTGCAAAGGTTGTGGCTCTCACAAGACATCTGCAGTGCTGGGGAGGAGCCAGTGGTTGTGGTGCATGTGGGTACCAATGATATAGGCAAAGGTAGGAGAGAGGTTATGGAGGCCAAATGTAGGCTGCCAATTAAGACACTAAAGTCCAGGACCTCCACAGTACCATTCTCTGAAAAGCTTCCAGTTCTGTGCACCAGGCCCGAAAGACTGGCAGAACTGCAGGGTCTCAGTGTGTGGATAAACCGATGGTATAACCTATATGTTTTAGGTTTATTAGGAACTAGAGAACCTTCTGGAAAAGAAAGAGCACATACAGGAAGGACAGGCTCCACTTAAACCAAAATGAAACCAGATTGCTGGCGTGTACAATTACAAAGTTGTAGAGGATTTTTTAAAAACTAAGAGACAGCGGAAAGCCAGCCAGGCAGAGATGTCCCTTAGGGATGAGTTTATTAAAGGGAGAACTGTATATCCTAGTAAAGATGATAGGAAAGGAGTTGTTAATGTACAGATAGGAGCTAGTGAGCAGTAAAATGCTAAAAGTCTAATACTAAGATGGGTGAACTAGAATGCCTGGTATTAAATGAGAATATTGATATAATAGGAATCACAGAAACCTGGGGAAATGAGGATAATCAGCTGGACACGGTAATACAAGGGTACAAAATACACAGGAATGACAGAGTAGGTTGCGCTGGTGGGGGTGACACACTATATGTGAAAGAAAGCATAGAATCAAATAAAGTAAAAATCTTAAATGAATCAAACTGTACCACAGAATCTCTATGGACAGAAATTCCATGCTTGAAGAATAAGAATACAGCAGTAGGAATATTCTACCAATCGCCTGACCAGTATGGTGACAGTGCTTATGAAAAAAGAAAAGGAGTACTTGTGGCACCTTAGAGACTAACCAATTTATTTGAGCACAAGCTTTCGTGAGCTACAGCTCACTTCATCGGATGCATACCGTGGAAAATACAGAAGATGTTTTTATACACACAGACCATGAAAAAATGGGTGTTTATCACTACAAAAGGTTTTCTCTCCCCCCACTCAGTGATATTGGACAGGCTACAAAGGCAAAAAACACAATAATCATAGTGGATTTCAACTATTCTCATATTGACCTCAGAAAGGGCTGCAGAAACAACATTTCTAGACACTATAAATGACTGCTTCTTGGAGCAGCTTGTCCCAGAACCCACAAGGAAAGAGGCAATTCTTAATTTAGTCCTAAGTGAAGCAAAGGATCTGGTCCAAGAGGTGAATACAGCTGATTACATTATGGTCGCTATTACCAAGCAATTAAATTTAACATCCTTGTAGGGGTAAAAATGCCAAATAAACTCACCATAATAGCATTTAACTTCAAAAAAGGGAACTACACAAAAACGAGGAAGCTAGTTAAATGGAAATTAAAAGGAACAGTAGCAAGGGTGAAATGCCTGCAAACTGCATGGAAACTATTTAAAAACACCATAATAAAGGCTCAAACTAAAGTATACTGCAAATTTAAAAAAACAGTAATAGGACCAAAAAATGCCACTATGGCTATGTTATGGGGTGTTCATTCCACACCAGCCACTGAAGGGGTTAAGTTGGCTAATTGGACTAATTATCCACCTAGGCTGCAGTTTGAGGAGCAGCCAGGGAGCTATGACAACTAATTAAAGGATGAAGCTCACCTGGACAGGAATAGGCAGGGTTTGTATAAAGCCAAGTAGCTCAGGGCAGAAAGAGGCTGCTAGAGAGAGGCTGCAGTAACTCCCTGGGAGCAGGGAGGAGAGCAGAAAACCCAAGGGAGAATAAGCCCAAGAAGAAGGGTTAACCCAAGAGGAGTTATAGGGAAAGGAAGCCTGAGAGGGCAAGGTAGGAAGAAGTCCAAGGAAACAGCAGCAAGGGGTAGGACAGGGCAGACCCTGAGTGTTTTTTACAGGGCTCCTGGGCTGGAACCCAGTGTAGAGGGCATGCCTGAGTTCCCTTAACAGCCACTGGAAAGTGGCACAGGAGTGTGAGAGGTGCCAACCAGACAGCTGGTCTAGAGAGACTTGGCTACCCAGAAGGGGAGGACTATACAGTGATCTGGCTGGAGGGCTAAGTCACAAAGAGAGAGAGAGAGAGGTCACAGCTTGAGTAACTGATGGAAGAAAGCACCAGACCGGGTGAGAGTTGATCCCCAGAGCAGCCACAAAGAGGTACTATTTGTGGTGAGTGAACCCCCTTCCCAGGCTAAACAGAGTAGAAGAGGTGGTTAGAGGCAAAAAGGCATCCTTTAAAAATCAAATCCTACAGAGGAAAATACAAAGGAACATAAACTGTGGTAAATCAAGTGTAAAAGCATAATGAGGCAGGCCAAGAAAGAATGCAAAGGGCAACTAGTTAAAGACCCAAACTAACAGCAAAAAATATTTTAAGTACATCTGAAGCAGGAAGCGTGCCAAATAGTCCAAGTGGGGCATTGGACAACTGACGTGCTAAAGAAACACTCAAGGAAGACAAAGCCATTGTGGAAAAGCTAAATTAATTCTTTGCATTTGTCTTCACTGCAGTGGATGTGGGAGAAATCCCCAAACCTGAGCCATTTTTTTTAGGTGACAAACAACAGGAACTGTTCCAGGCTGAGGTGTTGGTAAAGGAGGGTGTGGAACAAAATGATAAACTAAATAGTAATAAGTCACCAAGACCAGATGGTATTCTCGCAAGAGTTCTGAAGGAACTCAAATATGAAATTGTAGAACTACTAATTCTGGTATGTAACCTATCAATTAAATCAGCATCTGCACCAGATGACTGAAGGATAGCTAATGTAGTGCCAATTTAAAAAAAAAAAAAAAAAAGGGCTTCAGAATTGATGCTGGCAATTACAGGCAGTAAGCCTAACCAGGCAAACTGGTTGAAACTATAGTCAAGAACAGAATCATCAGATATCTAGATAAACACAATATGTTGGGACTGAGTTAACACGGCTTTTATAAAAGGAAATGATGCCTCACCAATCTATTAGAATTCTCTGAGGGGGTCAACAAATATGTGGACAAGGGTGATCCAGTGGACATAGTGTACTTGGACTTTCAGAAAACCTTTGACAAGGTCCCTCACCAAAGGCTCTTAACCAAAGTAAGCAGTCATGGGATAAGAAGGAAGGACCCCTCATGGATCAGTAACTGGTTAAAAGACAGGAAACAAAGGATAGGAATAAATGGTCAGTTTTCACAGTGGAGAGAGGCAGATAGCCAAGTCCCCCAAGGATCTGTACAGGGACCCGTGCTATTCAACATATTCATAAATGATCTGTAAAAGGGAGTGAACAGTAAGGTGGCAAAATTTATAGATGATACAATGTCCAAGACTGACAGCTGAGATTTACGAAGGCACCTCATAAAACTGGGTGACTGGGCAACAAAATGGCAGATGAAATTCAATGTTGGTAAATGCTGAGTAATGCACATTGGAAAAAATAATTCCAGCTCTGCACATAAAATGATAGGGTCTAAATTACTTGTCACCACTCAAGAAAGAGATCTTGGAGTCACCCTGGATAGTTCTCTGAAAACATCTACTCAGTGTGCAGCAGCAGTCACAAAAGCTAACAGAATGATAGAACCATTAGGAAGGGGATAGAGAATAAGACACAAAATATCATAATGGCACAATATACATCCATGGTATTTGAATACTGAGTGCAGTTCTGGTTGCTCCATCTCGAAAAGGATACATTAGAATTGGGAAAAGTTCAGAGAAGGGCAATGACAATGATTAGGTGTTTAAACTTCATGGAAACTAATGGGATGTTACTTCCATTGTTTTCACTTATCTATATCCCATTATAATTTACACTGTGTACACGCCTGTAACTAAATAACTCATCAAACGAGAAAGAAGCTGTGTGGAATGCAAATGAAGAACTTTAACAGGAAAGTGCTAATTTCAAAGCAAGTGATCATTGTGCGTGACAACTGGAGGTCAAAGACTCTAAATTCATTCCTCACTCTCCTTCATTAAAGGAAGTGCCCACTTGGGTAATGACCCTGTCAGCTTGTTTTCTGTGAGAAGAAGCTATAAGCAAAGCTGCGAGTCTCTCAGAAGTCACGGATTCCGTGACTTTCCGGGACCTCCATGCCTTCCGCAGCCGTGCCAGCCACTGCTGGGGCAGCCCCTGGTGCCAACCACCCAACCCTAAGTTCTCTGTAAGCTATAAGCAGGCTATCAAGTGTCGCGCAGTTCAGGTGTCCTTCCGTCCACTGCCGTGTGTTGCTCCTGCCCTCTGCCTTGGAGCTGCTTCCAGGAGCCTCCTACTTGCTGTGCAGAGCAGGGAGGGGGGCTGATGTCAGGGTGATCCCCTCCCCTGTACCCCATCTCTATAGAGAGGGGGTGGCACAACAGGGCTCAGGATGGAGGGAGCTTGCTGGCAGATGCTCTTATGTCTGAACCTGCTGATCTACTTAAAAGGGCAACTGATCTACTTAAAGTGGGGTCAGTGTACTTCAAGGGGCAACGCACACACCTGCAGCATGTGTCTCCATTGCGCGCAGACCCTGTCTTTCAGACTCACCTCCCCATACATACTTGTATTGTTGTGGTGGTGGTTGTTACTTCTTGATACTTCTTTCAAAGTGTGTTGTTTTAGTGTTTTGACTGGTCTATGCATTTCATAATTTTTATTTCTCTTACTCTTAAATTTAATTCTTTGAATAGTGAGTTCTAAAATGCCTAACCTGTCCTGGCTAGAGTAATTATCCCTATGGTAACTTTTAAAAAATATTATATCTAGGTTTTTGGTTTCTACTGGTGGCGCACATCCACACATACCTCGATATGGTGCACATAACAAAATTCATTCCGCATATGGATGGAAAAAATTAGAGGGAACACTGCCTCAACCCCCTGCCCTGAGCTCCCCCCCCCCGCACTCAGAGCCCCTCATGGCCGTTCCTCCGCCTAGGAGCAGCAGGGACATGTTGACGCTTCTGGGGAGTCATGCGGAGCCAGGTAGGGAGCCTGCCGGCCCCGTGCCAACCACACTATAAAATGGACTTTGAATGAAGATCAGAAATGCCAGTTTATAGAGCTTTCCGGTTGGTAAAGTACCGGATAACACAGCTTTTACTGTATTAGGGAATATATTTTTGCACTTCAGTTTTGAAAACACATCTCTCAAAAGACTTTACTACACAAATGGACTAATCCTTTTTACACCAATACAAACAGATCCTACAGTTTAAACTTCAGACCCTAATGAGCTATTAAAATCAAAAGGAAAAAGATACTCTTCACAAAAGACAGCTAACAACAAGATGTCGCTAAGCTGTTGTAAAATCTACTGTATATGAAGTAGGACACAAGAAGAGAATAATGGAGAACACACTGCTTGCACAATATGATTCGAAGTTGGCTGCCTTTTCCTTCCCTGAAAAAAGTATAGAATAATGGTGCAGTGCTGTTGCACAAAAACATAAGGAACACTAAATTTTACCTTCTTGTTGTTCAGATGGAAGTAACAGACACCAGAGCCTAAAAGAGGCAAAGCACAAAGAAAAGAAAAGGCAGCATCTAGGAGCAAAGAAAGAGGGGACAAAGATGTTAGTGTAAGTGAAACAAACTTAATAAGAGGCCTTATATGAGTCCTATCGGTGAGCCTTCAGACTAGCTTTTCTCCATTAAAATGGAGATCTGTTAACCACTTTAGGTTTTGTCAAAAGTAGCACATGGAATACTTTACTGTTTGCAAATCAGTACATTATAATATGGAAGGACTAGCTTTAAAAAAGTGCGCTTTAAGTAGTAGTGACTACTTTCTATATACAGTTGAGATTAATGTTGTCAAAATTCAATATGAATGTCTACTAACATTGACATTTACAGCTGCATCACTAATACTTTCAATTATTTATTTTGAAATGGCTAACAAAAATAATTCCACAGACTACTTGTCAGTTACAATATCTATGTATTCTATGCCAATCAATGGAGGAGACCTTTAGTTGCATTCACCTCACTGGTAATACGCCTTCAAAGTAGTAGTAAAACTCTGCCTTTGGACTGCAGCACCAAAGCTGTAGGTATGCAATTTACAAGTTTATTTTATTTTATTTTTTTTTACAATGGAAGGAAGGATTATGCCTACATATTTCGTTCAAATAAAAGCATTCAGCTAGAAAATCAGGCACTTCAGACCAAATGTGAGAATGAATCACTGAAAAGATCCACAAGCACAAATTCCAAATGCTACAATTTCCAAATAAGAAAAATGTCAAAGCAAAGAGCAAGAACTCTTGAAAGATGCACCTTTGCAAGAAACAAATCACCCAGGCCAATTTTTCAAATGGGCTTCTAAACCTACACCTGCAAATTGAATACAAAACCCCATGTAACTACCCGATTTGTATGTACGTGTTCAGTATTTGCAGGCTCACATATAGAGGGTAATTTAAAAAATTGGTCTTTGGTATCTGAATTTGTTCCACAAAGAACACTGTGCATGGAGGGCATGGCCATTAAATGCAGGAATCCTTGAACAACAACATACTAAACTGTCTTGCAACTACAATCATGGGCCAACTATAAAAAAGTTGGCAGAGAAAAGGGTAAGTTATACCTCCTTGCTCCAATTACACCCCTTTGTGCCTCATGGGTAATTTATCACTCTGGAGTGCAAGCAGTTGCCTTTGTAGGGTTTCTGCGTGGTGCAGCTTTAATTTCCATCACAGCTCCATCAATGCAAAGCTGATGGGAGGTGCAGAATCAGAGCACTCACTGGTTGCCCTGACCATGCTCCCTTTCTAGCCAGTACTGGCCACTTTTTGGGTTGTCCTATCCTCAGAGTAATTGAAGTTACCGTTGCTTTGAGCACTTGCAATCTGACCTAATACAAATTTTGAACCCCTCAGGAACTCCACCAGAGGCGCGACCCAATGCCTTCTACAGCACTGATGTTAAAAGTAGGGCTGTCAAGCAATTAAGAAAATTAATCGCGATTAATTGTTCTCCAGCCGCAGCAGGCATGGGGAGGGCAGTTCGGATGAGCCCTGCAAGGGAGGGGGCTGCTCTGGTGAGCCCCTGCCCTGGCTGTCCTGTTTTTACTTGAAAAACGCAGGAATGAGAACTACCTTACTTTCTGTAGCCTCCTTTTCCGGCCCTCTGGTGGCGGCTTGTATTACTGCGCCTGACCAGACAGGTTCTTTGGAGCAGCTCATGCTGCCCTCCCACCCAAAGGGTCTGCGATTAATGTGCATTAAAGAAATTAATGCATTAATTGTGCTGAGTGTTTATTGTAGGCATTAACAGCAGTTAATTGTCAGCCCTAGTTAAAAGCTATACCATTTTTAAGTCAAAAATCACATTTTAAACTAACAGTGCTTTTCTGTTTTCTGAAGCAGGTTTCATAGGCATCTAAAGCAGGTTTTTGCTCTGGTGGAGCAATATATTCTTCCTCCACGGCAATTAACACACACAGTAGAACAGCATAATTGCATTCTCAGTATGTTCTATGTGATGTAATTGTAACGGTTGGTCCTAGGATATCAGAGACACAAGGTGTGTGAGGTAAAATCTTTTATTGGACCAACTTCTGCTGGTAAGAGAGACAAGCGTTTGAGCCACACAGAGCTCTTCTTCAGAGCCTTCAGAAGAGCTCTGTGTGTGGCTCAAAAGCTTGTCTCTCTCACCAGCAGAAGTTGGTCCAATAAAAGATATTCCCTCACCCACCTTGCCTCGACAAAATGTTCTTGCCATTTGAAAAGGCCTGTTGCTTACAGGCTAGTTTAAGACAAGGAAGGAGTTAGTTTAGAAAAGGAAAAAGAAAAATACATTGCTCATAGGAATTGTTAATACAGATGTGGCACACCATTCCTGAACTGGATCCCAGCATACAGCACTCTTTTACAGGAGCTCTCAGAGACAGTTGCTGGACTTGACAACTGGATTAATACATGTAATAAGAAAAGAAATCATGTAATAATAAATAAGTAATGTGAGTGACAGTTCAAAGTGTACACCATTATTTACCATAACAACGATGGCAGTTACCATGATTCATTTTGAATTTCAGTTTTAGATTAGTTGAAAATCAAAGAGAGGAAGACATAAAACTAGTATTATAGAGCAAAATATTTAGACTACAGAGATAACATTAAAGGACAAGAAAGCTGGTAACAGTTCCCTCAAACACATTTTTGTTTGTGCTGGAAAACCAGGTTAACATATAACCTGACAGGTTTTTCGAAGGATGAATTATCCCAGACAGTATTCTCCACAACGTCACACAAAGAAAAAAGCATTGCCCTAATCAATAATTGTGATCATCGCGCTGACCTGATCTCCAAGTCATGTTTGCTGTCAGAAAAAAAGTTAGGATTCTAAAGAAGGAGGAGGGTTTGCAGCATTTTCTGTCAAAGATAAATGTCAGTGAAACAAATGCATGTTGCAAACCACCTTTTGTCTATAGCAGGCAAGCTAGATGTGCCAAGTCACTGTTTGCCAGTACTAGCTTGTGGCATCAAACAGTTAAAGTGGCATGCTGCAGCCAAAAAAACCAGGTGTCTAAAACACTGGGTAAAATTTTCAGATGTGCCTAAGAATGAGATTTTTAGAGATATTTAAGCACCTAAAGATGCAGATAAGTGCTTAGTGGGATTTTCAAAAGCAGCCAGGTAGATAACTCTCATTGGTTTCAATGGGAAATCATAAAAATCAATGGCAGCTAAGTGCTAGGCACTTTGAAAGTCCCACCAGAAGCTTATCTGCCTGTTTAAATACTTTTCAGAATCAGACCGGAGTGACCTAGAAGCCTAAGTCCCATTTTAAAAAGTGGTTTCTACTGGGAGGACTTGCAGTGAGACTTTGCTCCTAAGCAAAGTCCTGGGCTCCCTGGGTGACTCTTACCACAGCCTGGCTCTGGCTTCCAGCCTGGCCAGAGGGTAGGGCCTCGGGGAGAAGACGAGGTGCCGGTGGTGGGCCACAGTTCTGGCACGGATAGCCCCACCCCCCAACTTCTACACAGGTTCTGGTGTTCCTGGCTACTACCATCACTCATTCCATGTGAAGGCTGTAATAACATGTTTATGTTATAACACCTGGCCAAATTTTAAGCTTCTGCATGTATACTTTGACACAAACAATTAATCCTGTGACAGATATGGCAATTTCCTGCAATGTTTTAGGGAAATCTTAGTGTATTAATCTTTTGCATCATTGTGGGCCACGGATTGTATGTAATACCATGGGGGAGGCTGACCACTGCCTTCCAGAAACTAAGCACAGTGGAGGGTGAATACGCAAATTCACTCCAGAGAAGTACCACCACCCGGACAGGCACATATAAAGTATTTCGAAGTTGATTCTACAGAGACCCAAAGACAAAGAGGAGACTTTTGGATAAATAGCCTGAGTTCAAACTGACTTGGGGCCTTTGTTCTGATCCAGCAAACGGACAGAACCTTCTATCCCAGGGGGTCCAATCCCTGGGAAAAACTGGAAGGACTTTGGCCTACTAAGGTCCCATAAAACTGATGGGTAACATCTGGAAAGCTTTTAGCATGCACACAAGAACTTTTATTCTTTTCTATATGTTTTCTCTGTAATGCTTTCACCTTAAGAATAAATGTGCTTCCTTATAAAGGGCTGTGTAGTAGCTTATAACTGCTGGCAATTATGCTAAAACACAGATGTTGGCTTGTTTAGGCAGTCTGACTTGCTAGGGATCACACAATGTAGGCAGGGAACTGTGCAGCCTGGAAAAAAAAAACTGTTCAGGAGGGAGAGAGACATGGGTCTCTGCCCAAGAGAGGTGACAGCTTGAGGAGCCTGGAGCCTAGAATGGGTGCCCATGCTGGACCATGGAGGGGGAATACAGGAACAGTTGCCCTGAAATGCTACTGAGCCCACAAAAAGTGACATGCACCCATTCTGTGTGCGCAAACAGTTGCTTGCATGCGTATCTGGGCAGCTGGGCACCTAGTTTGCTTTTGCATGTATGCACACACACTTTTCCATAAGTTTTGCATATGCACTGATAAAGGTCATCTTAATATTCAGCTGAATGCATCTTGTTTTGTACAGATGGTGGAGAACAGATGGTTTCCCCTTTGTTTTTTACTGTTGTCCTGTTACCAATGTGACTGTCTTTTTGTAGAGTTTTTGGTGTGTGTCTTGCAATACAGCTTTTTGCAGTTTGATAATTGCCGTTGTAATGCCACCCAATCGAGTTCTCTATTCCTAAAAGGAAAGACACCTATTGCAAGTCCAACAAAATGAAAGAAGTGATTATATTATCTCACCCTGAGATGATAAAGCACAACTCCGGTACTGAGGATATCATCATTCACTGCCATTAAATGAGGTAAATTGGAATCTATTATCACTCCAGCTTTTTCTTTGTTGATGTCCACACTGTATTCTTCCATTATGGCTTTCCTGCCAGTCCACTTATCGCTCCAGTCTTTGGTCAGCTGTTCAATCTTAAGGAAGGTCAGAAAAGGAAGTTAACACTAAAGATTTTATTTACACAGCAAGTTAGGTATATCTCAAAATATCATTTTTTCCCAAAAGGACAGCTTCCCTTTTGCCGATGCAATTTACTCTTGCAAAATTTCTATCTTCCACTGAATTGTGGGTGCAAACCTGGGTACTTCCAATTCTAGGTGAAAAGCACATCACTAGACACAAAATTAGAATTGCACCTGAAATGTATTTCATGTGCGCAAAAATGCAGGTGAATGTTGCACCAATCCAAGGGGAAATGGCGACTTAGCTCAGAGGTTCTCAAACAGTGGTCCGTGGACCACCAGTGGTCCACGAGCTCCATTCAGGTTGTCCACGGATAGTTCCCTTTAAGGTGTGCGCCTGGGTAGGTGCACATGAGAGAATGAAGGGCCACCCACCTAATTAATGGAGCCATGCATGCATGGCTCCACTAATTAGGTGCCTGGACCCTGGAGAAGATGCACATGTAAGGTGAGGTGGTGGCCTTGGAAGGAATAGGGTGTAGGTGGCAGTGGGGTGAGAAGAGCGGGTGGGGGGAAATTTGGGATCTGCAGGGCTGCGGCGGCCAGAGAAAGAGGTGACTTTCCCCAGCTCCAGGGCTGCAGCTGCCAGCGAGAAAACCCCCTCCTTCCCAGCTGCAGCTCGGGGGCGGCCGCGGCAGGAGAGAGAAGCAGAGACCCCCACTCCTTGCCAGTCCCAGCTCAGGAGCTGCTGCGGCAGGGAAGAGAGGACACATCCATTGCATGAGAAGGGTAAGACTACTGATATTAAAATATGAGTGGTGTGCTTTTGTTTGTAGAACAAAAAAAAAACACATTAATTTTTATTAAGGTTTTTTTATATAGCACTTATATCCAAAGCACTTTACGAAAGTTAGCTAACGGTACAAACAACATTTGGAAAGATCGTTAAGTGGTCCGCTGAGACCCTCAGCAATTTTCAAGTGGTCCGTGGAAAAAAAAGTTTGAGAAACACCAACTTAGCTCATTCAAAACTTACTCCAAAATATCAAAGGATACATTCTCAAGGTGTTTTTCATAACCTTTAAAATAATCTTTGTTTGTGTTGTTATAACCCCCACTGAACTTTAAAATTAAGATCTTCAAATCCACTCCAGGTTAGTGGTGATTTCTTGTCCTTAATGTTATCTCTGTAGTCTAAATGTCATTAACCATTTGATAATTGTACAGCAACTTTATGAAATACATTGGTGGTCTCAGTTCAGGTCTTAAAGGACAAGTGTCCATATCACAAAACTACAATCACATTTGTCACAGGTTTTGATGGTCTTAGCAGAGAGGTCAATGACAGACTAGACCATGATGACTTAAAGGGACACTGTCAACTTGAGTTTTTCAAAACTGACCAATTTTTGAAGACTTCAATTCTAGCAGAACATTCTTTAAATCGTGATTGTTATGAAATATTTCTCTAAAAACAAAAGTTGAGCGTTTTTCTGCACCCTTGCTGATAATTATGAAGTTTTCTTTTGCTAGTCAATTAGTGCTATACTCATGGACTGTACAGGGAAAACAGTGGAACAGTCAAAAGCACAATTTAAACAAACTTTAAAAAGGGAAAGTGCTTTTTGTTTTTTTGCTAAATTCTGTAAGTTACAGTAATCTTGGGTGCTACTTGTAACAAACAGTAGATACAAAAAAGTCATACAGATATTAGATTAAGTTGACAAGTGTCCCCTTTATTACACCCCCAAGATGTGGTCTTTCAAGGTGAGGATTGACAGTGAACTGATGGGGCAGCGGGGGAAGCTTGCACTGCTGCTGACCAAGTCTGTTTGGTGAGAGGCAGAGCTTCAGCCCTATGCTCTTTAGGAGTTCTGCAAGACCAAAGCTCTTCTGCACTCAAATGGAGCTCGGAAGTTAACCCCTCAGGAAGTACTTGCAGACAACAGAATTATCACTTTTCATTGTTTCAGTCTTCCTAACCACTTCAGGGAGAAGGGTAGAAAACTCCTCTCCTTGAAGTCCACTTGGTACCTCAACTCATACAACTAATTTACCTGAGAAGCACATTGTTTCTACAGTGATTGGTGCTACAGAAAACTCTAAAATGGCCAGGTTACATAGATATGAAAACTATACCATGTACTATTAAGGACATTTTAAATGCTTGTTGAGAATTGAATGCACTACACCTGCCATTCAGTAGAATGGAAGTTTTATGAAAGACTTGCTGAAAAATATGGATATTCCACCAGCAGGCATAAAAGCGTTAATATGGGAACATTTTCACTGTTTAAAAAAGATGTCACTGTCCCTATCAAAGTGTGTGCGAGGGGAGATTAATAAAATATACCCACCTTCATTTCATTCTGAAGAACCAATTCTGTCAGATTTCCATCTCTGTCATCACTCCAAGAAGGGCTAGAATTCCTCTGTACAAACAAATATTACAGAAATCTGTCTGTTTTCTTACTCACAACTCAGGCAGGCAAGTTCTGTCAAACACTCTGATTTCAGAGAAGTGAAGCAACAGAAGTAAAGATAACGTAGGCAGACATTTGATTTTACCCTCCAAATTTACTCAGGAAATACTTTCTAGTTACTTACTCCTTGTATGATACTGTGAAAGAATAGTTAAATACTGCTTTTGCACTACCCTGTCTCTGTGTGGGGAAGCTCAGAGCTAGTGTAGTCTTGGCCTCTACCTGCAAGAGGAGTAGTGACACAAATGTGCTAAAGCTCCCAACTGGTCCAAATGAAGCACCAAACATGCAGGAAAACAACAAAGAATGCTAGCTGTATTTTATGTTTCAGAGTTGGTTCCCATCGTCTCTCAGGGAGCGCAGACTACGTTCTAACCCAGGGGCAGGCAAACTTTTTGGCCTGAGGGCCACATCGGGTTTCCGAAATGGCATGGAGGGACAGTTAGGGGAGGCTGAGTCTCCCCAAACAGCCAGGCATGGCCTGGCCCCCGTCCCCTATCCGACCACCCCTCTACTTGCTCCCTGACAGCCCCCCCAGGACTCCTGCCCCATCTACCCGTTCCCTGTCCCCTTACTGCCCCCGGACTCCCCACCTCATCCAACCTTTCCTCTCATTCCTGACTGCCCCCCTGGGACCCCTGCCCCATCCAACCATCCCTTCTCCCTGTCCCGTGACTGCCCCCAGAACCCCTGCCCCTGACTGCCCCCTCTCCTTCCTGACTGCCCCCCCAATCAACCCCACTGTTCCCCGCCCTCTGACCGCCCCAACCCCTGTCCACACCCCTGCTCCCTGACCACCACCCTGAACTCCCCTGCCCTCTAGCCAACCCGCCCTGCTCCCTGCCCCCTTACTGCACTGCCTGGAGCACTGGCGGCTGGTGGCGCTACAGCCGCGCAGCCCGGAGCACCAGGACAGGCAGCCGATAGAGCCGGCCACGCCACCTGCGCAGCACAGAGCACTGGGTCAGGCCGCAGCTCTGCAACTGCACTGCTGCCCAGACCATTGTGCTGGTGGCGCAGTGAGCTGAGGCTGCGGGAGAGGGGGAACAGCAGGTGAAGGGCTGGGAGCTAGCCTCCCGGACCAGGAACTCAGGGGACTGGCAGGAGGGTTCTGCGGGCTGGATGTGGCCCATGGGCCGTAGTTTGCCCACCTCTGTTCTAACCCTAAACTACCTATTAGTCATTTTCTTAGAAAAGGACTATGACAAGTGTGGTGGTGCTCTTTATTAATTATTAATATTCTATCTGGTTTTGTTACTAGCCTGGTGCTCCTGTACTGTATAATGGAATGTATATTTCACTGTAGGGGTCTGCTTGGCTAGCCAAATCAGCCTATCCATCCTAGAGATTGAGAGGAGGCCCTTTCTAATAATTGCTTAACAGCTTATGCTTAAGGGTCATTAAGAAACAATACCAGAGAGTGTAGCCTTTCTGGCAGAGGTGCAGCTGCTGCAAAACCATGATAAAGACACTAAAAGAATTAATAGAGTCATTCCCTCCCAGTCCCATTCAACAAATGTAAAGAAAGTTGTAACACATAAAATTATGGTTATATAGCTACCAAAATCATTACTGAGGGTTCAGTTAAGATAAGAATTCATACATACCAGTTCAAAGCTCATCAGCATAGTTTTTAATCTATCTATTTCCTCTCGGAGTTCTCTAATCAGTTTTACATTTGCATCCTGAAACATTAAGAGATGATTATCAATCATACTTAAAAATAATAATCTAGTAAAAGAAGACAATGACTTCCCTTACAGATGGTTATTCCAAAACAACTCTGTTAAGAAAGGACGTTAAAATAAAATTCAGATTTTCTATGGGGGGGGAGGGTGTGAATTTTAAATAAAAGCTGCCATTCCTTACATTGTTCCCCAATTATTGTAGAGCTCTTAGGATACCTCTGTCTCCCTGCTGCCAGAGCCTCTCTCTTCCATGGTGAAAGGTGCAAGCAGCAGGCAAGGCTCTGGCAGGGGAAAGGTAGCAGGGAAAGGCTCTGGCACCTCACTGCTGCCAGAGCTTTCCCTGATACCAAAGCCTTTCCTCACCACAGAGAGTCTGCTGGAGCCTTTCCCTGCTGCCTCCCCACTGCTGGAGCCTTTCACTGTGGCGTGTAGCTAGACATGTGGTTGCTTGTTCTCTACACACTCCTGTAAGCGCAGATGTAGCCTAAGTGACTTGCCCAAGGTCACACAGGAAGCCTATGATGGAGCAGGGAATTGAACCCAGGTCTCCCAAGGCTTAGAATTTGTCTGCACTTACAGCACTGCCGCAGTGCAGCTGAACCGTTGTAGCAGTTAGTGAAGACACTATCTATGTTGATGGGAGAGCATCTCTCAGCGGCGTAGGCACTCCATCACCCTGAGAGGCAGTAGCTATGTCAATGGGAGAAGCCCCCCCATTGACATAGCACTGACTAGAACAGGAGTTAGATCGGATTAACTGTGTCGCTCAGGGGTGTCGATTTTCCATACCCCTGGGAAACGTAGTTATACCAACATAATTCTGTACTGTAGACCAGGGCTTAGGCTAATGCCCTAACCAATGAGCCATCCTCTCTCTCCAATAACACTGTACAAGGAAACAAAAAGGACATTTATTCTAGAATCTACTGTACTTCTGTAGACTCCCTCAGGAACCATAAAATACAGAAGGCTTTTCATCAAAGGACTCAGTCTCCAAGAAGGAGAACACACATGTAGGAAGGAGATAACTACGGGCCCAATTCAATGCTCATTGAAGTTCAAGGACTCATACAAATAGTCACACAAGTAGTGCCGTTTGAATGTAATGGGACTACTCCCATGTATAGGTACTGCTTATGAGTCCTAATAGAACTGATCCTGCAGCCCTCACTCCTGCACAAATTTCAAGGGTAATTTTGCCTGAATCCGGATTATAGAACCAAGGCAATGTAGTATTATGATTGGGGCTCTTAGCAACACCTATAATTAATGTTGCCTGACACTTCCCATTATAAGATCTTGTTTTCAGTTCTTAAAACTTTGCCAAATTTTAACCATTTGGGCTCAAATTTTCCATGCCTCATCTTTCTGCTTCAGGATTAAAAAAAAAATAGAATAAAAAAAATAAAAAATATTTCAGCCAAAATGGTTTAACCATTTCCAAGAATAATGCTAGAAAAAAAAATACATTTTGCCCATGTTAAAAAAATAAAATAAAGAGCTTTCCTTTGAAAAGATCTAGTGCCCCCTATGTTTTGGGCTTGAAATCTGGCAAGGGGTTGGCTTTATGTCAGGAATGTGCCATTTGCCATCCTTGACAAATTCAGCCCAAATTGGGTCAAGCTATAAGCCTCTGAAAAACTGCGGTTCACACATGTTCAGAAGAGACTTCTTTGATTTTAGCAGCTAAAAGCTCTGAAGATTCTGTCCTCGCTGAACAGAGCTCTTTTGTGTGACATGCACCATCCCCACAGAGCAACTTAGAATGCGCCAGCCCAGGGCTACAGGGGCAAAACTGAACTTTCCCTGAAATTACTGCTCCATGGTAGGGTGGGGTCAGTCACTGGAACTGAGAGCAGGGAGTCTGTCTCTCCTGCTCTCAATGATCCCTCATGCTAGCACCCATGCAGAGTGGAGGAGGAAGCTGTCTGACTTGAATGCAGAGGGGACAAAAGCTGGATGGAGTGCAGGGGGAAGGATAGGAGCAAATCAGGCCAAGGAGTCTGGTTAGACTAGGACTGGAGGTGGGTAGGCAGAGAAATTGTGGCAACTGGAATTGGTGGGCAAGGAAACTGGGAGCCAAGAGGGAGGGGAGGCTGGAAATGGTTGGGCAAGGAGACTAGGACTGGGAGCCAGTGACGGAAATGTGTGGGATGCAGACCCAGTGGACTGGGAGTTAGAGGACATCAAGATCAGAAAAG
This sequence comes from Chelonia mydas, assembly GCF_015237465.2. NCBI lineage: Eukaryota > Metazoa > Chordata > Testudines > Cheloniidae > Chelonia > Chelonia mydas. The sequence continues at coordinate 70,258,455 of NC_051246.2, forward strand.
GAGCTTGGGGGAAGCTGGGACTGGCTGACCAAGGAGGCGGGAACTAAGAAATTGGAGTCAGGAGAGGAACAGAGGGGATAAATCCAACCAAGACCCGGGATGCCAGGGAAGAACTAGAATTGGCAGAGCAACTCTATTGGCAGAGCAATTGGGATAAGGAGCCAGGAAAAGGTGAGACTGAGGCAAGGAGCCAGGGAGGTGGTATGGGAAGACAGGCTGGATGAGGAGCCTGGTGAGGTTGACTTGGGAGGAAAGCAGGAGAGAGACTGGACAAGGAACTCGGAAAGGGGGTACTAACTAGGACTATCTGAGTAAGGAAACTGGGACTGAGATGAGAATCCTGGGGAGTGGAGACTGGCTAAATGAGGAGAATGGGACTAGGACAAGGAGCCAGGGGTTGCAGGATTGCAACTGAGAGAGGTTGGAGGGGACAGGGCATAAAGGGTCACAATTGGAGGAACAGGCAGAAGAATCTGTGCCTACTAGAGCACACTCTGAAACAGAACTAAAGCCTCCTGAATCTCACCATCTATCTGCTGTCAGATAATATCAGTGAAACCCACTGTCAAAGTGTGTCCCCCAGTCCCCTTTAGTACTGGTGCACATAAAGGACCATAAAGGTCCACTAATACTATCAGTTACTCAGTTCAGCTTGCAGAGGTCTGTGTGGTGAATCTAAAGGTTCCAACGCTGCTGATGACAAACTTGGTGGTCAATATGATGCCACACGATGAAATTTGCTTTTTTCATTTTTCTTTTGTATAAGTCTAGAAAATTACACACACAAAGCTATGTTAAAAGGACATTAATAAGGTTGTAAAATCAAGAACTCAAAACTGAGAAAATGCCAGACCTTTGCAACCTTAATTCAGCCACCTAGTGTGTATGATCAAGTCTTTAATGACATGAACACATGCTTTTTCCCTTGCACAAGAACCCATTCTCATTCAGTGACCAAGATAGATGGTGTTCATTTAATGAGCTGCTATCCAGTATTTTTGCTTTATCATCACTGCTCAACGTACGGACCCAGGCCTTAATTCTTGCACACTACTCAAAACCCTGCTTTGAAGACAGAATTATTTATTTCCTCCTGAGCTTTTCTATAGTGTCCATCACTACAGGATCTGAGTGCTTCACAAACATTAACTGAATTATCTTCACAACACCCAGTGAGGTGAAGGGATGCTATGATCGCCATTTTACATATGGGGAGATGAGGCCCAGAGAGATTAAGGTCAAAAGGTTCCACCAACCAGAGATGCCTAGGACTTGATTTTCTCAGTACTTAGCATTATATAGTAACTTACATATTTAAAGCACAGCTCTCATTCACTTTTTGTTGCAGCTGAGTATTCAGCACTTCTGTAAATCAGACCCCAGATCTCAAGTCAGTCACCCAGAAAATGAGGAACACAAAGTTAGAGACCACCTGGGAAAAGTTTGGTTTAAGTGATTTATCCAGCATCTCACAGGAACTCCATGGCAGAGATAGGGATGGAATCCAGTTCTCCAGGGCAACATTTATCTTAACTATGAGACCATCCTCTCTCTTCCTCCAACTCTCTACCTTATTCACTATGCACCTTCAAATTACAGACAACAGCAACCTTTAATATACAACCCTGAGTCATCTCCAAAGTAGGTACAGCCTGTGCACTGAATAAAGCTGAAGTCCTGTGGAAAATATAGCATGCGATCATGTAATTCAATGCTGTATTATAAATGTGCTCTGCTTTGAAACAGGAGTAGATCATAGTGCACTGGGGAACTTTCAGTGCATGCCAGCAAGGTACACATGGACATTGTGCGTGGTAGACTAGCATGGGGTAGATTTAAACCTCAGCTTGTGGCGAACGAAGTGTTCCTACGGACAAGCCCATAGTAAACATATTTGTAATGAAAATTCACAAACAAGAGGGATGAAAGCTGAAGGGATACAAAATAGGAATGTCTCACGAGTCAGAGGTACAAAATTATATAAACTGCACTCAATCAATTACAAACAATTCTTTTTTGACATATGATCCAGAGATGAGTCTATCTGATGCTGACATTGGTCAAAGCCCATTGCTGTAAGGTTATATTTGTGTCTTTCAATTACTTAAATGTGCTCAGACTGTGTTTGGTAGATATGCTGAATAAATTTAAAACATATATAAAAATTTAAAATCAGAAGTTGGTGTCTCACCTCATTCACCTGGGGCTTGTTAATAATGTTTTTGGCATTTGAGGCATATCTCAAAGTACTCATGGTCTCATTGTAGCTGGAGCTAGCAGGAGAGATGGCTTTAAATGAAGAACAAAACAGATTTACAGAGATTACTGTTTTTATAAAAATTGTAAATTTATTAAAAACTTAAAATGTCTTTAGGGATTTATCTCAAGTCCATAGAGAATGACTTATCAAAATCCCTTAATTTATAAACACATCCTATAATAGTGCTGATCAAAGCCCCAATCTTAGAAAGACATGTTCAATCTTAAATTTAGTTCCACTGACTTCCTTCAATGAGATTATTCCCTGTGCATGAAATTAAGCATAGGTGAAAAATCTTTGCAGGACCAAGGCCCAAATGATGCAATGGACCTCACACCACAGTAGTGGTTTATTTTTCAGTATACCACACCACATATGAAGTGAACAGAAAGCTGAACTCACTGGCGATCATGATGGTCTTGGAGTTGCCCCCTAGACTGTCCTTCAGAAGCCAGGTGAGGATGGAGTCACGGTACGGGATGTAAGCCTGACGCCTAGGCCCGCTGACGCTGCCCGGAGGATGACTGCTCACATGGCTGTCCCCTTCACTAGTTATGCTGTTTATGCTCTGGCAGCTGCTGAACAGCTGAGAGTTTTGTGCTGTAGGTAATACAATAAACATTTTCTGAGAGGGATTATCTTCAATGGGCTCAGATAGCAATTTCTTGTCTTCTGCATTTAGTGTGTCTTTATTACTCTCAATTCTGCATCCTAATTGGCTGAGATGATAAAAATGTCATTAGTATTGTATTTTACACTGTCCTGCTGGCTGTCCTCTGATATTAAAGTATTTAAACCATTATCAATTGTTTATCTGAAAACGCTTTTTTAGAAATCAGTTTAAATATCACTACATTTTTTCTAATGATGGCTATTTTCATTCTATAATGTCAAACTAGTACATGAAGGAGCCACCGAGCTGTTCTCCTCAGCTCAGTATTCTAAATCCAACACACTTTTCAAATATAGCACACAATAAGGGGTCTCGTGGCTTTGTGCATAACTATCTTTCAAAATAAAAAAAATATTCATTTTATTACACATACCTAAGGTGGAGATGACAATTCCCAGAGTAACCAATGACTTGTTAATGTTGGCACCTTCTGTAATTCGATCTTTGCAATAACTGGGATCAGCTCTTTCACTAAGACATGTATCAGGGGACAAAATACAAACTGTGTGACTATACTTAATATTTAACACATGCCAGGGCAGGCCTGAACGAGAACATGTTCTTCTCAGGTACAAGAATGGAAGAATTCAAACCTCAGAAGTAAACAGTATATGCTTTGGGCATTTTACATAAAATACGTTCCTCTTATGCTACTTTTTAAAGGGCAGCAATTCAAGGTTACACTCTCACCACATCCACATGTACCCTTTTTAAATGCAGAGCTCAGTTGAGATAGAGACAGAACAATAGTGCTGCAAGTGGCTAGTGGAGGAGGAACATAGAACATACTTTCTTGTTCCTTCAGTGCATCATGCAACCCTGTTTAGCACTGAGTCACTGAGGATAGCGACCTCGCTGGGGACCAGTTCTTTTTCCGAGTGTCCCTATGAGGGGAAGTAGTGGCTCGCTTCCTGGAAATTTTGGAAGACTGAGCACTCCCTTAGCAGAGGTTTTGCTCGGGGAACCATCTGCTGGTGTTGATTTTGGTCCTTGAGGAGTAGGCTGAAGGGACTTTTCTATTAAAATCATCTTGAGGCAGAGATCTCTGCCACGCCGTGCCCTGGCTTTGAGGTTACTACAATGGGCACATTTTTGAGGGATATGAGTCTCCCCCAAACAACAGACACATGATGAGTGGCCGTCAGAGACTGCCTCACAGCAAGAGTCACAGCGTTTGAAGCCGGGAGAGCCAGACACTGCGGCTGATAAAAGTTTCCCAATGGGGAACAGGAGGTGGGGGGTGGGAGTGGAGATAACAATTAAATAATTTTGGGGTGGGGAGGAAGAAACGGTATCTAAGAAAACAAGACTTACGAAACTACAACCAATCTAATTATTTCTATAGAGAAAAAAACGAAGAGGCAGCACGGCCACTGAGCTCCATTTGCAGCCGAGGACGGTTGAAGTCATGCGTGTGCTACATGAGGTGCCAACGGCACTGCGAGATGACTACTGCGCACGCACGCCCTGACCGAGCACTGCTACCAAAAACCTCCGATCTGCGGTGCAGGGATGCACCGACATCTGACGTGGAGCACCCACAGCGGGGGACACATCTTGAAGAACCCTTGTTACTGCACAAGGTGAGTAACTTCCTCTTTTGCTCCCTTCTGTACTGTGTGATAGTGGGGAGAATACTGGTCTTTGTTCACAGTTATTGCATATGATTTTGTGCGTCCATTGCTTGTAATGGATATTGGTTCAATGAAACCCTATTCCCAAAACAAAACAATACATGACAGAGTGACAACTTCAGCTCAATATCCTCCTTGGTTTCATATACAGAAGTCATACGTAGCTCTATTAAAATATTAACTGCTGTGTTCCATACAACTGATAATGATGATTTAAAAAATGGAAATTATGTTTTAAAAAACTACATTAAAATAATGCTTTTTCCCTTTAGTTCATTATTACCTGCCTGCAAGGTCCACCAGGTTGATCCTGCTTGCAATTTCAGAGGGGAGATTGTTCTCCAGTATAGCCTGAAGGGAAAAATAAATCAAAATTTTTCAATTCAAATGTATGAAAATACAAGAGGCTACGTGTTCTATTGAAGAGTTGTATTTCTGGCACTTCTACTTATTATGTGACCTTAGGCCATATAGTACAGTCAAAACATCAACCCAGTAGTTCTCTTAACTTACATGCAAAGCCCACTCTTATGATCATTTTCTCTTGAGCAAACCTCACTACCTCGTGACTGTATGAAAAGATTTTCTTCTAGACCTGACAAAATCACTATTACTATATTCCAAGGTTCTTTTGTGAAACTACTGAAAAATATCTTGAATGTTCTAAAATTAGAGGATGTTAGAAGAGTGAGATGGAAAATATCTATTAGATCACTGAGACCATCTTCCTGACCGTGTAGGATACAGTCCCCCAGAAAAAGGATGTATTGTATCAGATACAGCACACTATGCACCAAGGTGCTTAGGAGATGAATACGGAAATCCCAGAAAGACAAAAAATTCAGAGGAGGCATTAAAATGCTACTCTTTATATTAACATCCTAATCAGTAAGTAGTAACTACAGAGTACAAAAGGTAGTGAAACTGCAAACACATTGCCACATGAATTTTCACAACATTGTTGGGGTGGTGGTGTAATATAAAGATCAGTTTTCAATTTAAATTATTTTCCTTTCACAAGGATCCTTTGGCTTCACTCCTAACCATAAGCAGGCAAAAGGAAACAAGATAACTTCAACAAATACAAAGCCTTCAAGTTGGTGTAGGAAGTGTAACAAAATTTGCAGTATGATCCAAAGGAAATAAGTAGCATAATTTCTACCGAGGTTACTGTAAAGTAGAACAAACTCTGCACAGTATGCTAAACAATGTTCTTTGGGAGGAGAAAAAAAGGAGATTGGAATTTTTAGCTAACCTGAGTGTATTGAATGGTGAAGATGGCATGGGATCTGCTGCTGGCATCATGAACATGCGTAGCTGCTGTGATTCTACATAAAAAGCGCACACAAAAAAATTCAGTTGGGACAGTTCATGTTTCTGAAGCACAAATACAAGATTCAGCTGATTAACGAAGGCTACGACTAAAGAACTGTAGTTTAAATACAGTGGCCAGATTCTTAGATCTGGCCAAACTGTGCCCAGTACAACACCTGAGAAGGTGGAGGGCAAAGGTGAATTAAATCCACCTTTGCATTTTGATCCAGGGGGCAGTCAAGGGACATATATTAGAACAGCCTTCAGGTACATATTTATGGTGTTAAATAAGACCTGAATACAGCTTGAAAGTATAAAGCAAGGTTACTCACCTGTACAGTAACTGGGGTTCTTCAAGAGGTGTGATCCCTATGTGTATTCCAGTGTGAGGTGTGCATGTACTCCAGGTGCTTGGGACTGGAAGATTCTTGCTAGCAGTATCCATTGGTCCACACCCGCACCCTGCTCCTCCTCCTGGGCACAAGGGAAGGTGCAGACCAATCGCCTCTCCAGTTACTTTTCTACTACAAATAGCCCTAATATAAGGCTCCGCAGCAGAGGAGAAGGAGGCCAGATAGTGGAATACAGATAGGGACCACACATATCAAAGAGCCCCAGTTACCACACAAGGTAAATAATCTCGCTCTCTTCTTTAAGCAATGGTCCCTATGCATATTTCACTGTGGGTGATTCACGAGCAATATTTGTTGAGAAGGAGGGTGTAAGGAACTGTGCTGGATCAATGATAGGAGGACTGCTCTGCCAAAGAATGCATCACCTGTAGAAGCTTGAACCAGGGTATAAAGTCTTGCAAAAGTGTGAACAGAGCCCTATGTTGCTGCCTTACAGATTTCCAGGAGAGACAATCTTGAAGTGAGACTATAGCCGCAGTCTGAGGTCTAGTTGAGTGGGCCCTGACACTTTGTGGGGGAAGGGTCACTGTTAACTCACAACAAAGCACCATACACCCTGAAATCCATTTGGAAAAGTCTCTGAGAAGAGATCTCTTCCCCTCTCATACATTCCACAAAGGATTCAAATAGTCTAGGTGATTTCCTAAAGGATTCTGTCCTTTGCAGGTAGAATGCCCAGGCATGACAGACATCCAGAGTGTGAAGTTTCCTAATCTCAGCGGTGGCACAAATTTCAGGAAGAACACAGGTAAATTAAGTGAGTCGTCTGTGATGAAATTCCAAGGTTACTCTCGGGGGTGAATTTTGGGTATAATCTCAGGGACACTTTGTATCTATTGAAGATAGTGTAAGGAGGCTCAGCCAAAAGGGCCTCCGGTTCACCTACACTTCTTGCTGAAATGATGGCAACTAGAAAGGCAACCTTCATAGATAAGTGGGCTAAGGCAAATAATGCTAAGTGATCAAATAGAGCCTTCATTATAATATTACGTTACTTAATTATATATGATATATTATTGTTGTAGCTTTTTTAGCTGTTTTATTAATAAAAGGAGATGGTTTTTTGAGTATGTTGGGGTTTTTTATTAATTTATATTTAATATTTATAATTTAATTTTTTATCATGTTAAACTTTGTAAAAGCATTGCGACACTCAAAGGGTTAACAAAGAAAGTTAAGACTGACAAGATGGGGGACGTAAAAATCTTTTATTGGACCAAATTTGTTGGAAAGAGAGAGAGAGACAAGTTTTTGAACCACTCAGAGCTCTTCTTCAGACCTTCAAAAGTCAGACATTCAGACCATCAAAAGCTTGTCTCTATCATCCAGTAAAAGATATTATTACCTCATTCACCTTGTCTCTCTAATGTCCTTGGGCCAACATGGCTACAACTACACTGCCTAAAGTTTAGACTGCTAGGAGATGATGGCTGCTGCCCAAAGAGTAGTTGTGTTAGCTTTGCAATTTTGAGTTGAAGGTTTAGATGGATTTTTAGTGGATTTTTTTTAAAAGCTAATTTATTTTATCCATACATTTTCTTATTGTTTTTAATTTTGTGGGTTTTTTATGTATTGTTATAAATAGTGTATTATGAAAGATTAAATAAATATTTTAAAGCTGCTTGGCTTAGCTTTGCTTTCTGAGCTTTTGAATTTTTTTAAATTGGTTTTATACTTTTGAAGGGTTTTTTTAAATTGCAAGTTATGAGCAGCTGACATATTTAAGTTGCTCACATTTTAAAACTGCAATATTAAAGCTTGAATAAGTGTTTTGTTTTTTGGTGTGTTTTTTTAAACAGGTGAGAATTTTTTGGGCCTGGGCTTTCATAATTGCTATATTTTAGCAATATTATGTTTTACTGCTGATTATTTTATAAATTACATTTTAAATATTTAAGACTTTAGTAAGCTTATTGTTACATTAATTTTGTTTGACAAGCAATTTTACTTTTTTATTTTTTAAATTTAGCATTATATTTTCTTTTTTGCATTCAGGATAATTTTTTATGAGTACACTTAGAAGCAGCTAGGCTCTACATTTTTTTTTTGTAATTTTGATTAAATTATTGATATTTGGATAATTCTGATTATTAAGGGTTTACTAGGCATGACTACACTAAGTGATACTGCTATAACTGGGTTTTATTATTAAATTAAGCATTTAATATTTAAATGTTTTTAATACTTCATTATTTAGGGTGTTTTGAGCTTTGCCGTGTTAATTAGTACAACAGTTTTTTTTAACTGCACGTTTCTATAATTACTTTAATTTTTATTGTTTTAGAAGACACTTAAAATGTTATTAGGTACTAAATACTGGGATTATAATTTTCTTTATTTTATTTTTTATAGTAACACATTTTTAGCTTATTTTTTTGGTGGCTTTAAGCTTATGTTTTGTTTTTGCCTTTATTTTTTAAACTTAGTAGACTTTGCCTGCACAGCTGTTCCCACTAAATACAGTCCTTGACGGATGGCTGCTTTTCACTTTGGATTTATACAAATAGGTAATATAGATTATTGGGCGGGGCAGGGGTGTGTGTGTGTTTATTTAACCTGTCAGGATTTTTTATTTATTTATTTATTTTGGGTTTTTTATAACTGCTTTTTATGCTTTTTGCATTTATATCTCAAGGTGGCACATTTCACTGGTAAAGTTTTAGGTACTAGAAATAATCCTTGTGAAACTGATGCCTAGATTTGGGCTTTCTTTGCGTTAGGATAAAAAAACGCAACTAGATACTATTTTTTTCCACGGAGGCCAATGGCTCCTATTTTAAAAATTTTTTAGTTGCATTTAACAGACTTTTGATGTGCATTTATTTATGGCATTTAACAGACCTTTGCTGTGCTCTGTCAAGTGTTCTTTCTTTCTTTCTTTCTCTTTCTTTATTATTCTCCAAAGTTCCTTCTTTACCCTAGTCCCAAGCCTCACCCTAATACTTCTCTGAGTATTCCAAAGGGTCCACCCTCAGATTTAACCCACTTCTCAAATGTGACACTAGCTTTTTCAATATTAAAACCTTTAAACTCTTTCAGAGCCATTTCCCTTAATGCTAGGTTGCGACCCTCACACTAAGGGGTTTATACATTGCTTGCTTTAGATGGGTGGCTCTGAATCATGGCACCACTATGTTGGGGTGGCTTCTGAGACCTTACCCAATCAGTACCTGTGAGAGCAAGAACTCATTTGGACTATGAACCCATCACAGAGGTTTCTTCACAGGCACACAATCAAACTACACTTGAGTTGATCAGGCTCAGGGTATAGGGCATACCACACATCCTAAGTTACAAAGAATACTACTTCTTTTATATGCATTTCCACATTACATTGCATTACATGTTTTGGACTGGCTTGGTCACCAATCCCTGTACAGCATGCTCTGTCCATGCATGATTTACTGTTTACCTCATCTTACATTCCAGTATTATCTTGTCCATTGTTATCTTGTTCATTGTAAATGGTTCCCTTATCCTAGCTAGTATAGACATTCTGTCTCTTAGCCTACTGACCCATTGACTTATCTTAGTTAGCACAAACATTCCGCTTCCAGCCTGCTGATCCATTTACTGCCCTAGTCTTGTCTCACAAAAAATAAGGCCTCACCCATGTCCAATTACTTACGTCAAGCCAGGCCTACAATCCTTTAAACTGAGAGCTGTGAACCAATCACCCTTGTTCAGTGAGGGAATTACCGAGGCCAAGATGATCATCACAAACATCAAATGGTGGATGAAGACATTCCACTTCCGGAGATCTACAGTGGGTCTCCATCTCCTTTCTTCTTGGGAATCAGGAAGAACTTTAAATAAAAAAAATCCTTTTCCCCTATGCTGGGGAGGTTCTATAACTCTCAGATGGAGTAGGGAATTTACTTCTTGCTAGAGCATCCTCTCACGAGAGCAGCGCCTGAAGAGGGACCAGGTCCTGTTTTTTGTTTTGTTTGGGGGGTGGAGGGGGTTTGAGGGGGAGGGAGAGAACTATACAGTGTAACCAGTCTGTTGTTATAAGATACAAGGCCTGGGAAAAATGAGGTAGGTGGCCACCAAATTGATACCGGAGTCCTGAACAAGTAGATGTGGTAGAGGGACTGATGCTCTTGAAGGTCATGTCAAAAGTTTTTCCCAGTAGGAAGCTGCTGGGGGTGGAAGGAGGACAAGGAGGGATGTTATGTTTGCTACATTGCATCCTCTGACACTTCCTGCGTGGCCTGTAACCCTTTTGATGATAAAAGGGTTGAGGGGATGGTCATTGTTTGTAGGACTGAGACTTGTGGTATTTCCTTCATGGTGCTGGAGTGTAGATGACCAGGGAAAGGAGGGTTGCTCTTGAATCGTGTTAAGGAATGTAACAACTCATCTGCCTTTTCACTAAACAAACTGTTTCCCTCAAAGGGCAGACCCTCCACTGTGGATCAGACTTCGTTGAGAAATCCAGAGGATTGGCGCCATGACACCTGACACGATTATAGAATTTGCCATTGACCAGGAGGCTGTATCTGTTACAGCAACTGAATGCAGGAAGGACAATCTGGCTAGCAATTCACCTTCTTCACTGAATGCCTGGAGCTGCAGCCTATGTCTTGTAGGAGTTTGTTAGTGAATTCCACAAACTTACTATAATTTAAAAAAAAAAAACATATTTTGACCTCAAGGCTTGGTAGTTTGCTATGTGGAACTGTAAGCTCAAAGTAAGTATTTTTCTCCCAAAGAGGTCTAAGTGTTGAACTTCCTTATTGGAGGGAGGAGATCCAGGGTGCTGTTGTCTGCTTCTTTCAGCGACAGTTTGTACGAACAACAAATTTGGAGTGGGGTGTGCAAATAAAAATTCTGCTAAAAACTGGCACAAAATATTTCTCTCTCTTTCATCTTGGAGTATGGCATAAATGGCCAGAGTGTGCCAGACTGTCTTGGCCAGATTTAAGAGGACTTCCTTAATAGGAAAAGGCCCCTTACTGGGATCAGTGCTCTAGAGAATGTCAGTAGTTGATGAGGGGTGTCCTGTATTGCCTCCACGGAGAGCTGGAGCATGTCAGTGATCTTCCTCAGTAGATTCTGAAATTGCCTGTAGTCATCAGGTGGTGATGATAAGGCCAGTGCAACTACCTTGTCTGGGGATAAAGATGACAACTCAATCGGAACTGGTGGTTCTGCCTGATCCAGCTCTACACTTAACTACGCAAACTGTCTAAAAACTATTACCCAAAAGCTATTTACAGATAATTGCAGTTAGACACAGAAGCAGCTAGCTAGTGCAGTGCACACTGAAGAGGTTCTGTCTCAGTCCACAGGCTGTAGAAAGGAACTGGAGAAGTGGTTGGTCCACACAGCCCCTTATGCCCTCTGTTCAGAGCACAAGAAGGAGAGAAGGAGAATGGACCAACACATGCTGCTAGCAAGAATCCCTCAGCCTCAGGCACATGGACACCACACAACGGGATACACATAAGGACCATTACTTAGGTGCCTGTTTGCGAACGCAAGAAGCCTGGGAGGAAGAATTAGAAGTCCTGGCACAGTCAAGGAACTATGATGTGATTGGAATAACAGAGACTTGATGGGGTAACTCACATGACTGGAGCACTGTCATGGATGGGTATAAACTGTTCAGGAAGGACAGGTAGGAGAGAAAAGGTGGAGGAGTAGCACCGTATGTAAGAGCAGTATGATTGCTCAGAGCTCAAGTATGAAACTGGAGAAAAGCCTGTTGAGAGTCTTTGGGTTAAGTTTAGAGGCGAGAGCAACAAGAGTGATGTTGTAGTTGGTGTCTGCTATAGACCGCCAGAGCAGGAGGATGAGGTAGATGAGGCTTTCTTTGGACAACTAACAGAAGTTTCCAGATCACAAGCCCTGGTTCTCATGGGGGACTTCAATCACCCTGACATCTGCTGGGAGAGCAATATAGCAGTGCACAGACAATCCAGGAAGTTGTTGGGGACAACTTCCTGGTGCAAGTGCTGGAGAAACCAACTAGGCGCCCTGCTCCTCTTGATCTGCTGCTTCAACCAGGAAAGAATTGGTAGGGGAAGTAGAAGTGGGTGGCAACCTGAGCAGCAGCAACCATGAGATGGTCGAGTTCAGAATCCTGACAAAAGGAAGAAAGGAGAGCAGCAGAATACGGACCCTGGACTTCAGAAAAGCAGACTTTGACTCCCTCAGGAAACTGATGGACAGGATCCTGTGGGAGGTTAATATGAGGGGGAAAGAACTTCAGGAGAGCTGGCTGAATTTTAAAGAAGCCTTATTGAGTGCGCAGGAACAAACCATCCCAGTGTGCAGAAAAAATAGCAAATATGGCAGGTGACCAGCTGGCTTAACAGAGAAATCTTGGGTGAGCTTCAACACAAAAAGGAAGCTTATAAGAAGTGGAAACTTGGACAGATGACATGGGAGAGTATAAAAATATTGCTTGAGCATGCAGGGATGTAATCACGAAGGCCAAAGCACAACTGGAGTTGCAGCTAGCAAGGGATGTGAAGGGTAACAATAAGGGTTTCTACAGGTATATTAGCAACAAGGTGGTGGTCAGGGAAAGTGTGGAACCCTTACTGAATGGGGGAGGCAACCTAGTGACATGATGTGGAAAAAGCTGAAGTACTCAATGCTTTTTTTGCCTCCGTCTCTACAGACAAGGTCAGCTCCCAGACTGCTGTACTGGGCAGCAAGTATGGGGAGGAGGTGAGCAGCCCTCAGTGGTGAAAGAACAGGTTAAGGACTATTTAGAAAAGCTGGACATGCACAGCACAAGTCCATGGTCTGGATCTAATGCATCTGAGGGTGCGGAGGGAGTTTGCTGATTTGATTGCAGAGCTGCTGGCCATTATCTTTGAAAACTTGTGGTGATCAGGGGAGGTCCTGGATGATTGGAAAAAGACAAATATAGTGCCCATCTTTAAAAAAGGGAAGAAGGAGAATCTGGGGAACTAGAGAATGGTCAGCCTCACCTCAGACCCTAAAAAAATCATGGAGCCGGTCCTCAAGGAATCCATTTTGAAGCACTTGGAGGAGAGGAAGGTGATCAGGAACTGTCAACATGCATTCACCAAGGGCAAGTCATGCCTGACCAACCAGATTGCCTTCTATGAGGATACGGGGAAAGTAGTGGACATGATATAGCTTGACTTTAGCAAAGTTTTTGATATGGTCTCCCACAGTATTCTTGCCAGCAAGTTAAAAAAGTATGGATTCGATGAATGGACTATAAGGTAGATAGAAAGCTGGCTAGATTGTTGGGCTCAACGGGTAGTGATCAACGGCTCCATGTCTAGTTGGCAGCCAGTATCAAGTGGAGTGCCCCAGGGGTCGGTCCTGGGGCTGGTTTTGTTCCCCATCTTCATTAATGATCTGGATGATGGGATGGATTCCACCCTCAGCAAGTTCGCGGATGACACTAAGCTGGGGGGAGAGGTAGAGATGCTTGAGGGTAGGGATAGGGTCCAAAGTGACCTAGACAAATTGAAGGATTAGGCCAAAAGAAATCTGATGAGGTTCAACAAGGACAAGTGCAGAGTCCTTCACTTAGGACAGAAGAATTCCATGCACTGCTATAGGCTGAGGACCGACTGGCTAAGCAGCAGTTCTGCAGAAAAGGCCCTGGGGATTACAGTGGACGAGAAGCTGGATAAGTCAACAGTGTACCCTTGTAGCCAAGAAGGCAAACGGCATATTGGGCTGCATTTGTAGGAGCATTGCAAGCAGATCGAGGGAAGCGATTATTTCCCTCTATTCGGCAATGGTGAGGCCACATCTGGAGTACTGCGTCCAGTTTTGGGGCCCCTACTATAGAAAGAAAGTGGACAAATTGGAGGAGTCCAGCAGAGGGCAATGAAAATGATTAGGGAGCTGGGGCACATGACTTATGAGGAGAGGCTGAGAGAACTGGGCTTGTTTAGTCTGCAGAAGAAGAGAAGAGTGAGGGGGGATTTGATGGTGGCATTCAACTAAAGGTAGAGGAGGCCTAGGATTATTTTAAATCAAAGCTGCAGAAGCTATCGGAAGCCTGCATCCCAAGAAAGGGGAAAAAATACATAGGCAGGAGTTGTAGACCAAGCTGGATGAGCAAGCATCTCAGAGAGGTGATTAAGAAAAAGCAGAAAGCATACACGGAGTGGAAGAAGGGAGGGATCAGCAAGGAAAGCTACCTTATCAAGGTCAGAACACGTAGGGATAAAGTGAGACAGGCTAAAAGTCAAGTAGAGTTGGACCTTGCAAAGGGAATTAAAACCAACAGTAAAAGGTTCTATAGTCATATAAATAAGAAGAAAACAAAGAAAGAAGTGGGACCGCTAAACACTGAGGATGGAGTGGAGGTCAAGGATAATCTAGGCATGGCCCAATATCTAAACTAATACTTTGCCTCAGTCTTTAATAAGACTAAAGAGGATCTTAGGGATAATGGTAGCATGACAAATGGGAATGAGGATATGGAGGTAGACATTACCATATTTGAGGTAGAAGCGAAACTCAAATAGCGTAATGGGACTAAATCAGGGGGCCCAGATAATCTTCATCCAAGAATATTAAAGGAATTGGCACATGAAATTGCAAGCCCATTAGCAAGAATTTTTAATGAATCTGTAAACTCAGGGGTTGTACTATATGATTGGAGAATTGCTAACATAGTTCCTATTTTTAAGAAAGGGAAAAAAAGTGATCCGGGTAATTATAGGCCTGTTAGTTTGACATCTGTAGTATGCAAGGTCTTGGAAAAAATTTTGAAGGAGAAGGTAGTTAAGGACATTGAAGTCAATGGTAAATGGGACAAAATACAACATGGTTTTACAAAAGGTAGATCGTGCCAAACCAACCTGATCTCCTTCTTTGAGAAGGTAACAGATTTTTTAGACATAGGAAACGCAGTGGATCTAATTTACCTAGATTTTAGTAAGGCATTTGATACCGTGCCACATGGGGAATTATTAGTTAAATTGGATAAGATGGGGATCAATAGGAAAATTGAAAGGTGGATAAGGAATTGGTTAAAGGCGAGACTACAACGGGTCCTACTGAAAGGTGAACTGTCAGGCTGGAGGGAGGTTACCAGTGGAGTTCCTCAAGGATCAGTTTTGGGACCAATCTTATTTAATCTTTTTATTACTGACCTTGGCACAAAAAGTGGGAGCGTGCTAATAAAGTTTGCGGATGATACAAAGCTGGGAGGTATTGCCAATTTAGAGAAGGATATGGATATCCTACAGGAGGATCTGGATGACCTTGTAAACTGGAGTAATAGTAATAGGATGAAATTTAATAGTGAGAAGTGTAAGGTCATGCATTTAGTGATTAATAACAAGAATTTTAGTTATAAGCTAGGGACACATCAATTAGAAGTAACGGAGGAGGAAAAGGACCTTGGAGTATTGGTTGATCATAGGATGACTATGAGCCGCCAATGTGATATGGCCGTGAAAAAAGCTAATGCGGTCTTGGGATGCATCAGGAGAGGTATTTCCAGTAGGGATAAGGAGGTTTTAGTACCGTTATACAAGGCACTGGTGAGACCTCACCTAGAATACTGTGTGCAGCTCTGGTCTCCCATGTTTAAGAAGGATGAATTCAAACTGGAACAGGTACAGGGAAGGGATACTAGGATGATCCGAGGAACGGAAAACTTGTCTTATGAAAGGAGACTCAAAGAGCTTGGCTTGTTTAGCCTAACTAAAAGAAGGTTGAGGGGAGATATGATTGCTCTCTATAAATATATCAGAGGGATAAATCCTGGAGAGGGAGAGGAATTATTTAAGCTCCGTACCAATGTGGACACAAGAACAAATGGATATAAACTGGCCACCAGGAAATTTAGACTAGAAATTAGACGAAGGTTTCTAACCATCAGAGGAGTGAAGTTTTGGAATAGCCTTCCAAGGGAAGCAGTGGGGGCAAAAGATCTATCTGGCTTTAAGATTAAACTCTATAAGTTTATGGAGGAGATGGTATGATGGAATAACATGGTTTTGGTAATTAAATATTCATGGTAAATAGACCCAATGGCCTGTGATGGGATATTAGATGGGGTGGGATCTGAGTGACCCAGGAAAGAATTTTCTGTAGTATCTGGCTGATGAATCTTGCCCATATGCTCAGGGTTTAGCTGATCGCCATATTTGGGGTCGGGAAGGAATTTTCCTCCAGGGCAGATTGGAAGAGGCCCTGGAGGTTTTTCACCTTCCTCTGTAGCATGGGGCACGGGTCACTTGCTGGAGGACTTTAAACTACAATTTGAGGACTTCAATAGCGCAGATATAGGTGTGAGGTTTTTTGCAGGAGTGGTGGGTGAAATTCTGTGGCCTGCATTGTGCAGGTGGTCAGACTAGATGATCATAATGGTCCCTTCTGACCTAAATATCTATGAATCTATGAACTACACGTAGGGATTTCCAAAGAGGATGGAGCTAGGCTGTTCTCAGTGGGGGCAGATGACAGAACAAGGAGCAATGGTCTCAAGATGCAGTGGGGGAAGTCTAGGTTGGAGATTAGGAAAAACTATTTTACTAGGAGGGTAGTGAAGCACTGGAATGGGTTACCTAGGGAGGTGGTGGAATCTCCATCCTTAGAGGTTTTTAAGGCCCGGCTTCACAAAGCCCTGGCTGGGATGATTTAGTTGGGTTTGGTCCTGCTTTGAGCAGGGGGTTGGACTAGATGACCTCCTGAGGTCTCTTCCAACCCTAGTTTTCTATGGTTCTATGATTACTTGAAGAAGAAGGGAATAAACTATATTTTTCATCCCCATGTGCCTGGAATATACTGGGCAAGGGCCTTGGCCCTCACTCTGGCTCCTCTGCACATCCCCAGAAGAGCAAGCGTGCCAGAAAGCTGCCCTAACAGCTGGCTGGTGCCAGCTTCATGACATCCTCTGTCACAAAGGACCTGTTAGGGCAATGTTTCTACCTCATTTACACCACCAGAGCAGTGCAAGAGGCTAGAGCGAGGGCCAAGAATTTGGCTCACCATATTCAAGGGAGGTTGGGAACAATGTAATAGAGTTGAAAAATGGAATTCATTCAACAGGTGTAATTGAAGTGAGTGAACTCCCCACTCCTCCAGCATGGGCAGACTGCATACCATACGGTTCAGTGTATCTACTTATTTTCTTTATCACAGTTGGCCCATGTCCAGACTTTGGGTCCAACAATTCATGACTAAACTACAATATCAAACTTAGCTGTGGTAAGGTAAAAAATTGCAAAGCAGCAGCTGGAAGTTGGTGCCCTACAGCCCAGCTCACAAGTTTTTCACCAAGCTGAATCTAATCCTCTCAGCCACTGCACTGTGAGGCTGGGTGCTAGCTACCAGCTGCCAGGACACTGAAGAGGGAAAAACTACACCCTCCCACTCTGTCTGGGTCCAACTGATAGTATTCTCCCACTCTTTTTATTGGTCAGCCATGTCAAAAGGAGGAGGACTTTGCTTAGGGTAGCGGTCAGTTCCCAGATCCCTCTCCTGGTCACACTTAGGGCTTGACATTAATAGAAAAATTACCCATTGCTGACAATGGGTATCAGCTTCACGTGCACTGTGGAGCACAGTTTAGCACGGGTTCAGCTGCATCTTTGGCTGATAACAGGATGTTTGAGTTGTCTAGAGTCTAGGCTATTCACAGCCCATGTGTGGATTTTTGTGGGTGGATGTTATAGTGGTTTTTCATGTTTTATTGCTTGTGGCATGTAGCATGTGCTTTATTATCTTTCAGTGGCCCTGCTGACATCATTCGGGTTTATTTACTTTACTTTTTAGGGTTGAGAGGCTGTATTTTTGTGTGCTGTGGTATTTCACTTTTCTTTTACGCATTTGAGACTGGGTCTGGCATGCTATACAGAAGAACCTCACTAGTAACTATGAGATGCATAACAAAAAAAATAAGGATAACAGCACAAAACATTTATTTTTATAACTGACAATTGTAGCTCCCTTTAATTTACTTGATAGTATTTTATAATACGCTACTAAATGTACTATAAAATATTTTATAAAAATAATGACATTGGCAATGAGTCTTCATTACATCACTGTCCAATGTCAAATATTTATGCAGAGGTAGGAAAAATTGCCGTTTTGTGCAAATTACAAAGCCTGAAGTTTAGCAAGATACTATCCTATGGATTTTTTTCTGCATGTTTCATTTGTGTTTCTGTAATCGTGAGACTATACTCTGATTGCATTGATAAACACATACAATGGAATTTCACTGAAGATCTATTTGGGAAACTCCCTTTTGATCATGAAATGATATCTAACGATCACTGCAAGAGTTGAGTGGTAAAATTAAATTCCACTGCACATTCTTTACCTCAGTAATATACATTTTTTAAAATTTTTTGTTTACAATGCTTAAAATGCGTGCAATGGCCTCGATGTTCTAGCCCAGTGTTTCTCAAATGCAGCCACAACAGTCTCCAAAGCATGGGTAGAGACTAGGGTTGCCAACTCTGACTGAAGCTATTCCGAGAGCATTTTTTCCCCCCGCAACGTAACATGTCATTTTCTTAAAATAGCCTATTAAAATCTCCCGTATTGCTTTCAATAGTCGCCAGAAGATCGATGTCAATTCCGGAAGACTCCAGGCCAATCCTGGAGTGTTGGCAACCTTCCCTGCAGCACCCAGCTGTTGCTCCTGAATAGCTGTTACCAGGGGCAGTGAGATGCATCACCTTGGTGTTTGTGCTGGCAGCCTACAGCTCCTTGGGGGCTCCGGGCAGTGCCTCTGGAGACATGTGGGGCCGATGTGCACGGTGCTGGAGGCAGCTCTCATCAATGGAGGAAGATGTGGCGTTCAGTCTCCAAGGCGCTCCCCTGCTCCCACCCGAGGCATGGTGAGCCTGGGACTCCCCACGTGGATGGTGAGTTCCTGACCCACCTTCCCCAGGGCGGGCTCTCAATGAAAGGCCATGGGAGGCAGGGACAGACAGATGGGTTTGTCAGAGCAGCCATCAGCAAAAGTTGGTAGCCGCACTTTGAAGTCACCAAAAAAATTGTCAAGAGAACCCCGGCCTCTCTCTTTATTTATATTCATATTGAAACAGTGATCTGCATTTGTAAGCTTTCAAACTACATTCTTTTTATTCACCTTAATGCTACCTGAGGAGAGAGAAATCATTGGATTAAAAATAACTCTCTCAGCGTCATGGATTTAACTGGGATGATAATCTCCCTAATTTTTTTCATATAGTACGTTGTGAGGTTTGCATAAAAGTTTAAAATATTTTTAAAATAAAAAGAAAATTGTTATATGCAGTGTCTGTTTACTAATCATTTGTGAGTATTCACTAAATACAGAAAGGAAAATTTATCCATCAGAATCAAATAAGAAACATATATGAGTCACAAGCACTTTTGTGTTGTACGGGGGCCCTGTGGTTGGATCCAGGCCCAATTATCTTTAACGAACCACTCACTTTAGTAAGTTGAAGTCGGAATATTAACGAAACCTCACCTTATCCCCCCCCACCCAATAACTAACTAAAAATCCTGTGCAAAAACCAAAAATCCTTACCTATGTTTTATTTATGCACTATGGGTAAAAAAAACAGCTACGTGCAAAGAACCCTCTCCTTGCCTAGACACCAATTAAATCCAAATTAAACCCTCAAAATACAATTTATGTGCTCTATAGGCTTGCTGTGGTCATAGGCGCCGACTTCTTCTGGTGCCAGTGGGTACTCGACCCCCTCTCTGCCCCCAGACCCCCCCCGACTCCACCTCTGCCCCCCCCCCCCCATTCCAACCCCTTCCCCAAAGTCCTCGCTCCAACTCTGCCCCCTCCCTGCCCCATTTGACTCTTTTCCCAAATCCCCACCCTGGTCCTGCCTCTTCCCCGCCTCCTCCCCTGAGCGCACCACATTCCCGCTCCTACCCCCTCCCTCCCAGAGCTTGCTACAGCTGTTTGGCGGTGGCAAGCACTGGGAGCGAGGGAGGAGCGGAGACATGGCACGCTCAGGGGAGGAGGCGGAGGAGAAGGCGAGGTGTAGGCGGGGGAGTGGGGCAGGGAGCTTGGCTGCTGGTGCGTGTAGAGCACCCACTAATTTTTCCCAGTGGGTGCTCCAGCCCCAGAGCACCCACAGAGTTGGCACCTATGGCTGTGGTCTCTGCACAGAGGTGAAATTCACCCTAAGATTATGGAAACAGTTCAGCCAGAAATTGTGGGTGCATTTTTATACACCTAGGATTTTTGCAGACAATTCTTGCACCTACAGTTTTGCTTGCACATGTTGCTAGGACTATTTTTTGTGCATGCAAAAATTCCAGTGTTTGCTCCCAAGTCAGGTAATTACACGTAGCTGCTTGATTGGTGTACAAATACTGCATTGTAATTTTAGAGGCTAGTTTAAGGACCCTTGAAAATGTGTCCCTTTATATTAAAGAAATTAACCCAACATAATTTTAAATTTCTGCTATTTTTATTAGGTCTTTTCCATAAGAAAGGATGGTACAAATGGCTTCTGGCCTGTTTTTACAATAGTTCTACCTTGTGGTCAGCCTGAATCACATGATAAACATACATCAAACAGCTTGTAGTAAAGCACAAATGTGTTGTGATTTCAGTAGTCACAAACTAAGCTACACTGAAACTGAATTGAAAACTATACCATCTGAAGAATGGAGTATGTGGAGCATACAGATTTACTTGGTTAGAGCAAAACATCTCCCTATAGTTCACTTTTTATCCTGTATAAAAATTACATTATGTGTATACTATGTGTAAGTCAGGATACAACCAGTTTTGTCATAATATCTATGCAAATAATCTTTTAATGAGCCCTTGTAACAACTATTTAAGAGCTACGTGATGATATATAGTATTTTTTCAGAGAGTAATTTGGAAACCTGATGTCATCGCATAGATCAATCATTCTTCATTTCTGTTTAAAGTTAAATGGCAAGCGTGTAACATTGTCAGAAAAATCAGTAGTTGTGTCATCAAAACTGGGAAAAAACAGGAGATACAGAAAAATGGTTGAGTAAAAAACAAACAAACAGAAATACCTGTTGGCTATTCCTTCTTCCAGAAGTCCTATGACTTGTTTGTAGTCTGTAACTAAATGCTGAGACAATCCTGTCAGAGGTTTAAAAAGTGAGAGAGAGAGAGAGAGACTGTTAAACAGGTTTTACTCTGGAAATATTGTTTCACTCTAAGTCTCTTGATTCAACTATGCAATAGGGTCACTACCATAACTGGGGAGTACAAACATTCTGTCTGAGATTTAGACCTCGTCTACACACAATTTTTGTATCAGTATAACTATTTTGATTAGCTGTGGGGTTTTTTGTTTTGAAACCAAAATAGTTATACCGGTAAAACCCCTAGTGTGGATGCAGTTATATTGGTATAAAAATGTCTTCTACCAGTCTAGTTTATTCCTCTTCCCATATGGGAATAAGTTAGAGTGGCATAAACATTTTATATCAATGTAACTCTATCCACATGAGGTTGATTTTTTTTAATCACTTTAACTACACACCCAGTTGAAGTGATAATTTTTGTGTGTGTAGACAATCCTACAGCCATTGCTTCTGCAGATGTAAAGTATAAGGTTCAGTCCAAATGAATCAGAGAATGAGAAAGTCCTCTTGTCTGGAGTCTTTGGTGCACACTTCATTAGCTAAATACCATACTGTGAACCTGTGACATTTATCTGTAAACTAAACCCTGGATAAAATTCTGTGTCCTACTCCACACCAAAGTGCATCCTGATTATGATCCTAGAAAGAATCAAGCATTAATGTAGCTGCCCTGAGAAAACCAAAAAAGGGGGTGAGGGAAGTCCATCAGCCAGGAATGAAACCCACTAGAGGGCAGTATGCTGCTATGGTGTAACTTTATTTAGCATCTTATACAATGTAAATTTGTAGCAGACACACTAAGTTGGCTTCAGTAGACTTACTCCTGGAATGAAACTGATCTCACATGTTCGCACTGTCTTATTTTTGGCAGCTGTAGAATCATGGGAATCCTAGGCCTCACCATACAAGGCACTATAGAAAATAATCTTTTCCCAAATTGTTTATCATGGGGTAGAGTGAAGTGCGCCTCATATTTTTTGTTGTATTTCATTAGTACAACAATCCAGGAAACATGTTTTCTTTTTAATATGTGCCATAGACGTGTGTATAAGGGGGAGGGGAGGAAATGGTATACTTTGTTACCATAAAATAATTTATGGTAAGAATATCATTTCTTAAGACTATTTTAAATGAGCTAGCAAATTTACATATACACACCCGTTGGCACCATGAAAAACAAATAATATATAGTTCTATTGGAACATCTTATCTACAGGAAACCGACTTTCAGTGATAGGAATCAACACCTAATGCCACACCTTCTAAAGAGACCCCCTTCTAAAAGGTCTAATTTTTCTAATTAAAATGATTTTCCTATCAAGTCAAGATCAATTTCTTACCCTAGTCAATAATTTAAAAGCTAAGCAAGACTCAAATGGCTATTTTAGAGATAGTGGGACAGAGTCTATCCTCAGATACTAATAGATAAATAGACTCTGAATGAGGTCAGAATTTTGCCCAAAGATTTGTTTTAGCCATTTAATACCTGACCCAAAGAAAACAAATTCTCACACCAGCATCACATTCACCCACAACTAAAGTAATCTCATCAATGGACTAAAAACATGCAAAATTACAAGATGGTTTACAAAGCAAAGCATTTATTCTACTGTTTGACATTGTATTAGCTATAGGTTGAACTCCAAAAGATGTAATGACATTTTCCTGTCTGAAAAACAATAGCCAATTACTGTTCAAACAGCACCAGCATCTGCAAATCTACAGAACATGGAAAAGCGCCTTATATTATTTCTCTAACTCACTTTCAAGGGTTTGTAATCTTGTGAATAAAAAATTAGCTATGTGATGGGAAGGCACAGTTATATTTATTATAAAGTTTCCACAGTTCTTACCCATTACATTTATGTTATTGCGGATACTATTGCCTCCAGTATAGAAACTAGCTGATCACAGCACACAAAGGTTTATTTTAAAAAGGCAAAAGAAAAATTATTAATGTTGTTGGAGAAGGAATGCCATGAAGTGCTCTTTCTGCTATTTGGAAAAAGAAAGTCTGTTTTCAAGAATCACAGAAAGATCACAAAAAACTCTGTCTGGACTAGAAATCTCTTTCAAACTAAGACAGAATCTGCCTCAGAAATCTGTCTCAGAGTAACAATATAGATTGCATCATTTCCTGATTTAAAAGAGGCTGATTCCTTAACAGTGCAACCATCTGTAAGAGAGAATTTTGAAACCATTCCAATCTGAAGCACTGAAACAGTTTCAGCATTTTAAATGCTAGAAACGTGCAGCCTTTATATATATATATATAAAAAAATGATAGTCTGGAATCTATTCAAAATACTTAGTGCTGGGATTTCCTGACTGGACTAGCAAATGGAAAATGCATTACCTCTAATATGAAAGTAACTAGGCAACCCTAAAGGGTTTTCTCTTTGGTTCCCTTCCTTGTCTGTTCTTCATCCAAGTATTGACTTCTATACACTAGAGACTACTGAAACAAACTATCTAAGTGACACCTGCAGTATATGAGGAAGCCCCTCCCCAACACTAAAATGTTTCTGTTACCCCTAAACTGGTGACAGCTCATGCGTAACACATATAACGCAAGTCTTGATATACTGCAATGTACTGTGAGATAATGGGAAATCTTTGAACTTTGCCTATGTTCATCAGTTTAACAATAGTCATTTGTTCCATTCAGCAAATTGTCTGGTAGAGGGGTGCAAAGTAAACCATCCTCCTATGCAACTACAGGCTATAATTATATGGCTAATTCAGAAAATATGTCCACCCAGCTATCAGTAACAGGATTCCTAGGGCATGATCCTGAAGAGACTCCACATGCAAAACTTCTGTGGATTTCAAAGGGCAAGGGCTTACATAGAAAGACTGCAGGATCATACTGTACATTACTGAACTCTCAGAATATTGCTGAAACCAATAATTGCTAAGCAGCCCTTAAGCCACAGAGGTGTAAACCACTTTCTTTTCTGAGTTAGAAGTTCTTTAAAATCAAGCCACCTGTACTGATCTGCAGCATGAAAAATGTCTGAACGCTCTCACCCCTCACCTGACATGTGAGCTAACTAACAAGCACACTTCTGCAGGAATCCGTGTGATCAGCTTCTCTTTATCAATCTCCTACCAAAAAACAAAATAATGCCACCTCCCAAAAACAAACAAACCACACACACAAATGGTTATAGTTGTTAAACACACAACACACAGTAGTATACACATAAAGAATTATGTCATGTGACTACATACCCCAAGACACTGATTCATCAGTATCAATTCTATTTATGTGGTACAACAGCAATGTAATGCTACCACATGACATTTCAAACAAGAAGTTATTTCATTTTTAACTCATCCAGCCATTTCTTTCTAAAATTTTGAATCACGTTACTTATTATAAGCAGAGCTGCAAGTTCCTTGCAGAGATTTTTATTGGAATTTATGGGTTTGTCATGGGACAAAGATAGCAGGAGTAGGGCTAATAAAGTGCCCAATGTGGATTTTCTCATGTGACCTGAAATGGCACTTTCTGATTTTGTTAACGGGTTTATATTATACTTTTCTCATAGTACAAGGTAACAAAAATTCAGGGAAGGGAAATTTTTAAGGGAAACAACAGAACTGCAACATTATAAAGTCACTATCCTAGTTACAAGCAATATTCTAGGTAACATCTGGGTATTGAATTCTTATTTAAAGAACTAACAATAAATATAAAATATCAGAACTAGAAGACAAAGGATAGATTTATCTAATCAGGAAATATCTGGGAAACAACTGCATCACTTCCTACCACAGGGTTAGCTGGGACAT
Source organism: Chelonia mydas (assembly GCF_015237465.2). Lineage (NCBI taxonomy): Eukaryota > Metazoa > Chordata > Testudines > Cheloniidae > Chelonia > Chelonia mydas. The sequence continues at coordinate 70,283,607 of NC_051246.2, forward strand.
TAAGAGATTCATTCATGTCCCAGATATGACCTGGTTTCCTCCCAGATCAAGAGAACTCTGGGATTTGCCACCTAGGAACCACTGGAGATGTACGCTTGACAGCAAAGCAAACAGGGAAAGAAACAGTCTAAAGCACTCTTCTCAATGTGGGCAACGATCAGGAAAAAGCAGCAGCTCCTGGTGGGGCTCTACAGTAACGAGGCTCTGGGTAAGATCTGTAATGAGGTTCCCAGCTGAGAGGGAGCCAGGGAAGGAACACAGAAAGGGCCACAGTGAAGGCCAAATGTGTACGCTTCTCCTAGATTTCAAAGGATTACAGGTTTGCCATACTGGATCAGACCATCAACTCATTTATTTTTCAATCCTGAATTTAGTAGGATGCTGGTGGTACAGAAAGTCATAGTTAAAATAACCAGAATGCTACCTGGCCAATCGTGTATAGGAGGTTTGTGTGTAAAATCTCCCTATTGGCTCTGCTGGTAATCAGTTTATTCTCTGAGACATGAAAACTGATAACAATGATCAGGTGATAAAAGCAATATTACAGGACATACTGATTATCGGAAACTAGACATCAGAATTTCATGTTTCTTTTACTTGGCTCTGTCACTGGATGAACCTGGGCAAGTAACTCAACCTCTTCTCTTCAGTTTCACTATCAGTAAATTGTGAATACCATTTATATATTTCACGGAGATGTTGAGAGACTTAACTTATGTTTGTGAAGCACTTTGAGATTCTTGGATGAAGAATGCTATGTACTATTATTATATCTTGCAAAGCCAAATTAAATTGACTACAAATGTTGTTAGTAGTTCTAAAATTATCCAGCTCTTTTAAAAATCCAGCCACAGAATTTATCTTGATTTTCCATTTCCCTTTCCCTCCCTCTCCCAAAGAAAAAAACCCCACCAACCTGCGTAAGTCAGGTGACACGATAACGGCAAACAGCAGGAGAAGGGGTAGAGGAGAACAAAGGAAACTTACAAAAGGAAAGGAGATGTTTTAAAAAGCAGAACAAGCTAGTATTTGATCTGACATGAGAGAACCAATACAATTCTGTCTTATGTGCATTTTACACATTAAAGGAATACTTCCTAGGTGTCAAACATGTTACAATCCACTTGGCCAATAGCCAAGAGTTGGCACGGTCAGTAATTCCAGAAGTAATTTGGAGTTCTGCCCACTGTGTAGACATCGTGTTTAGCAGCACATTAAAAGGGAAACGGGTGTATTTACTTTCCAGACAAACCCACCCATATTTATAATTTGTATCGGTTTGGAAAGGTCTCTTCTTCCATTCCTGACCGTTAATATGTTGTATACGGTTTTAAGATCACTTAGTTACTTCTACTACCTATAGTGCGCTGATTCTGTAGAAACCACTTTCTGTCAATCACTGACCAAATGTGTTACTTTTCAGAGGGCAAACTCAGTATAATGCACTCTCAAACGACTTAAGCACCAACAGTTTACTTTAAAATATTACACTTCTGACAATAGGGCAGAGGCAAAAGGGAAGAGAAAGAAAAACCAGAAGAGGAAAAACCAGAAAAGCAAAAGAAGGTAAGAGAAAAGATAAAGACTGAAAAGAGGAAAACAGAATGGAAGAAACAATTTTACATAAAGATGTAAGTTTGGAAACTTAATATAAAACTGCATTAGAATGTCTTTATAACTACAGCAAACATGCATGTGAAAGTCAGCAGATTAGAAATCTGTAACCTAGTAATTCCAATGGAAACAAGTACATTGTTTCACAAAAAGTTTCTGACATGAATCTGAAGCTTCTGAGGATTTACAGGCAAACTGCTATCAACTAAACGGCCATTCTAGTTTGAGGAAAGGGGTTACTCCCATTTTCTGCTATGCTTAGTAGGAAAGAGATTTCTTCCTGGTATTAGCAGTATGGTTTTACATTCTCATGAAACAGTCACTGTAGCCACTGTTGGGGGCAGATTATCAGGCTACATAGATCAATGGCCTGAGCCAATACAGCAAATCTTATACTCTATATTTTTATTTAACACATTCACTACACACACAAAATGAGTCCTTCCTCTAGAACAGGGATGGACAAACTACAGCCCAGGGCCGCATCCGGGCCTCCAGATGTTTTAATTTGGCACTCAACTTTCCGCCAGGGAGTGGGGTCCGGAGCTTGCCACACTCCAGCCGGGGAGTGGGGTCGGGAACTTCCCCGCTCTACACAGCTCCCAGAAGTAGTGGCATGACCCCCCTCTGGCTCCTACGCATAGGGGTAACCAAGCGGCTCCACACGCTGCCCCTGCAGCTCCCATTGGCCAGGAACCATGGCCAATGGGAGCTGCAGGGGCGACACCTGTGGACAGGGAAGCGTGTAGAGTCGCCTGGCCACACCTCCACGAGGGTGCCGGAGGGGGGACATGCCACTGCTTCTGGGAAGTGCTTGAGGTAAGCACCACCCAGAGCCTGCACCCCGACCCCCTCCTTCACGCCAACCCACTCCTGCCCTCCGAACCACTTGGTCCCACCCAGAGCACCCTCCTGCACCCCCAACCCCACCCCAACCCCCTGCCCCAGCCCAGAGCCCTCTCCCGCACTCTGAACTCCTCATTTCTGGCCCCACCACATGCCCAGCCGGAGCCCTCACCCCTCCTGCACCCCAACCCCCAATTTCATGAGCATTCATGGCCCACTATACAATTTCCATACCTAGATGTGGCCCTCAGGCCAAAAAGTTGGCCCACCCCTGCTCTAGAATTTCACTCTCTCCAAATATTAAGAATTAGATTCCATGTTCTGCCATATGTTTTTGCTGGGAGGATTTTGAGTTCCTCAAACTACATATTTCATGCCGGCTGTTTAATAACTGGAAAGAGTGGAAATAATAAAGATCAGGTTAGGAATGTAAGTGAACATTCATAGTAGGCACATAGGCATTCATCTATAACCCATGCAGAAACTCACTCTCACCTTGCACATATGGACCTGTCTCAGGGTGCTCTCGGACCCGAAGCGTATAAGGTTTCTTCTGGTTTGATTGCTTTAACAAATCTCGGACACGCTCATTATAGATTTCAAGGAAACTGAAGAAAAATAAATAAAATGTTGTCTTTCTGGCATCCACTATTCACAAAAAAAAAAAAAAAATTATAGTTGTTCTTTGGACAATAAAAATTTGCACCTGCAGCCTGGCACAGACATTCCACATCAGAAACTAAAGCATTCATCTTCATTACCTTTCACATTATGTCTTCTTACATGTTGTGCGTACAGACACTTGGAAAGGAGCTGAGAAGTAATCAATTGTCATGAACCAAGAAAATAGCTGTCCCCTGCTGCTGGCTGGTTGGAAATAGTGCTGACACAATAAATCATCTGCATTGCCAACACAGTATATTGCCTGCACTTTTACTTAATGTTGTTCCCAACTCTTCAATTGTTCAGAGCACAAAACTCCACAAAGTTAATGGTGTTTATGAATAAGAACTGAATGCAGTATAGGGTCCAAATTTTGAAGAGTTAAACAAGCAAGAAGTGGACTCTTAACCCACTATTATTTAGATGCATATTCTTTGGGATCTAACAGTGAACACACAGCATCCAAGGAACTATACTTGGATTGAAAACTGAATTGCAAGATTTTCCCACCCCAACAAAATGATTGACAGCCCTAAGAAAGAGAAATAAACTTATCAAATAACATTTGTATGCTTTGACTATGGAAATACACATTTGAAAGTTTTTAGAAACATATGGCCAAAAATAATGAGACACTCCTACCTGACTTCTATTCTGCAAGATGCTGGCTGCTCTGAATAATCATACTCCCTTGAAAAAAGGCCCTGCACAAACCAAAAGTTTACATTTTTCTCTTAAGAAAATAAAAAGAAAAGAAAATGAAAAACAGTTTAAACAATTTCAAGTTCATAAAACAAATAAATACCTCACATATACGAGGTGTCAACCCAATGGATGCCTTTAAATAAAACAAAAACAAAACAATTACATGATATGATCACAGTCCCAGTGTCTCGTCAGAAGTCATTTTAATAAATGTAAATATAAACAAAGCTATGGGGAATGCCCAACTATTCCAGCAGCAACTTCCCACTAAAACATGGAGAGATACACTGGCAGTGATTGTGGAGATCACAACACAATCTGCCTTGGAGCATTCTCAGTGCTAGATGTGTGACAACTCATAGCTATTCCAGTTGCAGCATCTCTAGAAGTAATCACTTAAAACAGGGGTGACCAATCTGTGGCTCCGGAGCCACATGCAGCTCTTCAGAAGTTAATATGTGGCTTATGTGGCTCCTTGTATAGGCACCAATTCTGGAGCTACAGGCACCAACTTTCCAATGTGCCGGAGGGTGCTCACTGCTCAACCCCTGGCTCTGCCCCCACTCCACCCCTTCCCCTGAGTCTGCTATGCCCTCGCTTCTCCCCCTCCGAGCCTCCTACATGCCATGAAACAGCTAATTGGGAGGTGCAGGGAGGCGCTGATTGGCGGGGCTGCTGGTGAGCGGGAGGCACTGGGAGCAGGGGGGAGCTGATGGGAGGGCTGCTGACATATTAATGTGGCTCTTTGGCAATGTACATTGGTAAATTCTGGCTCCTTCTCAGGCTCAGGTTGGCCACTCCTGACTTAAAGGGATGATATACTCTGGTAGAATGGTGGCTGTACCTATAACGGTCAATTTTATCCTCACTGGAAGTCATCTTAAGGCATTTTTCATAGGCAGTGGTTGCTGAAAAGTTTAAGGCTAAGATGACTCCACTTGCTACAGCACATGGCTTACGTAAAGACTTGGAGCTACCTTCAGGCTCAGCCCCTCCCACTAGGAATCTCTTTGCAGTAGGATGCTAAGATTTTTAGAAGGTATATTTGAAATGGAACAAATTACAGAAAACACAGCTTTCCCTAAATAAATGCATTTTTGTGGATGTGATAGTTCTCTACAGACCAAGCACGCTGATTTTCTAGCTATTAACAAGGCTAATAGTGTTTTACAATAAATGCAAATTATTAAATATCGGATCGAAGTGGGATTCTTCCTGACACACAAATCACTCTCTCACCAAAGAATCCAGCAGCAACATTACTACAATGAAAGTGCAATAGGAATTAATAACGATCTTTAAGATATGGTCACTGTAAACTGCTATTATATGTCCAAGATAAACAGACACTAGTAACCTGATTCTCCTCTCACTTACATTAGTTTTACGTCAGTATAATTCTTCTGACTTCCTGTTCTAAATCAAGACTAGCTCCATGGAAGAGAATCAGGCCTTAGGTATCAGATGGGCAAAATCTCCCTGCAGCTGCCTGTCAGGTGGTGCCTTTAGTAAGCTAATATGGTCATTCAGGAACAGCAGAACCAGTTCAGTAAAAATAAGAACCAAATAGAAACTGTATCCAAAATTCAGACCAACCCTGATCCATTTTTATAGGTTCAAAGAATTTTATTTGAAGAGTGTGTCTCTCTCCCCTACCCTTTACCTGAAGCAGTGATCCTCTCAGGGAGTGGGAGGTACTGACCTGCTCTTGCTGTCTCCTTAAAACATGGTTCTCTCTTTTGCAGTGGTTCTCAATCTGCTGCCCATTCAGCACAGAGCTGTGGCCCACGTGACACCCTCAGGGCCATACAGGTAGTATTGGATGCAGCCCACTTAACACTTATGCAGCCCACAATGGTAAATAGGTTGAGAAACACCACTTTAGAGACAATTTACTCCCCTTCAATTTACATAGGTTTTCAGAGAGAGGAACTACCTTTCCCTCTGGATCAGCAAAGCCAGTAACCCTTCCACTGGACCCAACGGTTTGGGTGCTTTAACTCATAAAGGCATACTAAGTGGGGCCCCATAACTCAAATATCTTAGAATTGAGTGGCTTTGAGGAGCATATGCTAATGTTTCACCCCCAAAGCTTCCTTCAAATTCATTTAGTAATTGGAAATGAAGCAAATATGATCATCTCAGACTGTTCCCTAACGGACAGCAGAGTCTTCTCATAAAAATGCAGCAAAGATGGCACAAATAATTATTCCAAATTTTAATTAGCAAAAGTAATTTAACTTCAACACGGTTGTCTGATTATCAAAGAAAGTGACATTAAAATATTTTGTAGATGCACAGGCTGGCTGCTAGGAAGAACTGTAAGTATTCATGGTAGAAAACTTGTTTTCTTTAGACTAAAAGATAAACCACACACATGCAACAAACAAAGAGCAAGTCTACAAAAGGAATTATATCATATTTTTATATATACCCCAACATACCATATAATATAATTATACCATATTTTTATGGTTTTAGCTTCTGCTACATTATTTAGCTATGTACTTGAGCGTGTGCTTAATTTTAAGCACAAGTAATTCCAAGTAAAACATGCTTAAACATTTTGCTTAATTGGGATCTTAATCATGAACTTCAATTTAATAAACAGATAAAAAAATAAAACAAAAACAAAAGAGTGTAATGAAGACCATGACTCACTGGAGTTCCCATCATTGTGTACGTTTTTCCTGAACCCGTCTGTCCATATGCAAAAAGACAGATATTATACCCCTTAAAAGCACCAGATAGCACTGATGTGCCGAGGTCCTGGAAAACCTGGAATGATCAAAAGAAAAAAATGCACTCAGTGAGTCATCCCCTCTTTGGAAACACTCACTGCCATTCAAACATCATTCAGTCTATTTTTCTCAAGTCTAAATGATAAGAAGTTCCATCCCATTTGCCTACTGACATATTTCATGGGACTAACAAACATGTGGAAATTGGACAAGATAAAAAAGGGTAGACGGTAACCAGGCCCCCCTTAGTTTCCTTTTCTCAAGACTAAACATGCCCACTTATTTTTCCTTTTTCTTTTAGGTTTTCTAAATGTTTTCCAAACATTTTTGTTGCTCTCCTCTGGATTCTCTCCAATTTGCCCACATCTTTCTTAAAGTGTGGTGCCCAAAACTGGATACAATATTCCAGCCGAGGCCTCACCAGTGACAAGCAGAGCGGGACAATTACATCCCGTGTCCTACATATGACACTCCTGTTAATATACCCCAGAATATTAGCCTTTTTCGCAACTGTGTCACATTGACGTATTCAACTTGTGATCCACTATAACCTCAGATCCTTTTCTGCAGTATTACCACCAAAACAGTTTGTAACTGTGCATTTGATTCTTCCTTCCTAAGTGTAGTACTTTGCACTTGTCTCTACTGAATTTTGTCTCTCGTTTCAGACCAATTTGTCACGATCATTTTGAACTCTAATCCTGTCCTCCAAAGTGCTTGCAACTGCTCCTAGCTTGACATCATCCGCAAATTTTACAATTACACTCTCCACTCCACTATCAAAGTCATTAGTAAAAATATGGAATAGTACCAGACCCAGGACAGATCCCTGCAGGACCCAACTAGTTACATCCTACCAGTGCGACAGTGAACCATTGTTAACTGCTCTTTGGGTAAGGTTGAATTTTCCTTGTTTCCCCAATCTGTCGTCTCTTGTTTTATACTTAGATTGTACACTCTTTGGGACAGGGACCGTCTTTTTGTGCTGTGTTTGTGAAGCACCTGACACAATGGTGTCCAGGATCATGACTAGGGCTCCAAAGCGTTACAGCAATACAAATAATAAAAATAATAAAAATAATAAAAAAGAGTTGGGCGTCACAATCCACAAGGCCAAAAGCTGGCTACTGCTAGGCATGGCAGAAAGTAGCAGATGTTACCTCCTGCTCAGTTCCTACTTTGTGCCCAAACCCACTGACCCCATCCCCAACATACCAAATCGCTATTCCACTGCAGTGTAAAGAGAGGTCATCTCCTCTGCTGGGTACACTGGGGTATGGAGTCCCCTCTGTGCTGGCTGTCAACTGCTAAGCCCTCCAGCACAGGATAAATGAACTCAGTATGGCTGAAGTCTTTCAAAGAAAATACTGTAAGTACAAAAATCTTTTCTATTCATGTAGAAAGTTAAGCTGTATATATACACACAGTTACATACCATACTTGCTGCAAAGATTCAGCCAACTTTTGTTTCTTTCACAGACAGGTAAATGTATTAAACTTAGCAATGGTGGATAAAGAAAACTAATATACTGTAGGGAAAACAAATTTACCCCAATCCCACGCAAGAATAATAATCAGAGCTATCAAAAATAAACTCTTGAGACTTAATTTGCAGGTCATATTACAGTTCAAACCACAGGTGCCAATTCTTAGCAGAAAATTCATTATAGTTCCAACTCCACTGAAGGCTGAGACTATTCACACATTTCAGTAATCAAGGATAACTTAGCTATTTGTGTTGTCTGATAATAAACCATCTGAGCCAGAAGTCAAATATCAGCTCATTGTTAGTGGATCAGTGGCAGCATGTCTAACAAAAGTATTCTGTGTCAGGAATGACAATCCCTTGAAGGTTCAAACATGGTACAATGTAAATAGGAAGACAGACCTGCCTCATAATATATAACACCTTTACCAAAATATACCGACCAACCACAGTGAAAACACAGGCAGACACTTTAATATGAATGACAAGAGAGCAATGCTGAACAACAGGTCGCCATCATCCAATAGGCTGAAAATGCATTTTTTTTAATCATTGCCACACCAAATGCAAACTCCTCATCCTCACCTACAAGGCCCTCTGTAATCTCTCCCCTAATTTTTTCTTCCTTCCTTTCTTGTTCAATATTCCATTCCCTTAGTCTCCTTTTCCAGTCTCTGCTCCATGTCTTCTTCATGCTTAAAAGGTGAAATCCTGGCGCCACTGAAGTCAATGGACATTTTACCCAGTGTGACAAAGCTCAGACCTTGTCTCAGTGGGTCCTGCGCTTCCTGGCAGATTATGCTAGCTTCAGAGGCTCACTGTGACCCTCCACATAGTCCTTCTCTCTCTAGAGGCAAGGGTCACAGCCTACTGAGCCATTTTCATCATAAGCCAACAAGACAGGGGAGGAGAAGCTATCCTCCCTCGCAGAGTCTCTGTTGTCTCCTAGTCTCAATGATTAGTCGGAGAGGGGAGAGCCCTGGCCCACCCTCTACTCCAGGCTCCAGCCCAGGGACCCTGATAGTAGCAGCTCTTGGTAGCTGACTTTTTGGAAACAGGACGAGTATGATTCCCTGGGCCACTTCCCCACAGCAGCCCCCACTTCCTCAATATCTGCATCACCCTTACCTCAGGGCCTCCTTTCTTGTGCCGGATAGAGTTTGTACTGTTCAGTTTCTCCAGCAGCATGGCTTCCTTCTACAGCTCCAGACACATGCCCCCCACCTGACTAACTGGGAGGCTTTTAACTAGTTTCAGCCAGCCCCTGATTGGCTTCAGGTGTCCCAATCAACCTAACTGTGTCCACTGCTTTCTGGAAGGATCTTAATTGGCCCCAGGTGTCTTGATTAACCTGGAGCAACTGCCATTTGGTTACCATGGTAACAGAGATTTGTTTAGCCTGGGGCTAATATACCTGTTTTTCACGACTTTCCTATAGCAATTTGGCCTTGCCCCATTAAACCAGTGACTTGAGGCCAGGATTTCACCCACTCTTGTACTGCTGTCCTGTCTCTTATCTTGTACTTTTTTTATTATTAAATAAAGATCGTAAATTATTCAGGCATAGAATATATTACGTTGATGTCTTTAAAAAATCTGATGTATAAATGTTATTAATTATTATCCTTCCCTCTATTAAAAATATATTCTCTTTCTGCCCAGCAGAATGCAGTTACAACTTCATATTCTCTCAGGGGACTGGGAAACTATTCTCTTGTAGCACTGTTCTCTCCTAAAAGCACCCAGACACCATGAGTCTTTTCAGAAATGTGCTCCTTGTAATCACATACAAATATGAAATATAAAATAAGATCATAGGCAGTATTTTGCCCATGAGGCCTTCTTTGAGCTGTGGGAAAATATAACGAGAGGGATTTGGTTTGGGGTTAGAGTATTCTTGGAAGTTGCTTTGTAGTAGTGTTTCAACATCTGTTTTTTATTTAACTCATTGGTTTCTATGGAAAAGGCAATGCTCTTTTAAAAATAATTGAATAAATATCAAATCAGAATATAGGCCTGATCCTGCAGTTCTTATCTAGCACAGTCAGTTCTATGGACTTTAAGGGGACTACTCAAGAGTAAGGAATGCAGAACTGAGCCCTGTACGTGCTTCAGGGAACAAAAGTTTACTAACAGAAAAGTACTTCAAGTCTCCCAAAACTCTGACATAGCAAAAGTTGCTGACTGGTGGTGCTGCTGTGCTTTGGCAACTGTGACATGTTTTTGTTTCTTTAACCACAGTGCTGTTGCAGCTTAGAAAGTGGTCAATCCGAAATGTATCCCTATTGTGTTCTAAAATAGTTCTGGATTTCACCAAAGTGTTTTCTGAACTGAGAATCACTGTATTTAGGTCTAATTGCTCAGCAACAGTTCCAACAGCGTTCGAATTAAAGAAGCACTTGGAAGTAACTGATCTGGGATCAAGGCAGGATAGAATGTTTGATTTACTATTAGCTACCTCTGCTCTAGAGCACAGTGATCAATCTCAGGCAGGCTATTTATTAAACACACTGACTAAAAAAGTCTGTAAACCAAATTCTCCTCTAAGATGCTCTGTTGTAATCCCATTATTTCTGTGGAGCACTGAAGGAAGAATTTGGCCCCTGTGTTTGTAGACTCATTACATCAGCACAATACAAATTAGGCCATTTTTTCCCTAAAAAGTTTCAATTATTTGGAAAAGCATCTGAGTATTAATAATCACAAGTCAAACCATTATATTTGTGATTCTTGGACTGAGTCATCATGGTAGGAAATTAATGAGGGCTCCTTGATGTGACAGGGCCTATAGATCAATCTCACAAGGTCAAAATGTGTTTAACCCTTTGTACTAAAGTTATATACTGACCAAGGGTTAAAGTATTGGGGAAGCACACCCCATTTCCACTCTTGCCCATCACATTTAGCAATCCTCCATATCCTTGCTAATGGAAATATGGATCTGGTTTGTTTTTTTGTTGAGGGGTAAAAGTACAGAGATCTTCTGGGATCCCCCCCCCCACCACACACACACACCTTTTCCGTCTTATGTATCTGCTCTTGCCCACCCCCATTTTGAGGTCTAGCTCAGGGGAAATTTGTCTTTCCAAACAAGGAATGGTGAACATGACCTGGGGAAGAGCTCACTCTACGCTGACCTCAAAGTGTTGGTCAAAAATGATATTCTCCTTCCTAGGGGTTGAATGTGCTGCTTCTACAGCAATGTCAAGGCCCTGTCAAAATCTGAAGATTGAAAGCTGATGTAAGAGTTGTTGATGTTTTACTGACTGGCATAACAATTGATTATCTAAACATCTCAAAAGCTTCCATGCCCTATTCGAGTGTACAAAACAGGGTGAGCCTTTAAGTATTTGCACACCAGGTAAATCTTGTGATCCACACTATGAAAGCTTATGTCTGAAGTTGTACTGTTCCCAACAAACAGGAAGTAAGACTGCAACAGGAGTTATGCAGCCCTTAAGAAAACACAAGGACAACCTAACGCACACAAACTATATTACATACGAAGGCTTAAAGCAGGCACCAATCTTCTTAGCTGTTAACTTAGCATACAACCAGAAACAGAGCCACAGAGCTTCATTAACCACCTGCTATGAGAGACAGTTATAAGTAATAGTCCTTGTCTATGCTGGAAAGCTATACCATTGTGGCTTAAATCTATTTAAACCTTGTTTAAGCAGTCTGAGGGTATGTCTACGCTACGAAATTAGGTCGAATTTATAGAAGTCGTTTTTTTAGAAATCATTTTTATATATTCGAGTGTGTGTGTCCCCACAGAAAATGCTCTAAGCACATTAAGTGCATTAACTCGGCGGAGTGCTTCCACAGTACCGAGGCAAGCGTCAACTTCTGGAGTGTTGCACTGTGGATAGCTATCCCACAGGTCCCGCAGTCTCCACTGCCCATTGGAATTCTGGGTTGAGATCCCAATGCCTGATGGGGCTAAAACATTGTCACGGGTGGTTCTGGGTACATATAGTCAGGCCCCCGTTCCCTCCCTCCCTCCGTGAAAGCAGCAGCAGACAATCGTTTCGCGCCTTTTTTCTTGAGTTACCTGTGCAGATGCCATATCACGGCAAGCATGGAGCCCGCTCAGGTAACCGTTTCCTGGGTGCTGGCAGACGTGGTACCGCATTGCTACACAGCAGCAGCAACCCCTTGCCTTGTGGCAGCAGACGGTGCAGTAGGACTGGTAGCCGTCATCGTCATGTCCGAGGTGCTCCTGGCCACGTTGGCCAGGAGCACCTGGGCAGACATGGGTGCAGGGACTACATTAGAAGTGACTTGACCAGGTCATTCTCTTTAGTCCTGCAGTCAGTCCTATTGAACCATCTTATGGTGAGCAGGCAGGCAATACGGATTGCTAGCAATCCTACTGTACCATCTTCTGCCAGGCAGGCAAGAGATGAGGATGGCTAGCAGTCCTACTGCACCATCTTCTGCCGAGCAGCCATGAGATGTGGATGGCTTGCAGTCCTTCTGCATCGTCTGCTGCCAGCCAAAGATGTAAAAGATAGATGGAGTGGATCAAAACAAGAAATAGACCAGATTTGTTTTGTACTCATTTGCTTCCCCCCTCCCCCATCTAGGGGACTCCTTCCTCTAGGTCACACTGCAGTCACTCACAGAGAAGGTGCAGCGAGGTAAATCTAGCTATGTATCAATCAGAGGCCAGACTAACCTCCTTGTTCCAATAAGAACAATTACTTAGGTGCACCATTTCTTATTGGAACCCTCCGTGAATTCCTGCCTGAAATACTCGTTGACGCAAAGCCACCCCCTTTGTTGATTTTAATTCCCTGTAAGCCAACCCTGTAAGTCATGTCGTCAGTTGCCCCTCCCTCCATCAGAGCAACGGCAGACAATCGTTCCGGGCCTTTTTTCTGTGCGGACGCCATACCAAGGCAAGCATGGAGGCCGCTCAGCTCACTTTGGCAATTAGGAGCACATTAAACACCACACGCATTATCCAGCAGTATATGCAGCACCAGAACCTGGCAGAGCGATACCGGGCGAGGAGGCGACGTCAGCGCGGTCAGGTGAGTGATCAGGACATGGACACAGATTTCTCTCAAAGCATGGGCCCTGCCAATGCATGCATCATGGTGCTAATGGGGCAGGTTCATGCTGTTGAACGCCAATTCTGGGCTCGGGAAACAAGCACAGACTGGTGGGACCGCATAGTGTTGTGGGTCTGGGACGATTCCCAGTGGCTGAGAAACTTTCGCATGCGTAAGGGCACTTTCATGGAACTTTGTGACTTACTTTCCCCTGCCCTGAAGCGCATGAATACCAAGATGAGAGCAGCCCTCACAGTTGAGAAGGGAGTGGCGATAGCTCTGTGGAAGCTTGCAACGCCAGACAGCTACCAGTCAGTTGGGAATCAATTTGGAGTGGGCAAATCTACTGGGGGAGCTGCTGTGATGCAAGTAGCCCACGCAATCAAAGATCTGCTGATATCAAGGGTAGTGACCCTGGCAAATGTGCAGGTCATAGTGGATGACTTTGCTGCAATGGGATTCCCTAACTGTGGTGGGGCCATAGACGGAACCCATATCCCTATCTTGGCACCGGAGCACCAAGCCGGCGAGAACATAAACTGCAAGGGGCACTTTTCAATAGTGCTGCAAGCTCTGGTGGATCACAAGGGACGTTTCACCATCATCAACGTGGGATGGCCGGGAAAGGTACATGACGCTCGCATCTTCAGGAACTCTGGTCTGTTTCAAAAGCTTCAGGAAGGGACTTTATTCCCAGACCCCAACTGTTGGGGATGTTGAAATGCCTATAGTCATCCTTGGGGACCCAGCCTACCCCTTATTGCCATGGCTCATGAAGCCGTTCACAGGCAGCCTGGACAGTAATCAGGAGCTGTTCAACTACAGGCTGAGCAAGTGCAGAATGGTGGTAGAATGTGCATTTGGACGTTTAAAGGCGCGCTGGCGCAGTTTACTGACTCGCTTAGACCTCAGCGAAACCAATATTCCCACTGTTATTACTGCTCGCTGTGCGCTCCACAATACCTGTGAGAGTAAGGGGGAGACGTTTATGGCGGGGTGGGAGGTTGAAGCAAATCGCCTGGCTGCTGGTTACGCGCAGCCAGACACCAGGGTGGTTAGAAGAGCACAGGAGGGTGCGGTACGCATCAGAGAAGCTTTGAAAACCAGTTTCATGACTGGCCAGGCTACGGTGTGAAAGTTCTCTTTGTTTCTCCTTGATGAAACCCCCCGCCCCTTGGTTCACTCTACTTCCCTGTAAGCTAACCACCATCCCCTCCTCCCTTCGATCACCACTTGCAGAGGCAATAAAGTCATTGTTGCTTCACATTCATGCATTCTTTATTCATTCATCACACAAACAGGGGGATGACTACCAAGGTAGCCCAGGAGGGGTGGTGGAGGAGGGAAGGAAAATGCCACACAGCACTTTAAAAGTTTACAACTTTAAAATTTATTGAATGCCAGTCTTCTGTTTTTTGGGCAATCCTCTGTGGTGGAGTGTCTGGTTGGCCGGAGACCCCCCCACCGCGTTCTTGGGCGTCTGGGTGAGGAGGCTATGGAACTTGGGGAGGACGGCGGTTGGTTACACAGGGGCTGTAGTAGCAGTCTATGCTCCAGCTGCCTTTGCTGCAGCTCAACCATACACTGGAGCATACTCGTTTGATCCTCCAGCAGCCTCAGCATTGAATCCTGCCTCCTCTCATCATGCTGCCGCCACATTTGAGCTTCAGCCCTCTCTTCAGCCCGCCACCTCTCCTCCCGGTCATTTTTTGCTTTCCTGCACTCTGACATTATTTGCCTCCACGCATTCGTCTGTGCTCTGTCAGTGTGGGAGGACAGCATGAGCTCAGAGAACATTTCATCACGAGTGCGTTTTTTTTTTCTTTCTAATCTTCACTAGCCTCTGGGAAGGAGAAGATCCTGTGATCATTGAAACACATGCAGCTGGTGGAGAAAAAAAAAAGGGACAGCGGTATTTAAAAAGACACATTTTATAAAACAGTGGCTACACTCTTTCAGGGTAAACCTTGCTGTTAACATTACATACATAGCACATGTGCTTTCATTACAAGGTCGCATTTTGCCACCCCCCACCACGTGGCTACCCCCTCAACCCTCCCCCCGGCTAACAGTGGGGAACATTTCTGTTAAGCCACAGGCAAACAGCCCAGCAGGAACGGGCACCTCCGAGTGTCCCCTGAAGAAAAGCACCCTATTTCAACCAGGTGACCACGAATGATATCTCACTCTCCTGAGGATAACACAGAGAGATAAAGAACGGATGTTGTTTGAACGCCAGCAAACATACACTGCAATGCTTTGTTGTACAATGATTCCCAAGTATGTGTTACTGGCCTGGAGTGGTAAAGTGTCCTACCATGGAGGACGCAATAAGGCTGCCCTCCCCAGAAACCTTTTGCAAAGGCTTTGGGAGTACATCAAGGAGAGCTGTGAATGCCAGGGCAAATTAATCCTTTCACATGCTTGCTTTTAAACCATGTATAGTATTTTAAAAGATAGACTCATCGGAGGTCCCTTCTCCGCCTGCTGGGTCCAGGAGGCAGCCTTGGGTGGGTTCGGGGTGTACTGGCTCCAGGTCCAGGGTGAGAAACTGTTCCTGGCTGTTGGGAAAACCGGTTTCTCCGCTTGCTTGCTGGGAGCTATTATCTTCGTCCCCAAAACCTGCTTCCGTGTTGCCTCCATCTCCATTGAAGGAGTCAAACAACATGGCGGGGGTAGTGGTGGCTGAACCCCCTAAAATGGCATGCAGCTCATCATAGAAGTGGCATGTTTGGGGCTCTGACCCGGAGCGGCCATTCGCCTCTCTGGTTTTCTGGTAGGCTTGCCTCAGCTCCTTAAGTTTCATGTGGCACTGCTTCGGGTCCCTGTTATGGCCTCTGTCCTTCATGCCCTGGGAGATTTTGACAAAGGTTTTGGCATTTTGAAAACTGGAACGGAGTTCAGATAGCACGGATTCCTCTCCCCATACAGCGATCAGATCCCATACCTCCCGTTCAGTCCATGCTGGAGCTCTTTTGCGATTCTGGGACTCCATCATGGTCACCTCTGCTGATGAGCTCTGCGTGGTCACCTGCAGCTTGCCACGCTGGCCAAACAGGAAATGAGATTCAAAAGTTCGCGGTTCTTTTCCTGCCTACCTGGCCAGTGCATCTGAGTTGAGAGTGCTGTCCAGAGCGGTCACAATGGAGCACTCTGGGATAGCTCCCGGAGGCCAATACCGTCGAATTGTGTCCACAGTACCCCAAATTTGACCCGGCAAGGCTGATTTAAGCGCTAATCCACTTGTCAGGGGTGGAGTAAGGAAATCGATTTTAAGAGCCCTTTAAGTCGAAAAAAAGGGCTTCATCGTGTGGACGGGTGCAGGTTTACATCGATTTAACGCTGCTAAATTCGACCTAAAGTCCTAGAGTAGACCAGGCTTAGTGTGTTTACATTAGGGATTTGCATCAGTTTAACTAATGGTTTGTTTATACTTACAAAGCTGTAGCAGCACAGCTGCGCCACTATAGCACTTCAATGAAGATGCTACCTGCATCCACAGGAAAGCTTCCCCGTGGATACTCTCTCCCCCCAAGAGTCTGTAGCTGTGTTGATGGGAGAAGCCCTTCTGTTAGATCATATAGGAGTTAGGTCGGTATAACTACGTCACTCAAGAGTGTGGATTGAATTTTTAACTTGCACTGTTTCCCACAGGATTTAGAAAGAATAATCTTGTCTCTCTCTCCCCTCCTCCCTTCACAGCAAGATCCCTATTTCTCCACCCTTCATTGTTCTTTCCCTTTTCTAAACAAGTCCTCTCCCACCAGCTTAACCTTTACACGACCTCCCACTGAACAACAGATCATGCCTCCCAAGCAGTCAGAAAGTGAACTAAGCTAAAGCACACAAAGATACTTTTAGTGCAGCATAAAAGTGTCCACATGGGGAGTTAGGGTCAAATAGCTACTGCGCTTTAAACTCACACTCAAGCTTATTCCGCACAAACCTTCTGTGCTTGTATCTGTGCCTGGAGAATCTCCTGCCTTCACGTGGTTCCTTCCCAGTTTCAGATCCCAATACCTTCCCTCTGCTAGTTCCTGGTCTTGGAGGTTGGGTCATGTCAGGGCCACAAGTTGAGATGGAAGGAGAAATTGATGCAAACTGGATGGGCCTAGTTCCTTCCAAGAGTCCCAAGCTAGCCCTACCTACCAGAAGCCAGAACCTCTCTCTCTCCCCCTAGACCTGCAGACACGTGGGCCCTCAAGATGATAGAGTGTTAACTGGGGTGATTCAGTACCCTAACTGTCTAAGTCACTGTTCTTCTTACTTGCAAAAACTACATTTCTTTGCAAACTATATGAATTATACTGTTAAAATGGTAGGTAAGTCAGCACAAGGACTGTGTCTTTGTTATGAAAAGCACCAAGCACGCTTATGGCACTATATAAAAACGTTAACTAATGTGTTGAAGCATGGATCACTACAAAAATAGAGCCATATTAGTCAACATTCTTTTTTTGCGGGGGAATATAAAATTTGTGTTTTGGGCAGCACTCACAGCTGACTGTTGTGGCAGAATCCAATGAATGCTTTGGATTTTCATCTTATACTGTACATCACAGGACAAGGTGAATGAGGTAATATCTTTTATTGGACAAACCTTCTGTTGGTGAGAGAGACAAGCTTTTGAGGTTACAGTAAGCTCGAACGCTTGTTTCTCTCACCAACAGAAGTTGGTCCAATAAAAGATATTACCTCATTCACCTTCTCTCTCTCTAATATTCTGGGACCTGCATACTCTACGTCATGTCAGGCACCATGCATACCTTCCCAGTGTCCTACCCACAACCATCATTGCCCACTCTTATTCATTGTATTCCTTTCTGTCCTTCCATCTTTTCCCCCTTTTGGCTTATGTTCTTACCTCCTTTCCCACCAGCTCACCCCTCACTTTTACTCTTGCTCTGACTCATAATATTTATTTTTAAAAATTAAATTTAAAGTTTAAGAAATACCACCCCATAAGCCTCTGGACACAATTCTTCTCATATTCCTCTATGTTTCTTTAGTCTGTAATGATTGGTCTCTCCTTAGATTATAGACTCTGCGGCAGTGGTCATTTCCTTCCAATGTTGCATAAAAAATGACCAGCACCATTTAGCTACTGTATAAATTATATAAAAATAAATATTAGTAATTTCTCAAGTGAAATATAAATGCACCAGTGTTCTTTTCTATAAGTAACCTGTGTTTGTCACTATAAACAGCTAGTTTTTACCCATTACCCAAAAATTTTTTTTAAAAAGGGGTTTTTTTTAATGTAGAAAACAAGTGTTCAATTAAGCGTGCCATGTGTCAGAGTTCCAATTTAGTGAATTATCCTTAGCTTGCATAGACTATGAACACTTTGCATGTTAACTTTGAACAGACAACAACTCACCCTCAGACAGTTACCACAGAAACATATTAAAAAAACACCTCTCTTTTAGTGTCACTTCTCTTCAGATACGTTGTTCCAATAAACAACCACTACAAGACCTAAGAATCTCTCCTAATTCTGTAGTATCAGAGGCAAGGTTCATCAGATAGCAACAATAGGTTCAAGTCAAGTGGTTCACACGGTGTAATTTTAGTGAGTGATAACAGCCCTGGCAAATATGTTTGTAACTGTGTTGCTGAATATTATTCAAAAGTGAAAGGATAAGTTAAATATCTTGTTTCTCTTTTCAAACAGATTTACAGTTCACAAGTGGATTTATTTCTTTATTGGCTATTAATTTGCATCAAATATAGTCCAAATAAAATGGCTCTTTACAAACTTTAATCTTATGTTTTCATGGAAAAAACCCCATAGGATTATATCCAGGATTATAAAGTAACTATTTTGTGAAGAACTTATTACAAATAATGACTATTTTTGAGGGGGGAACATTGCTGAATAGGAAACCTATCTTGTTTGTGTTAGAATTCCCTAAAATCAGTGGCTGATATTTGTTGAAACTTCTAACCAAAGAGGTTTGAACCCATCACAACAGTTGTCATAACTGTACAATATTTTTGGAGAAACTTTGACCAGTAAAGATAACTTTTGCTTTTAACTCAATTTAAGGAGTATATTCTCAACTCAACATACAAGGTTTAAAGACAAAGAAGTCCTTATTAATAGAACTTATGCAGCTGAAATCCAACACTGTGTGTTCAGAATACAGGGCCAATTTCATAACTTGTAACTACTGAAGTAAGTAGTTACACCTGAGATGAATTTGCTCCCTTCTTAATTTATGTTGCCTCTTCCCCCTTGATTTGCATGCTAGCCTCTCTCCAGCTTCTCAAACTGTTTGCCCTTTTCTTATATTTCTGTTAAGATTTCTCTTTTCTTCTCATTTTCACACATGCTCACAAGATGTTCACCAAGCAAGTATAATAGTAGCTGCTGCTTGCAAGAACATTCCCTCCTGTTAAATTTATCTCAGTTGAACTATCGCTCTCTACTGTTAAACACACTGGCATACGTGTTTAAAAAAAAAAAAAGCAGCTCCCTAAGATAGAAGGGTAACTGGAAAATCAAGACACAAAGTAACTAATTCTGCATTCAGTTACACCAGGTATTCACAGATCCATTAATCTGAAGACCAGAAGGGACCATTATGATCATCTAGTCTTGACTTCATGCATGGCACAGGCCACAGAATTTCACCAAGTAATTTCCTACATGAAACCCATAACTTCTGGTTGAGCTAGAGCATAGCTTGTAAAGACATCCATTCTTGAGTAAATTCATAGTAACTCCATTGGAACTGATGTTACTAAGAAGAATTTGGCCCAATGAATGTTACTTGAAACTGTCATCAACGGGACGATTTTTTCAATCAATCAGTTTTATCATCTATAACAGCGGTTCTCAAACTTTAGCAACCTGAGGACCCCCATTTTGATTTAAAAATTTTTGGGGACCCCCCAAACACCCCTGCTCAGCCCCTTCCCCCACCCCCGCTCAGCCCCTTCCTCCAAGGCCCCACCCTTCCCATCTCTCTCCATCACTCACTCTCCCCCACCCTCACTCACTTTCACCAGGTAGGGGGTTAGGATGCAGGATCGGGTGAGGGCTCTGGGAGGGAGTTTGGGTGCTGATGCTGGGGCAGATGTGCGGGAAGGGGTGAGGGATATGGGCTCCAGCCAGGCAGCACTTACCTTGGGCGGCTCCCGAAAGTGACCGGCACATATCTCTGGCAGCGGCTCCTAGGCAGGGAGGCCAGAGTGCCTCAACGTGCTGCCCTTGCAGCTTCCATTGGCCGCAGTTCCTGGCCAATGGGAGCTGCAGAGTCAACGCTTGGGGTACAGGTAGCACACGGAGACCCCTGTCCCCCCAGAGCCAAAGGGATGTGCCAGCCGCTTCCAGGAGCAGCGTGCAGCCCAGACAGGTAGGGAGCCTGCCTTAGCCCCGCTGCGCCACCAGACTTTTAGCCCCTAAAATCTCCCAGTTTGGCTCCAGTAGCCTCCGGGAGATAGAGGGAGGAGGAGAAGTTGAGGGAGGGGGAGGACTTGTGCGGGAGGGGTCCGCACACCCCAGTTTGAGAAACGCCGATCCATAAACAGATCTAGAATATAATACTTTGCACATATTAAAAGCACATTTTTGAGGCAAAAATCTCCTTCCAGGGGCCATTTTCCCAAACATGAATGAGAGCAGATGCTGATGTCAGCCAATCATTAAAGCTAAATCAAATCCCATGTCATTGCTTATCTTGAATTCTGACTAGCTAATGTGCCTGGAAACTCCTATTCACATATATGCAGGAGAATCTTAGAGACATCTAAAAGGACAATTTTAACCTTTCTTACTTTCAGGCATACAGTAACTACCTCTTGGTCCAGTTAATCAAAATATTATCAGCAGACTTTTAAAGGAATTTTCTTGAAGACAGAAAAGTTACGCCCCAACTCCCCTCTGTGCCTTTTAAAATTGCCTCTTAATATGTTTGTCTCCCTTTTATACATAAGTAACCGGACACTAAGTCTCTTTTGTATTACTCAGTATTATTGTAAAATACCTTAAATACATTGCCATACAAAGACTAGATTAATTATTTTGCCTGTGAAATGACTGCTTGATCATGTGGGTTTTGTGTATCTTGGATTTCTCTCCTAATTGCCTTGATTGCTTTGTTATTTGGCACTCACCCATGTGACAATTGGATCAGTCACTGTACTGATGTATCTGAGATAACAGTTTTAAACAGTACAATAGAGGGTACCCCCAAAACAAGATCAGGCAAAAGTGAACAACAGGCAGTGAAAAAAATAATTATATTTTTACCTTTTCTTTTAAAACTTTATTACACGATAAAGATGTATGAAAGCAAGGTACTTCATCGCATGAGATTATCCTGATAAGCAACTTTTAAGAACTCAGCATTTATGCATGCAAAACGCCTAATGTCATCATTGTAATTTTAAGCTGAATTGTGACTGCAGGAACTGGCCCTAAAGATTTCATATGTACCTCCTCTTCCCTGATGCCTATTAATTTAGGTTATCTATTTTTTTCAGTTCCTCTTTGTAGTCTTTTTATCCCTGGGTTTCCTAGGGCTTTGTTTGTTTGGTTTTGGTGCATTATAAATACATTTTGCCCTGGCACATTTAATTCACCTGCCTAAATAATGAAGGGAAACCATGTAAGGAAGTTCACATGAACATTAGAGCTGTAAACATATTGTTCGCTGCTGAATGTAATTCATGTATATAATTCATATCCAAAGAACGGAGGATAAATCACCCCAAAACTATAGAACTTTGTGTATAAACAATTAAAATTGGGCAAATACAGGCTTCTATTGCTGTTCCTTCTGCAAATTAATTAAAAAAAACATGACTAATTCAATAAGGCCTACTGATACACTGCTGAGCTACTCCTCTTTAAAAGGAAAGGCTAAAAAATGAATTCTACTGTATACATAAAGCCATCCTTCTGAATCTACACATACTGCAAGTCTGTATGATGCTCCATTATAAAAAGGATGCCTAGATCTCTGCTGAGTCTGAAATGAGGGACTACAAAATTCAATGAAACTTGGAACACAAACCAGAGTCTAAGCATAACTGATCTTCTCACATCAAACTGGTCTTGATGAAAGGATGTGGATTCATTAACAGTACTACTGGAAAAGTAAAAAATTAAATTGAAGAAACAGAACAAAAATTGAAGCAAGGTTTTGGGAACCTTTTCAAAGCAAAGGCAAGAGTTTTAGCCTTTTGACTTCCACTGATATTAAAAGAATCAAAGCTTCACAAAATTTACCACACAAGTTGGACCTAAGTGACCAAATGGAATTTCTTGATTGCAAGTGCACTCTCGCATTGCTGCAGGACACAAAAGCACTGATACAGAACTTGGTATCCAGGACACTTTACTTATATTCAGTCCAACTGGCTAAAAAAGTAATTCTCAAGTGAATGCCAGCAGAAGCTTTTTCCATAGGCCAAGGATGGTTTTGGTGGAACCAGGGAATTAATTTGGCTTTATACATTTAGAACACTTATGTGACACAGATGTCACTTTTGAAAATCGGGATTACAAAATTGCCCAAATCATCTGAGGCTAAAATTAAAAGGGCACCTTTACTTCTAGAAAATGGATAGTCAAAAAGGGGCACAAAACTCATCTATTGTCCTTTTTCCACTTTAGACACGAGAATTAAAAATCTTCCAAGGAGACAAGGTCCCCAAAATTTCTTGCAGTGGATCTAAAATCCAGATTTCTAGTGACTATACTATGACTTTCGTGGGTTTTTTTTTTTTTTTTAAAAGAGTTTTCAAGATACTAAGAAACACACTGGTGTTTGGCTTTGGAACACGGCCTTCTCTGTCATGCAAAGAGGAATTCCACCATGATTTCAACAATTTCCATCCCACCATCAACCTCAGCCTGGTCCAGTCCACACAAGAGATCCACTTCCTGGACACTACAGTGCTAATAAACGATGGTCACATCAACACCACCCTATACCGGAAACCTACTGACCGCTATTCCTACCTACATGCCTCCAGCTTTCACCCTGACCACACCACACGATCCATCGTCTACAGCCAAGCTCTGCGATACAACCGCATTTGCTCCAACCCCTCAGACAGAGACAAACACCTACAAGATCTCTATCAAGCATTCTTACAACTACAATACCCACCTGCGGAAGTGAAGAAACAGATTGATAGAGCCAGAAGAGTTCCCAGAAGTCACCTACTACAGGACAGGCCTAACAAAGAAAATAACAGAACGCCACTAGCCGTCACCTTCAGCCCCCAACTAAAACCCCTCCAACGCATTATTAAGGATCTACAACCTATCCTGAAGGATGACCCAACACTCTCACAAATCTTGGGAGAAAGGCCAGTTCTTGCCTACAGACAGCCCCCCAACCTGAAGCGAATACTCACCAACAACCACATACCACACAACAGAACCACTAGCCCAGGAACCTATCCTTGCAACAAAGCCCGTTGCCAACTGTGCCCACATATCTATTCAGGGGACACCATCACAGGGCCTAACAACATCAGCCACACTATCAGAGGCTCGTTCACCTGCACATCCACCAATGTGATATATGCCATCATGTGCCAGCAATGCCCCTCTGCCATGTACATTGGTCAAACTGGACAGTCTCTACGTAAAAGAATAAATGGACACAAATCAGATGTCAAGAATTATAACATTCATAAACCAGTTGGAGAACACTTCAATCTCTCTGGTCACGCAATCACAGACATGAGGGTCGCTATCTTAAAGCAAAAAAACTTCAAATCCAGACTCCAGCGAGAAACTGCTGAATTGGAATTCATTTGCAAATTGGATACTATTAATTTGCGCTTGAATAGAGACTGGGAGTGGCTAAGTCATTATGCAAGGTAGCCTGTCTCCCCTTGTTTTTTTCCTGCAAAACCCCCCCCAAGACGTTCTGGTTAAACTTGGATTATTGCTGTGCACATTGTAAGATGAGCTGTTGCCAGCAGGAGAATGAGTTTGTGTGTGTGGTTTTTGGAGGGGGGTGTGTGGGGGGGGGGGGGGGGTGAGAAAACCTGGATTAGTGCTGGAGGTGACCCACCTTGATTATCATGCGCATTATAAAGAGGGGTTTCAAAGGGGGATGGGCTGTTGCCAGCAGGAGAGTGAGTTTGTATGTGTGTGTGGGGGGGGGGGGGGGAAGGGTGAGAAAACCTGGATTTGTGCTGGAAATGGCTCTACTTGATGATCACTTTAGATAAGCTGTTGCCAGCGGGGGAGTGGGGTGGGAGGAAGTTTTGTTTCATGGTCTCTGTGTGTATATAATGTCTTCTGCAGTTTCCACGATATGCTATGCATCCGATGAAGTGAGCTGTAGCTCACGAAAGCTCATGCTCAAATAAACTGGTTAGTCTCTAAGGTGCCACAAGTACTCCTTTTCTTTTTAAGTATTTATATGATGAACACATGTTTGTATTCTCTTCTGCAATGAGTATCAATACATTTTTGGAATGGTGCCTCGAAGACATGGAATCCAGGATGGAATGTGTCCAACCCGACATCAAAAATGTATAGACATTTAATGTGAAGAGTAAGGATTTGAGAGCAAGTGGGACGCTTATTTTTTCCACTGAGGCCTTTGCCTAGCCTTAAGATGTTTAGGCTGCTTTTTTTCCATTAAAATACCCACAAAATTTGAATGTTTACTTTAACTTTGTAAACATGTATTGTAAACATTTGTTGGATAATTATATTTTCCCACTGTCGTGCCATATTATGAGGCATTGCTCTATCTTTACTGTGGTGTTGGTTACTAGTAAGCCAGCAATGTATGAATAACTTCTGTAGTCTACATCCTCTCATTTTCCATTGTATTAACATGTATTGAAATAATTCTTGGCCACTTTAATAGGATGGTTGATACCACATGCATCGACTCTGTGGGTGCTCCGGGGCTGAAGCACCTACTGGGAAAAACTGGTGGGTGCTCTGCACCCACTGGCAGCTCCCCACACAGCCCCAGCTCAGCTCGCCTCCTCCCCGGAGCACGCTGTCCCCACTTCTCCTCCCAGGGCTTGCCACCATGAAACAGCTGTTTCGTGGCGTAACATGCTGTGGGAGGGAGGGGGGAGGAGCGGGAACACAGCGCGCTCAGGGGAGGAGGCAAGGAAGAGGTGGGGCAGGGATCTGGGGAAGGAGTCCAACAGGGGTAGGGAGGGGGCAGAGTTGGGGGAGAGACTTTGGGGAAGGGGTTGGAATGGGGCGGGGTAGGGGCAGAGTCGGGGAGGGCACGAGCACGCACCAGCACCAGCAGAAGTGGTCGCCTATGGTTGATACTAAGTAGTGTATCCAGTCTTGGTAGTATGAGTTTTAAAACTATGAGATAGCTGATCTTTTCCTTCCTGATTCAATTACATCTTTAAAAGCAGATTATTGGAATTATGAAAGGGAAAAGAGCCAAAGTGTTTTAACTACAATAGCTAGTCTCTTGGAAAAAACTGGGTGTGTGTGTCAGGATATCTCAAAGTATCATACCCAAATATAAGCCAAAAATCTCAGAACAACATCATGGAAGAAAAATGTAGTAGATCTTTAGAGACAGTGTTGAAAACCAAGTTTGCAGATCCAGGGGAATAATGTGAGCAATCAGGATTTTTTTGAACTCCATGGTAAATAATACTTCTACTTTGCTTAAACTATAACAAGTTGGCATTTTGCTGGGACCAGCCCTAATAGATTTTCAAGCACCTGATACAATGAGAATTTCAGGACATCTCACTGGTGCACTAAATTAACCTGCCTCACAAACCGCAGACATTTCAAAGAAGTAATGAACTTATGTGTAACATACTCAGTGAGAGGTGAGAGTCAAAATTTTGATCAATTTTTAAAAAGTCACTGCTGGTCCGCTGATGTATTCGGTAAACAATAATAGTGGTGAGTAACTTACTGAAAGCAAACTGCTTCTTCTGTAAAAATTTAGGCTGAAATTAGGGTAGCAATATGACCTTCTACAAGTTACAGTAACAGGAAAATGATGTGAGTAATAACCTCCACAAATAGAATACTTTTCAAAAACGTCTCAAGCAATTGTGTTTATTTTTATAAAGGGGAAAGATTGGATTTAAATGACTTATGGGATCAATAACTGGCTTTTTGCCACATGACAGAGCAAACCAGCTCCATAAATCAAATGTTAGAAAATTCATAATTCCTCAAATTCCATTATAAATGTTCATGTTAATTTTCACAAAGTGAAGAAAGAAAAAAAACCAAACATGCCTCACCATCAGCTAGAGACAAGCCCGTAGATCATAACTCAGGGAAGAGTTCCATGACCCTGTTGCAATTTTGATGGACTTTTTATATATTTTATTAATAAAAATAAGCAAGCATATATAAAACTAAAACATATAACTGAGCTAACTAAAAATAAAACACCATAATTAAAATCACTGTGTGCTACTTTTGTTGGAAAAACTAATAAATTCCTTGACTTGGTTACAAAAATGTACTAATCCAAACTGTTCAGATATTTTCAAAGGATAAATATCTGAACAATCTGTAATCCTCAAGCAACAGCGTGGCACCATTCAGCATATCATCAAACTAATAACTCCATTTTAGCTTTTTGTACTTCAGTTGTCAATGTTTTTTTTTTTCTTACTCAGATGATGCAAGTTGGCACTCTGGCTACTAGGTCATCAGATCTCAAAGATCAGCACACTGGAAACCACCTCTTAACCCTGTAAAATATACATAGTTACAAACTGGCTTCTCCCCTTCAAACGAGATCAGCTGGCACTGCTTTAAGAAACAAGATATGCAAAATGTAGAAAAAGGAGAGGAGAAGATATCAAAAAAAAACAACCCTGTCATGTAAACAAGTCTTAAAAAATAACAGTAAGGAAGTCCTATGAGACAGTGTTTCCATTTTTAAATTTAATTGTTGTAGCACAGTTTTTGTCTATTTGGAGTAGAAACAAATTCGCTCCAGCTCACACTGCTGGAAGGGAATTTCCTGTATTTGGCATTGTTTAGTCTGAATGGGCCTCTTGAGGGTGCTGCACATACTTGACAAGAACTCAAATGCACACATCAGGTTCTACTCTTTGGCATACCCACACTGTGCCAATAGAGTGAGGAAGGTATAGAAAGTAACTATTTCGATAAACAAAACTCAGACAAGAATCAGAGTAAGTTAATTTTATTACTAGCTTTAGATTCCTGTTTTTCCATATAATTTTTAAAAGAAAGAAGAGGGAAGCTGTCACACTACACGGTGATCAACAGCGGTCACACTTAAAACATTTACTCCAATGTAAAAAAGGCCAGATGGAGAAACATGCCCTATAAAGAAAATGGGAGAATGTCTTAAAAACTGAGCAAACTTCATGAATACAACCACTATAGTCTGCAGAACAAGCCTATAGATTAGGCTGTCCGAGACTACCCTTTGTAGTTTCCTGCAATGCTCCAGTTCTGGCTTGACTATTACAAACCAAGATAAATTACCTCACCCTTACAGATGCAAACAACTGGAAATCTAGACACTTGATTTTTCTAGGTCATAGATGGAGTATTCACTTCCTTCAAATATGAGCTACTAAAAAATCCAACATCTTCCGCTTTCCTTCCCTAACCCCTCAGTACCAACAGCGAATTCAAAAGCGTTTTTAAAATTAACACAATTGATTAAAATCTCAAATCGTTAAACAGAATGAATGTGGAGAATAGTGTCAGCCTAACCTAAACTTGGCGCAAAATGTAAAATAGAAAGCTAAAACAAACAGAAGCGTTCAATAAATATTTTTTTAATTCCAGTAAAAAGTTGTTAACAAATAAACATTCCTCTGCAGAGTGTAATAACCCAAACAGTGCAGAAAACCTGACTAAAGGTTAACCTGCCTGTAAGGCAAAATGAAACGGAACTTCATTGATTTCATTGTCTAAACTTAAAGAAATATACAAAATAAAAAAGTACTTTTCAATTTTAATAACTTAAGGTATTAACAACAGCAGATGTAAAAAAACGTTTTTGTTTGCAGCATAATTTAAGTTGGTGACCCTTTTAAAAAGTTACAAATACTTATGTCATCAAGGTGAAATGAAAATCTTTTTATTTACCAAGTTTACGATTCAAGGTCGTGTGTTTTTCATGCAACAGTTGAAGACATCACTAGCAAGTCAGCAGAGCAGTGAGTTGTTTGCCATGTACTGCTTTCCACTTTGGTCATTCATCAGCTTTTTCAAGAGAAAGCCATATCCCTTGATTCAGGTCTTGACAGCTCAGTTAAAAGAAGGACTGGTTTTCAACTCTATTGTGTAACATGCTTTCCTGTGATTTAAGTCTGGACATATGTTCTGTTTATAATCTAGGATCTTAACAGTTCTGTATTTCTTTTTTTGTTAAAAAATCATTTCAAATCACCTGTAAGCAATTCCTTTTACAGTGTGATTATTACATGAACCTTTGAGGAGAGTTGCTGACAGTTAAAGATTAAGTGTCTTTGTATAAAAATTGTTGTTTAAGTAGAGTTGCCAGGTGTCTGGTTTTCGACTGGAATGCCTGGTCGAAAAGGGACCCTGGCAGCTCTGGTCAGTACAGCTGACCAGGCCATTAAAAGTCCAGTTGGTCGCAGCAGACGACTCCCACAAGTGGCTGGCATATCCCTCTGGCTCCTATGCACAGGGCCAGCTGGGTGGGGGGCTCTGTGTGCTGCCCCTGCCCGTGGTGCAGGCGCCGCCCTGAGCACCGTGCAGCTTCCATTCGCCGGGAACCACAGCCAATGGGAGCTGCAGGGATGGCGCCTACAGATGGGGTCAGCGTGTGGAGCCCTCCCCGGGCCACCCCTGCACCTAGGAGGCGGAGGGACATGTCGCCGGTTCACAGGAACCACCTGAAGTAAGCGCTGCCTGGAGCCCGCCCCCCATCCCCCTCCCACACCCCAACTCCCTGCCCCAGCCCTGAGGCCCGCCCCCACCAAACTCCCTCCCAGATAGCCAGGTAGCTCCAAAAGAGTGATATGGAAGGTCAATTCTGTGGAAGGCCATTTGCCCTGAGCCTTGTGGCTGTATAGGTGAGCTCCCCAGACTGTTAGGGAGGCATCTGTCCCAGGGTGGTGAGTCTGTGTAGTGGGAGGAATGCTCTCGCTTGTACTGCATCAAGGTTGGTGCTAATAAACTCCTGTCGCTGTATTGGAGTTAGTGCGCCACTACAATGAAGAGAACCTTGGAGAATACCCTGTGTGGAGCAGTCTGTACTGATAATGGTCCTGCCCCAAAGGTAAACTGTAGGAAATCTCCTGTATGATGGTTGTACTGAGATATGGAAATAGACATCTTCTAGGTCGACGGCTGGAAATCAATCTCCTTGCTCTAGAGCTGGAATAATGGCTGCTAGTGTGACCATCTTGCATGTCTGTGCCTTCCCGTATTTGTTTAATGGCCTTAGATCTAGAATGGAACTCCAGCCTCATTTTGCCTGGGGGGGGGCCGGGGCAGGGGAGGAGGAGATCAAGAAATAATGAAAGTAAAACTCCTGAGTTGCACCAGGACTGGTTCAATGGCCCCTATGCAAAACAGTGGTATATTTCCTGATGAAGTAGGTTCTCATGAGAAGAGTCCCTGAAGGGGGATGGTGAAGGAGGGGGTTGGAATGGGGAGAGGGACATGAATTGATAAAACAGCCTAGCCTGTCCGCTTTTTACCATTGGTCCACCCCCCTGCCCCAACTCTTCCCCTGAGATCCCCCCACCTGGCCAGGCCAGAAGTTGGAGCCCTGGCCCAGCTAAGAGTGGCTGGGCGAGTCCAGGCAGCTGTGGGGAGCTGCAGACCCTCCACCTGCCTGGTGGGGGGGCCAGAGAGCAGCCCCCGGCCCATGTCCCTGTCCTCCAGGGAAGGTAGAGGGTCCGCAGCTCCCCACAGCTGCCCACATGGCTCTTACCAGGCCAGTCTGGAAACTGGAGGCAGGTCAGGGTAAGATGTGCCTGGGCAGCTGTGGGGAGCTGCTCACACTCTCTTCCCCCTGGGTGGGAGAACCAGAGGGAAGGGACACGGGCCAAGGGCTGCTCTTGAGCCCCCCCAGCCAGGCCTGGGCTCCCTGGACAGGCATCCAGCTTGGCTGGGAGGCAGGGCCTCATCCCCCCCATACTTTTATGAAGAATCTGTGGCCCCGGTTCAAAGAGACATCCAACAACTACTCGATAAAAGCAGCAGCCAAGACGCTGAGCAGGATTTCTTTTGCAGTCTGGTTTAATACTTTAAGACTTTCGTTATACTACAATTTTGCAGTTCACTGTTGTTACTATGTAAAAAAGCAAACATTCCATAATATTTCCCACAAGCTTAATGAAAAATTGCTTTGAAGCTCTGTAGGCTCCTTGAGAATAAGGACCTTTTTAACTAATATGATTTCAGCAGTTTCTTGTAGAATCTGAGTCAAAACAACAAGTAACTCGAGGTCACTCGTGAGTTCATGGAGAGAACTTTTGGTTGTTTTTTTTTTACTCTCAGTAATTTAATGCACAACAAAGTTTGCCAGAACCAGTGTTTTAGTAAACTGCTAATCCCACCCTTTAGCCAGGTCAGCTGCTTTCTCGCATTCCCAACATGAAAGAATTGGGAACCTACCATATTAACAGATGATTCTTATAGGCTGCAATTGTTAGTCACAGTGCAACTACTTAGGGGCCCTACAAATAAAAACAGAAGCTGCAATCATTGCTTATTTTCTCCAGTTTCTGTCCACAATGACAGAGACTATGTAGGATGGACAGACAGCACGTGGCAGGCTAGTATGGGGTAGATTTACACCCCAGTTTGCTGTAAATTCATTGTTCGTGTAGACAAGCCCTTAATTCCTGTGAGTCAGTGTCCCGGTGGGTGCAATGTTTGGACACACACTGCTGATAGAGATGCTGTTTTTTGGATGATATATAAAAAAACAAGGCCTTGTTACTTTAAAAAACAAAAACAAAAAAGGTGCTTTTCTGAGTAAGAGTTTTACCCCTGTATCTAGGCCACATTTGAATTCGGACAGTTACATTCTGACAATCTAAATTCCTGCTGATATGTCCTTTGGGTACGCTATTCTTCTGCACTTCCTGTCCCTAAAGTATTACATAGCATTGTACATTGCTGAACAGCAGCTGTATTCCACCCCACATTTGCATGCATTGCAGTGGTCAGCAAAATCAGGCCTAAAGACCTCTTAAGTACCTCCGAAGAGGCATTATGAGGCTTGTTTTTAAAAATATTCTGAGATCAATGATGAGCTGTGCTACAGAACCACTATTATTTATTATTATTATAATAAAAGAATCCTTCAGTTGAGAAAAGGAAACACCTATTAATTCCAAATTAATGAGCTGAGGGATAAAGAAGGATCTTTTGACTTTTTTTGCTCCCTTTCCACCTCCTCCTTCCCCATGACATTCAATCGCAGAAAGCCTTTCAAATTCATAACCGATGGAATAGAAAAGATTACATTCCATATACTGTAATCAGGGAATAAATTTATGCAAATTATATACAGTAGGACTTGAAACAATTACTGCATTGTGCTATGCTGAGCAAAAAAAAAAAAGTCAGAGAGACAAATGCCAAGCTAAGAGTGAAGGAAGGCAATGGGAAGAACTGAAACAAGCCTACTTTTATAGTCTGAAATCTTTATGCTGTTCAGTAAATGCAGCTCCATTTTTTAGTAGTTATTTTGAGTTACTATTGGATTCATAGACTAATTAACTTAAAGATATAAAAGCCACTTAAGCACATGCTTAAATCACTCAAGTTTCTATTTCTAAATTCCAAAGGATTTGAAAGAAATTTAGAAGGAAATTTATCATAGGAAATACCATATGTTGCTCAAATACAATATTACTTGAAGGCTCACTATCATTTTCTTGTTTTGTATGCTATATCTTTTATAGAAACACACTGATTAAAGGGGTAAAGACTGCTTAGAATTCATGGGCCAATCAAAAAAGTAAAATATCAGTTATTTCTACTCTACAGATTAAAAAGATTTCCTGATTACAGAAGTGACAGGTTTTTTGGCTTTAAAATTCTGGCTAGGTTCCAGTGATCACTTTCATTTAATTTAAAAAAAAAAAAAAAAAAAAGATTGTCCTGCAGACCAGAGAGAAATCTGCTACTTACGTTCATATTCATTAGTACTCTGGATGAAAGACATCAGACTACCAGAGTTATTGTTCCAAAGTAGCTTTGCAAAGATATTCTTGGTTAAAAACCACCACCAGAACTTAAAGAAAAATAAGAAAGGTAAGAGAAAAAATGTTTGAAAATACTTAACCAATCAACTGGTTAGTGAATTCAAGTAACCGACTGCTCAGAAGTGGAACTGGTATGATATCAGAAAACAAGACAGAACATGCAATAAAAATAAAACAAAAAACCCCCACACCATACAGGAGGAAGAATAAGTCACACACACAAGTTACTATAGCTCTTATTCTTAATTGTTAAACACCAGCAGTGTATTCAGTGGTATAGAGAGAGAGACACAGACAATTCCTGCCCAGATACCTCAGTCTTGCAAGAGTCTGTGCATGCAAAAGAAATGGCATAAGATGATAATGATTTTCCTCTTGCTCTTTGGCTTTTGGCGGTAAAGCTGTCAGCTAGGAAAGATCTCTCTTCCAGGGTGGAGGAAGAGAAGGACTATTAATTTATGAAGCTTTTGTTCTTTTCATACTTTTGACTCACTGAAAAAACAAGGAAGTCTGTCAACTTATATTCCTGTTGGTAGTTGACCAAGTCCATTTATTGCCAGCACCAACGATAACATGAGCCAAGAGAATACAAGAAAAGCCACCTGCTGTACCGCTTTCAAAGCGGTAATCTCTTTCCTGCATGTTGTTCCAATGAGACGCAATCCAAATACATTGTAAAGGATCCTCTGTTCAAGTTAACAGATCTGTCAGGAGCCTCAAGAAATCCATGATCTTGATTAGTAGCTTAACTCTCCTAAGAAGGCATTAAAAAAAAACACCCCCAAAAACCCAAAACATTGCTGTAATAGGTTGAACTCCTCTTCTTTTTAAGTCATATTCCAAAAACAAAACATACAGCTAATAATTAAATGGTGAGGAAGAGTGGACAGCAGTTCTTTTTCAAATATGCATTTGAAATGAAAATGCAGTATATAGTCTCCCGAAAGAATGAACCAGAATTGAGACTATCCTTGATTTTAGCCAGTTTTAGCTTGATTTTAACATCTTTAATCTTAACTGATGCTGGGCGATGCAAATGCTAAAATAACACTTAGGCAGAAACACAGTAAGGACATGCCTAAAAGGAATACAATTGGCATAAACATACAATTTACTTAATGGTGTCACCCAGTTACCCCACTGTTCAATCGATCAAACAAAAACAACAAACACACACAGGTAAAAAGCAGGCCTAACTAAGGCAGACTGGGGTAAAGGTGGGAGAAAAGGGAAAGCATATTGATTAATTAGCAGAAACCATGACTCCTCTTCCCCGCTCCCGCATCTAATGCCCTTTGATTAAAAAGTAACAGTTCTGGAGTCCTCCTTAACTTATCTCTATAACTAGATTTCCAGATAGCAGCACTGCCCAGGAATGTGTTCTTCCACCTGCTATTAAAGAAATTATGCCTCTTTTTGTGATAAAGGACTAATGCCCATTTAGCAACAACAAACACTGTTGTTACTACCTCAGGGATAAATTATGACAATTACCTTGAAAACAGGAACAATAGGGCAACATGAAAACTTCCATTGGTCCAATATAGAATTATAGAACTGTAGAGATGGAAGGGACCTTAAGAACATAAGAACAGCCATACTGGGTCTTCTGACAGTGGCCAATGCCAGGTGCCCCAGAGGGAATGAACAGAACAGGTAATCATCAAGTGATCCATCCTGTTGCCCATTTCCAGCTTTTGCCGAACAGAGTCTAGGGACACCATTCCTGCCC
The DNA here is from genome assembly GCF_015237465.2 of Chelonia mydas. NCBI lineage: Eukaryota > Metazoa > Chordata > Testudines > Cheloniidae > Chelonia > Chelonia mydas. The sequence continues at coordinate 70,317,627 of NC_051246.2, forward strand.
ATCCTGGCTAATAGCCATTGATGGCTCTATCCTCCATGAATTTATCTAGTTCTTTTTTGAACCCTGTTATAGTCTTGGCCTTCACAACATCCTCTGGCAAGGAGTTCCACAGGTTGACTGTGTGCTGTGTCCACCTCCTTGTGCTGAGAGGGTCCATATGTAAAAGTTCACCTCCTGACTGGAACAGATCAGCAACAGGACATCACACCAGTGTTCTGTACTGCATCCCCACACAATGCAAGATTCACTTTAAGTCCTGCAGCAGCATGTCACCCACCTCTCGTGAGCGCCCTCCTCTGGTGGCGTGTCTACAGTCTTTAAACCAGTCCCAGCTGATATTGGGTCATACCCCAGGGCTTCCTGCCTGGAGGCAATGGTTTCACCCTCTTAGTCTGTTCTCCAGCTGGGCCTCCCGACAGTTCGGTCTCCTTCTGGGGATTTACTGCTGTCCAATTAAGTTCCCTCTAAGCTGTGTGGCCTCATGGCCATGCAGCTGTCTATCAAGGGCTGCACAGACAGGGAGAGGCACCTCTCCCATGGCCCTGGGCTGCTGCAGCGAGAGAGGGCTGAGGGGAGTCCTCTCTCCTCACTGCAGCCCTGGGGCAGCCTGTACCCAAAACCCCTCATTCCCAGCCCCACCCCAGAACCCGCACTCCCAGCCAGAGCCCTGCCCCCCACAACCCTCTGCCCCACCCTTGAGTCCCCTCCCACACCCCAAACCCCGCACTCCCAGCCAGAGCCTTCACCCCTACACCCCAACCCTCTGCTCTCTCCCAAACACCAAACCTCTCAGACCCACCCCCGCCACACATCACCTCCATATTGGTACACATAACAAAATTCATTCTGCACATGGATGTAAAAAATTAGAAGGAACATTGCTGTCCATTTGTAGGCCCTTCCCTAATTGCCTATGGTGGGGGGGACAACTACGACCACACCACACACAGACCCAACCAGCCTTCTGGGTTCCAGCCCAGGGACCCTAAGAATAGCAGCCACACACTGCCATGTCCCTTTAGCAAAGGTGCCTTCAGTTCCCTGGGCCAGTTCCCTGCAGCTCCAGCCTTCACCGATGTCTTACCCTTAGCTCAGGGTTCTTCTAAGCTCAGGCCCAGCAGCCAGCCAGGAACTCTTCCTTGCTCCCTCAGTCCCTACTGGCACTGTCTGTTGTGCTGCAGTTCCCTTTGGCCAGTCAAGAGCCCAGACCTGCAGTGCTCTAGCTCCAGCAAGGAACTGCCTGCCTCTGGCTCTGCAGCTCCTTATTACAGGACCCCCCTGGGCCTTAATTGGCTGCTTTCCCTGCACCCACTCTGGGCCACTTGGAGAACTTCTCTTCTGCTCCTCTCTGGGATGAATGTGGCAGGACACTGAGGCTTCCAGCAGCAGGCCTCTGGTCCGAGTCCATGCTGTCACAGGGCCCTAGTTTTCATTTTCAGGTCCCTCTAAAGGACTAGGACCTGGCTACCTCAGAGACTCTTCTCCACACAAAACCCACAAAGAACACTATGAGCACACAGTGCTTCTGCTGATATAACCCAATTATGTTCTCAAAGTCTGGAAGAAAGACATTTTCATTGGAGAATCTTTGATCTCAGAACTCCCTTGGAACAGAGATTGCAATGAGTTCACATCTCAGCTTTTAGACTACAAGGCAAGACACCTCTCTGCAGAGACCTTTCCTTAAAAAAGGAGGCTACAAAGTGGCCAGCAAGATTTTCCCTTTTCTTTGGTAGCTACCGTCCAGCATCTCAGAATTACAACCTAATCAACCAACGCATGATTATCAAGTAGATTCCTAAACAATAATGGTTCTTCTTAAATTATTGAACTGTATATAACAGATGTGTGAACCTCCGAAGAGACTCGACAACCCTAAGCAAGATAGTATAGTCTACATTTCAGAGTGGTGAATAGAGTGCATTACAGACTAAGATTTTTGCGAGAGTACTGTGTCCAGTTCTTGTGTACATAATTCAAAGATGTTGATTTGGAGGTTTCAGAGAAGAGTCAGGAGAATAATTAAAGGATTGGCAAACAAGCCACTTAGTGAGACATTCAAGGAGCTCAATCTATTTAGCTTAATGAAGAGAAGGTTAAGGGTTGACTTGATCACAGTGTGTAAGTACCTACTTGGGGAACAAATATTTGACAATGGGCTGATCAATCAGCAGGCAAGATCTCATGGCTGTCGTCGAAGTTAGACAAATTCAGACTGGAAACATGGTGTACATTTTTAACTGTAAGGGTAATTAACCATTGAAAAAATTTACCAAGGGTCATAGCACATTCTCCACCACTGGCAATGTTTAAATCAAGATTGGATGTTTTTCTAAAAAAGATATCCTATATTCAAACAAGAATCATTGCAGGGACATACTATGGCAGGAGTGGGCAAACTACGGCCCGAGGGCCGCGTCATGCCTATCAGACCCTTTAATCCAGCCCTTGAGCTCCTGTTGGGGAGTGGGGCTGGAGGCTTGCCCCACTTTGCACGGCTCCCGGAAAAAGTGGCATGTCCCCACTCTGGCTCCTATGTGTTTGGGCAGCCAGGGGCTCCACACGCTGCCCCTACCCCAAATGGCTCTGCAGCTCCCATTGGCTGGGAACCATGGCCAATGGGAGCTGCAGGGATGGCGCCTGCAGACGGGGCCAGTGCGCAGAGGTGCCTGGCCGCACCTCCGCATAGGAGCCGGAGAGGAGACATGTCGCAGCTTCTGGGAGCTGCTTGAGATAAGCACTGCCCAGAGCCTGCACCCCTGACATCATCCTGCGCCCCAACACCCTACCCCAGCCCTGATCCCCCTCCTGCCCTCCAAACCCCTCGGTCCCAGGCAAGAGCAGCCTCCTGAACCCCCAGCCAGAGCCCTCACACCCTGCCCCGCCATCCAACCCCCTGCCCCAGTCCAAAGACCCCACCCACACCCTGAACCCCTCATATCTGGCCCCACCCTGGAACCCGCATCCCAACCCCCTGCCCCAGCCCAGAGCCCTCTCCCACACCCTGAACTCCTCATTTCTAGCCTCACCCCAGCCAGAAACCTCACCTCCTCCAGCATCCCAACCCCCAATTTCGTGAGCATTCATGGCCCGCCATACAATTTCCATACCTGATGCAACCCTCAGGCCAAAAGGCTCGCCCACCCCTGTTCTATGGTCTAGGTTATGCAAGAGATCAAACTAGATGATCAGTGGTGCTTGCTGGTCTTCGAATCTATTAACTTATTAACACAAATAATGAATTCCTCACTTTTCCAATATTAAACAGTGAGAGCTTTCCATAATAGAAAGCAAATGTAGGAAAAAAACCCAACCATTTATTAGAAAATACTACATTCAAAATTTTGGAGTTATAAAATGCTAGTGTACACAGTTAGCCTCTCCAGTGTAACTGGACACTTAAAAGAATGACTTTTATCCATCTTCACTGCTCCTTTCTATGCTATTCAGAGGCATCACAAACTGAAGCAATTTTCACAAAAAAGAGAGAGTGCTAAATAGAGAAATCAATTTTACTTTTCACCAATGAGCTATCCTGGGTAAACTTTTGTTGGATCAGAAACACCATGGACTTGGGTCACAATGTAGGGGGCCTCAAAGCCAAAAAAAGATGATTCACTCAGTCTCCAAGGCCACACACACATTTCAGTCAGAGACAAAACAATTTTAGTCAAAGATAAGGTGTGCAGGGAAATAGCTACCGGGGGGGAAAAAAGTGCAAGTAACTATAAAAGTGAGTTTTGGTTTTCTTTAATATATTTTCAAATATTCACTGTTTGTACCCTGACACTTTGAGAAGCAGTCTCACAATATCTGCAGCACCATCTGGGTTTTTACAGTTTTGATTATTCATTCAAGTCCAATCTCATGTCTGCAACATGCCAGAAACACAGCACATTTTCAGAATTGAACGAAATGGCTGTGCCGAACTAGACTGCAGCTGTTACAATAAATGTATTCCATTATTCAATGTTAACGTAGCCCTGTCCAACAGGACCTTTCATAAGCCAGCTGCCCAAAAAGGAAAGAAAAAAGATTGGCAGTTTACTTGTAAAATCCCATCAGTAGTGCATCCCCAAAAGGCTAGAAGGCTCATGCAATTAACTCTACATTCAAGCCAGTACTTTATACAGTACTTTTAAAATAATAACCAGTAACTAGCACAGGCAAATATTTGTAGGGCTTAGTGATATAGCTGAAATTCAATGTGATTTGTCTCAACAAAACTTACTCCCAGAAGAGAAGTCTAATGGTTCAGTTATCAGAGCCATATACCACGACGGGGTGGGGGAAAGAATGATTTGGGGTTAAATGTGACCTCAGGACAACTACTTCTTGGCTGGGCAAGGATTTGGAAGCACTGTGGAGATGACTTTCCATCCTATGTGTATCCCTCCAGAAACGCCCTGCAGAAGATCAAGAGTGAGTTATAGTTAAGTGAAGTAGAAGGAGAACATAGGTTTCAGAGTAGCAGCCGTGTTAGTCTGTATTCGCAAAAAGAAAAGGAGTACTTGTGGCACCTTAGAGACTAACCAATTTATTTGAGCATAAGCTTTCGTGAGCTACAGCATCCGATGAAGTGAGCTGTAGCTCACGAAAGCTTATGCTCAAATAAATTGGTTAGTCTCTAAGGTGCCACAAGTACTCCTTTTCTTTTTAAGGAGAACATAGGGGATTTAGGACTACTATGGGGAACACCATGCAGATTGAAAGGAATGACAAACTGGAGGATCTTCTCATCCAAGACTAGTGAGTCCTACAAGCATCATTACCTCGGGGAGGCAAGAACCTTATTACTTGAGGAACATGGATGAAAGCAGTAAAATCCTACCTGTCTAGACAATGAAGTCCAAGCATGAAAGATCAGCCCAAGGAAGAGAGTGCAATCTATATCGTTGAGACAATCAAAAAGCAGAACAAAAAAAACCCTGACTGCAAACAAGGTCACCCTTTTAATTAGTTTTATGCTTCACAACAACTTCAGAAAGTGGGCCATTGAACAAGGAGAGTCACCAATGCAAAGTTTTCATTTTTACTTTCAAGACACTGCAATATTCATAGTCACTACAAAACATGTCCGATTGTAGATCACTCCTACATACAAAACAACTTGCAATAAAGAAATCCTACAATTCGCTCTCTAGTCTCTCTCATTTTATGTACCCACAGGCAGACAGAGAACCCTTCAGTAGTAGGCAGGTGATGTGCTTGGCTGAATATCCCAAAGCCATTTACAGTTTTACTATGTTGTGCCTTTTAGGGAGCAGGTTTCTCCAGTTTTTCCACTGACCTATTCAGACTGTACTTTGGTCAGGCTGCAGAAGTTCGTTTCAGTAGGCTTGTTCTATTTTGCATCTACCTGTTATGGACAGAGAAGATGATGTAGATTTCATTATACTGATGCCCCCCTTCTTCAGCTATTTCCACCTCTCTGTGCCTTCTCCTCACCTGATTTCCTTCTTAGATACTCTCTTTCTGCTCTCTCTCTCTCTCTTCAGTCAGCTGAATACTGATACTTAGACTATAAGCTCTACGGGGCAAGAATCACGTTTTTGTTATATGCTTTTACACGCCCTAATACAATGTCGCCTAAACCCTCGTGTATTACAGCAACATAAACAACTACCACCCACACTTTTCAGAAAAAGGAGGTTGGTGACAAAAGCAACCCTTTCACATCTGTGGACAATATTGTAATGTACAGCTGCTAAAAAAAATTTACTAATATATAGCACTGATAGTGCTTCACTGGTTCAAAGTGTTCTGTGAATATTAACTAATTCATCTTCACAACACGCATGATATAAGTGTTTGTCAGTGTTTTCCAGATGAGAAACTGAGGCATAGGGAGGTAAGGTGATTTGCCTAGAACTGGAAGCAGCAGGAAAAAACTCAATTATTGGCTTTTTCTCCTTTGCATAATCTATGCATCTGGCTTAATCTATGCATCCAATAATCAATAGTCAGTGCCTGTAAATACTTGTGTTTGAGTGCAAATACTGCAGCATTAGACAATTTTTCTGAATATTCATATAACTGATGTGACAGTTTGATTCTCTGCTATTTGTTTCCCCTTTTATACTCCATACCCCCATTTCCCCTTTTTATACTTCATATTTTGAAATGCAAGCATTTTCATTTATATTTGTAAGCAAACTTACACTGAAGTATGTGATTGTTTCCTTCTTTAATAGCTTCATAAACTAATTGTTTGCAACTAATGTTTTTCCATTTGTATTTCTCCCTCTTTTCATAACCCCTAAATACTGTCACCCCAATACTAAATTATAAAGGGTCTTTTTTTTGTCCTTCATGAAATCTTCTCTGAATTTCAAGATTATTCATTAAAATTCCCAGTTAAATTTTCTGGAGAGGAAAGACATCTTGATATAGCCGGAAGACTGACTTTATTCCTCTAAAATCCAAGCCATGTAAATGACTATTGAACGCAGCAGCTGTGTTGCTGGCAGAGAAGACATAACAGAATAAAATGCTCATGGTGATGATTTCCCTCCCTCCAATGCAATTCATTACATAGTGATCCAATTATTCCACAAAAAGCCTTTTTCTTATAGCATGCTCTCCTTTTCACTTCTGTTTGTTTCCCCCAACCAAAACTATGCCATGGATAGAATGCTTTGTAAATATTTCATGAGAAAATGCCATTTACACCCACAGCCTGCTCTTTCCTCTCTCCCACTCCCCAAAACAGAAGGATTTGAAAGCTCTTGATTTCTAATACAATTTGTAGATTTAAAAGCACAAATCAAAAGAAGAGATTTTACAACAACTACAAAGGTGCATTTCACACAGAATGAAGGGATGGATAAAAAACTCAACTTATTTAGAAATGAAAAATTTCTCAATGAGAGTTCCATAGAAGCAGGAGTGTATCATGAAAAAAACTGGATTAGTGACCTATCACTAAGGATGGAAAATAATATTAAACAAATTACAGTGTTTTCCAAATACTGTTTGTAACTTTCTAAATTTTTTTCAATATGAAAGTTATATCTAAACTGTATCTGTGTAAAATTAAGATCCTGCTGTATCAATGAAGGCCTTGTACACAGCTTCAAATAGGATGGTTTGTGAGGCAAACAGCATCTCTTCTGTTCAGGCTTCAATTATGCATTGGAGGAAAGGGGGCAGAATTACCTTCCCTCTTGCCCCCACCACTTGCTTAGCTGGAATTAGGACACAAAACCAAGCTGTGCTTTTTGGGCACGTGAAGTTATGGTCAAAACTAGCACAATCATTTTAAAACAGAATGAGGAGCGTAAAACTCTCAGAAACTAACTTTCACAAATGTACGTATGATTTCTTTGTTTTCATATATAATCTGTGTTAAGTCATTACGTGCCTGTCTTCAGTAATGACCATTTCTGTCCTTAGGGTGCAAAATAAAACAAATCCTCAATGGACAATTTAAAAACAAAAACCATCAATAATGTACTCCATTAGATAGATGGTTGTGTGTCAGCGGGTGCTTTCCCGCCCCCCATAACTTTGCACAGAAAAGAACAGATAGTATACACTGCCAAATGAAGTTTAGTGTCGCATTAAAAATTAAACATGGCTTCCTTCGCACTTTTAACTGTAGTGTTTTCATTATTGTCCTAACATAAGTCACTACTGGGTGTTTCATGTGTATGTTTTTGCAAGTTGAAAGACAATATTAGAAACCAGAACACGAGGCAACATTTTATAACAGTAAATTTTACTAATGACAGCTAGTTAACAGGATTCTATCAGAACTGCTTTACAAGTGTAGGACTATATTTTGGTACATGCTGTTTAGGGAGGCCCACCAGCAGTTGCAAGTGCACAGGGAGGAAGCTGATCTTCCAAACTCTGGCTCCCTTAAACCCAAAAAGAGACGACACCTCAAACACTCCCGTACAGCTGCAACTGAGAGAGCAGGGGCTACCAATCAAATGACAAACTCCACATTTGTTAGTATATGTTACATGAGGCCAAAGAACCCTATGCAGAAGCTCACAGATATTCCAGCTCCTATCAGGAATAATTTTGCTTCAATTAGCCTCCGTATATATTATAGCTGCACATTAGCACAGCTTTTGCAGTGTATAAGTACACAGGTTTGGGGAGCGGTTATATCACAATGGCCTATAATTAAGGCTGTGTGTCGGTCACGGAAGTCATGGATTCCACGACTTGCCGTGACCTCTGTGACTTCTGCAGCGGCTGGTGCTGGCTGCCCCTGGCTCCCACCAGCATGTCCCTACAGCTCTAAGGCGGAAGGACCAGGGTGCTCTGCGCACTGCCCGTGCACGCCGCCCCCACAGCTCCCATTGGCTGTGGTTCCCAGCCAATGGGAGCTACGGAGCCAGCACTTGTGGTGGGAGCAGCACGTGGAGCCCCCTTGGGCCCTCCCCTCAGGAGCTGCAGGGACATGCTGGTTGAAGCTGGGTAGGGAACCTGCCAGCCCCATCAACCCCTCCCCAGCAACTGCAGGGGTCCATGGCCCTACCCCCCAGCACCCATTGCTAAACAATACAAATTAAGCAGCAAGCCTGAACTTGCTTGTGTAAAGTATCGGACACAGAGGCAATACTAGCATTTGTCCATAATACTTGTCAGACTCCTTTACAAAGATATCAGAAAATAAACAGTAGGTTATTGCTACATAGGGTTGCATGTGTTTTCATTCGAAAATGGAAGGTACAGTACATCATTTGTTCCTACTAAGTGAAAACCCTAATCATTACACAGCGAACAATGATAGCTGAATTTTTGGTGTTATCCACCACAGAAGAGCCTAAAAACCTCACCCCCTCCTTGTTCTTCCTTGTTTGGAATGGGCTGCAAGGATGAGAGTTTTCTGAGAACACCTTTTACCTCTCTCTAAAGAATTCTCTATCAGTTAGCTAGTTTCCTCTCTCACTCCAGTAGTCAAAGCCTGAATGCAATGCACAACCTGTTTATTCAAGTTGCATGCTTGGGAGGTTCACAAAGGTTAACAAAGAACGGGCACTAGCTGCTCCATCTGTTACTTCCCCGGTATGCTGGGAGGGGCTTTGGCTGTTGGATCCACATATAGTCATGGATCACCATCCTAGGACTATCCCCAAAGAACTCCTTCACATGGGAGTGCAGGGAGACCTTGTGGAACTGTGCTTCTCTACCCAGGGGTACAGAGCATCTGTGCAGGCTCCTCCCATATGCAATCACATTAGGTCTGCAGTTATCAAGGCTTACTGAGCCCACAGAAAAGAGAACATGGTTTGCCCCAGGTGAGCAATATCAGATGTAGGTATAGAAGGAGAAGGAATGTGGTATACTGGTTAGAAAAAGGGTTCTCAAACTTTTTCCATGGTATAACCACATCTCAAAAGACACCTCCCACTTACAACTGCACAATATCCCTGTGGCAGCTACAGCAATTGTTTATATGGAAATGTAAGATGAGGAAAGTATGCATGTATTTTAGCTGTTTTTATTACATTTTTTGAAAAAGAAAAATGGGTTTCCCTTTATTCTTCATTTCACTTCATTTCTGGTCCTCCTCTCCCCCGGTACATGCTTCCCTGACCCTTAGAGTATATCTACACTGAATCTGGGAGCAAGCTGCTGAGCCCAGCCCCTGGATTTAAGAGCCTGACCTCCAACCATAGTTGCAACATCGAAGCAGTATCTACACAGCTATTTTTAGCACACGCATGCAAGCCCCACTGAGTCTGTGAGCCTGGGCAGGGAGGCTCACTCCCAGATACACTATTGACAGACTCTTCCCTAGGCATGCTGCCCAGACACCTGGTCCTCTTCTCCAGATACTCTCCAGCATAGTGGGCATAGGGATGTCTCCTTTCCTGCCCCCCTCTGATGACTCATCTCAGAGGATAGTTCTTGGGTCTTCTCCTCCTCTTACACAGGAACAGTCCCTAGAAGTAGTAGTTACCATTGCTCCTGCTTTTCCGGGCATTCTGACTCTTCTTTGCAACATCTAAGGCGACAACGGGAATTGAACCTGTGCCTTAACTACCTGTAAAAGCAGCTGGAAACCTTCAACTCAATCCAAAGTCAATGGTGGCTGCAGGTACCCAGCACCTCTGAAAAATCAGGCCTCAAATTGGCCACCCAAAAACAGAAGCAACCAAAATTGGAGACCACTTTTGATTATTAAATCATCTGTAAAAGGAGCAAAATATGGATATACCTCAAAGGACTTTTGTGAAGCTTATTTTTTTGTAAAGCACTTTGATATCCTCCAAAAGGAGGAGCGAGCTACAGAGTTCAAAATATTACTATCAAATCCACAAGTGAAGCCTATTTACTGAAGAAATTATAGTTTAGTCTTTCTCCATTGTGACAGGTTCGGTCACAGAGACCCCCTTGGGACTGTTACCTGATGTGCTGAAACTACCTCTGAGCCTGTTTTCCCTGTCAGCTTGGGACTCCAGAACCCTGCCTTGTTGAACCAGACATGCAAATCTTCTGCAACACAGACCCAGGTCTAGTCCAGGCCCCCAAAGCTGCAGACTTTAACCAAAAACTGCTCAGCAAGTCACCTATCTCCAGCACCCAGTTCCCAATGGGATCCAAACCCCAAATAAATCAGTTTTACTCTGTGTAAAGCTTATACAGGGTAAACTCATAAATTGTCCGCCCTCCGGCTTTCTTCCGGCAACTCGCAGAAGTTACTAGATCGCACACCCTGGTTCTCATGGGGACTTCAATCACCCTGATATCTGCTGGGAGAGCAATACAGCGGTGCACAGACAATCCAGGAAGTTTTTGGAAAATGTAGGGGACAATTTCCTGGTGCAAGTGCTGGAGGAACCAACTAGGGGCAGAGCTCTTCTTGACCTGCTGCTCACAAACCGGGAAGAATTAGTAGGGGAAGCTAAAGTGGATGGGAATCTGGGAGGCAGTGACCATGAGATGGTCGAGTTCAGGACCCTGACACAGGGAAGAAAGGAAAGCAGCAGAATACGGACCCTGGTTTTCAGAAAAGCAGACTTTGACTCCCTCAGAGAACTGATGGCAAGATCCCCTGGGAGAATAACATGCAGGGGAAAGGAGTCCAGGAGAGCTGGCTGTATTTTAAAGAATCCTTATTGAGGTTACAGGGACAAGCCATCCTGATGTGTAGAAAGAATAGTAAATATGGCAGGCGACCAGCTTGGCTTAACAGTGAAATCCTTGCTGATCTTAAACACAAAAAAGAAGCTTACAAGAAGTGGAAGATTGGACAAATGACCAGGGAGGAGTATAAAAATATTGCTCGGGCATGCAGGAGTGAAATCAGGAAGGCCAAATCACACCTGGAGTTGCAGCTAGCAAGAGATGTTAGGAGTAACAAGAAGGGTTTCTTCAGGTATGTTAGCAACAAGAAGAAAGTCAAGGAAAGTGTGGGCCCCTTACTGAATGAGGGAGGCAACCTAGTGACAGAGGATGGGGAAAAAGCTAATGTACTCAGTGCTTTTTTTGCGTCTGTCTTCACGAACAAGGTCAGCTTCCAGACTACTGCACTGGGCAGCACAGCATGGGGAGGAGGTGACCAGCCCTCTGTGGAGAAAGAAGTGGTTCGGGACTATTTAGAAAAGTTGGACGAGCACAAGTCCATGGGGCCGGATGCGCTGCATCTGAGAGTGCTAAAGGAGTTGGTGGATGTGATTGCAGAGCCATGGGCCATTATCTTTCAAAACTCATGGTGATTGGGGGAGGTCCCGGACGACTGGAAAAAGGCGAATGTAGTGCCCATCTTTAAAAAAAGGGAAGGAGGAGGATCCTGGGAACTACAGGCCAGTCAGCCTCACCTCAGTCCCTGGAAAAATCATGGAGCAGGTCCTCAAGGAATCAATTCTGAAGCACTTAGAGGAGAGGAGAGGAAAGTGATCAGGAACAGTGAGCATGGATTCACCAAGGGCAAGTCATGCCTGACTAATCTAATTGCCTTCTATGATGAGATAACTGGTTTTGTGGATGAAGGGAAAGCAGTGGACGTGTTGTTCCTTGACTTTAGCAAAGCTTTTGACACTGTCTCCCACAGCATTCTTGCCAGCAAGTTAAAGAAGTATGGGCTGGATGAATGGACTATAAGGTGGATAGAAAGCTGGCTAGATTGTCGGGCTCAACGGGTAGTTGATCAATGGCTCCACGTCTAGTTGGCAGCCGGTATCAAGTGGAGTGCCCCAAGGGTCGGTCCTGGGGCCGGTTTTGTTCAATATCTTCACAAATGATCTGGAGGATGGTGTGGATTGCACCCTCAGCAAGTTTGCAGATGACACTAAACTGGGAGGAGAGGTAGATACGCTGGAGGGTAGGGATAGGATACAGAGGGACCTAGACAAATTGGAGGATTGGGCCAAAAGAAATCTGATGAGGTTCAACAAGGACTAGTGCAGAGGCCTGCACTTAGGACGGAAGAATCCAATGCACCGCTACAGACTAGGGACTGAATGGCTCGGCAGCAGTTCTGCAGAAAAGGACCTAGGGGTGACAGTGGACGAGAAGCTGGATATGAGTCAACAGTGTGCCCTTGTTGCCAAGAAGGCCAATGGCATTTTGGGATGTATAAGTAGGGGCATTGCCAGCAGATCGAGGGACGTGATCATCCCCCTCTATTTGACACTGGTGAGGCCTCATCTGGAGTACTGTGTCCAGTTTTGGGCCCCACACTACAAGAAGGATGTGGAAAAATTAGAAAAAGAGTCCAGCGGAGGGCAACAAAAATGATTAGGGGACTGGAACACATGAGTTATGAGGAGAGGCTGAGGGAACTGGGATTGTTTAGTCTACGGAAGAGAAGAATGAGGGGGGATTTGATAGCTGCTTTCAACTACCTGAAAGGGGGTTCCAAAGACGATGGCTCTAGACTGTTCTCAGTGGTAGCAGACGACAGAACGAGGAGTAATGGTCTCAAGTTGCAGTGGGGGAGATTAAGGTCGGATATTAGGAAAAACCTTTTCACTAGGAGGGTGGTGAAACACTGGAATGCGTTACCTCGGGAGGTGGTGGAATCTCCTTCCTTAGAAGTTTTTAAAGTCAGGCTTGACAAAGCCCTGGCTGGGATGATTTAATTGGGGATCGGTCCTGCTTTGAGCAGGGGGTTGGACTAGATGACCTCCTGAGGTCCCTTCCAACCCTGATATTCTATGATTCTATAACAGAGAGAGAGATGCACAGCCGTTTACTCCCCCAGGTATTAATCACTTACTCTGGGTTAATTAATAAACAAAAGTGATTTTATTAAGTATAAAAAGTAGGATTTAAGTGGTTTCAAGTAATAGACAGACAGAACAAAGTAAGTTACCAAGCAAAATAAAACAAAACATGCAAGTCTAAGTCTAATACATTTAAGAAACTGGATACAGGTAAATCTCACCCTCAGAGGTGTTCCAATAAGCTTCTTTCACAGACTAGACTCCTTTTTAGTCTGGTCCCAATCCTTTCCCCGGTACAATCCTCGTTAGTTCCAGCTCAGGTGGTAACTAGGGGATTTCTCATTACTTGCAGCCCCCTTGTTCTGCTCCACCGCTTTTTATAGCTTTGGCCCAAGGCGGGAATCCTTTGTTTCTCTGGGTTCCCACCCCTCCTTCTAAATGGAAAAGCACCAGGTTTAAAATGGATTCCAGTATCATGTGACATGATCCCATGTCCTGTAAGACCCCTAGTCTCCATTCTTCTGGGGCTGGTTGGCACACAGGAAAACTTATAAGTAAACAGAGCCATTTACAACCAATTGTCCTAGTTAATGGGAGCCATCAAGATTCCAAGCCACCATTAATGGCCCACACTTTGCGTCGCTACAATAGGATTTCAGAGTAATACTTCATATTTCTAGCTTCAGATACAAGAATGATACATTCATACAAATAGGATGAACACACTCAGATTATAAGCTTTGTAATGATACCTTACCTTTGCATAAAGCATATTCCAATTATACTTATGAGTGTAAATATAATGTATTTCCATAAACATATGGAGTGCAATGTCACACCCATAAAAGGAGGTAAGGAAATTAAAACTCAACTCTGGTTCATATCTATTCCCTCAACTGCTGGACTAAAAGAACAGGTCATGAATTAAGTAGTCAGAATCACTTATAACTGAAACCAGCAACCCTCTCCTAACATTAGTCTCTGGTTCATCTCAGCTAATTACTCAGGAGAGCATGGTAGTAATAGGCTCTTCTTTCAACGGATAAAAGGTTAGTTCTTTTTTTAATTCAGAATGACAATGATGAGCAACCTTGCCATCTTTTGGAAAGGTAAGATAGTTTATGGTCAGAGCACAACAGTGCGACTCAGGAAAACTGGGTTCTATTCTCAGCTCTGAAGAATAGTTACTGTTTGAACAGCACCTTGAAAAATAAAAATATAGAGCTGTATATTAAAAATAAAATTACATTTAAGAACCACACTTATTTTATGTTTTTAAAAGGCATAAGCACTTGCAGATGTGATGTCATTTTTCTTTTTGTTAAATGAGTGCATAAAGTATGCTATGTGGTGTCAAGGTTCCTTCCCCACTCTGAACTCTAGGGTACAGATGTGGGGACCTGCATGAAAAACCCCCTAAGATTATTTTTACCAGCTTAGGTTAAAACTTCCCCAAGGTACGAACTATTTTACCTTTTGTCCCTGGACTTTATTGCTGCCACCACCGAGCGTCTAACAAATATAACAGGGAAAGAGCCCACCTGGAAACGTCTTTCCCCCCAAAATTCCCCCAAGCCCTACAGCCCCTTTTCTGGGGAAGGCTTGATAAAAATCCTCACCAATTTGCATAGGTGAACACAGACCCAAACCCTTGGATCTTAAGAACAATGAAAAAGCAATCAGGTTCTTAAAAGAAGAATTTTAATTAAAGAAAAAGTAAAAAGAATCACCTCTGTAAAATCAGGATGGTAAATACCTTACAGGGTAATGAGATTCAAAACATAGAGAATCCCTCTAGGCTAAACCTTAAGTTACAAAAAGGCACAAAAACAGGAATATACATTCCATTCAGCACAACTTATTTTATCAGCCATTTAAACAAAACAGAATCTAACGCATATCTAACTCAATTGCTTATTGACTTTTTTGCATCCGATGAAGTGAGCTGTAGCTCATGAAAGCTTATGCTCAAATAAATTGGTTAGTCTCTAAGGTGCCACAAGTACTCCTTTTCTTTTGACTTTTTACAGGAGTTCTGACCTGCATTCCTGCTCTGGTCCCGGCAAAAGCAACACAGACAGAGAGAACCCTTTGTTCCCCTCCTACCCCCTCCAGCTTTGAAAGTATCTTGTCTCCTCATTGGTCATTTTGGTCAGGTGCCAGCAAGGTTGTCTTAGCTTCTTAACCCTTTACAGGTGAAACGATTTTTCCTCTGGCCAGGAGGGATTTAAAGGTGTTTACTCTTCCCTTTATATTTATAACATGTGGATACTGAGTGTTTTCTCCCTTGTGTCATTTAACGTCTCTTCAGGTTTATGTATCGTATTACAAACAGTAATAGCTTATACTATTCACCCCTCAACCAAGGAACAAAAAAAACCAAAACAAAACATACCATATTTTTCCCATCTCTTAAATTAAAAAAAGATGAAGGGAACATTAACACAAACTTATTAAGAGTAATCAATACTGTGGTTAAGATTCTACTGTGGATGGCAACTGTTCACAGTTTAACAAATGCAAGTCAGGAAAGGAACACAGCTGAGAGAGTGTTTTTCAAATATCAAGATTACACTTTCTACCAACTGTCATCCAAGGTTTTTTACAACACTTTACATAAGCATTATCTAATTAAGGGTATGTCTGCACCTGGAGCTTGGGGGGCAGTTCCTAGCTTGAGGAGACATCCGAGCTAGCTTTCATCGAGCTAGCACAGGAGTGGGCACGCTTTTTGGCCTGAGGGCCACATCAGGGTATGGAAATTGTATGGCAGGCCATGAATGCTCATGAAATTGGTGGTAGGGGTGCGAGAGGGGGTGAGGGCTCTGCCTGGGACCGCAGGCTCTGGGGAGGGGCCAGAAATGAGGAGTTCAGGGTGCGGGAGGGGGCTCTAGGCTGACACAGGGATATGTGAGAGGTCTCTGGCTGGGGGTGCGGGCTCTGGGGTGGGGCTGGGGATGAGGATGAGGGGTTTGGGGTGCAAGAGGGTGCTCCAGGCCAGGAACGAGGGGCTCAGAGGGCAGGAAGAGGATCAGGGATGAGGCAGGCTATTGGGTTACGGGGGGCAGTGAGGGCTCTACCTGGGGGTGCAGGCTCTGGGGCTCTGGGCTGGGATTGAGGGGACTGGGGGGGGGGGGATCAGTGCTGGGGCAGGGGATTGAGGCACGGGGGGGCTCAGGGATGCAGGCTCTATGCGGTGCTTACCTCAAGCAGATCCTGGAAGCACGTCCACCCTCTGGGTTCTACACAGAGGCGCAACCAGGCGGCTCTGCGTGCACTACCCCATCTGCAGGTGCCGCCCACACAGCTCCCATTGTCCAGGAGCCGTGGGGGCAGCGCCTGTGGATGGGGCAATACACACAGCCGCCTGACCGCACCTCTACATGCTATGTAGGAATCGGAGGGGGAGTCATGCTGACTGCTCCCCTGGGGCCACGCAGAGCGGGGCAAATCCCTGACCCCACTCCTGGGCGGGAGCCAAGGGCTGGATTAAAAGGTCTGATTGGCCGGATGTGGCCTGTAATTTGCCCAACCCTGTGCTAGCATGCTAAAAATAGAATGTGGCAAAAGCAGGAGGAGGGGCTAGCCACCTTAAATTCATACCTAGCATCTCTGATGGGAATGCACTTGGGGCAGCTAGCCCCTCCCACAGATCATGCTACTGCAGCTGCATTCTATTTTTAGCACACTAGCTTCATGCAAGCTAGCATGAGTAGGTCTCCTCACGCTAGGAATCACACACCCCAGATGGAAGTGTAGACACACCTTAAGCCTCTCAAAACCACCTGTGAAGCAAGTAAGCGATACAGGAATATATAGTAATATTATGAAGTGTAGCCATCTCTGGAGCACAACACAGCAACTGTTTAATAAAACAGGACCTGAAATGAATACCACATACAAGGGTAACTGCAGGAGAAATTTACAGAGGCAGATTATAAATTGAAAGAGTTGGAATTGTGTAGGCATATTCCAATATTTGTGATTCTGTTCATAATAAATTGTAAACCTGCAATATTGATTTATAATATTTGTTAATCTGCATAATTCTTCTATTTGACATAATTGTAAATCTGCAATATTGATTTACAATTCTGTATTAAAGCTTGCAAACCGTACCTTGCAAACCGCTCAATTGGCTCTGCTTTCTCTAAATTGATACTTTCTCTCACTTGTTATTAAGATTGACGCTTGTAAAACTAAACGGCTTAATTGACTCTGCTTTCTCTGTATTGGCGCTTTCCATTGATTGTAATTGAGATTGACGCTTATAAATGTAAACCAATCAATTAACGTTACTTTCTCAAATAGTTATGTTCAATTGGCTCTACTTTGCAAACGGATACTTTGTAATGGAGATTGACATGCTTCTTTGTAACACCCATGAAGAACCGCGAATTGGAGCGGCACTCATAGAAATGTCACATAGAGACTCCCACCCTCTATAGTTTAGATCAGGAATGTTAAAAAACGGGGAGTCTCAAATAAATAACACCTTTTTATGATAAAAGAAAGGCAATACTGAAGGAATGTTAAGAGACAGGGAGTCTCAAATAAAATAACAATACTCGGTGAAATGAGAAATGTGTTTTTATTAAAGTAAGGAATGTATGTGAATGAATGGTGGGTTTTGAATAGTCAGGGAAGTGCCAGCCTAGGAATTTAACATCAATTGGCCGAAGAAGATGCCAGGTGGAGACAACCAGAGAACCCCACCGGAGGGCAAACTGGGATCCACCCGACCAATTCAAAGGATGAAGAAAGCTGATGAGCACCTGACAGCCGTCCTGGAACAGTCATGACTCACAATATGACAAAGCAAATTCCACGGACTGGCATAGGAAGAAATTCCTATAAAAATGGACACTAAGGACTGAGAACTTTGAGTCTCCAGTTCTGCCGCTGCACTTCAGGAGCATCGGATGCGCATCTGACACGGACTCAGCTCCACTCTCGTGTACAGGTTACCTGGCCAGTACTCTGTCACGAGCAACTTCTAGGCTGGTAACTATAAACCCCTATGCAGAACTGGTATGAATGAATGAATATATAGAGAGAGAGAGAGAGAGAGAGAGAGAGAGAGAGAGAGAGAGAGAGAGAGAGTTAAGTAAGGAATAAGTAACGATACGACAGTGTGAGTTTTATATTTCTTTATTATATTTTCAATAAATGTGGCATTTTGCCTTGTCCCTTTAATAAGATCCTGCTGGTTTTTATTTTATTGGTATAACAATTTGGCCTAGATACACGGATGTATACCCCTACTCCTATCATTGCCACTGGATCTCTATAATGACTAGAAGCTGTTAGGAACTTGTTTTTGACATCTCATCCGGAAGACAAGAAGGGACACAGCTTTTTAAGAGACAGTATTCTCAAGAAAGATGCCTGAAGGTAGAGTATTTTCATCATTCAGCTAATAAACCAAGCCCCTGCGAAAACAGTTGGCACAACAAGACATCACTGTAAGGAAATACAGTGATTGCAGGCAAACTTTAAAAGAAAGCTTTATTGTATGTCAGTGTTATTTAATTCCTTTAGTAGCCGATAATATCACTAAAATAAGGAAGCTGCTAGGAAACTGAATCTGTATGTACTCAGTGATAGAGTATTGATTTTAAACATGGAATTAAATAAAAGGAACTTCATTCAAACAATATTAGGGGTCTGAAACTCACAAAAGCAAGCACATTTCTCCAGCACCCCCTTATGAACTACATATTACATGTGCTATAAAAATCCTAAAACTGTTGGGGAAATTAGTGACAGAAAATCACTCACTGTCCCATGTCCTTCAGAGCACCAACCCATCTTTAAACCCTTTCATGTTGCATTCCCTTGCTGCTAAATACAGTGTTGTTCTTTTAAAAGTCAGACATTCCACTGGCTTGCAAATGACATAACAGGTATATGGAGCAGCACCCAACAACCTTTTAGCCCTGGGTATCAGGTACATTCAGTGACTTCACAAGGCCACTTTATGGTACATTTTAAACTTTTCTTTATTTGTAATATTGTTTTAGAAGAATGAAGAGTACTTTATTGCCCTAGCCAATGCTGAATTCATGTGGCAAACTTTCATAAGTGCAGATAAAGAGGACATAGTGGGTTGTATTTATCAATGCTTATGCAAAGGCATCCTAGCTGGAAAGCCAACTACATTGATAACAGTTCTGAGCAAGAAAATGTTTCTTATTGTATTGTTATAAAGATGAGAGGAAACAGAAGTCTGTGTTCACAGCAAGGCACACAGAAAAGAAGCTCCTTCCCGCCCAATTTAATTGTTGGAGAGGTCAATTTGAAGGGGGAAAAACAACGACACTGATGAATGAGACATATCTCATCAACTTTTAATCCTTAAAGTAGAAGCAAAGTTCACTTAACCACTTTAGAGAAAAGGGCAGATGCAGAAGACCTTTTGCTTTTACTGGCTCCACACTTCCTTGGCTGCCAAAATGCCCTACTTTGAGTACAGATTTTCAGTAGTTACCTTTGATTGGGCTTTCTCCTCTTTAGGAGCAGAATGGTAGCTGCCTTCAACATCCAGACACTCAGGAGAAAGAGTAAGCAAACTCTTAATGCCTTGATTTCCCTATCTGTGGGAAGGCATGTTGGACTGACTCCATCTCCCATTCCATTTGCAAGTAAGGGCAAAGTTTCTTTGCTCAATGAGCCCACAGATAGACTCCCAACCCTAATTATATTAGGAACTAATATGAGAATATATTAAGAGCACCACAATAAAGCAGCTCTGCCAAGGGTCAGATCTGGGGACTATAACCCAGATAACACCTTATCAGTTCTAAATTCCTTCACATTTAAATCTTTCCCCTAACAATAATTAAAGTGCGGCTCTATTCTGAATAGAGACCTTGTAAAAAGGCATCCTGGATTCTTTGTTTACCGTTTATCTATATCATGTGCTCAATTCAAACAGAAAAAGATTAAGAGTTAGATTCTCTGATGCACTCCTGCCCCTCAATACTGCTCTGATAGTGCAAAAACCCTGGAAAATAGTGGCATGTGGCCAGCTGACCCAGCTCTTGTTCCACCTCACCACTTAACCCCAATGATTTAGATAAGGGCATAGAGAGAGTACACTTATAAAGTTTACGGACAACACCAGGAGCTTTGGAAGATAGGATTAATATTCAAAATGATCTGGACAAACTGGAGAAATGGTCTGAAGTAAATATGATGAAATTCAATAAGGACATATGCAAAGTATCCCACTTAGGAAGGAACCTTCAGCTGCACACGTACAAAATGGGAAATGACTGCCTAGGAAGGAGTACTGCAGAAAGAGATTGGGGGCTCATAGGGAATCACAAGCTAAATATGAGTCAAGCATGTAACACTGTTGCAAAAAAAGCAAACATCATTCTGGGATGTACTAGCAGGAGTGTTGTAAGCAAGACACAAGAAGTAATTCTTCCACTTTACTCAGGCCTCAGCTAGAGTATTGTGTCCAGTTCTGGGCGCCACATTTCAGGAAAGATGTGGACAAATTGGAGAAAGTCCAGAGAAGAGCAACAAAAATGATTAAAGGCCTAGAAAACATGACCTATGAGGGAATATTAAAAAAATAAGACCGAGAGGGGACATAACAGTTTTCAAGCACATAAAAGGTTGTTACAAGGAGGAGGGAGATCAATTGTTCTCTTTAACTTCTGAGGACAAGAAAAAATGAGCTTAAACTGCAGCAAGGACAGTTTGGTTGGACATTAGAAAAAGCTTCCTAACTGTCAGGATGATTAACTACTGGAATAAACTGCCTAGGGAGGTTGTGGAATCTCTGTCATTGGAAATTTTTAAGAGCAGGTTAGACAAAACACCTGTTAGGAATGGTTTAGATCAGGAGTTCTCAACCCTTATCTTTCTGAGCCCCCGCCCCCATGCTATAAGAATATAAGAATTCCAGGGCCCGGGGGGGGGGGGGGGGGGAGTGAGTGGGGGGGAACCTTAGCATTCATGGCTTCAGCCAAAGTGGGAGGGGGGCCTCAGAGCTCTGGACCTCAGCCACCAGGCAAGAGGTGACGGGGCCGTGGGGAGGAGCTGAGAGCTTCAGTCCCGCGGGGTGCTGGGGATGGAAGGGATCTCAGGGCTCCAACCTCACAGGGTGATGGGGCTGGGGGGAGGTAAGGCTTCTGCCCTGCAGGGTGCTAGGACTCTGGGCTTTAGACTCACAGGGGCACCAGGGCTCTGGGCTTCAGCCCCATGGCTGTGCTCCCACCTTCAGCCCCACTGGGATGCCAGGGCTCAGGGCTTCAGCCCCACATTTCTGGCTTCAGACCCATGGGGGGTGCTGGGCTTGGAATTTTAGCTCTGGGGGCAGGGAGGGGCACTGGGGCTCAGGGTACCCTGCGGCTCCACTCCTGGTTTCAGCCCCATGGGGTGCCAGGGCTTAGAGTGCCGGGCTTCAGCCGTGGGGCCCTATGGCCCCCTGAAAGCAGCTCAGTTGAGAACCACTGGTCTAGATAATACTTAGTCCTCTCATGAGTGCAGGGGACTGGACTAGATGACCTCTCGAGGTCCCTTCCAGTCCTGTAATTCTATGATTGTAGCAGGCGGACAGGGAGAATGTTAGAGGCATAGCGCTCTGGCTATCCTTAGCTGGATTACAGTTTTTTGGGGACCAGTGCAAGCTGACAAAGGTTGGCACAATTGTCAGGATGCTCTAATTTGGGTTAGAGCTTCAGCCAGCACAGAGCCACCCAATGAATCAAGGAGCTGCAAAGAAATACCCAATAGCCTCCTCCCACCGTTGTGCTAGGTTTCTCCTTGGCAGATCCATAATTTTTGGAACTGCTACCTTGCAAATTCAGCATAGACTCAGAGTAAAGCTAGGTACTGTGCACACCATCACCAATAAAACAGGTTTTGCAGGGCTAATTTGGTCCTCGGTGACACCTGTGTGACTCCATTGTCTTCAACAGGCCTGCACAGGTATAATGATTGGAATTTAGTAAACAATTCTACTGATGGACAAGATCAAATAGATACAGCAACCTCTTAGATGTGTTGGCTCTTCCAAGTCTATCAGTAGCAAAGGATAGTAAAAACATGTTTTAAATCACTACTATCAGCAGATAAAACACTGAATGCACACAGATAGGATATGTCTGGAGAAAGTAGGGGCTGTTTTCCCATAATTACTTGTCATTTTACAAGAACTTCTGGGTTACTGAAAAAAAGAAAGCGAACCTCATCGTTTTTGGGTTTTGTTTTTTTTTAATACACATATCCCTATGACCTTTGAATTTAACCACACAAACCTTGGACTATCAAACTAGGAAGAGTGCTGGTTGGTAAGGAGAGATTTCTGACTCTTTAATTAAAAACTCAGAGTTAATCTGGTATTGTTCAGGACAATATGGTGTTAACATTGAAGTTTAATGCTGCCATTTAAAATCTCACTTCATTGCTGATCATTTCAGAAGAAACATCAAGCTACTCTGATTCTGTGGACTAAGTTTGGGATTGTGGTCAGCACTTATATAGAGTACCATCATTTTCTCCCTCCAGAATCTGACCCCCAATTATTTTTCATTGCTTTAACTGGAATCCCTCAGGCTTCTTGTCTTTTCAGATCATGAGTGCTTATCAGAAAGCTGATGACACAGTCAAAGTGATGTATATCAACTAGTAGAAAGAGTACTCCAGTACTTTTATTTTAAAATTAAAGGACTGTGATATTACCACACAGTACTGATACATCATCAACAGGATAAGAAAAAGACGGTCCCAGGAAAAGTAAATCAAACACTAGAATCTCAAATTTGGTTACTGAGGGTTTATATCCTCCCCTCCTCACCAAACACAATAATAAAAAGGACAAAACAGGACACACACGGAGAATTGAAACATTACTCACCATTTCCTGAGATGCATATTTAGGATCTTCAGGATCAACTGACCAATAGCAGAAATCAAAGCCAAAAGCCACAATCTTCTCTCTTGTGTCCCACAGGCCCTCAAGCCTATTGTGTACCTGAATAGGGGGGAAGATAGAGAGAGCACTTGAATTTGAGGATTACCAAAGAGCATAATTTAAAAACTTTGTCCAGGATATACTTTTCCCCCCCTCTCACAACACAAATATTCATGGCTCCAAGTTCATACTGTTTTCATTTTCTTGCACAAAAGTCAAAGAAAAAATATGGATGGATCCATCACAAAGCTGCTAGTAAAACTTTCACTGAGCAGTTCATTCACCACTTCTCTCCTACTTCAAAAAAAGTACAATGCACTTAAGCGTTTTCCATCCAACGATTTCCAAGCATTTTACAAACATTACTGAGTTAATCCTCACGACATCCATTTTAGGTGGGAAAGCATTATCCCCATTTTACAGATGGAGAAACCAAATCCCAGAGGTTAAATGACTATGTTTATGGTAGAGCCAGAAATACGAACCACACCTCCCAACTCCTAGTATTACGCTTTAACCACAAGTCTATCTACTCTCCTTCTTTACCTTGCTGTATTAACAGTTTGTCAGTTCTCCTCCTTCAGTGTGTTATGGATTACAAAGTGCCCAGAGCAAATCCCAAGTTTTGATTAACCAGTAATCACAACCAAACCTCCAGACATAGCATAGGCTGGAGCTACTTCTTTTTGTTACTGAAGTATTTCATTTAGGATATATGTCTTCATTAAAAATGTAGCTTGGGTGACTGGCATTCAGGTCTAAGCACCTAGCCTAGCCCACGTGTGAGTAGCCACACTGCAAAGCCGTACCCGAATTACTACAACCTCGCTAGTGCTACACTCATCTGGATGTGTCATTAGGATTTGGAGGGGCATATCCCATGGCTCTTTTGGGCTGCAATAAGCTGAGCTTCTCTACAATTCTTTCATATTAAGTTGTAGAAGAACTTGTCTGTCCCTTCCAGGCACACATGGGGAATTTTGGGAAGGCACTGGAGGACTATCAACTTTTGAGTGGTTTAGCTTAGAGTCCTCACTACAAAGTTTTAATCTATACCCACAGACATGCCAATTAGTCCAGGTTGAAAGCACCACTAAATACAGGTGAGAAGTTTGTGTGTGGAGAGGAAGCGAGTTGGGACAAGGCTAACCTGCAGTGAAGACATACCCAATATTGGTCTGTACAGTTTTAGTTTAAACAGCCATCAGTTAATCAGAATAAAATTTCCCTGTGCTACTTTATAATGTACATCATTTCTAAAAATATATAAATACATACTGTGGCAGAGCTCCAACCTTGTCCCCTTGGGTCCCGTGCTTCCAGGTGGTTTATGCTAGCTTCAGAGGCTCACTGCAACCCTCCACATAGCCCTTCTCTCTCTAGGCCAGGGATACAGTCTACTGAGCCCTTTTCATCATAAGCCAGCAATGGAGGTTGGTGAGAGAACTTCCACAGTTTCTGTTGCTCCTATGGCCTTATACCAAAACAGTTTAGCCTCCTATCCTGACAGGGGCCTGTTTTCCCCTCCTAGGAGGTGTTTCTGTAGTGGTGGGTTGGGGGGGAACCCAGGCCCGCTCTCTATTCCGGCCCAGGGACCCTAATGGTAGCAGCTGTTGGCAGCCAACCTTTTACTGCCACAGTTGCTACATTTCCCTGGGACACTTCCCCACAGCCCTCCTGCTTCTCCCTTACCTTAGGGCTCCCTTACCAATGACTTGAGGGTGTCTTCATTAACCAGCCCTTCAGCCACACTTCCTCTCCGCCTGACTGGAGTGAGCCCTTTTATATTATCAGAGGGGCCTTAATTAGAGTCAGGTGGTCACATTAGCTTAATGGCCTCACCTGACTCTCTGCAGGTTAATTGGAGTCAGGTGTTCTCATTAGCCTGGAGCAGCCCCTGCTCTGGTCAGTCAGGGAACAGAACCCTGTTCATCCAGCAGCCAGTAGACCCGTCTTCGGCTCCTCTGCTGTACCCAAGTGGCCTGGAGGGAGGAGGAAGGCTGCTGCTCCTGCTGGGCCTTGGGCCCTTGCTTCTGCCGCCACTGCTCCTGCTCCAGCTGCTCCCCTGGCCAGGCCGGACACCACCCACCCACCCCCCTTCTCCGCTACCTGGTTGCTGGCTAGCTGCTGGACTCCCCCACCCTTGGGTGCTGTTGCTACTGTTCCAACTACAGCCCCTTGGGGGGGGCTGCTGGCCCGCTCCCCAGAGGAGGGGAGTGAGGGACCCCTACCGCAGCCGTTGCTGCTACCGCTGCTGTGGGCACAACCACCACCATTAACACCACTTGTGAGGGGTCCTCTCTGCCTGCCTAGCCACCGGGCTGCTGCCTGGAGCTGCTGCTGCTCCTTTGCTGCTCTGCTGTTTGCAATTCGGCGGGGCCCCTAGAGGAGAGTGCGACAGGGATACCGCCAAGCGTGGGAGAGGGTCCTCCCCAGGGAGACTCTTCCCTCCCTTTTTCCGCCCCACCGCTGCCTCCCACGGTCCCTGACCCATCGTTCCTGCCCCCTGACCCAACCCCTGTTAGCCAGCCCCCCGATGATGCCATGGAGGGCTGGGCCCTACTCCAGGGGAAGCGGGGCAAACAGAAGGCTCAAGCTCCGCTCCTTTCTTCCGATGCGGAAGCCCCCCGAAAGACCAGAAGGGGGGGGGTGCCGATGCCGAGCCCTCTGCCTTGCCCGCGGACGCATACCATCCCCTGGTGCCAGCTGGGGAAAACGTGGCAGCACGGGAGGGCAGTACTGTCCCTCCCTTGGAGTCCCTTCCTTCCAAGGACCCTGATGTAGCCCCACCTGCCCCGTTACTATCCGGAGCCCCCTTGAGCCTCAGGGCAAGTGTCACTTCGGGCACTAGCGGGGAGACCTCCGGGGTAGCGGACGGAGAGCTCCCCTCCATTTATGAGGAGATCGAGGCCCTGGGTCTGACCCCAGTTACCCAGGGGGAGGACGACCCTCTGCTAGCGGGCCTCGATCTGAGCGACCTCACCCGGGCCCCGCCTGTCCCATGTCCCCTTCCCCTAACCGCTACCTTTGCTCCCACCTCCGAGGGTTCCCAGGGCTCCTCCATCCGCCTGGCCGTGGGTGGCACCCCGCTGTTAGCCGCCAAGTCCACCGAGGCGACCGCTGGTGCGCTGCGACTGGGACCCGAGCCCCACGCGTTGCCCCTCGAGGGCGTGGGGTGACTGACCTCCTTCCCGAGCGGGGACCCCACCAATGGTGCTGTGACTACTATGCCGGCCGTGGTGCCAGAGCCCAGCATCATGGAGGGCCCCCTGCCCCACCTCCCAGAGCCTGATCGAGAGGGGCCATTTTCCAACGGCTTGGCTCCTGGGGCCCAGGATCCTACCTTTGCCCCTCTCCCTGGCTCTGCACCCAACCCTTGCCTTGCCCTTACTCTGGATCCCTGCCCTGCCCCTGATGTCAACCCCGCCCCTGTTCCCCCCACTTCCCGTGCTATCATTGCCGCCCCTGGGGCCGTCATCTCCTCATTCCTAGAGGATAGCCCCCAGGGAGCAGCTTCTGTATCCCCCAGTCCCGACTCACTAGGGACTGCTACCTTCCCTCCGCCGCCCCCAATCGAGCCAGGGTTTGAGGGGGGCTGCGTGGCGCCAGCCCATCGGGCGCCACGTCAGGGGTCTGCCCCTTGCCTGCCCGTTTCGGTGGGCCACGGGGCTGTGGCACTAGTCCCTCCGGAGGACAGCCGGGGGCTAGTGGCCCCGGCCCCCCATACGCTGCGGGAGGAGCTGCAGGAGTTCCTTGAGGACGTCCGGGGCTCCCGTAATAAGGTGCAGCTCGCCCTGCAGCGATGGGGGGATTTCCATCCCATCCTCCGGGCCGCGAGGGCCCTTATGCGGGAGGGTAAAAGGACCGGGAAGCAGGCTGCCACGACTTACCAGCGGGTCCGCCTCTTCCGTGACTCCCTAATTACCTACGGGGTAGGTCACGGATTGTTGCGCGGCCCGTTGGGAACCGCGAGCATCCCTGCCGGCGAGGATCCCCCCCAGCCCTCCTCATGGCACCTCTTACCATCATCACGTTAAACATCCGGGGCTGTAGGATGGGTCTCCGCAGGTGCCAGGTGCTCTCCTTCCTTCGGGAGGGGGGGTACTCTGTGATTTTCCTGCAGGAGACCCATATGGATCCGGCCGCCGAAGCTAGCTGGCAGCTGGAATGGGGGGACAGGGTCTACTTTAGCCATCTCACAGTTCGTACGGCTGGAGTGGTGACCCTGTTCTCCCCCGACCTACGGCCCGAGGTGCTGGGGGTCGCCGAGGCTGTGCTGGGCCGCCTGCTGCACCTCCGGGTCCGTTTGGAGGGGCTCGTGGTCAATCTTGTCAACGTCTATGCCCCGACATCGGGCCCGGAGCGGCTACGTTTCTTTCAGCAGGCGTCTGCCTTCCTCGGCACTTTGGATCCTCACGAGTGCCTGGTCCTGGGCGGGGACTTTAATACGACCCTCGAGGAGCGGGACCGCTTGGGGACCGAGCAGTGCCCGGCCGCCGCGGGTGTCCTCCGGGAGATAGTCGACCATCACTCCCTGGTGGACGTCTGGCGCGACCACCACCCGGATGACGTCTCGACGTTCACCTTTGTCCGGGTGGAGGCCCGTCGGTCACGCTACTCCCGGTTGGACCGCATCTATTTATCACGTTTCCATCTTCCACAGGCCCACTCCTCCAGCATCCGGCCGGCCCCATTCTCCGATCATCACCTGGCCACCATGACGGTCTCTCTCTGTGCAGAGAGGCCGGGGCCGGCCTATTGGCATTTTAATAACAGCTTGTTGGAGGACGTGGGCTTCGTGGCATCCTTCCGGGAGTTCTGGTTGGCCTGGCGAGGGCAGCGGCGTGCCTTTCCCTCGGCGCGGCGGTGGTGGGACCTAGGAAAGGTGCGCACCCGGCTCTTCTGCTGTGACTACACCCGGGGCGCCAGCCGACGGAGGGATGCGGTGATAGGGCAGTTGGAACGGGAGGTCTTAGAGCTGGAGATGCGTCTGGCCGCCAGCCCCGAGGATCCATCTCTCTGCGGGGCATGCCGGGAAAAGCAGGAGGAGCTCTGGGCTCTCGAGGACCATCGGGCCCGGGGTGCTTTTGTTCAATCCCGCATCTGCCTCCTTCGGCAGATGGATTGCGGCTCCCGCTTCTTCTACGCCCTAGAGAAAAAGAGGGGGGCCAAGAAGCACGTGACCTGCCTCCTCGCAGAGGAGGGCACCCCCCTCACGGATCCGGTGGAGATGTGCGGGAGGGCCAGGACCTTCTATGCAGGCCTTTTCTCCCCGGATCTGACCGATCCTAACGCTTGCAGAGTGCTCTGGGACGAACTCCCGACGGTCAGCGTGGGCGACCAAGACCGGCTAGAGCTGCCTCTCACTCTGGCCGAGTTCTCGGAAGCCCTCTGCCGCATGCCCACCAATAAATCTCCGGGCATGGACGGGCTGACCGTGGAGTTCTACCGCGCGTTCTGGGACGTCCTCGGCCCACACTTAGTTACTGTCTGGGCCGAGTCTTTGCAGAGTGGGATCCTCCCTCTTTCGTGCAGGCGAGCCATGCTCGCCTTATTGCCAAAGAAGGGGGACCTCCGCGATTTACGAAATTGGCATCCCGTCTCGCTCCTCAGCACGGACTATAAGGTCGTAGCGAAAGCCATCTCGCTGCGGCTAGGGTCCGTGCTGGCGGACGTGATCCACCCAGACCAGACCTACACCGTCCCGGGCCACACCATCTTCGACAACCTATATCTGGTCCGGGACCTTTTGGAACTCGGGTGTAGGGACGGTCTGTCGTTCGCCCTCCTGTCCCTGGATCAGGAGAAGGCGTTCGACAGGGTGGATCACGGGTATCTCCTGGGCACTCTGCGAGCGTTTGGCTTGGGACCCCAGTTTGTGGGTTTTCTCCAGGTGCCGTATGCCTCCGCAGAGTGTCTGGTCAGGCTCAACTGGACCCTGACCGAACCGGTCAGCTTCGGGCGAGGAGTACGGCAGGGGTGCCCCCTCTCGGGCCAGCTGTACGCTCTGGCGATCAAGCCCTTCCTCTGTCTCCTCTGCAGGAGGTTGACGGGGTTGGCACTACGGGAGCCGGAGCTGCGGCTGGTCCTGTCGGCGTACGCCGACGATGTACTCCTCGTGGTCCAGGACCCGGGCGACTTGGCGCGGGTGGAGGCTTACCAGGCTGTGTACTCGGCAGCCTCCTCCGCCCGGGTCAACTGGGTCAAGAGCTCTGGCTTGGTGGTAGAGGACGGGCGGCAGGCGAGCTCCCTCCCACCCGCACTTCAAGCCATCTGGTGGAGCGTGGGTCCGCTGCTCTATCTCGGCGTTTACCTTTCTGCCATGCATCCGTCTCCGCCGGAGAACTGGCACGGTTTAGAGGGCAGGGTGGTAGAGCGGCTCCGGAGATAGACAGGACTACTCCGGTGTCTGTCCTTTCGAGGGCGGGCACTGGTGCTCAGTCAACTAGTCCTGTCCATGCTCTGGTACCGGCTCAACACCCTGGTTCCGGCCCCGGATTTCCTGGCCAACCTCCGGAAATTGATTCTGGAGTTCTTCTGGTCAGGACTGCACTGGGTCTCTGCAGGGGTTCTCCATCTACCCCTGGGAGGAGGGAGGGCAGGGCCTGAAGTATCTCCGCACTCAGGTCCATGTCTTCCGCCTCCAGGCCCTGCAGAGGCTCCTTTATGGTGCAGGTAGTCCGGCGTGGAGCATATTGGCGCACGCCTTCCTGCGCCGCCTCCGATGGCTCTGATATGACCGGCAGCTCCTTTATCTCCATCCAAGGGGTCTTCCGCGAGACCTCTCCGGGCTGCCGGTCTTCTACCAGGACCTCCTCCAGACCTGGAAACTGTTCACAGCGACCAGGTCCGTGGCGGCCTCCGTGGGGGAAGATCTCCTTGCGGAGCCCCTGCTAAACAACCCCCAGCTCTGTGTGCAGGCGGCGGAGTCCCCCTCGGTGCGCCAGAGGTTGGTCCTGGCAGAAGTCACCAAAGCCGGAGACCTCCTGGACAACGACCGGGGAGACTGGCTGGATCCCCTGACGCTCGCTCAGCGCATGGGGCTCTCCAGACCTCGTACTGCCCTGCGCGTACTTCAGGAGGTGAGGGCCGCTTTGCCACCCGCTGCTCGGGTTTACCTCAACCGGGTCCTGCGAGAGGGCGCGCCCTGCCCACCCTCCACCCTAGGCCCTCCGGACCTTTTCATCGGGCCCGTGCCCCGTGGACCCGACCGACCCCCCCCGGCCCTTCACCATGAGCTGGCTACGCGAGCTGCAGCCGGTCTGGTTCCAGACCGCGCCAAAACATCTCTACATGATCGTGCTCCACACCCTTCATGTCCTCACCCTCGCGTCCCACCCTGACACAAAGTGGCGGGACCTCCTGCCACCTCTAGAGGGTGAGGAGCCCCGGTGGGCCAGCCTCTATTCCACCTTAGTCCCGAGGCCCGCCGGGGATATCAGTTGGCGGCTCCTTCACGGGGCCGTGAGCACAGGCGTGTACTTGGCGCGGTTCACCCCAATCCCGGACACCTGCCCCTTCTGCGGCATGAGGGAAACCCTGGCGCACGTCTATTTGGAGTGCGCCAGGTTGCAGCCCCTATTCCGGCTCCTCACGAATATTTTGTTAAGGTTTTGGTTGCACTTTTCTCCTCACCTCCTTACCTATGCACTCCCTGTCCGTGGCCCCACTAAGTCGCGGGACCTCCTGGTCAACCTCCTCCTGGCCCTGGCTGAAGTGGCCATCTATAAAACCAGGGTGAGGAGGTTGGCCGATGGAGTCTCCTGCGACTGCGGGGCCTATTTCCGATCTTCTGTCCGTTCACGCCTCTGGGCAGAGTTCCTCTGGGCGGCGTCCACTGACTCCCTTGACGCCTTTGAGGAGCGGTGGGCGCTGTCCGGGGTTCTCTGCTCGGTGTCCCCGTCTGGTTCCCTTCGTTTGACCCTTTGACCGCACTCCTGTCCTTGTTGTTCATTAGTTGTCCCCCGTAATTATTTGGTTTCCCAGGTCCTGTGGATCTCCCCTTAGGCTGGGGGGGGATCTTTTAGCAGTGGGCAAGCTTCGCCCGCCCACTTCCTGGATCCCAATAAGGGCTACTCTTCTGTACCCAACTGGCCTGGGTCTATCACAATACATATTTTAACCTTGTTCATGGTTTCAGCTTTCATCTCTGATTCTAAGAAGTCTGATGCTATACATTAAATTAATCTGTGCAAAGAATGGAATAACCCCTACTGGAATTTTTAAATCTGTTTTTAAACACACTTCCCTCCCCTTGCGAGAGTTTGGAGGTGGGGTCAGTCTCTTGATATTAGAAAAAGCTGTTTAAAGGATTTCGTAAAGTTTCATTAAAGAGTCAATGACACTACTCCTGTGAATGAGGACTGCAGAATCAGGTCTAATATTGATGACAGTAAACTCTTAAGGGCAGGAGCTTGTCTTTTTATTTGAGCTGTGAAGTGCCATGTATGCCTATGGCTTTGTAAAAATAATCATCATTTTCATAAAAGGTGACTCAAGAAGTTACAGAAATCAAACAGATCTTGCTACACAAGTCATTGTTTGATTCCAAACAAGTTGTTTCTGTTTGCACCAAGCAAGTGGGCAAGGCACTTTCCAAAAACCCAAACACTTCCTCTTCCCAAATCAAAGGAGGAAACCTTGAGTCACACATGAGCCAGAAATAGGTGGGTCCGTATGTAACACTGACATTAGCAACAACAGAATTAGCAATCTTGACATCTGGCAAAAGCATAAGCAGAAAAGAAAATAGTTAAATTCACTATTAATCGGAACACTAAATTTCCCATTAACAAGCCACTTAGCCACTATTGCTGAAAAATGGTGATAACACTTAGCTACCTTTAAGATCTATGAATGAAAAGAGCTGTAAATGCTAAGTATTTTCATAATTTATGGAGATTACTGGGGAAACTGTTATACAAGGCCATCTAAAACAGCCTCTTTGCTAACAGCAGTTTTGCTGCTCTGTGTGGGGGGGAAGAGACACTGTACGTTTATCCTCAGATGAAAAAGGACGTCATGTATGGAGAAACCACATGATTCTAAATTAGTCATGTTGAATTAACTCCAACTGATGTTTCCTTTGGCTAGTGTTAAAATGTAAGCTAGTCTATTGATCAGTTAATTCAAAAGGATTATCTTCAATAAATGAGGTTTATTCAGAAGCCTTATAAGTGCTGTAACCCAAAAGAGAGCTCTCCACTGTTTTCTGCAGTAGCTGATTGTGGCTAACTAGGAGCTCTGACCGCCTATTGCAACAAGATAAAATGGATACTTTATCTCTGCAAATTCAGTTTTATAATCAAAATGACAGGCTACCTATTAACATAAAGGTTTCAGCTACACAGTTTGTGCACTGGTATAAAACTATTTTCATTAGGGGTACACTGGGTTTTGGGTTTTTTTCAAATCTAAGTTATTATACTAGTACAACCCTAGTGTGGAAATGGTTATGCTGCTGTATAGGTGCCTTATATACCTATAGCTTATTCTCTTCTTGTACAAAAATAGCTTGCTGGCATATATAAAGCACTTTTATACTGATAACTGTATCCACATTGGGGGTTGTACCACTTTAACATACTGGTATATTTACAAGCAGTGAAACTTTGGTTTGTAGACAAGGCAATGTCTCTCCCTTCATAAAACTTAACAGTCTTGAAATACCAAACAAAATATAAGCAGGTCAGCTCTTATGGCTCCAGAATTCCCTGCCAGACTTCTGGTAAGCAAGCCCCTCCATCCTTCTGTTCCTAAGCAAAGTACTTCTTTCATGGCTCTCTCTCAAAATCTCAGTCTAACTAGGTTCAGTTGCATATCTGATGCCTACAGATTGCTTCTTCCTAGTTACTATCATTTCAGGGAGGGACTCCCAGATGGGCCTGATAAATCCAAGCAGTGAACCTAGACTTGGTTAATCCCCAGATCCCCACAACACTATCCTGATTGTCAGAGACTCCCCCAAGAAGGCAAAAGGGGCAGAAGGCATAATGGCTGGGGAGAAAAGGGACCATTGGAACAACCCACCACACAACTGAGGCACGTGGTGAGGAAGCTCCCATTTTTCTTGCATGCTTCAGAAAGGGCTGAGCACCTGCACGCTGCACATCCGTCCTCTTTCAGTTGTTTCAAAGTTGGGCACACAAACATTCTAGTCACTTCTGGAAATCCTGGCCTACTAGCTTAACCTGACTGCTGTGATATTTACCTGTCTGATCTGTAGCATATTTTCTGCCTTCAAAAGATATTCTTCTCAAATCATCAGATAATTCTGTACCAGAGAAGTTGTTTACATGGACTACTATGAGTGTACATGCTAAGCTTTAAGGCTATTTTTGCCTTTTCTCTGACACACAAAAATGCACACAACATATATACAGAAAACCTCTCTAAAATGACCTAATATTAAATATACTGATTGTTAACTATGCTGTAGCCTAGCTGAGCATTATAACCTGCTAAGTTTTTCGTCCATTTTACTATCTATCTGTGCTCTAGGCTTATTCCAGAGGAATCCTTTCACTAAGACTCTAAACTTGCAACACACACTTCAGGTCCTTCTTGAAGACAGAACTGTAAGGAGACTCTAGAATATGTTTGACGCATATAACCATCAGTAAAACAATTAAAATGGAAAAACTACCAAGAACACCTGGTCTCTGCAAACTCCTCAACATTTGTGCCATCTTATTGTGACCTCCTATTTGCTCTGTCTGCACATTTACTTTAATTACCTTATGAAATTACCAGTATAATTTCTCACTTATTTTCAAATAGGCATGACGAAGGGAACCAAATCTTCATAAGGTACCAGAAGCTCTATTGTTGAAACAAATGTTAGGCTACTGACATTAGCTCAATTTGCTTCAGTTCTAGGTCCCTGTATCCCTAGGTAAGTAGACCAGGAAATCTTAATTTGACTTTATTTTAGAGGGTAGAAGAGCAATGGTTATTCAAAGATTTAAATTGGAATTACAGTCCTACTGTCTTTTGCTATGTCAGTTTTAGGTGCAAAGCTTTAAAGTGCTGAAAAAGGAAATACTTCCATAGATCCCTAGGCCCTAATCCTGCAAACTGTTCCACATGGGGAGAGCCCTGCACCTGCACAGTGCCAAACTGATTCAAGGTTGGCCCATACGGAGCAATTTACAGAATTGGGGCCATAATATTATACATGATGAAGAAAGGAAATGTGCAGCAGGTGAGCAGTTACTTCCCCCTCTGGCATCTCTCGCATTGCTGAGCACTATCAATTGCTATCCTAACAGAATAGAGCCCAGATTAGCAGCCAGAACAAGAGGGTAAAAGGCATAAGTCTATTCATCTCATCTGTGCCAAGCTTCCTCTTAAGAAATTTAAAATACTAATTCTCTTGAACAAGTCATCTAATATAATTGGGCTGACATGCAGATATAAACAAAAAAGCAAACAAGCAAGCAAGAAAACATGAGTCCTTTAGAATTCTCACAGTTATCTAGATTATTCTACATTTCATTCATTTGCCTTTTGAAGAGGAAAGAGCATGGAAACACAGACTTTGGTCCCATTTTACTAATTTACTGAATAGCTTAGCAGCATTAAAAGCCTCAGTGTCTTAAACACAGCTCTGGTTCTCATGTCCCATGCAGGTAGCCTCCAAGAATCCCAAAGGGAAAGGAAGGGGAGGGTGCAGTAAATCAATTCTCAGTGTTCCTAGTCACCCATCAAAGCCTTAACTGTGGCTGAATACATTTTGTTCAATTTCACACATTAGTTGCAATCACATCTGACTGCAAATGGTGGGTGAAAAAAAGAGAAAAGGAAAGAGAGAAAGTTATCCAGATGTTTGGGATTTTGTGATTATCTTACTGTTACTAACAATTTACTGACAGGCTTGAACGATGGCATGCAGCCACAGTACTGAGGCTTTGATAGATACAGAAAACAGAAAGTAAGAGAAGCACAGCTAGATGTTCTTTATCTTACAAAAACACAGATGTTCATGGCAATTCTAAAACAACGCCATATCTGTGCCAATTAAAGATTCTTTCTTAATATTTCCTTCCTGTTTTATTTTTAAGCTTGCTTTTTGGATGATCCAATGGCCAACTAAAAATACAGCTATACAGTCCCACAGAATTTCATAATTATTCTATAACCATCAGAGTTTAAGAAGCAGAAGAAAAACAAACAAACTTACCTTTATGTTTCTGATTTTTGCCACTTTTTCATCAACTTCTACAACTATTCTTCCCCCTTCTGCATTCTCTCTGGAAACAACAGATAAAAAAAAATTCAGTTAAAATATGAAAAAGACTAAAGATTTGTATTAAATATTAGATTTATGGGCTTGCACTACTATAATTAAGAGCAACTTGTATGATTAATTCTAACACAGACAGACAATCCAGCTTATAAAAACTCCCTCATGGCAGCAAGAAATTATTGTAGCTCTGTAGTCTAGTGTCTTTACAGTCAGAAAAAGTAGCAAAGAGCACCAGACTCATGAAAAAGTTTCAGCACAAGTCTTAAAAACCACAACTAAGGAAATAAGTATTTTACACTGTTTGGAATTTAGATCAGATGTTCTTATAAAAGCTGAGCCAACTGTACTTTGAGAGAGATATTGCACTACGTTTTATTTTTACTGTACAATCCCAAATTGATGGCGATGTCCAAAAGGTCATTTACATTACATTTCAGGACTTTTTTGTCTCACGGGTTAGAATGCTTCATCAGGGAGAAACAGTTTAAATTGCTAGGGGTCAAACACGGCTGTTTGATACTCAAGGAAAACTCCCATTCACTTCAATGGGAGTTGTGTTCACGTACAGCCAACTTCTGCCATCCTTAAGTTACTACTACTGTAGAATTAAAAAGGTTGTGGGGGTTAGAGCGAAATCACCATTTCTGTGCACCTAGTAGGATTTCTTGTTGAAGCGAAGGAGGTTCTTCTCATGTTGGTTCACAGTTCAGAGGTAGGGTATTGGGGAGCTGCGGGGGGGGGGGGAGGGGGGAGGGGGGATGATGGCCCACCTTGATTATCATACACACTGTAAGGAGAGTGATCACTTTAGATAAGCTATTACCAACAGGAGAGTGGGGTGGGGGGAGAGAAAACCTATTGTAGTGATAAACACCCATTTTTTCATGATTTGTGAGTATAAAAACAAACATCTTCTGTATTTTCCACAGTATGCATCTGATGAAGTGAGCTGTAGCTCACGAAAGCTTATGCTCAAATAAATTGGTTAGTCTCTAAGGTGCCACAAGTCCTCCTTTTCTTTTTACCTCTACTCAAAAGATGTTCAGCCGTCTCCAGAGAACTATGCTAAGACTCAACCCGTTTTACCCTATTAACCAGCTATTCACCTAAATAATATGCCACTTGGAAACAACATTCAATAACAGGCAATAATTTGAGAACTGTGGAAGGACACAGGAACAGAAAGGCTAAATGCTACTTGTTTGTTCCCAGCTCTGTTTAAGATATGGTTGTTGGGTTTCTAGCAGTCTTAAGGACTAGAAGAACAAAGTTTGTTTAATGAAGGCCAACGGACCTGGCAGACAAAAATTAAAAACAAAGACCTAGAAATGAGGGGGTGTGACAGGGACATTCAGTTCTTCTGCATTCTGCCTCTAAGGGCTGTGTGGGGCACTTCAATCTTATCCTCCTGGCACCCCCTGCAGGTTGTTGACTTCACTAGGCAGGTCTTTAATGGCTCAGCCCTTCAGCCCAGTCACATAGTCAACTATTAACCCCTTCCAGGGTTAACCAAGGTTCAAAGAAGAGCAGAGCTCCAGTAAAAAAACGTCAAACCCCCTGGACTTTTTGATAGATTGTTGAGGGCAGCATGGGGGCTCCGGGAGATTCTCTATGAGAATCTATGCCCTGACGAGGAGTATCATGTGCCCTCATTAGTGTCTTCAGCCCTGTCTCTGGGCCCTTTGAATCTAGCCCGTCTCAGGCTTTTAAACAAGCTGCACCCCCTTTCTGTGGTGGGTTACAGTTCTCAGATCCTCTCTCCCACAGCTGTAAGTGCAGCCTGTCACACACCGGTGGCCAGAGCAGAACCCCTACTTTGCCATCTAGCCTCAGTCACAAACTGAGCTGCTCGCAGGCCCTGCGGATCCTTTTATCTGAGCCTGTTAGGCTCTAATTGGCTGCTTCTAGGCAGCCTCTCTAGGCAGGCCTGGAGACCCCGCCTTTGCTGTTCCTTTCCTGGGGCAGGGTGTGGTAGGACCAATGGGCCTCCAGGAGGAGGCCCATGAAGGACCTGGTACGCCTCGTCACAGTGAGGAGGACAGAAAAGCTACACAAACTATGCTTAGAGCAGGAGCTCCTCAGTTTCTTTCTGTGTGTTTGTACTGTGCCCAGGACTACAGGACCCTAATCCTGACTGGGAACTGCTGCAATATAAATATGTAATCAAAATAATAA
Source organism: Chelonia mydas (assembly GCF_015237465.2). NCBI lineage: Eukaryota > Metazoa > Chordata > Testudines > Cheloniidae > Chelonia > Chelonia mydas. The sequence continues at coordinate 70,355,110 of NC_051246.2, forward strand.
CAAGTGAAATTCACTGTTCCCATTCCATGTGGGTTGTATATAGCCCTAAGAACAGACAAATTCTCTAGTAAGCTGGAACCCATGACATACTCTCCCATACCAAAGCAACACTGTTTAGATAAAGCAGAAGTGATAATTTTACTCTTTCCAAATCAAGATTCTTCAAACTACAGTAAAGTATAAGAAAACAAAGAAAAAAGGACAAAGGAGAAAATTCAAAATGAAAGACTGCATAAAGATTGCATACATAAAGTAGTGCCTTTCATTGGTGGGTAATTATCCCCATTCCACAGATGAAGAAACTGAAGTACAAATGCGTTAAGCCATCTTGTCCAAAGTTACATGGCAAGTCACTTGCAATCAGGAATAGAACTCAAGTTCTTTTAACTCTAAATCCTCTTCTCTACCCACCACACAGTCTAATCCTATAAACATTTGCTAGATGATATGCTTCTATTTAGGCATAAGTTGATGAACCTTGGTAAAGGAAGCATGCCTTATAGCTGAAGTATGGGAGGAACAAGCAAGAGATCTGTGTCACAGCCTTAGACAAATCATTTCACTTCTCTATGCCTCAGTTTTTTCTCTTATCTATAAACTGAGACATAACACACAAGGATATTGCAACTCAATGTTTGTAAAGACTTTTCTGATCGTTGGAGGAAAGGTACTACATGGAAGTACAAAATACTATTAATATAAGAGTTTCTAACAAATTTTTAAAACATTCTTTATATTTGCACTTTAAGGGCCATAGTCTAACTATTCTTGCGCAGGTTTCAGAGTAGTAGCCATGTTAATCTGTATTCGCAAAAAGAAAAGGAGTACTTGTGGCACCTTAGAGACTAACAAATCTATTTGAGCAAAAGCTTTCATGAGCTTTTCGATGAAGTGAGCTGTAGCTTAGCTCACGAAAGCTTATGCTCAAATAAATTTGTTAGTCTCTAAGGTGCCACAGGTACTCCTATTCTTGTGCAGTAATTCAGGGAAGTGATAGTTGGGGGCACAGGGAACCTCCCACACTTTGCAAACCAAAAATCAAAAACCTGCACCTTATGCTCTCTGAGCACAAGACAATGTGGGGAAGACAAGCATCACACAGCATCAGAGACGCTAGAAATCCCAGAGAGGGAAGCAAGAGGCTCACTTCACTTTCTTACCAACCATTCACTAGCCCAGTTCACCCTCTTTAAAAGGTGCAACAGTTGCATCGACTGCACATGCTCCCCCAGCACTCTGTCGAAGGAAAGCCTCTGGGAACTGTTGCAGGGCCCTTCTAACACAGATACAGCCTATGAAAACCATCTTCCAGCACCAAGTGTAAGTATTGGGAGACAAACTGAAAAAGAACAGCTCTCTCTATATTTTAGTTTACAGTTCATTTTTTAAAATCAGCTTAATGGGCAAAAAGTATTATAGTTAATTTGATGGAGGGAAATAACTTTAAAAATATTTACAGAAGATTGCACTACAAAACAAAGCAACCTGAGTAGTAAGTGTGTGCTTGAGATCAGAGCTTTCAGTATCAACACACCATGTCAAATAAAACCATACAACATGGATATATTAGTTACACTAAGAACTGTTTACATAAAACTCTGTGATTCAAGTCTAATTGCCATCTGTCAGACTAGGGGTGGGCAAACTACAGCCTGCAGGCCACATCTGGCCCATCAGACCTTCTAATTCGGTCCTCAGCACCTGCTGATTGGGGGTTTGCCCTGCACCGTGCAGCTCCCAGGAAGCAGCTGGCATGACCCCCCCTCCGGCTCCTAAGTAGTATGCAGAGGCATGGCCAAGTGGCTCTGCGCGCTGCCCTGTCCACAGGCGCTACCCCAGCAGCTCCCAGCCAATGGGAGCTGTGGGGGTGGCACCTGCTGACGGGGCAGCGCTTCTGTGTAGGAGCCAGAGGGGGGACATGCTTCCAGGAGCTGCTTGAGGTAAACGCCACCCTGAGCCTGCACCTCTGAGCCCCCTCCCAGGCACACCAATCCTCTACCCCAGCCCTGATCCCCCTCCTGCCCTCTGAACCCCTCGATCCCAGCCCAGAGCCCCCTCTTGTACCCCAAACCCCTCATCCCCGGCCCCACCCGAGAGCCCGCACCCCCAGGCAAAGCCCTCACCATTCCCCGTGCCCCAACAACCTGTCCCATCTCTGATCCCCCTCCCACCCTCCAGAGCCCCCTCCTGCACCCCAAACTCCTCATCCTCAGCCCGACCCGAGCCTGCACACCCAGCCAGAACCTTCACACACACCCTGTGCCCCAAGAGCCTGCCCCATCCCTGATCCCGCTCCTGCCCTCCAAACCCCTTGGTCCCAGCCCAGAGCACCCTCTTGCACCCCAAACCCATCACCCCCAGCCCAACCCCAGAGCCCACACCCCCAGCCAGAGCCCTCACCTCCCTCCCTCACACCCCAACCTCCTGCCCCAGCCTGGAGCCACCCCCTGCACCCTGAACTCATTTCTGGCCCCACCCCATAGCCCATACCCCCAACCAAAGCCCTCACCCCCTCTCACACCCCTACCCCCAATTTTGTGAGCATTCATGGCCCGCCACAATTTCCATACCCTGATGTGGCCTTCAGGCCAAAGAGTTTGCCCACCCCTGTGTCAGACCAAACACCTGAATTTATTGATTCTGATAAGATCATAAGGAAAACATTTGCTTAACAAATCAGTAGATAGAGTTCTGATAAGAAGATACAGGGGGCAAACCAAGACACACAGGGTCAAATTCTGCAGTAGTGTAAATGATAGTGTAAGTTAGCTAGAAAATAGCACAGTACTGTAACTTGCACTAGTCTGACATCCAGCACATGTGGAAAAGGGTTTATTTTACACACTGAGGACACAGAAAAGGGTGGGAGCAAGGCTAGAATAAGACACAGAGACTATAGGCTCATGTCTAAGCCTCCAGCTCCTACAGTTATATAATTACATCAGACTCTCAGTTTTCATTTAAAAAAAAAAGTATCTAGCCTCATGGTAATGGAAAAAAGCTTGAAAATGTGAACTGAGCATAATCAATGCAGTGATGTCTCCCTGTGCCTGTAGAGAGCATGAAATCATAGTTTTGAGAGGGGTGAGCTACCCCTTCCATCCACATGGGGTGTGAACTCCAAGATCCACTGCTTTAGCAGTCCCACCAAAACCACCTGCCACAGGAGAGACATGCAGCAGGCCTTACTCACCCAACTACCCCAGCAGTTGGGATAAATACAAAGAGCTTGTCTAAACAAATGCTTAGTTTGCAGAAGCTGGGGCATAAATCTACCCCGTCCCAGCTTGCTGCACACGAAGCGTCCATGTGGATCCTCCTGCTGCGCACTAAAAGTTCCATAGTGCACTTTGCTTTAAAATGGGAGTAGATTAAAGAGCATGAGGGCATGGTTAGTGCGCAGCAGCAGTGTCCACCCAGACATGAAAAATTTCACACCCTGTGCAACATAAGCAAGCTGACCTAGAGACCACTGTAGACACCGCTAGGCTGATGGAGGAATTCTTCTGTTGACCTAGCAACTACCTCATTGATTTACTAATCCCTTCTGTCATTGTAGTCAGTGTCTACGCTATAGCCTGCAGCTGTGCCACTGTAGTGTTTCTAGTACAGACATACCGTTAGTGGATGGCCAGCTAGCACAGGGTAGGTTTACACCCCAGCTTGCCACAAATGCATGGGTTATCACCCTTGTGATGCCCTTTTGGCCACACTCTTAGGCACCAACTACAGTGGAGCTAGCACGTCTGTCTACCTGTACTGGGACTTGCACCTCCCAGCTGCTGTGTAGACAGACCTCGGGGTGAAAGAGGGGATCCCTGATGCCATACTTGCTGCTCGGGAGAGAAGCAAGGGACCTGCTCCTACCCCTATACAGCAGAAAGGAGCCCCCAGGCTGATGCCCATTCTTCTCTGGGGAGGTATGTCTTCACTGAATAGTTTACCTGAGTCTGGGCACCCACGTAAGCCAAGCCCACCTGGAAGCATCCACATTGCAGAGCTGCCTGTTCTTGACTCATACCTGTATAGGTGCATCCACATGGTGCTGCACTAGATGCTAGGATTTCTGAGGTGTGTCCCAGGATTCTTAGCACCTCACTAACTTGAGCTAATAGGAATGGTTTTGGAGTGTATAGTGGGAGTACTTGTCTGTTCTTCCCAAATACCTGGGTGGAAGTGTTCTTAGCCCACCGACACATTTAACTGAGGCACTTCTGGCTCTGCACGCTCCTCCCTTCTATAGGTTCCAAAGAGTGCCAAGACAACAACCCAGCACAGGTTCTGGAATTATTCCTGCTTTTGTTTGCACTGTTATTGCACCAGGATGCAGAGACAGCATATGGGACACTATGGAGGGAATTTCAGCTGTAGTTTGTGACACTCAGAAGGCAGCAGTGGGTCTTGGTAAGGAGGAGATCATGCAGGCTGGATGCTGACATGGCAGTGGGGAAGACAGGGGATGCATGCTGCAATTATTGCAGATTCCTTACATTCAAACTGGTGCTTCTGGTGCAGGACAACTAGCACAGCATGGTGGGACTCATCATACAGACCTGGGATGACCAGCAGTGGCTTCAGAACTTCCTGATGTGGAAGGGTTGGGGCTAGCTCCTCATACAGCATTGGTGGCCTTCCTCATGTGGACACACAAATGAGGGAGGCCATACCAGTCCAGAAGCTATTTGCTATTGCCATCTGGAAACTGGCGACACCAGATTGCTACAGGTCTGTAGCTACTCAGTTTGACGGTAGCAAGTTAACGGTCAGTACCACAGTAGTAGTGCAGGTTTGTGAGGCAATGACTGCTTTGGTCTACCCCCAGGTGTTGAACATACCTACTATGTGCCTGAAATAATAGTAGGATGACAGAGAATAGGGTTATCAAATTGCACTGGGACCACTGATGGCAGCCACGTGCCCATTGTTTGCCCACCATGAGGAGCACATGAATATGTCAATGGCAAAGGATACCACTCAAGCATTATGCAGGCCTTGGATGACCATTAAGGCAAAGTTTACGATCACCAATGTTGGATGCACCAGCAGGGTGCATGATATCGCGGTGCTGAGACCACCTGGCATTTACTTGTTTGAACAGAAAGGGACCTTATTCTCTCCAAATGACATGCTTATCAACAGCGTGCTTGTGCCCACTGTTATTTTAGGAAACCCAACTACTGCCCTGGTTCACGAAGCCCTAGTCTGGTATCAGAGAACCTGGCAGAAGGTTTAACCGCGCACTGAGCACTTGCAGGATGATGACAGTGTGCGCATTTGGCTGACGGCAAGACGGCACGGCCAACAAACCTGTTTGGATGCCAGTGTGCCCAGTGCCATTTGTATTATTGTGGTGTGCTGCACCCTGCACAACATCTGTGAGGCTAAAGGCGAGACCTTTCACCAGGATTCAATTCAAGACATTCCTGGTTTGCAGACTCAGTACAAGCAACCAGAAAGCACACCTGTCATCTCTGGAGTTGGGTCAAAATGAGCAGGAGAAATAAATATTATGGTATGAATTTCAGATTTAATTAATTAAAAAAAATTAAGGGCATGTTTGGGGGGCTAAGGTAATCAGACCGGGGGCCTGTTACCAGCATTGGTTCTAACACTACATCAGACCTGGGAAGCTTTGGAGGATGTTAATTGTTTGGAGATCTCTGATAAAAAAGTTGTTCCCTCCAGTGACATAAGAACATAAGAATGGCCATACTGGGTCAGACCAAAGGTCCATGCAGCCCAGTATTCTGTCTACCGACAGTGGCCAACACCAGGTGCCCCAGAGGGAGTGAACCTAACAGGTAATGATCTAGTGATCTCTCTCCTGCCATCCATCTCCACCCTCTGACAAACCTGGTAGCTAATCAGCCTATCAATAGATGGAGAGAGCTGGTAAGCTACAGGAAACTCACCAACTGTCTTGAATATCTCATGTATGAAAAATTCTCAAGCATCTTGTAGAGATGCTGATTTCAGATGCATCTTCCAAAATCATGTTTTTTGCTTTACTCATACCAGAAGGCATCCAGAACCCTGCTGTAATCCTCTGGCCAGCTAGCAGCATGCTAGGATGGCATCTTCTCTCACAGTGCAGCTGAGCTGCACTGAGTAATGCAAAAGGGTCCAGGCCATGTGAAATGACGAGTTAAACACCAACCAGGTTTATATAAAGCAGTAGGAGGGTAGCTGTGACACAGGCCCATTGGTGCCAACTGGCAAAGGGGTCACTGTTCCTCACAAGTAACTCCTGTCTTAGACCTGACAAAAACTCACTACACCTTATTAGTCACTACCACTTTAATGATATTTATCATTGAAAGGTAGCACATGATGTCTCTACTGAAAGCTTGTAATTTATAAATACTCAATTATTGCAAGATGCATGTAAGGGTAATATTTAAGGAATAACAATTATATTGAAAGCTTTGCCTTATGGCCTTGGAATAAAAGTTAATCACCAAGGAATCATGTCTCAATGATGGTCCATTCAAGCAGGAAGGCATTGTCATCCCTTCCTGGTTAACCAGAGATGTAATACAAGGTTCAATTGTATTATCCTGGCCCCATCCCAGAGCAATAGGAAAATATACAGACAAATTAGAGTATTGGGCCAAAAGAAATCTGATGAGGTTCAACAAGGACAAGTGCAGAGGCATGCACTTAGGACAGAAGAATCCCATGCACCGCTACAGACTAGGGATCGAATGGCTAGGCAACAGTTTTGCAGAAAAGGACCTAGGGGTTACAGTGGATGAGAAGCTGGATATGAGTCAACAGTGTGCCCTTGTTGCCAAGAAGGCCAATGGCATTTTGGGCTGTATAAGTAGGGGAATTGCCAGCAGATCAAGGGATGTGATTGCTCCCCTCTATTTGACATTGGTGAGGCCTCACCTGGAGTACTGTGTCCAGTTTTGGGCCCCACACTACAAGAAGGATGTGGAAAAATTGGAAAGAGTCCAGCGGAGGGCAACGAAAATTATTAGGGGACTGGAACACATGACTTACAAGGAGAGGCTGAGGGAACTGGGATTGTTTAGTCTGCGGAAGAGAAGAACGAGGGGGGGGATTTGATAGGTGCTTTCAACTATCTGAAAGGGGGTTCCAAAGAGGATGGCTCTAGACTGTTCTCAGTGGTAGCAGATGACAGAACGAGGAGTAATGGTCTCAAGTTGCAGTGGGGGAGGTTTAGGTTGGATATTAGGAAAAACTTTTTCACTAGGAGGGTGGTGAAGCACTGGGATGCGTCACCTAGGGAGGTGGTGGAATCTCCTTCCTTTGAGGTTTTTAAGATCACGCTTGACAAAGCCGTGGCTGGAATGATTTAGTTGGGGAATTGGTCCTGCTTTGAGCAGGGGGTTGGACTAGATGACCTCCTGAGGTCCCTTCCAACCCTGATATTCTATGATTCTATTAAACCATCAAAGACAACTGCAACTAATCAAAACAACTTTAAAAAAAAAAAAAAGGTAAAAAGTAACATTGTAACAGATGGGGGATCGCCCTGTCCCCAAATAAATACAAAAGACTGATTCACTATATCACAGGGTGGAGAAAGACACTCCGCATCCATTCACTGGGGCAACACCTTCTAGAGTGAGGGTGTTTCATGAAAGATTGGATCCTGGTTACTGGGAAAGAAGCCAGCTCTATAACAGACTGAACTCTGACAGGTGAACCTACTTTATTAGACAGGAAAGGTAACTACCAATAAGTGTAGATCCCAGTTAACATTTTATAATTTTGTTTTGTATTGTAATAATTTCCATTACTCTCTCTTGTTTCTAGTGAAATCTTTATTCTTTCTTAAATAAGCCTTTTGTTTTACTGAAAATGCTCACAAGTGCAGTGGATTACACAGGAGTAGTGATTTAAGATAAAACTGGCAAACTGGAGTACGCTGCTCCTTTGGGAGCAGAGGATCTGGGATGTGTGTGAGTAGCCAGCGTCAGGGACTAGATATCACAGGGGAACAGTTTAAGAGGACTGGGGTGCACTTTTTGTTAACTTGAAAGGCAAAGACAGGGCTGGCATAGCCTAGAGGAAAGTGCATGAGTGGATAACAGGCTGGTGGTGTTAGGGAGCTGACACCCAGCTACCACAGGCAAGACTTCCTGTCACTGGAAATAGGGGGTAACAATGTGATTCACAGCCCTGGGTACAAGAGCCATCACAGTAGTTTCCAGTGCATAGGAGGTGAGTGGGAAGCAAGTAAGTAGAAGGGCTCGAAAACACAGGCCCAGAAAACTGTGGCGTGGCTTTGGAGGACTATGGAAATCTGAGCTCTGCAATCCAGGCTTCAGCTGCAGCCACAATACAAAGTAGGCAGGTGAGGGTAGGGCTCACTTCACAGTGAAATCCAGGCTCTAAACTATACTCCAAGCTGGGCATGCTAAAAGTTGAGTTAAACCTGCAGTGAAGACAGTCTCAGAGTTTCTTCAAACTATCACTGCTACTATCACTCAAAGTTTGAGGGTAGGGGTTGAGAGGTGATTCTGAGGCAGTCATGGGAGGCCTATGTTATGCTATGCCTAACATAGGTGTGGACTTTTACTTTTCCCGGGGGGCGCTCCACCCCAAGGCCCCTTCCCCATTTCACCCCTCCCCCAAGGCCCTGTCCTCGCTCGGCCCTTCCCCCAAGGCCCACCCCACTCTGCTCCATCCCTGAGGGATCCCTGCCCACCTGCTGCTTGCTGGTCTTCACCTTCCCCCAAGCCTCTCCACAAGCCGCACTACTGATCAGCTGATCTGAGGCACCACCAAACAGCTGGAGCTGGTGGGTGCTGAGCACCCACTATTTTTTTTCCCCGTAGATGCTCCAGCTCCAGAGCACCCATGGAGTCGGCACCTATGAGGGCCCCAAATTGTCCTCATCTAGCCCTACCTATAGCAGAAAAGCAGCTAACAGGAAAATAAATAAGGTACAAGGACTTGCTTTAAACACCCAATCATTGGCTGCTTTTCCTGCTACATATACATAAAGGGAGTTTTGCCAGTGATTTCAGTGGGACCAGAATTTCACCATGTGCATTGAACACTAAATCAGCACAATTTACACTTTATCCTTTACACCAATTTTCTATTCAATTTGCACCCCAATATATCAAACACTACTGCAGAATTCAGCCAAAGTCTTCAACGGGAGATATACCCTCTTACACCCAGGTGCGGATTTTGCATGTACTAGTTTTCTGAGAGGATGTGATTTTAAATGCTGACAGTGAGCTAATTTACCATCCAAACAAGCACTCAAGTTATCCCGCATGCTGTATGTAACATGGAAAAAAAAACAAACTACAGGAAACTAACACAATGCCCCGCCCACACAGTTTTCTTTTTTCTTTACAAAAATTACCTTGAGGCAACGAATGCTGCATCTTTTAGGGCTTGTGTACACTGGCACTTTACAGCACTGCAACTTTCTCACTCAGGGATGTGGGGGAAAAAAAACAAAACAAACAAAAAACCACCCCTGAGTGCTGCAAGTTTCAGCGCCGTAACGTGCCAGTATAGACAGTGCACCAACGCTGGTAGATCACCCCCAGAGCTTGTAGCTGCGCCCCTCATGGAGGTGGTTTTCTTCCCAGCGCTATGCCGCGACTACACAAGCCATGCTAAAGCTCAACTCAAACTTTTGAAAACAGGATTTGAGGCACTTTTGAAAATTTTACCCAAAAATCTCTATGGGTACCTTTTCTCAGAATGATACACCTTCCTCTAAACAAATGTGTTCTGAAGCTGTGAGACAGGGAGTCTTGTCTCAAGGCATGAAAACTCTGAACTAGTCGATTTAGGTCCCAGAGGAGTTCACACCATTATTCCTGCACACAAACTTTTGTAGGATTGGGGTCTTTGTGAACAAAATGCAAAACACGTTTTATATGGCTACTGTCAATTAAATAAAATTTGTTGTGGTAGCCGTATTGGTCCCAGGATATTAAAAGAGACAAGGTGGGTGAGGCAATCTTTTATTGAACCAACTTCTACTGGTGAAAGGTGAAACCTTTAAGTATACTCAGATATCACAGAATAAGCTCAGAGGAGGAAGTCAGGAATACATACTTTAACACATTTAAAACCACCTTTACTGAACAAGAATACTCCACCAGAAAAGTACATTGTATCATGGACATGGAAGGGCCACCCAAATACCCTGAGAGAACCTGCTTCAATATGGGAATAAAAAGCCCTCCGACTGCACACCCCTCATTGTCATCTACCATCCCACATTGGAACCCATATGGGGTATCATCAAAACAACTACAACCCATACTCAGTGGGGACCACACCTTGAGATATCTTTCCCAACCCCCCTCTTCTAGCTTTCCAACAACCCCCCAGCCTCGCCAAGCTCATCATCAGACGCGAGCTCCTCTAAGACCAGGACTCACCAACTCAAAGTGGTACCAGAACCTGCCATAACAGACGCAAAACCTGTAAACATATCTTCACTGCAACAATGATCAGCACCCCCCAAAACATACCTTTCAAGATCCATTGATTCTACACATGCCAATCACAACATGTTGTGTGCCTCATCCAGTGCACTGAATGCCCCAATAACAAATATGTGGGTGAAACCAGACAAGAACTACACTTTCGAATGAACTCACAGAAAAATGATAAAGAACAAAAGCATCACATCACCCATGGATGAACACTTTTCACAAAACGATCACTCCATATCTGACCTCTCAGTTCTCATCAAAGGAAACCTGCACAGCACCTTTAAAAGACAAGACTGGGAGCTTAGATTCATAACTTTGCTAGACACGAAAAAAAACCTGAATAGAGACACTGGATTTATGGCTTATTACAACAATCTATAAAAAGAAAAGGAGTACTTGTGGCACCTTAGAGACTAACAAATGTATTTGAGCATAAGCTTTCATGAGCTACAGCTCACTTCATTGGATGCATGCAGTGGAAAATACAGTGGGGAGATTTTATATACACAGAGAACATGAAACAATGGGTGTTACCATACACACTGTAACGAGGGTGATAAGGTAAGGTGAGCTATTACCAGCAGGAGAGGAAAAAAAAAAAAAAAAAAAAACCTTTTGTAGTGATAATCTAGGTGGGCCATTTCCAGCAGTTGACAAGAACGTCTGAGGAACAATAGAGGGGAAAATAAACATGGGGAAATAGTTTTACCTTGTGTAATGACTCATCCACTCCCAGTCTTTATTCAAGCCTAATTTAATGGTGTCCAGTATGCAAATTAATTCCAATTCAGCAGTCTCTCATTGGAGTCTGGTTTTGAAGTTTTTTTTGTTGAAGAATTGCCACTTTTAGGTCTGTAATCGAGTGATCAGAGAGATTGAAGTGTTCTCCGACTGGTTTTTGAATGTTACAATTCTTGACGTCTGATTGGTGTCCATTTATTCTTTTACATAGAGACTGTCCAGTTTGGCCAATGTACATGGCAGAAGGTCATTGCTGGCACATGATGGCATATATCACATTGGTAGATGTGCAGGTGAACGAGTCCCTGATAGCGTGGCTGATGTGATTAGGCCCTATGATGGCGTCCCCTGAATAGATATGTGGACACAGTTGGCAACGGGCTCTGTTGCAAGGATAGGTTCCTGGGTTAGTGGTTCTATTGTGTGGTTGCTGGTGAGTATTTGCTTCAGGTTGGGGGGGGCTGTCTGTAAGCAAGGACTGGCCTGTCTCCCAAGATCTGTGAGCGTGATGGGTCGTCCTTCAGGATAGGTTGTAGATCCTTGATGATGCTACACCATCTGCTCAAGAAACTACCTGAAAAAGCACAAGAACAAATCCACACAGACAAACCCCTAGAACTCCGACCAGGGGTTTTCTATCTGCTACCCAAGATCCATAAACCTGGAAATCCTGGACGCCCCATCATCCCAGGCATTGGCACCCTGACAGCAGGACTGTCTGGCTATGTAGACTCCCTCCTCAGGCCCTACGCTACCAGCACTCCCAGCTATCTTCGAGACACCACTGACTTCCTGAGGAAACTACAATCCATCGGTGATCTTCCTGAAAACACCATCCTGGCCACTATGGATGTAGAAGCCCTCTACGCCAATATTCCACACAAAGATGGACTACAAGCCGTCAGGAACAGTATCCCTGATAATGTCACGGCAAGCCTGGTGGCTGAACTTTGCGACTTCGTCCCCATAACTATTTCACATTTGGAGACAATGTACACCTTCAAATCAGCGGCACTGCTATGGGTACCCACATGGAACGACAGTACACCAACATTGTTATGGCGGATTTAGAATGCTTCCTCAGCTCTCGTCCCCGAATGCCCCTACTCTACTTGCGCTACATTGATGACATCTTCATCATCTGGACCCATGGAAACAATGGGTGTTACCATACACCTGCTGGAAATGGCCCACCTTGATTATCACTACAAAAGGTTGTGTTTTTTTTCCCTCTCCTGCTGGTAATAGCTCTCCTTACCCGATCATTCTTGTCATAGTGTGTATGGTATTGTTTCATGTTCTCTGTGTATATAAAATCTCCCCACTGTATTTTCCACTCCATGCATCCGATGAAGTAAGCTGTAGCTCACGAAAGCTTATGCTCAAATAAATTTGTTAGTCTCTAAGGTGCCACAAATACTCCTTTTCTTTTTGCGGATACAGACTAACACGGCTGCTACTCTGAAAACAATCTATAACTTACTCACTGTCCCCCATCCCCACTTCCGCCCTCCTTTCACTTTCCCCTCTACAACTGGTGAAGTGCTAAAAGGACACTTCACCTTGAATGGTCCCTTGAAATATGTGCAAACTACTTATGCTAAACAATCTGTTCCACCTTGTATATAGCTGTGACATTCTAAATATCCCTCCCAGACCTGAGCTCTGTGTGGCTCGAAAGTATGTGATTTTCACCAACAGAAGTTGGTCCAATAAAATATATCACCTCACTCACTTTTTCCTCAATTAAACAAAAACTACATATATGTCTGAAAAAATTACCACCTACTATTGTTATAAATAACACCAAAGATTAACTACATTAATGCAACATTTGAGATTTCTCATGCATAAAAGTCAGGGAATGGTTTTGTTACTTAACTTCTAGCAGGCTATCATTACTACGGACAACAACCACAGAAATATTGTTTCAATGCAAAGGTCCAAGTTTTGGTGGTTCTTTTGCATGTAGTACTCATTAGTGACAGTCCCCAAAGTAGCAATAACTAGTGCTTACAAAACTATTCCAGAGGCCAACCACAACATCCTTTCTATTTACATATCACAGCGCATAATTAAAAAGAATGAATGGGATGGAACATAGCATTATGTTTAGTACACTCATTCATGAGGTCATTTATTAAATGGTTTAAAAAAGCAGCACCCAACAAAAAAGCCATACTACTAATAAACAAACATTCATTCTGTAATGTATTTTTACATATTACTTTTTAAAAAGACATGGTAATGAAGACATCATGGATCACACTGATCGTGGTAATTTACACTACATTAAGCTATCTGCTACACTTTAATATGCTGGAAAAATTGTGGCCTCCCTACTGAACTATTCACTAAGGCCAAATTCTTTTCTCAGCACACTGCTTGAGTTGCCAGGCTGCACACTGGGGGCTTGTCTACACTGGCAATTTACAGCGCTGCAACTTTCTGGCTCAGGGGTGTGAAAAAACACCCCCCCCAGCACAGCAAGTCTCAGTGCTGTAAAGCGCCACGTAGACAGTGCACCAGCGCTGGGAGCTGCACTGTGCGGCGCCACGACCACACAAGCCATGTTAAAGCGCTGCCGCAGCAGGGCTTTAGCATTGCCAGTGCAGACTAGCCCTTAGTTTCCAGGGATCATTAGAAGGAATAATGATTCTCCACCACCTCCAGCTACAGAACAGTAGGAAAGTCGCTCCATCGTGTTGGGGTTGCTCACAACCAATCATCTGCCTAGTCATCAATTCAACAGCCCTCTCCTATCCTGCATGCTGGATTGTCGGGGGACTCCTACAGAACTGTACTATGCAGCATGTAGATTGTGAGGAAAAGTATAGACACAGGCTGAAGCTGTGTCAGCAACCACTTGCATGTGGTGGTACCATGGCTCAGCCTTGCCACATAGCATTGCCCAGAATCAGCAGGTGACTCCAGATTGAAGACTTTACACATAAGGTAGGGCTAGCTCAAGGTCTCAGAGGGATTGGAATAGAGGGTCTCACAAATTTGAAGGAGTGCAGAGTAGCAAAATGTGACAGGCTTTTGATGGGATGACTTCCAAACAGGTTCATCTGACAGAGGCTCCTTCAAGCGGTCTGCCTGTGGGGTTCATAGAGACGGGGAGAGGGACTATCTTCTAAAGCCAACAGCAGTAGACCTGAAAATAAGGACCTTAGTGCTCCTTTTCCAGTCTCACAGAAACAACTTCAGCAGCAAACACACCTTTTTTTTCTTTTTATCTGAAGAGGCTAAATATATATATATATAAAATATTGCCGTAATGAGTAGTTTTATACCATAACTAAATTTTCCCACTTTTAATAGAGTCAGATAAATGAGTGTTTGTTCCAAATTCAGTGTTTCCTTTATTAACACAATCCCTAATTTTTTTTAGTGGGGGAGGAAGCCCCTTCAAGTCCCCAGTTTTCTATGCCCATGAGTTTAAGTGTGGATCATGTGGATTTTCTGTAGCAGCCAACCAGCATGAGCCCTACATTTTGCTGGGCCCTATACAAAGTAATATACAGTGGTCTTATCATTGATGTGTGCTAACAAGGGTCCCACAAAAATACTGGGTTTCTCACAGTGTGGCCCAGATGCTTTCAGGCAGAGTAATGAGTTGCCATAACAATTGAAGTGGTGGAAGCGCCAGAGGTACTATAGACACAGCTTTATTTAAGTTAGCATGGTATAAAAAATGGGCAATATGTTTTGCATCCTAAAAAATAATAATCAAAAACACTAACTAGCATCCCTCCCTTCCCCCAATAAAGAATCTAGGGCAAAAATCAGACAGTAAGTTAATAAACCTACACTGAAACAGAAGTACTTAGTTAAAAGAGTTAAGACTGAAAGTGTGTTTCAATGGTATCCAGCTAATAATAAATAAAATAATATTTCACTTTCTTTATAAAAGTTCTACACCTCTTAAAAAAAAATAATAATAATAAAAAAAAAATCCCAACCTCAGAATGTCTGGAAATAAACTGAGATTTCACCAGTTCCTTCTGCCATATAACACTTCAACATTAGCTATCACCATTCCAATTAGCTATCACCATGCCTACCCAACTTGTCTGCCTCCTAATTTTGTTCTAAAAAGGGAAATACAGTGTTAGAGGTGTCCTCAGGTATAATTGTTACAAACATTTTTTATGTAGCTTATTACATGGGTAATATTTTGAAAACAAAAACCTAATTCCAGGGCACATTAAGTTACGTCAGCATTCTTTAAGTTTTCTCCTAGGATAATGTTTTGGTGCAGAAGAATACATTCATTAACAGAATTAGAATGATTAATCCATTTGCTGTTCTAAAATGTGTTGATTATAAACTGGTTTAGGTTTATGCAAGGGCACGTAGAAATTTTAAAGTTAAATCTTTTTAATTATATTCATATTTAATTATTATTAGTATTGTGGTCGTGTTTAGGAGCCCCAAGGATCCCACTGAGCTAGGCGCTGTACAAACATGACAAAAAGATGGTCCCTGGCCCAAAAAAGCTACTATTTAGCAACTAACATTTTTTTAAAAATAGTAACGTTAATATTATACTTATATTTAAAATCAATGTTTTGAATACCAAGCAGGATCTTATGATCTCCCAGTACCTTATTTTTTTAACTTCGCATATTTTGTGAATTTTAAGGTGCACAATTTCTGAACCAACTTCAATCTCCAATGGTTTTAAGGTGCAGCCTCATGTAGTGTGCATTGCAGTAGTCTAATCAGCTTGCAAACTCCTAACCAGACACAGATGGTAAAAAGCTGACTGGGTCACTGCTGTAATATAATTGTCAAACAGCAGCTGTGGGTCTAAAATCACCGTAAATTGTAAATACTATTAACTAATAGCAGATGTACTCATACAGTCAAAGGAGATAATACTACCTCTGCCATCTCCTCCAGTTGCTTTTCCCAATTCACTATCACTACATCACTCTTATCTGAGTTGAGCTTCAGCTACCTCACTCTCATCTATACCCCAATCTCAACTAAACAGTGGCTGACATGCTGAACTGCATCATCTGAATCAGACATGATATAAATATATAGTTGGTTATACTCAACATGCTGACAACACTGCACCCCATACCTCCTTACTAACCCTCCTACCGGTCCCGTGTACAAGTTTATCAGGAGGGGTGACAGAATGGCATCCTGCGGCACCGCACACTTGAGAGCTCTTTAGGAAGCTTTAGGATGCATTCAGTCCAATGAAGGGAGCTGTAGCGCACGAAAGCTTATGCTCAAATAAATTTGTTAGTCTCTAAGATGCCACAAGTACTCCTTTTCTTTTTGCCAAATAGTTACCCGACTATTTGCTAGACAGCAGTTGAATGTTAGGATCAGGATTCCTGGATTCTGTTCCACCGAAGCCCAAGGGTTTCAGCTCTGGGTGACGGGGCTCAGGTTAAAGGCCCCTTGCCCGGGGCTGAAGTCCTTGGGCTTTGGACCCCCTGTCCAGGGTGGTGGGGCTTGGGCATTGGCCCACCCCACCCAGGGTGGAGGGAGCTCGGGTGGGCGGAGCTCGGGTGGGCTCAGGCTTCAGTCCCCCCTCCTGGGGTCGTGTAGTAATTTTTTTTGTCAGAACAGGGTTGCAGTGCAATGAAGAACCCCCTGGTCTAGTGATTACAGATGGGGTAAATCAAGTACATAAATTTGGTATATTCAATCTGAAAGCAGTGTGGCTGAGATCTGGATTGGTCATACCAGAGTCCTGGGTTTCATTCTCATTTCTGCCACAAATGACTTCAGGCACTCTCTTATCTATTTGTAAAATGGAAGGGGGCAGGGGATGAAACTTGCCTTTCTCTGATGGTCTGGAGTATGAAGCCTTACTCAATAGTACAGGTTTTGAAATACATAGAAATATAAACAGTGGAAGGGGTGAATTTAGAATACATGGCTTCCTGGCACCCTCCCCTCAGCCAAAGAGTATCTGGACAGTGAATCTCTGACTACCCCTGCCACCTGGGAACATCTCTTGGCTTGGTGATCCTGTGTAGGGCTAAGTTTTATAATTGTACTATAAGAATTGATGTAAACCTTGATTTCATTCTGCCAACCACCCTTTTTGAATAACAGAAAGGAATAACCATCTGAGACTGGGATCCTGTTTCCCATATGCATTACAATTAGGACCTGTTATAAAGTTTAGTTAGTAAAAGACATGATTTTGTTGTGTGTCTATGATAAATAAATTTGAGAAATGTTGAGGGCCTGAAACCCCAATGTGAACTGTTTTAGTTATAAGATTTAGCAAGGCTTAATTTACAATGTATTCTGTATACCTTTGAAGGTTTCTGTGAGAGACTGTTTGTGTGAATGAGGAATGCATGCATCAGGAAGAGATAAGGTGTAAAAGCCATCACAAATGTCCAGATGGTCAAGAAAAAGTAAGAGACTTGGAAACAGCAGGAGACAATCAGAAAATATCCATTGTATCCATGCTAAACATGTTAGCAGCACTGATGACCTCAGAGGTGAGGTAGGCACCCCTGAAGGCGAGACAATAAATAAATAACAGCAGAAAACCCCAAGATTAACACCACTTAAGGACTAATGATTACAGGATGACATTGCAAAATGCATGGACTCAAATGGGAATTTACAACTATAAAGATGGGGTGTTTTGCCATGGAACTCTGGGTTCAGTCCTGCAAAGCCTTAGAGCATCAGATCGCGACCAACAGAGACCTGCTCCTCCTCACTCATGCTCAGTCTAACTGGCCATTAGATTGACTTGAGCTACAACAGACTGGTAACTATAAAGACCATCTGCAGGGTGTGTGTGAAAAGCATATGCTAACTGTTGTATTTACAATAAACGTGGCATTTTGCCTTATCCCTCTTATAAGATCCTATTGGTATTATTTTATTAGTGTAACATTAATTGGTGGAGACTGTACAACAAGAAGTCTGAGTCTTCTAAAGTTTGAAATGTACCACAAAATGCGAGACACTTGAGAAGTCTACATCCAGTCCACGTCCCTCCTGATGTCCTTATCACCACATTTTCCCCCTAATCACCTACCCTCTTCATCTACACCCCTATGCCTCTGGTTCAACCAACTGCTGCAGCAGCTCAGCCTGAAATCAGCAGCAGGCCAGATTAACTTTGTAAACTTTTTAAAATAATTTTAATATGTTGCTGTGCATACATATTAAAAAAAAAAAAAAAAAAAGGCTGTACAGGTATGGCCCACGCTGTAGCCACAGGTAACAGGAAAGGACAAAAAGAAACCCAAGTCACCTAACCCCCAAAGGGAAAAACAGAACAAAAATGAAAAATACTGTGTCCTGCCACTGTATGACAAACACCTCTGATCAGATTATTTCTCTGTCATGGCATAATGTATGGAGAACTAGACTGGGAATTGCTGCAGTTTGAAACACCGCCATCGCCACCAGGCAAATGCAGACAAATGATTTGCTTCATACAGAAGAGAAGGGAGCGGGATGGGGGAGATCTCTCATCATTGTGGTTTCATATATTTACTTATTACTAACATTCATTCTTTTAGTCACCTTGACCCTCAGTTTTTAGGGAAGATCAATCTTGGTCTTAAAAAAACAGTAATTATTTTTACTAAGCTGGTTTTAGAAGTTCAGAGTCCTCCCCTAGATGACCGTCTCATTTTCCTTCTTGATTCCTCTATATCACCATAATGGATGAGCCAGCTCCTAGCAGCAGAGGCTGCTTAAAGAAAAATGAGGGATTCACCTACTGCGGCTGCTTCAGAGACCTGAATTTCAGAGACTTGGAAAAGGAATCTACTCATTTCATATTAGGTCTCTCCAGATCTCACAAAATAATTCCTCCACATAGTTTATGATCTCACTGAAGCTTTCCAAAATGTAAAATGTAAAATGTTTTCTAAGTATAATGCAGCTTCTTTGCTTTCACTATATTATACTTAAAAGCATTAAAACTTTGAACACTGATATTTTAAAATTACATGTTTGTGTGTGAATATGCTGCCATATACCATACAAGCCAAACCTCATGAGGGCAATAATAAATTGTTTCTCATACATTTGTTTGATTTGTGCATGCTACATAATCTCCTGTGTATAGAGTAGGACATCAGACACAAGGCTTCCACAGGATCTGCATTTATTCATTAAGTTCCTGTCTACACTGGCAAGTTTCTGCACAGTAAAGCAGCTTTCTGCGGTATAACTCCCAAGGTGTACACACTGCCAAGCCACTTAGTGCGCAATTTCTGTGCAGTTGCAGCGCTCAAAAAACCCCCCACCCCAACGAGAGGCATAGAGCTTACTGTGCCGGGGCTAAAGCGTCATGGTGCCAGCGTAGACTCTGTGGTCAATTACAGCACTGCAATTGGCCTCTGGGAGGTGTTCCACAATGCCTGTTCTCACCTCTCTGGTCATCGGTTTGAACTCTATTGCTCTGCCCTCAGGTGACCAAATGTCATCCCCACCCCGTAAATTCCTTTGGAATTTTGCAAGTCTCCTTCCTGTTTGCTTGGTGATGCGTGCAGTCGCCTCCGTGCATCTTTCCAAGTGGCCATGCCTGCTCCACGCACCAGGTGATCCCCCGTTTGGAGCAGTCAGGAGTAGCCAGCTTCCACAGTGCAATTGCCACACGCTTCTCCAACAGCAGGGCAGCTCTCATTCTCGTGTCCTTGCACCACAGGGCTGGGGCGAGCTCATCACACAGTTCCATGAATGTGGCTTTCCTCATCCGAAAGTTCTGCAGCCATTGCTCATCATCCCAGACGTGCATCCCGATGTGATCCTACCACTTACTGCTGGTTTCCCAAGCCCAAAAGCGGCATTCCACTGGGGTCAGCACCTCCGTGAATGCCACAGCAATTTCGTGTCATAGCTACTATGTGTGGCGAGATCAATGTCGCACTCCTCTTGCCTTTGTAGTTTAAGGCATAACACCACTGCCACTCGTGATGTGTTGGTCAGAGCGAACGGCATACTGGTCAACAGTTCAGGATCCATTCCTGCAGCCCAAAGAGGCAGAGCGTGCAGTACACAATCCATTAAAAGATGGCGCCAAATGTGGACGGAAGCACAGAGATTGCTGGGATGCAAAGCAACGCATCATGGGGCATTGGGACAGGACCCAGGATGCCCCATGACCCCCTCCATCTTCCCATAACTCTTAGCGGCAGAAGAGGAAGAAATGCTCTGTGGGATAGCTCCCCAGAGTGCACCGCTCCAAATACCGTTGAAAGTGCTGCAAATGTGAACACGCTATTGCGCAGGCAGCTGACAGTGTGAACAGATCTCCCAATGGAAGACATAACAATTATTTGATGAGAGTAATGATGGATGAACTAGTAAAAAACCACAACTCAACTTGCATTAAGGAATACCTTAAAAAAAAAAAAAAATCCTTGTACACTCTGATAGAATTCTTTTTCCTAAATGAATGTAGGGTTTGGGAAAGATGCCAGATTAGGAGCACAACTGAATTAAATCCTCCACCCAGTAAGTCAGAAAGAGCACAGACAAGGGAAGTGCGAGATTCTTCAGGTTGCTACACCCTGGTAAGAGGGGAAGATCACAGCCCCTGCCCATCCATTCCAATGGTGCTAATTGTCACGGATATCCACAAGGAGCTGAGATAACACCACCAAATCATAACAGAGGTTTGGCAGTCTTTTTGGAATGTTCATTATGCAAGATACAAATGTGTGATATATCACACAATGAAGTACAATGACAGATATGGTCAGATGCAGAGTGAAAACAGTTTCCAAACAATCTGGGCGAGAATTAAACTAAAGTCTTACGGACTGGAGTCTTTCAGTCATTACCAACTGCCTACTATTACTTAGCCCTTACTTTTCATTTTTGGAAAGTGTCTGAACACCAAAGAAATAGCAAATACAAAGAATCACAGTCAGTAACATTAAAACAATACTATATTCTTCAAAGTCATAATTGGCCTTCTCCTGCTACTGCAGTTCTCCCCACAGTATAACAGCATGAATTAATGTCAGGATTATAATGTTATTTGGACATATATTTTAATTTGATTTTAAACAGGAAGGATTTCACATGACAGTTGCTTTTGAGATAAAGACAAAAATGCATCCAAAAAAACTTGTAGGCTTCTTCCCTCCCCCCTTGCACAGATTTACAACTTAAACAAAAACTGCAAAGCTTATTTTATTCAAATCTTATTTTTACCTACCTTTTCCCTCCCTCAAACATCAGTGATGTAGAGAAAGGACTTTCTTTTGCATTAGCTGAAGCTGAGAGCAAGTTTTTAAATTAAGTTATAAACTCAAACAACATTTGTCAAGGCCATGGCAACACTTCCATGAATTTAAGCGTGAAAGATGTGCTACTATATTGTTGGTAAAATGAATGGATTAGTTCTCAGGATGGGAAACTCTTCCAGAAACATCTTGTCTACAACATAAAAGGGTTATTTATTTATTACAGGTCAGTGAAGCCAAGAGACAACATGACAGACTCAAGTTAAAAAAAAAGGCATCATCAAAACAAAGACTCAGAGAGGGAGCTCATGGCACTTTTCCATTTTTCTGCTATGCTGTATTGCTTTTCTCCCTCTTCCCCTAAAACAGATTAAGTTACTAGCCACCCATATTCACACAGCTTCAGTACTTTCTTGCTCTCTTTCCCCTCCTCCCAAAACGTCCACAGTACACATGGTTTTGATTATACAGTGTATTATACACATAGGTCACGTTAGAAATCTGTTCTAACTACAGCATCTTCACATTTGTGGGAAATGAACTTCCAATCACAGTATTGAGTGAGGTTATAAGATTTCTTTTGGAAGCAAACAAGCCCTAGGGAACGAGTAACATTCTGAACATCCGGCTTCTGCCTACCAGGGGGAAAAACAACAACAACAACGCGGGGAGGGGGGAAGGAATGGAAGAGGGAAGCTTCTTACAGAGACTGACAATTGCCCCATTTCTGTTGGGAACAAGTAAAATAAACAGCACCACTTTTTGTTTGTTTGTTTAAGACGATCTTCCAGGGACCTGGTGATCTGAACAGAACTATTTCAGTCATCTTCCTTGTCGCCTTACATGAAACTTTTCAAAACAGAATTTCTTTTCTTCAGATACAAACAAATGAATCGTAATCGCATACTGCCCCTTCAGCCACTACCATACTGAATATAAAATACCAGCGATTTATCTGTTAACATCCTCAAAGTTGCTAAAACCAGAAAAGCTAACGAGCTGCCATGTCACAGGATAATTAGCAAACAGTGCAACGGAAAAGAAATACACTACAGCACATATAAATAAGAGGGGCGGGACACGCATTTCATGAGTTGGACTGGCTAGCAGGGCTTTACAGCCAGGGAAGAAGACAGCGGGGGGGGGGTGGTGGAAGAAATAGTCTCCACCTTCACCTTCCAACTGATCATCCCCCTTCCTACCAGCCTCAATTAGTATTATCTGGACATTCAGGTGCACAGTATATCTCTTAGACACTCTCATGCTTCCCCGTGGACCCTCATTCAATTCCTTCCTGACTTGTTGGATCTTCATGATTGCTTCCCTCTGCTAGCTATACCGTACTGTGTATAGATACGTACACACACCACATACATCCACTGTTCGTAAGCACTTAAGCAGCACACACACGTACACCTGTGCCTATACACACACAGGCATAGCGTACACACCTACCCCGCTGAAGTGCCTCCCACAAATCTCTCCCCTTTGGACCGGAGCCCCAGTCGGCCCCCGGTGCCAGTAGCACGGCCGAGGGTTACCCCGTGAGAGAACACAGAAGACACGCGGGCCACCCACGCAACACCCCCGTCGGGCACACCTAGGGCGCGGGACAGGCACAATCCCGCGGCTCACGCGTGCAGCCCAGCCTAGCACCCCCTTGGGGCGCCCGCGCGGCACACGGAGCCCAGCCTCTCCCCCCCGGGCGCTGCCCCGGCCTCGCCCCACAGCGCCCCCCGTACCGTTTGCTCAGAGGCCGAACCCGGAGGGCCACCTTGACGTTCGCCATGTCCCGCCGCCGCCGCCCGCGGCCAGCCGGCCACCCCGCACGCTCGCTGCTCCCTGGCTCTCGGGGCTCCCCGCTGGCCCCAGAGCCACAGGATTGGCAGGCGCGGTCCCGCCGCCCAGCGCAGCCCCCGGGGCTCGGGCGGGGCGGGGGAGGAACCTCGCGCGCCCAGACCGGGAGCGGGAGATGGGGCGGGGCGAGCTCGGCCTCCCCTGCGCTGAGCGGGACGAGGCTGGTGCGTTGCGGGTCCGCTGCTGAGAGCGATGGTAAAACAAGGGCTGCTGGGCTGGTCCGCTCCGCCCCGCCACTGGCTAGCGCAGCCGCGCCCGTTGTTCTTGCCGAGGTCGGAGCGGGGATTCCCCGGGGCCCACTGCACGGGACTGCCTGAACCGTGCGTGTGGGTATAAAATAAACCAGGCGCTGCGGCTGGACGGCGTGGGGGAGGCGGGCCAGGCCTCGCTAGCAGGAGCCTTTCCACCGCAGGAGCGACGGCTTTAGTTTTCAAGCAGGTCTTTTATCACCCTGCTGTTCTGGCTGGTGACCTGTACCTGCTGTGGCAGTGATCACGCTGCGTGTGAGGACAGGTCCGCTTTAGGTATTGTGAGGGATGGGGTGAATCGTGGACAGGACACCAAGGCTGCCAGCATGTGAACATATTTCGGATGGCTACAGACCTCCTTGCTACTACAAGCAATTGTATGCAGAGCAGGCACCAGGCATAAGCAGATTTAAGTAATTGCTTAGGCCCTGAGCAGCTCAAGGGCTCCCCCTGTTAGCATGTGTTGGGGGTAAAACAGAATAGTCCTGCTTAGGGACCCCAATGGGCTAGCCCCAGCACTAATTGTATGTCTGCCTCTCCCAGCATCTGTGGAGTAACAAAAAGGCAGCGACTGCTGCATAACAATTTGAAGTGTGGTGATCAGACAAGTGACACTATAACAATCTGGTGCATCTGAAGAAGTGGGTTTTTATCCATGAAGGCTTATGCCCAAATAAATCTGTTAGTCTTTAAGGTGCCACCGGACTCCTTATTGTTACTATAACTACAAGAACTAAAAAAAACTAATTTCCCCATGCTAATTTGCCCCTACTGTTACTCACACCTTCTTGTTAACTGTTTGAAATGAGCCACCCTGATTACCACGATAAAAGTAATTTTTCAGCCTGTTGATAATAGCCCAATTTAATTGATTTGTCTCAACCGCTCTCTCCCCCACACTGGGTAAGGCAATTCTCATCTTTTCATGCACTGCTATATATATTTTCATACTGTATTTGCAACTCCATGCATCTGATAAAGTGGGTTTTAGCCCATGAAAGCTTATGCCCAAATAAATGTGTTAGTCTGTCAGGTGCCACAAGTACTCCTCGTTGTTTTTGCTGATACAGACTAACACGGCTACCACTCTGAAAAATGGCAGCTGAGTATTTCATAATTATTCTCCTTTACTGACCTCCACATAACATTTGTTCCATATCCCACTAATAATCCCCTCCAACTGCCTTCCCCCCCTAGTTTTCCACCTACAATTGGCAGGGTGTTAACAGGCCACTTCACTTTGAATGGTCCCTTGAAATATGTGTTAACTACTATGCTAAACAATCTGTTCCACCTTGTATTTACATGTGATGCTCTGAGTATGTTTCCCAGACAGACCTGAAAGAAGAGCTCTGTAAGCTGCAAAGCTTTGTCTTTCACCAACAGATGTTGGTTCAATAAAAGATATTACCTCACCTACCTTTGTCCCTCTATTGGTTCCATTTAGAAATCAAAAATACCAACCTAATCCTGTATCTGACTGTACATTTATAAGAGAAACACGTAATAATTTTAATGGACTAACTCAGGGGTTCTAAAATTGGGGGTCGGGACCCCTCAAGGGGTTGGGAGGTTATTACCTGGGGGGTTGCAAGCTGTCAACCTCCACCCCAAGCCCCACTTTGCCTTCAACATTTATAAAGGTATTAAATATATTTTCAAATGTTTTTAATTTATTAGGGGGGTTGTACTCAGAGGCTTGCTGTGTGAAAGGGATCACCAGTACAAAAGTTTGAGAACCACTGGACTAACTGCTGTTGGTCAGGGGGCAGCTTTTGAGTTTATACAGAGGTTATGTCTACACTGTGAAGTTGTTGACAAAACTTTTGTCTTTCACGGGTACTTAAAAAAGCCCTACCCCCCGCAAAAGACAAAAGTTTTGCCAACACAAGTGGCAGTGTGAACGCGGCTTTGTTGGCAGGAGCGCTCTCCTGCTGACAAAACTAATGCTGCTCACGGGGCTGGAAGTATTTTGTCAGCAAAAGTGCTGACAAAGTACCAACAAAGAGCGTTTACACATGCTGACTTTTAGCGACAAACCTTGTCGCTAAAAGCTGCATGGTGTAGACAAGCCCAGAGCTCTTCTTCAGGTCATCTATAAGGCTATTATAAGGGACTGTGAACAAGATGCAATGTTCACAGTCCCTTTTCTAGCAGTTACGTTAAAAAAAATCCTCAACACTGGGATTAAATACAGAAAGTCAGGAAGCCAAGTTATGGTCCTCAGAGCATTCATTGCATTTATTTAATTCTTTAGGATAGGATTCTTAAAGGAACTTAATGGAGTTAGGTATCCAACTCCTTTTATTTTTATTATTTGTATTACCATAGTAATGAGGTGTCCTAATCATGGCTCACGACCCATGGTGCTAGTTACTGCACAAACACAAAACAAAAAGTCAGTCCCTGCCCCAAGTAGTTACAATCTAAGCATGCAAGAGACAACAGATGGATACAGACAGGGGTCAGCATGATTGCCAGTGGCCTCAGCACACAAACTGTTAAGTTTTTTTGTAGGTAAGACTGCAAGGGAGAGTGGGATTTATTTGGGCATCTAACTTCTTTAAAAATCCCAGCCTTTATATATGCATCAATTATTGTGGGGAATATAACTGCAATTCTATGTGAGATTTCAGCCTCAACCAAAGTGTTCCATTAATGTAAATTTCTGAATTTAGGTTTTCTTTTAACCCCAGCTGAAATCAGGAAGAAAATGCCGTAGGGCATCACAATTAGCTGCATTATTATGGGGATATAGAGCATGTAGGGAGCATCTGTCATTGGTCACTTTTTAAGATAGGATTCAGGAGTAGCTAGATCATTAGTCTATTCTGGTATGGCAATTCCTCTTTATACAGTCTGTCTATGTGGTCAGTAATTCTCTTACTGAATTTTTTCCCACTCAAAATTTTGCTCGAGGAGCATTGGGCTGAGATTCCAAGTTAATGTCATCTCTGCCTTTCCAATGACAGCCATCACTTATGTACTTATTGCAAATTATAAGGATATTTTATTCAGTTTAACCATGTTATTCGTGCATTTTGTCATTTAACTAAATTACAGTCTTATTTATATTGTAAAAGGGGGAGTGTTCTCTCATTGAAGCTTCTGTCCCAGGCACACTGCCATAAGCTGCAAACAAAGCACCTCCTAAAAATGTGTTTAACATACTGAAAAAGTAAGATCATAATACAAACAACTGGCTTTGGAGGCTTATGGGTCTGTCACATAGGTTTAACAGGTGTTTCTGGTTTATCGTACAAACTAGAGTTGTAAAACTTGCTGTCCACAGATATTTGCTGCTACCTTTCTCTCCAATATCCTTGAGTTATCATTAATCAAAACAATGAATTAGTATGTCAATGCTGATGACAAATGGGACAATACAGCTATACTATTCAATGACTTATATTGTCCCACATCCAATAATAAACTGGGAAAAGCCAAAGAACTGATTTAACTGTTTGTTTGAGGCATGAAAGTAGACCATTTAATGGTTTTTTAATTGTTTAAAAATAAAATAATTGTAATAAATGAAGGACAGCCCATGGCTGTTTTCAAGACTTCCAGAATAAGGATGAAGTACAGCAAATCAGTTTAGGGTCCCATATGCTTTCATGCCAGCTGGGTTTGGGTCTGGTCTAGTCGCTGTTGTTCGCTCTGAAACAGTAGGGCACACTTGCAACAGACTGGTGACTGTACAGTGGAATACGGGGTCAGGTTGTAAACATGGAGATGTGTCGTGATTTAGGGGGATTAGGGCAGTTTTATTTCTCCTATTCTAATGTGACAATTTCTGGAACAAAAATCTACTATTACTGTAGTAGTGATCAATGTCTCGCTGTCAAGTTGGCAGCCAGTATCAAGCGGAGTGCCCCAGGGGCCAGTCTTAGGGCCAGTTTGGTTCAAAATCTTTATTAATGATCTGGATGATGGGATGAATTGCACCCTCAGCAAGTTCGCAGATGACACTAAACTGGGGGGAGAGGTAGACACACTGGAGGGAAGGGATAGGGTCCAGAGTGACCTAGAAAAATTGGAGGATTGGGCCAAAAGAAATCTGATGAGGTTCAAGGACAAGTGCAGAGTCCTGCACTTAGGAAGAAGAATCCTATGCACCTCTACAGGCTGGGGACCGACTGGCTAAGCAGCAGTTCTGCAGAAAAGGACCTGGGGATTACAGTGGACAAGAAGCTGGATATGAATCAGTAGTGTGCCCTTGTTGCCAAGGCCAATGGCATATTGGGCTGTATTAGTAGGAGCATTGCCAGCAGATCGAGGAAGGTGATTATTCCCCTCTATTCGGCACTGGTGAGGCCACACCTGGAATATTGTGTCCAGTTTTGGTACCCCCCCTACAGAAAGGATGTGGACAAATTGGAGAGAGTCGAGCAGAGGGCAACAAAAATGATTAGGGGGCTGGGGCATATGATTTACGAGGAGAGGCTGAGGTAACTGGGGTTATTTAGTCTGCACAGTTAGGCATCTCCCACTAGTGATATCCAGGGACAATGCTAACATCTCTATTTACACTAGTCATAAAACAGAGTCAAAAAGGATTTATTATTCTAATTGTAATGCAGCATGATAGAACGTTTCCCTTTACAAAATAACTATCTCCAGGTCATTTGTTCCTTATGGAATCTAGTCAGCGTGCTTTTTCCATCTCAGTTAATCCATGAACAGTCATTAAACTGAATGCATCCGATGAAGTGAGCTGTAGCTCACAAAAGCTTATGCTCAAATAAATTTGTTAGTCTCTAAGGTGCCACAAGTACTCCTTTTCTTTTTGCGAATACCAACTAACACGGCTGCTACTCTGAAACCAGTCATTAAACTATGATTACTTCTAATGGTTACTCTATAATATGAGAAGAGGCTTAATACTTGGTGATACTGTCCTTTAAAAACTAATTTATTATATTGCAATTATACACCCCTCCTACTAATGTGCATCCCCAGTTTATTTCTCACTTATAGCCTATGTGAGGTAACACCACATGGAGCTTTACAAGTTCAGAGCACTTTACAAGCACAACCTAACAACAACATGGACAGAAGTTGTAGGATAAATATGAAATTAAATAATTAAGAGTTATCTTAGTTTGGTAAGGAAATATATATGTGTTGTAAACAAAGGTCCTGACTAGCAAGTAGACAGAAGGCCTTGAAAATTATAAATTACAAGGCCAGAAGGAATGAAGTAGGGAAGATGTCTTGTTCAAAGAATAATGAGATAAGGGGAAGTTTCTACAAAGAAGACCTTTGACCAATAGGGGTGATTGCAGATGGTTTTATATAAGACAAAAGGAATGTCTTAAAATGAGCCAATATGGCCCTTCCCAGTCCACACACTAGTGTTAAACCCTGTGTGAATCTAGGTGCAATGGAAAGCTATTGGGCAGCAAGAAGGAGGAAAGGACAGGCCTTGGGAAGAAAGGAGGTTATAAATCTTATCTGGATTAAGACTGGAAATAAGGGTGAACTGTCTCAAATTGTTTTTTAGTGGAAGTCAGTAATTGGCAATGAGATCACTTGTTTGTTAAAGGATATAAAAAAGTAAACACTTAAACGGTTCATTGCTAATACATGCCGGACACCATTGGAGCCAGCCAATATGGATCTAAGCACCCCTGGGTTTAGCTGGTTTGTACATATCTTGATCAAACGTTTGTAGGTGTTTAATTATTGTTTGGGTGTAGTAAATTGCTTATTATTTAGGTTTTTTAGGCACTTTTAGAGCAATTGTATAAGTACCTTTTAGCCTTTGGATTTAATAAAGGAATTTATGGTTACATTAGTATTTGGTGGTTTCCCATATCCATACGAATAATTTCAAATATTAATTCTAACAGGAAGAAAATATATAAATAGCACACCATTTTACACAAGGAGAAATGGAAGCACAGAAGTCAAGGCGGCGGGGGGGGGCGGGAAACGCTGGGAGGAAGGGAGGGAAAGAAGGCAAGGAGGTGGGAGCTTGGCTGCCGGTGAGTGCAGAGCACCAGCTAATTTTTCCCCATGGATGCTCCAGCCCCGAAGCACCCATGGAGTTGGTGCCTATGCTCCTTGTGACGTTATCTGATTAAAATATGACCATATAGATCACTGTTGCAACCACTGTTATATATTTGCTGCAAATCTTGTGCAAAGTTTGTCAAGAGAGGTGTCTATAAAAAGGTTATGATTTGCTGGTTATGATTATGCTATCTGTATGCACGTATCATTTTTGTATTTGAAGTTATAAGTATTGGCTCTATACTTGGATCTCAAATGTTTGATCCTGGGGTAACCATAGGCACCAACTTCTAATGGCACTGGTGGGTGCTTGACTCCCCTCTGCCTCCGGCCCCGCCCTCATTCCAACCCCTTCCCCAAAGTCCCCACCCCAGCTCCGTCCCCTCGCTGCCCCTATTAGACTCCTTCCCCAAATCCCTGCCCCGGCCCCGCCTCCTCCCCTAAGCGCACCACATTCCCGCTCCTCCCCTCCCTCCCAGAGCTTGCTACAGCTGTTTGGTGAGGGCAAGCGCTGGGAGGTTGGTGGAGGAGCTGGGATAGGGCACGCTCAGGGGAGGAGGTGGAGGAGGTAAGGTGGGTGCAGAGCACCCACTAATTTTTCCCCATGGGTGCTCCAACCCCAGAGCACCCACAGAGTCAGTGCCTCTGGGGGTAACACCCACAAAGTAGTTAGCCAGCACATCTTGGAGGGACTATTCATATTGAGTGACCTATCAAAAGAACATTTAACTGACAATGGACCATGGATCATGTATACTTAATGGAATTTCCTGCTGTGACTAGGTGAAATGCATGGACATGTGATTTGCCCATGTGACTCCAAACCGCATCTTGTTGCTGTAATTTTCCACAGTAAGAACAATGGGATTCCCTCCTCATAGCAGAAACTATTAAAGTCCCTGGAAACACCTCCATTTTGCCTCTTTCTTGCCCAAACTGCTAGACTATACAAAAAAAAAAAAATAGGGGTGGGGGGAGGGAGTGGCAGGCAACAAATCTGTCGGAAAGGCAGTTAAGCATTGTGCAGCTGCAACTTGCCTTATCCCTGGTTTTGTCCTCACTAGTAATAAAGAAATAGTGTAGTGGAAAAACAGATTTTGTAGAGTGAAACCTCCTATTTATCTATAGAAACAGCACAATTAATGCTAGCATCCTCTTCTCCACCTGCTCCTGGGGGAATTTTGTGCCACTGCATGTGTGCAGAATTCATGTCCCCTGCAGATTTCTTTGCTTCCCTACAGAAAAATGACTTTCTGACAGGGAAGCTGCAAGAGCAGTCACGCAGAACTTCCTAGCAGGGCAGGTATATAATTTCAGGCATCTGGAGCAGCCAGCAGAGAAGTAAATCTACATTTGAAAGTATCACTTCCAACATTTAGATTTCACCTTCACATTTTGAATTTAATACAGAATTTAAAAAAAAGCAGGGGGGGGGGGGGGCGGGGAGTGGCTGGCAACAAATCAAATGGAATACCTAGACGTTCATCTGAGCTACAGGTGGTTAGGTTTTACATTCTGTTCAGAGGGTGAGCTCTACAGAAGAACTGAAGACCTAGCAGTCACATACCTGCTGCAGAGCTCCACTGACAACACCATTAAAGAATTGGAGGGAAGAGTGGCATACATACTGGGAAGTCTAAGTTACTGGAAGCACAAATGTGTTTGTAACTTTACAAGAATCAAAGATTGTAAGATCTTCCTTAGTTTGTAAGTTCTTTGAGAGGTTTTTTTTGTTCTGGGGACCCTAGGTGCTACAGCATGTCTTGCTGTAGAAGAGGTGCAATTCATAAAGTCAAAATGGCTGAGAAATTAAAAACTGGATGGCAACAGGCAGCAAATCCCAGTTATTATTCAAATCTGGAGATATTCTGAACATAACGAGCCCTCAACCACACTTCTAGGTGCTTCAATTGCTTTACACTGACAAAGTAAAATTTTAGGCTTCAGAGTGAAATTCTTGGACTCTTATTATATAGACAAATAAATAATCAGTAAAGAACAACTTGTTATGGATTAACTGAGTATTTTGTGGGAGGCACTGGGAACAGTCTCCTTCAAGAGAAAGCTGGATCTCATAGGTACCTTCCTTCACTTTCAAAGCATTTGAAAGAAGATACTTTAAAAATGAGTGAGCATTGAACTACTCCTCCAGATTGTGCTACTGTAGTTTTGGCTATTTTGTAATAAAAATTGTGCACAGAAGCTTAAGTCTCCCATTTTATAGTCTACTATACATTTTTTACAATTGTTATACTTACAAAGAAAATATAGCATATGATCTCAAAATGCTTGCAGAAACAAGCTTAGTCATTACATCATGTGCTTTAGCCATACTGAAACAGATCTTTTGCATTCTACCTTTAAATGTATGTATGACAGTTCCATTGGCTTGCTTCAAGGAGGTATGTGTGAACATATCAGGAAACTCCAAAGAGGAATTACACCTAAATAATAAGTTCTGTCATTTACAGATCATTGTCCAATTTTAATAATCACTTGTGACCAACTAAAATATCCCTTCTAGAACAGGGAGATATCCAACCATAAAGTCTCTAGTTAGACTAAGGTACAAATATACTGCCTCTATCACACAGGACTGGTAAAAAACAGAGCTTTCAACTGGTCATCTTTTCTTCTGCACAAATAAGATGTTTTATGGTGAAACTAAGCTTCTGAAGCTAGGATCTGATTCATTAGTGATCTGGGAGCTATCATAATGGATTCCTTTTTGCATCTCTCTCCACGTCAGTATCTGCTCTGCCAGCTCTTCAGTCTCTGTCACAAGCAAGTTAATTTTTGCCAGAGCATTGTCCTGGAATACAAGATGGGAGTTTCAGGAGTTAGGAGATACTAAAAGGTGGGTTAAGTAATCAAACGATGTAGCATTTTGAGGGAAAGATCATTACAGGAGATGGGAAAAGGAACCACCTCCACTACTCACCATGTTTTTCATGCTCAGGGGTATCTGAGGGATGCTCCTTATTGTCTGCAAGTGGCTTTCCAGTTTCTCAATGAAGGCCACTGCCAATGTCAATAACTCTGCTACATACCTTTAATTGGGGAAGAAATCCAAAAACAGGCTGTTCAAAATGATGCACAGTTTAATCTTAAGCCTCTCATTCCTGTCTTTCCTTGATTTTTTTCCTCTAACCCCCTTCCACAACAATTGTGGGAATTCCTGACCTCCTGCTGGAGAGGAAATCTCAGCAGAAACAATACAACTGAATCAGCAATGAAGGCACAGGCTGCAGGAGCATCATCATCTTTGCTTGTCAGCAAATGCTCTCTTTGGTGGCACTCAGTAAATTAAATACATGCCAGTGAAAGACATGGCTAGTTATGAAGAATATGTACCATATATCTATGGGCTTATCCATGTGTGGATGGTGAACAAGCTGCACAGAAGAAAGGAGACTTGGTACTACACTAGAATGTTATTTGGTTTTGGAGACTTGTTCTGAGCATACAACTTAAGTGTTATATGAACCCAGAATTTAAACACATCTATTTGAAAGATACAAGAAAAGCTGATTTGTGATCTGCTAGAGGAAAGACAGAACACATGCACAAAGGTTCAGTGTGTAAGAGAGTGTCATGGGACATGGCCACCCCACAGTACCCCCGCTGATCAAGCAAGACAGTCCTGGCACTCCCTTCCTTAGTGAGGGTCTCCACCCCACTCCATACACTGCTCTGTGCTGGACATGTGGTTTAGATCTCCGGTCAAGTCACAAACAACTTTAACCCCTTCCAAAGTAGCAAAAGTTCAAGTGAGAAGTCCCAACAAACAAGAAGGCTCTTCTGCTTTTCGGGGGCTTCTCTTCAGTGCTCCCTCTGGGCCACGTTCCCAGCCCATCTGGGCTGCCTTTGCGAGTCTTTCTAGCTCTGGAATAGAGCACTCAACCCCCCCCCAGGCTGGTTCCCTTGGAGTACCATTCTCAGCTCCTGTGCAACTGTTCTTTGTGTCCTTTCCTGCTCTGGAACAGAGCAATGGGCCCTTATGTTGGTTCCTTTGGAGTACCTGGTCTCTTGCAAACCCTGGCTGAGGGCCTTCCACAGGAACCTGCCCACACTATGTGGTTCCACCTCAGTCTGATCTCACTCAGCCCTTTCATAAGGCTATTAAAAGGGCCAATCACCATGTGACAGAGACATTACTCTCTTTCGATACCTTTTACAGTGACCAAAAAAACCAGTCAATTGCTAGCTTTTAGAAGTAGTTCTGTTACTATCAATTTTCCCCCCCGCCCCATCTTTCTCAGTAATGTATAGAATAATGGTTACATGTAGCTCAAATAAAGATCTCAGATATGGGAATTATCCTGGTTAAGGTTATTCAGTTACCGCTGTATACCATCAATACTGTTCTTCAGATTGGTTCAGACGAAGTCTCAAGTCAATTAGCGTTAGCTAAGAGCAGCTTACTGCCAGCTGCTACATTATGGAGAGGCTAGTCAACTATATTGCTAATACTATTTTGAAAAATGCAGTTAAATTGACGTCTTATTCCATTGGATTTTGGAAGAACAAAATACTTCCTTCCCAAACTCACAACTTAAAGGGGTCCATACATGACTTTTATGAAAGTTTGAGTGGTTTCATTGAATAGATTAAATTTTCATAAATGGGTCTTTTAAAAATACTTTTAAAACCAGTTTTCTAGCATTTTGTGGCCTCTCTAGAATAACAACATACTTGAAATTTCTTAAGTTTTCACCATATAATTCATTACTGACAATGTCTCCAATAAGGAGGTCCAAACCGAAAACACTGGAAAAATTGCTGCATTTGTGTACATAAGAGTTTATGTGGATTGGACTGTGAGATTATACCCCATATATTCTTAAGGAAATATGCTTATGATAGGGATATTGCATAAGATACATTTTATTCAAGATGGGTCTTGTAAGGTGTCATTGGAAAGGTTAGAATTTACTGAATCATAGAATTGGAAGGGACCTTGAGAGGTCATCTAGTCCAACCCCATGCACTCAAGGCAGGACTAAGTATTATCTAGACCATTCCAGACAGGTGTTTGTCCAAACTGCTCTTAAAAATTCCTAATGATGGAGAGTCCACCACCTCCCTAGGCAATTTATTCCAGTGCTTAACCACTCTGACAGTTAGGAAGTTTTTCCTAATGTCCAACCTAAACTGCCCTTGCTGCAATTTGAGCCCATTGCTTCTTGTCCTATCCTCAGAGATTAAGAACAATTTTTTTCCCTCTTCCTTGTAACAACCTTTTATGTACTTGAAAACTTATGTCCTCTCTCAGTCTTCTCTTCTCCAGACTAAACAAACCCAATTTTTTCAATCTTCCCTCATAGGTCATGTTTTCAAGACCTTTAATCATTTTTGTTGCTCTTCTCTGGACTTTCTCCAATTTGTCCACCTCTTTCCTGAAATGTGGTGCCCAGAACTGGACACAATACTCCAGTTGAGGTCTAATCAGCACGGAGTAGAGTGGAAAAATTACTTCTTGTGTCTTGCTTACAATACTCCTGCTAATACATCCCAGAATGATGTTTGCTTTTTTTGTAACAGTGTCACACTGTTGACTCATATTTAGCTTGTGATCCACTATGACCCCCAGATCCCTTTCTGTAGTACTCCTTCCTAGGCAGTCATTTCCCATTTTGTATGTGTGAAACTGATTGTTCCTTCCGAAGTGGAGTACTTTTCATTTGACTTTGTCCTTATTGAATTTCATCCCATTTACTTCAGACCATTTCTCCAGTTTGTCCAGATCATTTTGAATTTTAATCCCATTCTCCAAAGCACTTGCAACCCCTCCCAGCTTGAGATCGTCTGCAAACTTTATAAGTGTACTCTATGCCATTATCTAAATCATTGATGAAGATACTGAACAGAACCAGACCCAGAACCAATCCCTGCGGTTCCCCACTCATTATGCCCTTCCAGCGCGACTGAGAACCAATGAAAACTACACTCTAGGAACTATTTTCCAACCAGTTATGCACCTGGTGATTATCCAATTTGTATGCATGTATCATTTCTGTATCTAAAGTTAAGAATATTGACTATGTAACAATTACAACTGAGTGTGGACTTGGGAAACACCCACCAGACAACAGGCCATCAGCCTTGATGGGCCATTAGGAAGAAACAATAAGACTTGGAATATACTAATCTTTCTCCTTCCTGAGAGGCGTTGCTGGGACACTAGTAGGTCATGTGGTCATGTCACCTGGTACTAAACACCATCTTGGACTTCTAGTAAATTTCCTCTAAAAGGAGGGGAGGTCAAGACTGGGAAACAAAAGATTCCCACCTTACGTAAATCTTATTTAAGGCTGGAGAGTAAGTTGATCTTGGTTCACTCTTTGCTGAATCCCCACCCAGAATGACTGCTGGAAACACCTAAGGAACAAGGACAAAGGGAAAGGGGGAGGAGTACTGAACCCAGGCTGGAAAAGGGATCTGGTCTGTGACTGAGACACCTGAAGATTTAAGCTGCAAGCAGGGTAGCTAACCTTCAAGAATTTCTGCAACCTGCCCAAAATCAACATTTAGGGTGAGAAATTACTTCTTGAAACCAGTATAGTACCTTAAGCTTAGTATGCGGGTTTTGTTTTATTTGCTTAGTAATCTGCTTTATTCTGTTTGCTATCCCTTATAATCACTTAAAATTTACCTTTTATAGTTAATAAACTTATTTCTTGTTTATAATATAACCCAGTTTGTGCAATTCATATCGGGGGGGTAGGGAGGGAAGAAGCTGTGCATATCTCTCTCCTCATTGACGGAGAGGGCAAATTTTTATGAGCTTTTCTACACAGACTTTTCTACACAGCACAAGACAATATTATTTTGGGTTTACGCCCCAAAGGGGGTGTGCACTTGAGTGCTGGGCTGGTGCATCCCTACCTGTGCATGTGTGCTGCCAGAGGCCGGAAAGCTTAAATCAGCAAAACAGGGAGAGGGAGCCCAGGCTAGTGGAGAAGGCAGGCTCAGTGAAACCCCAGTACATCAGGTGGCAACGGGGGCGGGGGGGGGGGGGGGGGGGGGGGTGCAACCCATCACATTGACTAGCAGCATGAGTTTACTTTAGCAACTTTTTGATACAACAGTTGTGCTCCCCCTACCAGGGGTGATTGTCAGGCAAAAGTAGCTTATTTGGACACGAATACAGGGGCAGGCTACATGCTAACAGCTATTTTCTAAGAACTCACCTGTGGAATATGGCTTCAACAGGCAAGTTCTCTTGACACAAGGGCTTCATTAATCTCTGCCGGAGAGTCCTCTTCTCTTTCAGCACTGCTTCCAAGTGTTTATTCATAACTTGCAGAGCTTGGCATTTCTGAGCTACACAACAGAGGTAAATATCAAAGGGATACTGATTGGAAATTGTTTGACCAATGGAGCAAGAGCAGAAACTCATTCTGCATTGAGTTGACTCAGGTTTTCCAGCAGTTTTTCCACTGTGCAAGTGACAGGCTCAGGCTCTGGGAGGATAGCAGTAACCAGACTAGTCCCTGTTGAATGATTTAGGAAGTAGTACTAGGATATGTTCCAAAGAGGCTCAGGACATCTAGTCCTTAAAAAGGTATCACTTCAGTAACAAGCATGGTTTTAAGCAATCTGGTAGCTCCATCTAAAAATCCCTATATGACCTGCACCCTATAGTATTTTAGTAATAAGAATTTCCTTCAGGGTTGTGTCGTGGTGGACAAGAAGAAAAGATCCATAAAGACAAAGCAAAGAGGTGATCTTGCCCGAAACTACCAAAATAAAATCCCAAAAGTTCTTCTGAGTGACATTACATATGAATAAAGTATATACATCTGTTGAGTAACTGGGAAGGCAGCAGGTTTATGTGCAGCACTGCTGGGGCACAATGGTTTATGAATGCTCCCAGAACTTCTGCCCCCTGGGGCCTAAGATATTAAGTGGAATACCACAAAGGACACACACATGGTCACTAGTGTCATGGAGGGTTCTAGCTGCATTGCTGTGCGAACACCCTTTATTGGCTGACCACCCATCATAGCCTCAGGGGCCACTACACACCAGTGGATGACAAGGGCAATGGTAGTGATGAGAAACAGGGAACTCAATGGAGGTGAAACACATTTGATGACATCCAGGTCAAAGAGCCTAAAACTAATAATTGTTCCCCTGAACAAAGCCACTTACTCAGGAAGTATGGATGAGCAATATCTGCAGTTTCCTTTTCCAGTCCCAGGATTTCAGTTTCCAGGCTCTTCTACAAAAGGCATAAAAAATACCTACACTTGATTTTCATATGGTTTACTTTCTATTTACCTATATACCTGTGGATATCCCCCCCACCTCCTGAGCATGTATGTATTCAAAATAAGAATACCACATTCATCCTTCCATGTCTGTAAGAAATTTTTTTTTTAAAACAGATTAGTTTGTATGGTTGTGTTGAGTATCTGTGCACGAAGAGCTGAGTTTTGCATTTAATTCTTAATGCAGTGAAGCTTCTGATCATTTTTATTTCTTATGGGAATGAGTTCCATTGTCTAAGTCCAGTTCCTGCAAAAGTAGGCTTTCACACTCACAAATCTCTCCCGAGTACCAAACAGTTCCTTGGCTCCAGGGGAACACAGCTGCTTTCATAGGGGTGATCTTGGACAGACCTCTAATTTGATTTATTCAATGGGAAGCCAGTCCAGAATGTGGTTAATGTCTTCACATGCCCCGCGTTGCTAAACAGATGGACTGCTATATATTGTACCAGGTGGAACCTTTTCAGGTTTAATTCCTAGATATTAATTGCAGTATGTGAGCCAGGCAGTCACAAGTGTAAATAGGTTGAGAATCACTGGTCTAACCTCTTCTTCAGCTAAGCCAATGGGCATTTGGCTGTCTGCAGTGCTGTTTGATGGCATGACTTTCCCACTGTTAATGTATGCACTGGATAATTCAGTAGTTAAGCGTTACCACCAGACAATAGCAACAACAGAGAAATTCAGAATACATCTCACAGAACTTAAATCTAACAGCTAGTTTAGACAGTAGTGGGAGTCTAAGGAATGGAACTGTAAGAAAGGTACCATTAGGGGATGTATACACGTGAAAATTAATCCAGAATAAGGTAGGCTGTGAATTTAAAGAAGATTATTTTAAGATTAACTCTGTGTGGATAGGGAGTCTTATTCTGAATTATTTTAAACCACATCCAAAAAGGACTAAAGTAATTCAGAATAAGGCACTCTTATTAATTAGAGTATAAAGAGAATTAGAGAATAATTAGAGAATAAAGTAATTCAGAATAAGGCACTCTTATTAATTAGAGTATAAAGAGAATTAGAGAATAATTAGGAGCTAACCAAGAATAGGTCCCTGTGTAGAGAAGCCCCTATTTTGTTAAAGTGGAAGTGGTCCAGTTGCCTATACAAAAAACCAGTTGTTGTTTGCTGATCTAAGGAGAACAGATGTTCAGATCTGTTTCCCCAGTTTCTTCAAGAAGATTTAGATAAAGTTTGTTCACCAGATACAACGGGTTGCATCTTTGCAATTATTATGAAAGAAAGGAATTTTATATGGGTCTCTCTTTCCTTTGTGGTAATTCATTAAATTGTGACAAAGCTACCAACTGTTAAAAACTAAATTATTAACAACACCTGCCATTATATTTTACATATTATTCCTCTTCTCCAGCCTGCTTTATGCTTTCTACTATATAATGGTAAAAACACAGCATAAAAATGTGCTTTCTACATGGAGGGGGCAGTACAAAGGTAAAGAACAGTTAGTATGTTGTCTTACCCATCATATAGAAATATGCACCCCTGATACCGATGGATTTACCTGGTTTATTTCAGCTCGGATGTCTGCAATTTTCTCCATCTCAGTGAGGTGCACAAAGCATGGGGCTTGTTTAGCAGATAAATCCAACATCTCCTATTAAGGAAGAACAAGAGAGGGTGGTACCAGGTCAGTAGCAATAAGAAGTCACAGCAATTAGAACATTTTCAAGGTTATCAAGAATATTAGTGCAACTGGCAGGGTCTTTCTATGTGTTGCATTAAGTTTCTCCTAACATTAATGATTTGGGAAACATAAATCTTGCATAGGCAGCTGAGGAAACATTTCAGAAGGACAAAAATGGGCTTACAAAAATAAAAATTCTACAAAGACAAAGTCCTTACAGAAGAGTCTGGGAGCATCCTCCTTAAAGATTTGTTGTTTAAATCTATGGCATTGGAATGCATCTAAAGACAGAAGTTTACGCTTTAGAAGTATAAACAAGAGGAAGGGATACAGTCATCCCTGGCATGGACAGTTAACATTCAAAATTGAATGAAATTCATCAGAGACAGCCGGGAGGGATTTCTCTCTTCTTTCCCCTTTCAATTTTAACATTGTTTCTATCAGCATAAACATGGATTTATTATAAATGGCATCTTATTTGAAGACACACATTGTACTTTAAGGGGGAAAAAAATAACTAAACCCTCCAAACCAATGTACTAGGAAGTAGCATGGCTAGTGGAGAAGGCACTGAATCAGAAGACCAGAGTTCTATTCCCAGCTATGCCACTGATGTGCTGCATCACCTTAGGCAAAAGCACTTTACCGCTCTATATCTCAGTTTCCCCTTCCTCCTTTTGTCTATTTAGATTCTATTCTATATAATTTCTTATACCATGCTCATCACCATAGCATTTGAGCGACTTCCAGTAGTGTATTAAATAATGTGACTAACATGCCACAGGTTTGTTCTTTCATTTTCTCTCCTAGGGGAAGAAGTGTATGCAGTGTTCCTTTTGGAATTTATATACTGTATTCACATTCACACACAGCTCTGTGTTTATATTAGAGATGGCAAGGTCAGAGCAATGCTTCTTGCAAGGTGTGAAAGGTGGTAAGGTTTGGGATGGTCCTTAGTTACAGTGAAGTTCATTCCACAATCTTGGGTCAACCACCAAGAACACTCAGTCTGATCGTGAGAGCTTATCTACACTTACAATGCTGCAGCAGCATAGCAGCACCAGTGCAGCTCTACCGCTGTGGTGCTTAGTGAAGACACTACTATGCTGACAGGAGACCTTCTCCTGTCAGCGCAGGTACTCCAGCTCCCCAAGAGGCAGAGGAGAGGAAAGCCCTTCCATCAACAGAGTGCTGTCTACACCAAGGGTTAGGTTGGTATAACTCTGTCACTCACGGGTGTGGATTTTCCACATTCCTAAGCAACAGTTATACCAACATAAGTTTGTAGTATAGACAAGGGCTAAGCTCTTTAGGGATGGTCTCTTACTATCTGTTTCCATGGCTCTTAGTACAGTAGGGCCCCCAACTTTGTTGGAGTTTCCAGGTGCTACTATAATTCAAATAATAAAAATAATTCAATAAAGTGATTGTGAAAGGACTTATGCAACAAGCAAGATTATGCTACAAACAAGGTCCTTTGTTTTTTGTTTAAAATTTCCCAGAAATGTGTCAGTGTTTATTACCAAAACAACAACAACAACAACAACAAAAAAACAGGTGAAAAACTGTGCAAAATTAACTTCACAGTTTTCTAGGAAAATATCAGGGTTAATATTGGGGGAAGGGAGAACAGAAAAAAGGCACAAAGAGAAAAGTAAGAGTATTTTAAGTAAGGACAGTTTAATGCTGTGGTTTATTTCATGAACAGTACATTAACAGTATGTACACATGTACGTGTATCTTCCGCTACACTGTCTTACTTTAAGAGACAGCCTCACATTTACACTTAGACTAATTTATTATTAACAAACCTAGCTACCTAATTAATATACTGAAATTTCTTAAGACTCAATATTTCCATGTAATTGAGTGGTCCAAAATTCAGGTGAAAATTGGAAAAACGTGCATAATAGCTTTTGTAAAACCCAGGAATTTTTTGTTAAAAACTGAAAACAAAAGGGCCTTAACGACAAATAGTAACCCTGAACATGAACCTCTGTGCAGGCATCTGTCCACATGGCTCTCTGCACAGGATTGATAGGGAGATTAAATTTAACAGGAGTACTTGAAAGTGGAGGCATAGATCTATTAGACTATTTTGACAGTACAGATACAGGAATAAATGGAACCATTACACTTTATCCCTACGTTCCAAGAGCAGACTCAATGCTGCCCATTTAGATCTAGCACCTTCTGTTGACATTCATATTGTGCAAATGAAACCCTAGTAGCAGAAAGCCATCCAGAAGCAAATACCTGGAGGCACAGCAGACAACCACAGTGAGCAAATGTGTTCTAACTCAGCCTCTGAAAATTTTTTATTTTTATGTTCAAAAAAGATCTAAGGAGCTAAAGAAGATCAAGAACTACAGAACAAAGCCTAACAAAAGTTAGCTCTCCTAAAGCCTGTAATAGCAATCTGTTTTTTAGAGCAGACGTCTACATTTGCCACAGGCAATCCAGAGTGTAATCAGTGCTTAATGTAGGTTTCAGAGCACCAGCCGTATTAGTCTGTATCCGCAAAAAGAAAAGGAGTACTTGTGGCACCTTAGAGATTAACAAATTTATTTGAGCATAAGCTTTCGTGAGCTACAGCTCACTTCATCAGATGCATTCAGTGGAAAATACAGAGGAGAGATTTTATATACACAGAGAACATGAAACAATGGGTGTTACCATACACACTGTAAGGAGAGTGATCACTTAAGGTGAGCAATTATCAGCAGGAGAGAAAAAAAACAAAACAAAACAAAAAAACCTTTTGTAGTGATAATCAAGGTGGGCCATTCCAGCAGTTCACATTTGGGGACAATGTATACCTTCAAATCAGCAGCACTGCTACGGGTACCCACATAGCCCCATAGTATGCCAACATTTTTATGGCGGACTTAGAACAATGCTTCCTCAGCTCTCATCCCCTAATGCCCCTGCTCTACTTGCACTACATTGATTACATCTTCATCATCTGGACCCATGGAAAAGAAGGAATTCCACTATGA
Organism: Chelonia mydas; assembly: GCF_015237465.2. Classification (NCBI taxonomy): domain Eukaryota; kingdom Metazoa; phylum Chordata; order Testudines; family Cheloniidae; genus Chelonia; species Chelonia mydas. The sequence continues at coordinate 70,397,550 of NC_051246.2, forward strand.
TTTCAACAATTTCCATCCCACCATCAACCTCAGCCTGGACCAGTCCACACAAGAGATCCACTTCCTGGACACTACAGTGCTAATAAGCGATGGTCACATTACCATCACCCTATACCGGAAACCTACTGATGCTATACTTACCTACATGCCCCCAGCTTTCATCCAGACCACACCACACGATCCATTGTCTACAGCCAAGCTCTACGATATAACCGCATTTGCTCCAACCCCTCAGACAGAGACAAACACCTACAAGATCTTTATCAAGCATTCTTACAACCACAATACCCACCTGCTGAAGTGAAGAAACAGATTGATAGAGCCAGAAGAGTTCCCAGAAGTAACCTACTACAGTACAGGCCTAACAAAGAAAATAACAGAACGCCACTAGCCGTCACCTTCAGCCCCCAACTAAAACCCCTCCAATGCATTATTAAGGATCTACAACCTATCCTGAAGGATGACCCAACACTCTCACAAATCTTGGGAGACAGGCTAGTCCTTGCCTACAGACAGCCCCCCAACCTGAAGCAAATACTCACCAGCAACCACATACCACACAACAGAACCACTAACCCAGGAACCTATCCTTGCAACAAAGCCCGTTGCCAACTGTGCCCACATATCTATTCAGGGGACACCATCACAGGGCCTAATAACATCAGCCACACTATCAGAGGCTCGTTCACCTGCACATCCACCAATGTGATATATGCCATCACGTGCCAGCAATGCCCCTCTGCCATGGACATTGGTCAAACTCGACAGTCTCTACATAAAAGAATAAATGGACACAAATCAGATGTCAAGAATTATAACATTCATAAACCAGTCGGAGAACACTTCAATCTCTCTGGTCACACGATTACAGACATGTAAGTTGCTATATTACAACAAAAAAACTTCAAATCCAGACTCCAGCGAGAAACTGTTGGATTGGAATTCATTTGCAAATTTGATACAATTAACTTAGGCTTGAATAGAGACTGGGAGTGGCTAAGTCATTATGCAAGGTAACCTATTTCCCCTTGTTTTTTCCTACCACCCCCCCTCAGACATTCTTGTTAAACCCTGGATTTGTGCTGGAAATGGCCCACCTTGATTATCATACACATTGTAAGGAGAGTGATCACTTTAGATAAGCTATTACCAGCAGGAGAGTGGGATGGGAGGAGGTATTTTTTCATGCTTTGTGTGTATATAAGAAGATCTTCTACACTTTCCACATCCGATGAAGTATGCTGTAGCTCATGAAAGCTTATGCTCAAATAAATTGCAAAAAGAAAAGGAGTACTTGTGGCACCTTAGAGACTAACCAATTTATTTGAGCATGAGCTTTTGTGAGCTACAGCTCACTTCATCGGATGCATACTGTGGAAATTGCAGGAGAGTGGGGTGGGAGGAGGTATTGTTTCATGGTGTCTGTGTATATAATAATGTCTTCTGCAATTTCCACAGTATGCATCCAATGAAGTGAGCTGTAGCTCACGAAAGCTCATGCTCAAATAAATTGGTTAGTCTCTAAGGTGCCACAAGTACTCCTTTTCTTTTTGCGAATACAGACTAACACGGCTGTTACTCTGAAACCTGTCAAATAAATTGGTTAGTCTCTAAGGTGTCACAAGTACTCCTTTTCTTCTTACTTGATCACTCTCCTTACAGTTTTCAGAGTAGCAGCCATGTTAGTTTATATCCGCAAAAAGAAAAGGAGTACTTTTACTTTGTGTAAGGACCCATCCACTCCCAGTCTTTATTCAAGCCTAAGTTAATTGTATCCAGTTTGCAAATTAATTCCAATTCAGCAGTCTCTCCTTGGAGTCTGTTTTTGAAGTTTTTTTGTTGAAGAATTGCCACTTTTAGGACTGTAATCGAGTGACCAAAGAGATTGAAGTGTTCCTCAGATGTTCTTGTCAACTGCTGGAAATGGCCCTCCTTGATCATCATTACAAAAGGTCCGGGCACGCCCCCACCCTCCGGGGCTCTCCTGCTGGTAATAGCTCACCTTACCTGATCACTCTCGTTACAGCGTGTATGGTAACACCCATTGTTTCATGTTCTCTGTGTATATAAATCTCCCCACTGTATTTTCCACTGAATGCATCTGATGAAGTGAGCTGTAGCTCAAGAAAGCTTATGCTCAAATAAATGTGTTAGTCTCTAAGGTGCCACAAGTCCTCCTTTTTCTTAGTGCTTAATTTGTAATGCAAGAGGTGCGGGAGCTCGAGGAATTTTTTTACATTCATAACTAATACAGCTAGCTCAGAGGTGCTGGGGCTATGAACTGCCAAGCCTAGAGGACTCTCAGTCCTGCCACAAATTAAACACTGCAGTTTCCACGATATGCTATGCATCCGATGAAGTGAGCTGTAGCTCACGAAAGCTCATGCTCAAATAAACTGGTTAGTCTCTAAGGTGCCACAAGTACTCCTTTTCTTTTTACGAATACAGACTAACACGGCTGTTACTCTGAAATTAAACACTGCCTGTAATGCTCTTTAGGGGATGGGGGACAAGTAGCCTCTCACACCACGCCAGACGGGGCCTGCTCCAGCCTGGAGCGTGTCGGTGTCATCCACCCGGCCGGGCCAGGGCAGAGCCTGCTCCGCTGCCCGCTGTTGAGATGGCTCCTACTCGGGGCGCTGACGGTGGGGGCCGGACACCCACAGCTGGAAACCGGGGCGGCGGCACAGCAGCTGCTCTCCCGGGCGCGAAGAGCCCCCACGGGCCCGTTCGCGGAAGGGCCGCGCGGTTCCCCGGGAGAGGGGCCATGGCCCAGCCCCACCGCTCCTTACCTGGGTCACCACACCCGCCGCCAGGCACTTGGCCAGCACCAACCCCGCGGCAGTGGGCTGAGCCGCGTCCCAAGGGTTCGAACAGGCCATCGCCGCCTTCGCGTCCAAACCTGCCGCGCGCGCCCGCCCTCGCGCAGGAAGCTCCGCCCCCGCGCCGCTCAGGTTGGGGGGCGAAGCCACGCCCCCTTCGCCATGCTGTGTGTGGCATATCTGGAGCGGCGCTGGCGGCTGTGTTGCTGCCATGTTGGATGTGTCCTGTCGAGGGGCGCTGGCCTGGTTTCCGGTTCCGGGGCTCGCGGCGGCTGGGTGACTTCTCACGCCCAGCCAGAGCCGGTCCGTGGGTGGGCGGAGACGCGCGATGGGGAGTTAAAGCCGCGGCTGGGAGAGAGGGCGGCGGCGGCGGTAGGTGGGGAAGGTTTCCGGCCTGGCAGTCGCTGGGGCCGCAGCCAGGGGAGGGTGTGTGAGGTGCCCCGGAGACACCGGCTGCCCTGTGGCGCCCCCAGCCCCGAGCGGCGGCTCGGCTGGCCGGGCGAGACGGGGCAGCGCCGCCGCGGCGGCGGCCGATGGGCTCTGACTGGGGGCGGCGGCGTGAGGCGTCTCTGACTCTGTTACGGAGCCCGAAGCGGAGCCGCCTTTGGGCCTCCTCCCAGAAGGACTGGCCCGCGCCGGGAGCTCGCACCGGCTGGAGCTGCTCGAGCTCCTGGCGGTGGGGCGGTCACTAGCTTAATCAGTCGCCCTCCTTCCCCCTTGATACCGTAGAACCCAGGGGCGGCTGTTCTGTGGGCTTTAACTGGACACTGTCGCTATCAGGTGCTGAACTGTACGAATCCCTACATTTATGTAACGAGATTATCTGAATCCTCTACGAGACTCAGGGATCTAAGACCATGTCTTCGCTATGGGCGCTACTGTGGCATAGCCGTAGCGCCCTAGTTATGCTGCTGTAGCCAGACTATAGGGACAGGAGTGGTTTTCCCATCACTGTAGGAACTCCACCTCCCTGAGCTACTGGTAGCTAGGTTGATGGGAGCATTCTTCCATTGACCTTTAAACCGGGGGTTAGGTTGGCCTAGCTGTAGCACATAGATGTGGATTTTTCACATCCCTGAGCGCTGTAGCCATGTCCACCGAAGTTTTAAATGCAGACCAAGCCTAACATTGAATTCATGAAGCACTAATGCAGTCAGACAAGTGTGCATGCATATGAGTGATATAGTAACTGCTGTGGCGTTACTCCACTATAATTTGTCTTGACTAAAGTTTGTAGTGTACACATGGCTTAGTCTGACACTTCGATCTTGCCTTCCACTATTGCATGCTTCCCAACTTCCATGCCATTAATTTAGCATTCAGACAACTCTAAATGAAGGCATCTTAGTATGATAAATCGGGTTAATCTTATTAAGACCTATATTTTGTTAACTAGGGATAAGAAATATAGCTTGATACATTAAGCATACCATTCAGCATGTCCAGGTGAGCCATCATGGAAGAAAACTCTTATGCACAAAATGACTTTGTAAATTTGCTTTTTAACAGGAAAATTGGGTTCATGTAATCCAGTGCAGCGTGATTGAGAGAGACTGGACTGGGTTTGTGCCTTAAACAAAATCTGTATACTTGACACAAGACCAGCAAGATGGGAAATAGTGCCTTAAAAGCTCACTTGGAGACAGCCCAGAAAACAGGCGTGTTCCAGCTAACTGGAAAGGGTCTGTCTGAGGTAGTAGAACTCTTTGGCTACACATGTACATGACTAATTGTCTTAAGCAGGGACTCTATCTTTCTGTTTGGTAAAGTGCCATGAGCATTAATTGTGCTGTATAAATAATGCTTCAGGCACCTCTCTGTTGCATGGATCTTTGCTTTAGCAATCAGTGATGCTCCGCTTACCTGGAAACTTGTATTTCTTTATAATTTCTGGTTTTATATTTAAAACAAATATATTAAATCCAGGACTCTTAAAAGTTTATGCAACCAAAAAGGTGGCTTTCAGTAGAAAATCTTCACTTGAGAGCACAAGATAAGTTTTATAACTGTGTATATTTATGCAAGATATTCTGAAATTTGTGAAATACTTTTAAGGTCCCAATCCTGCACACACTTATTCACATGCTTAACCTTAGTCATGTGAATTGTCCCTTTGATTGGAACTGCTCAGGTGACAAAAGTAAAGCATGTCCGTAAGTGCGTACGGTTTTAACACGTTATCTGAGATTGACTTGATTTTGTTTGACCAGTTCCCAGAAAAATCCGAATCAGAGTTAAACAATTGCTGTTGAGTCTAGCTGCCGTATGTATGATGTCCAAGATAGCACGGCATCAGGCTACTTTTTGTGGATAGGGGGAGTAAAATACCTCTCTGATATATTTAATCTTCCTTTTCACTCCTCCCTTTCTTGCAATGGTGGGGGAGGGAATATGATAAATTGCTGCTATAATTTGCAGGGAAAAGCTAAAACATGAGCCTGCCCTCAAGGACTAGAACAGGTCCAAATTTCTGGGTCAAGATCCAGACTCCAGAGAAAATAATAAAAAAATTAATAATAATAAGTAAATTTTGGGATCCGTTCAAAAGCATCTGGTGGTCTGGATTTGGCCTGCGGTCTGCCCCTGGACTAGGAGATATTTGCAGATATTTGGTGCTGTTGCTGACTGTGAGAGTAGATGATTTAAAAAAAAAAAAAAAAATCCACCAGTGAATGATGTAACAATGTCACATGTGCTTTATGATGGCAAAGTATGTGAATAAGAGAGGAGGTAAGTTCCAAAGAGCAGACAAGTGTTACAGTAAGATGGAAGGAAATGTTTTTTTATAATCTATATAAAATAAAACAGAGAACTGAAGGAAGAAGGGGCTTTATTTAGCTTCCATCATGCTTCAAAAGGGGGGAAATAATCAAATAGCATAGGTTATTAATAGGCATTAAAGAGAACATAGAAATGAAAAGTTTTTTGTAAATGGTATTGTGCTATATTTCTATCCTCGCCCTTTTTTTCTTTATTTTTATCCTGTTTATTTAGACTGAACTCTGGACTAAGAATTAGTTTTCCTAGGAGTCTGTAAAATGTCCCTTGCATTTTTTTTATTTTTTATTTTTTTTTGTGCCATTGAAAAAAATTAACTTCATATATTATTTTTGCTTGAATTCGGTAAATCTCACTTTTGGTGATGGTGAGACACTGTGCATCATGTGGACTAATAAACTTGAACTGCAGTGTAAATACTGAAAGACTGATAACATGAAATTATATTGTCTATTATTAAGTTAAACCAGCTCTTTTAATGCTGTATATACTTTTTTTCCCCCCCCCAGTTTCCTGAAGACCTGCAGAAGCTAGCTAGCAACTTAAGGACAATAGACTTGTCAAACAACAAAATTGAGATCCTGCCACCACTGATGGGAAAGTTTTCTGTTCTTAAGAGTCTTGCTTTAAACAACAACAAACTGAGTATGAGTTTTTAATATTGTCACAGATTTCTAAAAAGAACTAGACTTCTTTGTTGTTGGTCTGACATTAAATGTGATAACTTGACTCTTACAAAATGCAAAGGGAAACACTGGTTGCTTAGACTAAAATCTCTTGGAATTCATGATCAGGAGAAAATTAGATTTGTTCAAAACTAGTTAGCAATTTTGTTATATTTTCACTCTTGCACTAACGTGTAAGTACTTAAAACCACATAACTGTGTGCTGTGAACCTGTCTGATCTAAAAGCTGAGGAAAGTCAGATAGTTTAGTACTTGCCTGGAAAACCTCTGAAGATGGTGTCCTGCAGAAAACAGTGCTTTTGATTCAGTGGGTGTCACTCCTGTTGGGCCAGCGTCCTGAAGACCAGCAAAGCTAGCAACTAGAATTAGGGGGTGCTGTGCTACTAGAGGTGTTGTCTTTTGGGTGAGTGATAAAACTAAGTTCTTGACCACCTGTAGTCATTAGCAATGCCATAGCATCCTTTATGGAAGTAAAGTGTTATGCCTCATGTCTTGGCCAAATTTCAACTCTACTTATATTCTGTTTACCTAAAATGAATGGGATGAACAAATTTAAACTAGTACTTCACTCCTAAACTTACTTCAAAAGTTTCAAAATGCGTTTAGTGTAGTGGTTTGGGAGAGAGGAATTTTGTCTTGGAAAATCCTATCAGAATAGTGTTGTATATTCCACACAGGAGCAGACTCGGCTTTTAATGGATATGAAAACTCGCAGTTTCCTCTGAATAGATTAGGTAATTTCTTTGTTCATAATTTTATTGTTAGCTGCTCTACCTGAAGAGCTGTGTAAGCTGAAAAAACTCGAGACCTTGCATGTGAATGGCAACCATCTGACGCAGCTGCCTGCCACCTTTGGACAACTCTTGGCTCTCAAGACCCTGAGCCTTTCTGGAAACAAGCTTCGAACTGTGCCCACCCAACTCTGCAATCTTCATCACCTAGATGTGGTGGATCTTTCAAGAAACCAGATCCAGAGTGTGCCAGACACAGTGGGGGACCTGCAGGCCATTGAACTCAATTTGAATCAGAACCAGGTCTGGAAACTGAGGCTTTAGAGGCATGTGGACTTAAGGCGTGATTGAGTCTTAAAGAATTAGTTCTCTCTGTGCCACAGAAGTCAGGACAGGCAGGTACCACTTCAGTGTGAGAAGAATGCCTTTTGGGTATGACAGTGGCGGAGGATCCATATAAATACCTAGCTAGTTTTCATCTACTGTGATATCTTCTATTGCCTGATGTGACTTACTGGGATAGCCTTTATAGGGTCAGGCTCACTTTGTTAAACAATAACTTTCCTGTTGTGAGATTAATGCCTCAGACATACCCACTCTATTCTGTTCTCCCACTCCACCACATGCATTGTAGTACTAAGCCCTTTATTCAAGTTCCCAGGTGGGCCCTGCTTTGAGGAGAGGTATCCAGATGCCAGTTGTCTGTGGTTGTGAAAATTGCATGGTGAATGAATCTTAGAATAAAAGGATTAAACAGTTTATTGGCTCTGCACAGCTTTTCAATCTCTTGCTATTTTAATTTGATTAATGTCAAATGGATTTGAACTCATGTCACCACTGCACATCACATGTGTACGGTATTAGAATTAAGGACAGCTTCACTTCCAGGGTCTCATTTTAGAAATACTCAAACTCTTTATATGGTTAAAGTCAGGAGGTATGATATTTCTTCAGAATTAAAATTATATAAAGTTGCTAGATGCTAGTCATGCTAGGAAAATAAGTAGTTCTCATTTCCTGTCATTAACCCAGTTAATCTACAAGCGACAATGTTGTTAAAGTGGCTGAGTAAACTGAAGTCAGATTGTGTAGTAGTTGTGAAACACAGATCAGTGTACTTATAAATAACAAATTATCAGTAAAAATGTACTGTGTTCAAGCTTTTTTTCCACTTTCTTCTTTTGGACCATGTCAGATTTCCCAGATCTCAGTGCAGATCTCTCACTGTCCACGCCTCAAAGTCCTGCGTTTGGAAGAGAACTGTCTAGACCTCAGCATGCTTCCTCAGAGCATACTCAGTGATTCCCAGATCTCATTGCTTGCAGTGGAGGGTAATCTCTTTGAAATCAAGAAACTCAGAGAACTGGAGGGCTATGACAAGGTTTGTAGAAAAATGTCGCCAGTGAATGTTTTTTGCTTTCCTGCTCATGAATGCATCTCAGGCTACTGGGGGATCAGAGTTCTGCTGGTGGATGAGACTTGCAACAGTCCACAAGTATCTTTGCCGCCATTGGCAGTAGATGTCATCTTTGGAAGGTCCTTATGCCTTGCCCATTAGATAACAACAAAGGACCTGTCTGTGGTTCAGGAACCTTTTCTGTTAATAGTGGGGAGAATGGCAAGGAATTTAAGCTGGTTTGATACAAAATAAATAACAGGGAAACTCTAATAGCGTTTTAGTGACATAGATGATAGGCCTGGGTCCTCCCCTATACGTGTGTAGAATATAGCTAGGATTTTAATGTTTTCAAGAAAAATCAGTTGTACTTAAAAGTAAGTATTTGCCCTTATTATTTTTAACTCAATTGTTTTATCACAATAGACTAGACTAGCATCTATCCCTGCTTCTCCCCCACCCCGAATTATTCTGGGGAAGCTTTACAGAAATGCTTCAATGAGAAATGTATTCTTGTGGATGTTTATCTTGTCTATTTAGGGTGACAAGTGAGAGTGGAAGACAGCTGGTGCTAAGATGGTGGTGCATCACTTGATCATCATAAGGCACCAAAGCACCTCCATTGAATGAGATAGGGTAGAGGCTAGGAATAATAGAAGGGGAATTGTCTACAGTATTTGCTTTTTAATTCACACAGCATCCTCTAAACCTGATAATGGGGTGCTTGGTCTCTGAGACAAATTACTGTATTGGCTTGGAGGCTGTAGGTAGTACCTATTTATGTAAATCTACAAATTCATTCAGCAGATGTTGATGACTAAAACTTCCTTGCTGCACGAATGGGATTGCTGTTGTAGTTCACCAGCAATAAAACCTCCAAATGACTTCTTTTCTGTGTGAAGTTAGGAATGGCCAGTTTCAGTATGGCTTTTGTATCACCGACTTTCCAATTTCAGAACAACAAACTTTCTCTTTGCTCTCTGCTTTTTAGTACATGGAGCGGTTCACAGCCACCAAGAAGAAGTTTACATGATGGACTGCTGTTCTGAGTCTGTATCATTGGACATAAAAGATGGTGACCAAAGCAGCATAATCAGCAGCACAGTCTTCTTGGAATGACAGCTTAAACCAAGATTGAAAGTTTTGGGCTTGATGATGGCAATGAGGAAACTGACAATATTCATTTCATAAGTCTGCTATGTTGCTGCCACCACCACTTCAAATAAAAATCTGATATTGGGAAATTGCAGCCTAGGCATTGAACTGTTAAATTTAGCTAGAAGCTCGTTATACTTCTGGCTTTCTCCCTTTTCAGGATGACTTATGTGGAGAAAGGAGTATATAGTTGATGAGGTAGAGGACATAAGCTTTTTTTTTCACAACAGTTGCTACTGCATCCTTATAAAGGGGAGTTAGCTGTTGTTTAAAGTGGGATACTTGCATCTAACATGTGTTTGCCTGGTAGTGTACTGCAGTTCTGCTACCACCATAATTCCAAAATATTAAATTATACTGCAGTACTTGCTGTAAATGTCCTCTAGCCTGGAGGTTAACTTTCACATATCTGTTGTAATACTAAAAATTGTGTACACTTCATGAAGCACAAATAGTTAAATGAGCTCACATGGTTAATTTATCTTGTCTATTTTAAATTAACTGCTTTAGTAATCAAATCTTGTTTCTATCATCTTTTCTCTTACCAGTTATATCAATTCACAGTACAATTTACAGGATGTCTAACTTATGGAGAAAACCACTATTCCCTTCTGCTTGAACATACTGCTATTTAATGGACTACTTGACAGGTTTTCTCTGTGTCTTCAGTAAAATGTAGTTTTCTGGAAAAACTGTTATCCTTGCACTGATGAGCCCTCACATCTGCAGAGCCATGTCTAAAACTTTTTCATCTTATTACAGCTGCCTTACTACCAAAAGCACCCAGCAAGAGCTAAAAGTGTATGCAATTATGTAACAAGTACTAAAATAGATTTAACTTGTGTATTTATTTTAGTAAAACACTTAAACTGTAGTTTAAATGTCTCAATTCTCACCATATTTCTGCCACTTCAATGTGATTATATTATTAAGCTTACCTGAAGAGTTTATTTTACCAATCTATATTAGATTTTTTTGTATAAAACTACTTGTGACAATCTAAAAATAAAGACACTCCTTTTGAAAAGAGAAAATGGCTGGTAGACAGTAAGCCTTTGAGGGACAAGTTAGTTAAATGCTATTACCTGTTCAAAAATGATTATGTAGAAATTCTACTAGAAAAACTTGCATAGTAAAAGACCAGTCCTCTGGGATTTCTAATAGGAGCAGTTCCTAAGGCATCATTTGTAAACTGCTCAAATGCTTAGTCAGTTCCATGGGTGGATGTACAAAAGATGTAAATATGGAGTAAGATGTAAAACCTTTCAAAGCTGCTGGGAAAGGTAGATCATGGAGAGGAAGTGGTTATACAGAAGATTCAATAGGAGTCAGATATAACAGTTGAAGTTGCAGAGTAAAGAGATATGTTGAGCAGACGGGCATTTAACTTTCACTACAAGAATGGTAGAGGGGTGTGTGTATGTGTATATATATATGCCTAAAGCAATGTCAGACATGGCAAGGAACTATCTAGCTGAATTCACAATAACACCCAGAGCTTGAAAAGCTCTGTACATACTCTACATTGAGTAGTGTGGTGAATTTTAAATCCCAGCATGTGGGAGCAGTTACTTTTTGAAGGATAACTTCCTCCATATTGGACTTGATTTGGTTTCTAATCTTCTTCACTAAAATCCACCACCTCTATGTGTGTGGTGGCTCTAGGGACAGAGCAGTACCATCATTAGCACAGGTAAAAGTGCTAGTCATCCTTAAACATGAGCTCAGTTCATTCAAGAAACAGTCAAGAAGTTTGAAAGTACATAGATAATGTATTAATTTCCCATCCTTCGAGTACTAATTTTACCTATATCTCAAGTAGCTAAACACTAAGTACATCTACACTTACTGGGGATCGACGCTGCAGCAATTGATCCACCAGGGGTCAATTTAGAGGGTCTAGTGCAGACCTGCTAAGTTGACTACAAATCACTCTCCCATCAACTCCAGTACTCTACCGGAATGAGAAGCGTAAGGTAAGTTGATGGGAAGAGTTATTAACGTAGCTGGAGTTACATAACTTAGGTTGTCTTAGCCCCATAGCATGTGTGGTGTGTGAACCCCAAGCTGGGGGAGGCTAGTCGTTCTGTACCCCTGCACTGGAGCCCAGAGTGTGTGTCTCCCCCCCAGCTTGTGCCTCTAGCCCCAGAGTGCCCCCTAGCCCTGGAGCAACAGGAGGGTGGGCAGTACAGCTGCAGCCTCCCCAGCACCAGGAGGGTGAGTGGCACAGCCCAAGCTGAGGCCATCCACAGGGAGACCGAAGCTGGGCTGAGCAAGAAGTGGGGGGGCAGGGGGAGCACGCCTGGGCACAGAGCATGGGGAGGGCCACACCTGGCTGTTTGGGGGAGGCACAATCTCCCCCAGCTGATGATACCTGCTGCCCATACCCTGTAGTGTAGGCCAGGCCTAACACCTACTTTCTGGAAAGCACAAGTAGATAAATATTATGTACATAAGTGATTGTGTGCCTTCCACTGGTAATTTATCTAGTTCTAAACTACTGCACGGTCTTGTAACTTTAAAAAAAGAGTTCACCATCCTGCTGCTTAACGGGAGTAGAACAAACATGTAAATTCTCCCATGTGGAAAGTAGGTTAGTACAGGAGTTCAACACTTGAAAGAGTAGGTGGTTTAAATGTGCATGTTGTTTGAGCCTTCTGTATGTACTAATAGACTGAAGCTTGTCTAGGGGCAGCACTCTCTTTCAAACAAGAGCCTTGAAGGCAACACCGTACCTGCAAGAGTATTTCAGATTCTGGCAGCCAGAAGCTAGACAATGTAATGTGGCCAGTGAACTAAGTACTACCTTTTAAAACCTGGCTTGGAGGAACAAAACATGCTCTTGCCCTCTCTAACTTGAAAAAAATTGATAGGTTGTTTAAGTAACAGCTGAGGAACAGCAGAAGCACCAATGAATGGTCTGTGCTACATTATACTTCAGGCAGTGCAGACCACCAATCCTATGAAGCTGTTCACTAGCTACCGATGTACTGAACACAGACACACAATCTTCCACTTTCTCCTACACAAGTAGTCCATATTAAAGCAGTAACATTCCTTGCTTGTTTATGGCTTGCACACAAGCAAGCTTCTTACATTCTTGGTGGTGTACTTATTTGCTACTCTAAGTTGTGGGCGGCCCTACTAGATGAGCAGTGGAAAAAATGGGGTAGGTTCCTTCCTTCCTTTTCCCTCAGCAATAGCAAAGTCCACAGGCTACTCCCACTTCTATTTGTTTGTGACATTCTTTCCTGAATAGTGCTTTTCTCTGGCATACATGGCAGGAAAGTGTTGCTCTTAAACAGGAACGCTGCCTGCTATCGCTTGTAGAAAGTGTGATCTCCTTCAATAGATGAATGGCAGCTGATAGCCAGAAAGTGTTTTTGGGGAATCTTTTTCAGAAATTAGAAAAACCTCAGCCTTTGCAGTGGACAATTTGACTCTTGCCTTCCAGCCTGAATTAGCACTTCTGGTGTAACTTTCCCTTTGCAGTGAGTCACTGTCACATACCAGCTAGACAGAATGATGACAGCTTTATAAAGCAGATTAAAGGAAAATAGCATGCAAGGGATCATCAGGCAAATAAAACAGTGAAAAGGTCTTTGAACAGATCCCACATCCTCAGGGTCACCATTACTTCTGATCAAGAGGGGAGTAGCTCCATTAGATGACACTGATACAACCTTCTTTTACCTCCTACAGGACAACCAACCACTTGTCAGACCAAAGGCAAAACAGGGGGGGAAAGGCATATAAGTCAGAGAGGAGCCATTTCACCTCTGTCACTTAGAACTGGTCAGCAGCTCTAGCCTTTTGGATGGATAGGTAACTTTTCAAACAGCTACATAAATCTAGCATTGTTCTATAATGTATATCCTTGTATTAATGTACATTGCTTCTACTAACGTAAGATTTCTGATCTACACGATAGATTACATTTTAGTGTAGTCAAATGTAATCTGTATATGCCTCAGAAGTCACCTTATATTTTCTTTATATGCTCCTCCCACTCACCCCTTTCAGCCACAGTTCATTTGTCCTTTTCTCTGTATTCCTGTCTGTGTGATGCCTCACAGTCCCTTCCAATTCTTTTGCACCTGTTTCCCCCTCAGCTGTACCCACATATGCAACATTTAAACCACCAGGCTGCTTCTTCAAATTCAGCCTAAATTAGTATTGACTGTAACTAACTGTATACGTAAAATGAGGCTGGCAGCTTCAAAGTATAGTACCTACTGGCCGCCTGTCCACAGCGCAAGCCACAATTGGCATTTACTGGTAGTGTCAGAAGACAAAAGATGGAATGATGAAACAACTGCAGTCATTTTATGGACAAGTAGGGAGACTACATTAGAAGAGTAGTACACTATACTAGAGGAGTAATTTACACACTTCAAAATTATGTTTATCCACCCTTGCCTTCTTCCTCCCATCTCAATGCTGTTGCAATCTTATCTACAATTATCCACCACCTTTTGTCTCCTTTATCTAGCCTTTTAATTTTTCTCCCCAGCTGTATTTGCATAGTATTTTAGGATACTATTTACAAAAAAGGCACTTCCCAAACTAGAATTTTGTTGTGGCAGGTCAGGAACAAAAACTGGAGTACTTCTGATAGCACTACAAGTTGGGCTATGCAGACAGACAGCTCAGGCTTTGTAGAATATAGTGGTGTTTAAAGGTGTAGTATAGGAAAAAGGGGAAATCCCTAGAGTTCACTTAGACTGGATTGAGGAGGAGTTGGTGGACATTTTCCATCACCAGAACTTTCATTTGGCAAAATTTTCCAAAAAAAAAAAAAAACACCGTTCAGTGCTGATTCTGCTTTGGCATCCTAGGACAGGGAAAGCTGGATCTTTCAAAATCAGCTTTGAGACGATGGAAAGAAAGATGGAGACACTTCCCATAAGCAACTGCTTGCTAGTAATTACAACTTTATACAACACTTTAGGTAAGGAGTATGCCAGGGTATGAATGGAGAATTATTTTAAAAAGGAACAATTTCTGAACCTGCTCCCACCACTTGGGTTCTCCACTTTTCAATACCGGGACCTCCAAGTAAAGATGAAAGGTTAAAATTGCAGGAAGTGAAAACTTAGTGGTAACTACTTCGTTCTCTCAAATTGTCCAAAGGCAGCAGATTGGGCTGTTTATAGGTTAAAACAATATTAATTAATGGCAAGTACTTAATAGTAAACAAACTAATTGAGTTCTATATTTTTTCATACACAATACACAACAGTTTAACAATTAGCAACTGAAATAATCATCATCATTTTTAATGCCATTAAGAATCAGATTTGCTTTGAGAAAAATGCATATAAATTGTTTATTCTGTCCAGCAAGTATGATGAACAAGAAAGTATGATGTGTAATAAGATAAATGCTTCTAACAGGCAACGCCAAAAGACAGTATTGTTGTGCAGTTTGCTCTGGAACATTAAGGCACTGACTCCCTCAAGGACCCAGATCTGTGTCCGTTACAAAACAAATGTTAATATTCAGCTAAAAACCAAGCTATATCCCAGTGCTATATCACATGGGCACACAAGAGTTGTAGGTGAATCCCAGATAAGCTACATAAACATGAATAGTATCATGCAAGGCACAATTTTAAGCTGGGATATTAATCTTCCATGTACCCCTGACACAACATCCTCTTAGCCAATGTACCTAGTATCTGTTGTAATAGCTTGGGGAATGAGACATGAGGTAAGATGTTGTAATAATGAAAGGGAAGGGGAAAAAAGTGTTCCAAGGAATTACAGCAGAGGAGTTCTGCAATGTTATATGTGGAACAACAATTTAAGTCTTCCATTCCCAGCAGTATATTGCTACTTTTAAGTTAAAAAAAGAAGCAAAAGGCATGCTCTGTACAAAGGTTCTTTCAAGTAAGCCTCTTAAGTTGGTATAAGGAAGTGTTATTGGGTACTGGAATCCCTTAAGCTTTCACATGCTGGGGGTTTTATTGTACCAGTAGGTAATGGCACCACAAATGCCTCTTTGCTACTCATGTTTTGTGTATATATATCCTTAGCTACTTATAGGATTAATGTACAGTTAATTAAAAATCCATTTTCCTTCCAGCTGTTTTGGAAGCCACAGAGGACAACATGCAACCCCAGAGAAATTTCCATCACTCACAAAAGGTTGTGTCTCTTAAGCCTTATTCAGACTAGATTTTCCATAAAATTTGACCTGGCTTTCTGCTTATTGTATATAGCAGTCCCCCCTTTTCTTTGTCATAGTCAGAATTCATTTATAGTAGCCCCTGCAGTAAACTGATAACTGGGATGCATAGTTGTGTTGCACTCCCATCATTTAAGGAGTTACCAAATTACTCAACTAAATCTTTGCAGGTTAAAGTCCCATCTCTCTGCCCTGGGATTTTCTACCCCCGCCCAAAAAAAAAAAAAAAAAAAAAAAACACGCATGTTGGACAACTACTCTGCAAAGAATAAATAAGCTTGAATGTGATTAATTTGGTCATTCCTCAACTAAAATCACTAGAGAGGGAAAAAAATTCCAAACAAAAACATTCAAATATCACAGCTTACATTACTGGAAATTATCAATTTCCCTTTCAGCCTACACAAAACTCGTAACTACTTCACTCCACCTCTCAAATCGGAACCGTTAGAATCTTGAGAATAAGATTGTCTAGGTTTATTGGAAGACAAAACATGAATCCACATCTAATTTCCCTGTGAACAATTTTGTTTTTTGACTCTAGCTGATTAAGGTATTCTCCATTATGAGAAGGAACCTCAATTACCACCACAGACAACCTGGATTTGGAACATTTTACATTACAGATTCTGAAGTCCAATCCATAAACTGATTATAGTAAAGATAGAGCAAGCATCTTATTCCTAGAACAGGGTAAGAAGGGAGGAACAGAAGTAGTTCCTTCATATGAAGCATTCATTATAGCAAGGTAGTATTTTAAATGTTCTACTTATTGCGACATGTTGCCAAGCAAAAATTTAACTTCACGAAACATAACTTTTTGAATAAGTGGGACAGCAGCTATCAATTATATAACTTAATTTAAATTAAGATTAGGTGGGAAAGTAGCACATGCATAGTTCAGAACTATCATGCAGAATAGAGGGTGAATTATGTATACATGGGTTAAAAACTAAAAGACTAAGAAAAACTGTACTTAAATGTGTGAAGAAATTCCCTCATTCATTATTTAATATACATTCAGAGGTTTAAAAAGCTACCCCTAACACACTGTGGGAGAACAGAACTTGGTGAGATTTGTGGTACTGCAGTGGAGAAAGGTACAACCCAAATTCCAGGGAGAACTGATCGAGGTAAATTTGATATGGAATCCAGATGGGAAATTTGCATGCTTACTATAGGAGGTCAGATTCAGAGTTTGTCTGATGTTTTCCTGGAGACTTAAGTTTTCAGTTAATCTTAAATTTTTATCTAAAGCTTTGTTGAGCCTACTTTTAAAGGAAATATTTAGAAGCTCAATACAAAATCTTTTCCATTGCATAAATATGTAAACAGAGTTATTTTCTTCTGTTCAACAGTAAAATAGGTGCATGGTGTTTAAAATCAATTATATACACAATACAAGTATTACCAGAAACTGCAGCATAATTTTTAACCACGGTCTCTACATCAACATCACTTTGCATTCAAAGAATGAAAATGCATGTGTTCCCCTCCCATTTCCTTCAAATTACAGTGTGTGTGTTTTGAAGCCCTCAACCCACAAGTAGCCAGAGGGCCAGAACGTCTTAAATTTGGTAGTTTATATATGGATTGGAAATTAAACTAAGTGTCCGTAAAACTATGGTTATCCTACTAAACTAAGAAATACATGTAATAAGCATGACCAAGTTTCTATTTGAGTGAGAATGCACAACTCTAAGTAATTAAAAAAAACCCAAACTTGTGAAGTCTCCTCTCCAACCTTTCCACAATTATGAATCCAAAATTATACCACCCTGTTTATTCCATTTTAATAGAATACTTTGTGTTGTGAGGGAGGAAAAGAGAAAGTTTTACAGCTTTGAGAATGTTCTAAGCCATGAGCAGTTTAAGAAAGGTAGGGCAGATGATTAGGAGCTATGTTGCTGCTCTGATGGAGTCAAAGCAAAATGTGCACACAAGGATAAGAAAAGGAAGTACTATAAAAAGCAACCTGCTTCACTCGCTTCCCGAATCCACTACCCCTGTTTTGAAATACAGAAAATTTCACAGATATGAAAATGGTGACTTGCAACTGGAGATAGACACTGGACAATGGCAGAAAGCTCATTAATTGATGAGTTTCTTGGCTCTGGCATTGGCTTGCTCAATACGATCTTTGTTGGTATCCGCCTGAAAAAGGAAAAGCATGTGTAAGAATTGCAGGTAACTGAAGACTAGATACTAAGAAAGTCTTAACAAACATTTTTAGTCTAATGTTAAAATTGATCTAATACATAGCTTAAGGAAAGAGTTTTTATACATCTGGGTATAATGCTTAAATTGTCCAAAAGTACAAAGGTTGGTTTAAAAAAAAAAAAAAAGGTCAAAAACTATGTCAAAATTTCTTTATGGGCTTGACCACAGAAGTGCAAGATGCTACCATTCGGATAGGTAGGAGGAAGACAAGAGCTCTTACCGATTGGCTCAGCAGGGGCTGGTAGTTTTGCAAAGGCAGAATGACCAGAGGGAAGAAATCCAATCTCTCTAGCTAGCCCCTCAAGGCAACTCAGTAAATAAAACGACTGGCTTCAGTGAATTAGAGGAATTAAGGGAAGAGAGTTGAGGGTGTGGAGGAGAATCCACCACCAAAACAAAAATAGGATTTTTCTCCCTAATACTTAATGTCTTCCATAGAAAACAGCAATCCTCAGAGCTCCTGTGGCACAACATCTGAACGTTAAAAATATACCACAGTACTCAGCCCTTAGCATATAGGAGAAATTAAGCCATTCCCCATTTATGCAAAATGAGCAAAAGGATGCACTGCCAACTGAAAATGATTAATCTAAAACACTAAGGAAAGACAATTGGTAAGGTATTTTGTGTAAAACAGACTCCCACGAGTCTTTTGCATGTACTGTTGTCATAACACTATGTCCTTGGCAAAAAATTTATGGTAAGATCACAAACACCTATAATTAAACTAAAGCATCCAAGAATCAGCCAATTCCATCAGACAATTGGCAGTGTTCTTACATCTCAAGAAAAGAGCCAAGCTCCATAGATTTTGAGACAAGAATGGACTATTATGCAAGTCAGACTAGATGATCATAACACAGGCCACAGAACCTGACCCAGTCATTTCAGCATTAAGCCCATAGTGTCTGGTTGAGCCAAAGCATCTTTTAGACAGACATCCAATCTCGGTTTAAAAAAACATCAAACTCTGGAGACTGCACTACATCCTTAGATAAGTAATTCCAATGGTTAATTTCCCTGTGTACTTTATTTCTAGTCTGATTTTATCTAGGCTGAGTTTCCAGCCATTTAATCCTATGTCTTTGTCCACTAGATTAAAAAGTATTTTACTGTCACAATGTTGCCCCCCTGTAGATACTTACAGACTGGTCAAGTCACCTGTTAACCTCCTCTCTGCTAAACTAATAATAGGTTGAGTTTCTTTAGGCTAGTAAGGCAGGTTTTCCAGACCTCGAATCATTCTTGTAGTTCTTTTCTGCACATTTTCCAATTTGTCTACAATCTTTTTAAAGTGTGGGTATAAGAATTGGACAGTCTAAATAAAGCCATATACATTGGCAACACCACCATTCTACTGTATATTCCATAGCAAAAACCCTATATTAATGCATAGGTAAAGGTTGCTTGGTGTTCTGCAACAGGATAACATACCACTGAGTTGAGCAAAACTCAAACTTCTGAAAACCAGGAAATGCACAGTTAAGATTGCCATGCAACCTTCTCTCTGTCCTCTTTCAGCAATGCCCCAATATGTCCTGTTATCACACATCTTTACTCTACCAACCCCACAGCTGCTGAAATGTAGAAGCTCTTCACCTCCTTTTACAGCCCATTCACTCTCACCCAGAAGATCCCATCTAGCACTATTAAAAGGACAAAAGGAAAAAGTTATCCACGTCACCTTCCCTCTGTTTCCATCAAGCTAGCAATAGCCAGTGGGAATTATTTGCATACTCTCCAAACATGTACCTACTCTAAATGGTGGAGGCAATAGTTGGGCCTGCTTGGTAGAAGTGTGTTTGTGATACGAGGTTTACTTTGAGGTGTGTGGCAGAGCCTTGATTATAAGAGGAGATCTGTTTTGCACCCTCTGACACGTGTGAGTAAAGGGAAGAGCTGCATGTATACCTTCAGGATCCAGCATGCATCATTTCAATGCGGAATAGTTTACATTATAATTAGCAGGGTACAGGAGTTTTATTACCAAGTGTGTTAGCAGTGAGTCTGGACATGAAAGCAGTGTAAGTATTTACTATCTACATGCACTCCTGGTAAAATGAGTGTGGTCCGTGTCAGGCATAGCTGTACTGAATTGTGGAGGCAGTAGTTAGCTCTGCTTCATAGAGGTGTGTTTGCAAGATCTGTGGAATACTCTGAGGTACGTGTCAGTCACAGCTCTGTCAAGAGATCTATGTTTTGTACCCTCATGTGTGAGGACAGGGAAGAGGTGCATGTTCAGGATGCAATATGCTTCATCATTTCTATGCAGAATTGTGCAGATTGTCAATAGCAGAGCATAGGGCTTTTATTATAAAGGATATCATCAGCAGTGAGGTGGAATCTGAAACGATTCTAATGCTTTAATGATTGTTAAATGAAAATGAGATGGTATCCTGTGAGTAAGCATAAGGGAGTTGTAAAAGCCTGTGAAGTGGTTTCAGCTTTGGGAAATTGGCCCTTTTAAAAAACAAACAAACAAACAAACAAAAAAAAACCACAACACCAAATATAGATATTACTGGTCAGGACTATATTCAGTTGGTAAATAAATGTAATTAGATCATCACCACTTCTAATAGGCAACCACTAATTTTTAATTAGGTGATCAATTAATCTTTATCTGTCAGAATGAGGTCTAATATAAAAGTACTGTTAGTAGGGTGTAATACTTTGTTAGAGAGCTATAGATAAGTTTTAGCAACTCAAAGAAGTTTTTCTAGTCATAAAGTACCAACATAAAGACCTCCTTCATACATCCCCCAGATAGAACTCCCCTACGTAACAGTTACCCTTCCCCCCCATACACACACATTGTAGATAGAGGTTGAAAGAGCCATCCTCCAGTCTGATTTAGTGGTCTATAACAGACTCCCATCAGTACCCAATCTTGTGATTTGTCAGTTACAACACTAATCCATAAGCATTCCAGGTCCTGTACTTCTGAATTGTGTAGACAGAGAATACCAAGGACATGCAATGATTTGAACACGTAAGATACTGAATATGTTCAGGAACTGGTAGTAAAAGTTTAGTATGGTATGATTGCATACGCCTGATGCACTTGATCACTACAAATGTTCATAAAGGCAGCATAGTGAACCCATTAATTTAAATTTAAAACTGCTGCTACTCTGAAACCTGCCATTAATTTAAGAGTATTCCATAATTCTTCTCTTGCGTCACTATATCCAAGATGGAGATGGCAAGAACAGGATTATTTGGTTCTTACCTTCTCATTTATCCGGTCTATTTGCTTGTTTTGTGAATCAATCTCATTGCCCATATCCAAGGCCAGGTTTTTCAAGTTCCCCAGGATATTTCCCACCTGAGTGAGATTTTCATCCATCTCCTCCTCTCTGGCATCGTTTGTTATCCTATTGAAAAATATCAGGAGACCCCTGTGTTCAGGAACCAGAAAGTTGCTTCCCCACTGCCAAAATGTTGTTCAATAAACTCCCACTAAAACATTTCTCATCACAACCCACATTTTCAGAGCAGGGGCTATTAAGCCAGAGAAGGGGGGCTGCTTCACTTTAATCCCATCTATTCAAGCATGCAGCCTGCTACTATTTCTCCTTAAATTAATTTTTCTGAAAGAAATTGGACAAGGCAGTTTCGTTAAAATGGCCTCAAAATTCAAAATAAAGAGCCACTGGCAGATTATGCTCTACTGTATTAGAGAGGGATTCAAATTCTGTGTCAGGTGCCCTTTCATTATGTGACAGAGCAAATCCAAATGCAACATTCACCACAATAATTGGAGCACCAAGCTCATATGCATCCAGGGGCTAATCAGGTATAGTAACTATTCCCACCACGGCATGCTAGGAGCAGTGAAACTGCAGCTATAAATCCCCAAGTGAAAGCAATTCACCAAAGGGCTTCCTTCCCAATTGACAGTAAGGATTTAATGTACAGCCACTCTAGTTGAATGCATTCTGGGAGGAAGAAACTGACTTAAAAGGTATCTAATGGCATACATGTTTGGGGGAAGATGGACAAACGTACCGTGTAATATATCCCCCACTTGCTCCTCCAGTGGTCTGTGGCTGATTATTTGTTACACGTCCAGGCTGGCTGGATACAACATGGGCTGTTGAGTTCTCCACACCATCACCCCAGGTTGACTTGTATGACTTACCAGACTCAAAGTTCTTTGTTCTACCAAAAAGAGATAAACCCAAATATATGCTAGATCAACAGAGGGAAAAGAGAGGACACCAGATTTTTTTTCCCCAGGTGGTAAGGGAGAGAATTATTTCTTTCAGGGTGGGATTTTCAAAGGCACCCAAGTGATTTCATAGAAGTGTAGGACTGGAAGGAATCTTAATAGGACATCTAGTCCAGTCTCCAGGACTCAAGGCAGGTCTAAGGAATAACTAGACCATTCCTGACAGGTGTGTGCCTAACTTCTTAAAAACCTCCAATTCATCTCCAGTGATTGAGATTCCACAACCTCCCTAGGCAATTTGTTGCAGTGCTCATCTATCCCAACAGCTGAGAAGTTTTTCCTAAGGTCCAACCTAAACCTCCCTTGCTGCAATTTAAGCCCATTGCTTCTTGACTTGTCATCAGAGGTTAAGGAGAACAATTTTTCACCCTCCATGTAATAACCTTTTATGTACTTGAAGACTTATGTCCCCCCTCAGTCTTCTTCAGAAGAAACAAACCCAGTTTTTTCAGACTTTCCTCACAGGACATATTTTCTAGACCATTTTTGTTGCTGCTCTTTGGACGCTCTCCAATTTGTCCACATCTTTACTGAAATGTGGTGCCCAGAACTGGACACAATACTCCAGATTGAGGTCTTATCAGCATGGAGTAGCATGGAAGAATTACTTCTCGTGTCTGGCTTGCAATGCTCCTGCTAATACATCCCAGAATGATGTTCAGATTTATTTTTGCAACAGTATCACATTTTTGACTCCTGTTTAATTTTCAGAGTAGCACCCGTGTTAGTCTGTATCTGCAAAAGGAAAAGGAGGACTTGTGGCACCTTAGAGACTAACACATTTATTTGAGCATAAGCTTTCATGAGCTACAGCTCACTTCATCCGATGCATTCAGTGGAAAATACGGTGGGGAGATTTATATACACAGAGAACATGAAACAATGGGTGTTACCATACACACTGTAATGAAAGTGATCAGGTAAGGTGAGCTATTAACAGCAAGAGAGCCGGGGGCGGGGAGGGGCAGACCTTTTGTAGTGATAATCAAGGTGGGCCATTTCCAGCAGTTGACAAGAACGTCTGAGGAACAGCGTGGGGAGGAATAAACATGAGGAAATACTTTTACTTTGTGTAATGACCCATACACTCCCAGTCTTTATTCAAGCCTAAGTTAATTGTATCCAGTTTGCAAATTAATTCCAATTCAGCAGTCTCTCATTGGAGTCTGTTTTTGAAGGTTTTTTGTTGAAGAATTGCCACTTTTAGGTCTGTAATCGAGTGACCAGAGAGATTGAAGTGTTCTCCGACTGGTTTTTGAAGGTTATAATTCCTGACATCTGATTTGTGTCCATTTATTCTTTTATGCAGAGAGACTGTCCAGTTTGGCCAATGTACATGGCAGAAGGGCATTGCTGGCACATGATGGCATATATCACATTGGTAGATGTGCAGGTGAACGAGCCTCTGATAGTGTGGCTGATGTGATTAGGACCTATGATGGTGTCCCCTGAATAGATATGTGGACACAGTTGACAGGCTTTGTTGCAAGGATAGGTTCCTGGGTTAGTGGTTCTGTTGTGTGGTGTGTGGTTGCTGGTGAGTATTTGCTTCAGGTTGGGGGGCTGTCTGTAAGCAAGGACTGGCCCGTCTCCCAAGATCTGCGAGAGTGATGGGTCGTCCTTCAGGATAGGTTGTAGATCCTTGATGATGCGTTGGAGAGGTTTTAGTTGGGGGCTGAAGGTGATGGCTAGTGGCGTTCTGTTATTTTCTTTGTTGGGTCTGTCCTGTAGTAGGTAACTTCTGGGTACTCGTCTGGCTCTGTCAATCTGTTTCTTCACTTCACTATTTAGTTTGTGATCCACTATAACACCCAGATCTTTTTCTACGGTTGTCCTTCCTAAGCAGTTATTTTCCATTTTGTATGCGTACAATTTTGTTTGTTCCTTCCCAAGTGCAGTACTCTGCTTTTGTCCTTATTGAATTTCATTCTTTTTACTTCAGGCCATTTCTCCAGTTTGTCCAGATCATTTTGAATTTTAGTCCCATCCTCCAAAGCACCTGCAACCCCTCCCATCTTGGTATCATCTAAAAAAACTTAAGTGTACTCTTTATGTCATTATCTAAATCATTTATGAAGATATTGAACAGAACCAGACCCAGGACTGATCCCTGCCTGCAGGACCCCATTGAAAATGCAATGGGCTTAAATTGCAGCAAGGGAGGTTTAGGTTGGACATTAGGAAAAACTTCTCAGCTATCAGGATGGATGAGCACTGCAACAAATGCTCGTGAACGACTGATAACTACTCTGGGAATGGTTTTCCAACCAGTTCTGCACCCACCTTATAATAGCTCCAGCTAGGCTATATTTGTTTAGTTTGTTTACGAGGTGGCCATGCAGGACAGTATCAAAGGCCTTACTTAAGTCAAGATATAACATGTTTACTGCTTTCCCCCACCCAGGAGGCTTGCTACCCTGATAAAGAAAGCTATTAGGTTGGTTTGTCATGATTTGTTCTAAACAAAGCTATGTTGACTATTACTTATCACCTTATCTTTTAGGTGTTTGCATACTGTTTGCTTATTTGTTCCATTATCTTTCTGGGTACTGAGGCTGACTGGTCTATAATTCCCTGGGTTGTCCTTATTCCCCTTTTTATAAATTGGCACTCTTTGCCCTCTGGAATCTCTCCTGTCTTCCATGAGTTTTTGAAGTCATTGCTAATGACTCATATCTCTTCAGTCAGCTCCTTGAGTATTCTAGGATGTATTTCATCAGGCCCTGCCGATTTGAAGACATCTAACTTGTCTAATTAAATTTTAAAATTTGTTCTTTCCCTATTTTAGTCTCAGATCCTATCTAATTTTCATTGGCATTCACTATATTAAACATCTGATCGCTACTAATCTTTTTGGTTAAAGCAAGAAAGACATTTTAGCACTTCCACCATTTCCACATTTTCTGCTATTGTCTCCCCCCACACACAATTGCCTAATGGGCATATCCTCCTCTTCTTGAGCAAAAGTCCTATTGAAAGTAAAAAGACCAGTGACTTTCAATAGCAGTTGTGCTGCAAAGTCATTAAGGCCTTGGCTATACTGCAGAGTTTTGTCACCCAAAGGCAGCTTTTGGCAGCAAAACAGTGGAGGTGTACACACTGCAATGCCACTTTTGGCAACAAAATAAATGTCTGCCAGGACCGCTCTGCTCACTGTTTTGAACTGGCTCCCCTGCATTCCTGCTACACAAGCATGTGCTCCTCCCTTGTTAAAGCTCCATGAAGATCTGACAGCTAAGGATGCCATTCAGCTCCCGCAACAAAAAGCAAATCATTATTACGGAATGCTGCTCTCTCCCACACTATGAACACAGAGGCAGGCAGAGGTGTAGGTAGGGTGTGTGTGCGAGAGAGAGAGAGAGAGGAGGGGGCAGGTGGGAGTTTCCCCCCACTCCCTGCCTCAGGACTGGTTGCTTCTGGTGGCTGTCTGAACTTGGAGACCGCATGCTGACACTCAACTCTCCCACACACACACACACTCTCACATACACACTCCCCCACCCCTCCAATCAAACTCTCTCCCAGTGGCATTGCCGTGTGTACACCCCACTTCCCTCCCTATGCACTTCAGTTGAAAAGCAGCTGGCAATCTAGTAGGGTGCCCATGGAACGATGGGATTGAGAAACCTGCATTATGTGACACTGTACCTGCCCCACGAGGCATTGCAAACCCTTCCCAAAGCACCCTACGGCCAGTTGCACAGTGGGATACCTACCACAATACACTGCTCTCTCTGTCAATGCAAGAGCTATACTATACTGGTATAGTTAAAGCAGTACAAAATGCTACAACTATCCTAATGTGGACACAGTTATATCAGTATAGTATATTCTCCTTTTAGTATGGAAATAAGTTATACCAGTGTAAAGCACCTTTGTAGCAATATAACTTCATTCACAGTAGAAGCTGTACCACTATAAATATTTAGAGAGGAAAAAGTTATCCCCTAACCAAAAGGGTTATGCTGGTACAAAAGCTGTATTTAGACCAGCCCTTGAGACACTTAAAAAAAAACCCAAAAAACCCACAGATTTTAATTGTCATTTTCTGCAACATCTTAAATACAAGACTATAGATGAACAGAGAAGCATAATTATTTTGCTTTGGACACAATCCTCAACAGGGGATGAGCAAGAGGTACCTTGAGGTTGAAGCAACCTTGGGAAACATTTATGCACTTGACTATCATTTCAAATGTATCCAAGGGATGATTTCCTGATGCCATCTCTCCTGGATTCTTCAAGGGTAGTTTTCCAGCAATAGATCGATGTGTTAAACACAGGATAACTTAAGTCATACTTACCATTATGATTTTAGTGCATGATCCAAAAAAAGCAAAGATGGCCTGATATGGCAAAAGCCCTATTATAATCAAGTATCTTATAGCAGCAGTGGCAAGGAGCTATGAAATATGAGTTAAAAAGGCAAGTAGTTCTATAGCCAAGTTAGAGAGATTATTAAAAAATTTAAAAAATTACACCTGTGTAAAATTTCAGAGAAGAGGTTTTGTAACCACCCCATACAAACTACGTGTGTTTGTTGGTAGTCTCACAAGTGAGATCAAGGATTAAACTGGCCATTAAGCCTGAACTACCCTCTTCCTTCTATTTCTTCATTGGGCCAAAACATTTGCAGGGCAGTATGGGGAAGCTTTCACTAGCACTATACCTATGCTGTAACTACAGGACTTCTGTCAGTGTGGCACCTTTCAAGAACACTAAGTTAAAGTTTAAAATTTTGCAGCACCTATTCAAAAAGTTTGCGATATAAAAGAAATGTCCTGAGAAGAAAAAATGATAATAGTATCAAATGAAGACTGATGCTCCCATTAGAATCTCTGCCCAAGTTTTAGCTGCCAAAATTCAGGCAACTTCACATTTGTTTACTGGGAACGAGGAAAAGGGCAGACAACTCTAGCTTAGAAGAATGCCTTAGTCTTTGGTCAGAGCCCATGTAATACCACCCTCAGCAGAGCTCTACAAATACCAGTGTAAACTGGTGCATTCAGTCACATTTCTGGTATGGAGCCTGGACAGATCAGATCGGATCCCTTTTGTTTATTCACCCAAAGGAACTTGCTTTCGTAAAAAAAATTCATTTCTACTACTTTTTACTTGTTAGAACCAAAGCAACACAATTATGGGAGAGCATGCTGATTCTATTTTGGTTTGTGCAGGATTAATAGAGATTGCAATTCTTCAACGGGGTTGCACAGTTGTAAGTAAAAGTAGAATTTGCCATACAGAATGATGCACAAGTCTGAACATGCAACTTCACTTTTACACCCCAGGTGGAGTTTTATGGTGCTGGACAATGAGAAAGATCAGCTTTTTATTTCTACAAGTTTGAGTGACTCACTGAAATACAAACATGACTGCCATGTTGCTATGTTTAAAGTAATTTTCCAAACTAGTACTCCATTTGTGTCTAACTGGGGGAAGTTTGACACCTTCCTGAAAAGGAAGCCAATATGTTTAAGATCCTGAAGATCAACTGGTACAGCCCTGGTATTTGATCCAGCCCCTTGAGGGGAGGCTGTAGAGTTACTAGGCTCCCATGCCTAATCCATTCTATAATGTGCTATCTATAGACATGAATGTTACACTGGAACACCACAAAACCACAGACAGTCACAACATGTCTTGCATGCAAACAGCATGCCCATGCAAACACGTACCCATTTAGAACATCACCTTAGACAGATGGTTAACAGTACAGGCTGTGTCACAAGATTGACCTTGTCCTAAAGTCCGCTTTCACCAGTTAATTGAATCCAGCTTCTAGTGTTTAGTCTTCATTTTTATTAAGTAAGTGGAAGGTGGGTATGTTAGGAGAGAATGGAAAAAAGAACAGTAAAAACCATCAAACATGCAAGCAAGTGGTTAGTGACAGTTTTTTTCAGCTGAAGTCCTTTGCTCTCAAAACAAAGTAGCTTTAAATAATCTAAATGAAGTAGGGGAAGAAAAAGACTAAAACATTTAGTTGTGGGCACTCTGGTGTTTAAATTTAGCCTGTGTG
The DNA here is from genome assembly GCF_015237465.2 of Chelonia mydas. Classification (NCBI taxonomy): domain Eukaryota; kingdom Metazoa; phylum Chordata; order Testudines; family Cheloniidae; genus Chelonia; species Chelonia mydas. Next base: position 70,425,780 of record NC_051246.2, read on the forward strand.
TGGAAGACTGGCTATCCTAGTGCTGACCATTTATGTAAGACACCACTCATAAGTGGGACATTGGGGTGAGAGGACCATCAGCATTTTTCAGATCCACTCAGTACAGGTTCCTGCTCTTGACCTCATCACTGCTTCCCTAATATACCTCAGCACACTCCAAACTTCACAAGCACCTCACCGTGAAAGTCACCTGCCGGAATTAACATACTTGGAAGTGCCACAAACTCCAACACAAATACAGAGTGGTCTTGATAGATGATCTGCTCAGATTCAATGGCACCAGATACCAGGTTTTTTGCCCAAGATGAATCACTTACTGGAAGTGGCCAATGTGACAAATTCAGAAACCTGGACATGATTATAATCGGAGATACTGACAGGATGCAAGTTACGTTAAGAAGAATGAAATTGCACATTGGTACAACAACTTTGTGTTGAGCTACAGGCCAGATCCAAGCTATTTACTTGTCAAACTGTTGAAACAGAAGTCTGAACTTTTAGTCCTGAAAACCTCATGCTCATTTTAATTTAGGATGATCACATAGCATTATGTTGTTCTGAATGAGACCCTCATGTAAAGGGCCTGAATGTACAGTTTAACTACCTCGCTTCCACTTCAAGCATTGAAGAGATCCAGGCTCTCTTTTTGGCCCACTGATAGGACCCACAATAAAAATTTGCAAACACAACTCACTTTGGCAAGTATACATACAAAGAGTCCTCTTTTTTCCCCTAGCACCCTAAGGGGGGGGTGGGGGGAAAGGGGGCCCGTTTAGCCATTTTTTTGTAAGATTCCCACAAATTCATTTAATACTTTAGAGCAGCTTAGAGATAACAACTAGTGGTAGCTCAATGGTAAAACTGCCTAGAGAGTACAAGACATCCCTCTCTGCTCTATTTGCTTTTGCTACAAATGTTTGAAACTACACCAGAAATGCCATCCAGCAGGATCTAAAACCCTTTTAACTGACATTTTCTGAGAGGCCAGTGATGACACTGATTACAATTAAGGCACTATGACAAAAGCTTGCAAAATAAAAAAATAAAAATAGAGAATGTAATAAGTAATGTGAGATTTTTAAAGCTGATAAGACCAAGGCCTATTCTCATTTTCCTTCCCCCACTCTGACACCCACATATACTCATCTGTAAAGTCTACTCAATGCTAGATCTTATTTGTCCTCTCCAAAAATAAATGCCATAATATGTTCACCTTCCTCTCACCCCATGCCAAGAAAAACAACAGAGTAGCCCAGCACATATTACCAGTCTTAATAAGCCAGTGTCCCAGCAACAGAGAAATACATTTGGGAAGAAGATTTCAAATTCCAATGCATCTTTATTACAAAGAGAGAAGAAAAAGTTGAAAACTGAAGTTATTTTTAAACACTAATATTGCTTTACTGCATATAAGCTTCAGGTAGGTTGGGATCCCATTATTTACAAATCTAAAAGGCGGTTACTGTGGGTGTGTTTTAGCTACTAATCCCTATCTAATGGTACACTCCTCAGCAAGCTGCAGTTATCAATTTCCCTAAAAACCACTTAGGGAAAGTTGACTATCAGTGTAGTTTTTACTCCAACAGCAAGTAGAAAGATTTTCTTTAGTTATTTCACCTCTGAATGTTCCCCAATAGGGTACTCTTTTTGTGGGATCCCAGAAATTCAGACCTGGGTCTGGATTTGTTAACTGACCTGTTGCAAGGACAGACACAGAGGCCACAACACTTGTTGAGCTCTGTCAAGGTCTTTTCAGCTTCTCTCATGTCCTTGTTTATTTGGTCCATGCCTTCTTCTATCCGGCTTAGTTGTTCTAAAAAAAGTAGTTACAAAACATACAAAAGTTTGAGAGATTAGACCTTATTGGAGGGGAAGCTTTTATCTGAAGTGTTTTAACATCTAAGCTACAAATTAGATCTGTATATTCAAGCCACTCGTCCCCTAAAGGGACTTTTTGTAGCAAAAGCAAACAGTGGCATATGCGGCAATAGAATTTTTGATTATATGTTTCCAGCAATCCTAAATTAAAAGCTTTCCCTCCCCTCCCCTCCCCCCCCCCCCCAGTGTAATAGTGATGTTGTCTGGATGTTTTAGATGTTATTAGCTGCTTTTAAAGTAAAGAAACATTATTTTGTCAGGGGGATGGGACGGGAGGTTCAATAGCAAAGTTAATTGCACAGCTTGCAAACTCTGGTGACATGAACCGGAGCTAAACCTTAAAATACTGTAATTGCACAAACATAGGAACATCTGACTAGTGAAGTAACCTCATTTCTATACCAAAATGAGTTACTGAGGCCAAAGACTGATAAATTAGGACACCAATCATAAGCACAGATATTACTGCAGACCATTAAGAGTTAATATTCACAACTCTGCTTTGCACACAGGTAGAATTCACCTCCTTGTTCATCCAGCCTGGTGATTGTCTTGATTCCTGCATCCTGGGACTGTAAAGAGAAAAGGAGGTTTGCAGAAACAACACTGCTTTCAGTATACCAGCACACAGTCAAAGGCCCTAGTGCTAACTAGAATAACACCTGCCCTGAACTACAATATTGGAATAATGGAAGCTTGCCATGCAGGCCACCACTAAGGGCAAGTTTACACTACTGCATTGTAGCACGTCTGGTGAAGACGCGCTATGTCGATGGGAGAGCGCTCTCCCATCGGCATAATTACTCCACCTCCCTGAGAGGCAGAAGCGATGTTGGTGGGAGAGCGTCTCCGACTCACATAAAACGGTGTCCACACTGGCGCTAAGTCGATGTAACTTACATCACTCAGGGGGTGTCGTTTTCACACCCCTGAGCAATGAAAGTTACATCAACTTAAGTGGTAGTGCAGACCAGCCCTTAGTGTCACATGATAGGACAGTGTAAAAAAAAAGTGACTACATAGTGACAATACTGCAGTTCTGGTTGAAATGGCACTTCTATTAATATCCTTTTTAGAAATGTACAGTGTTCTGAGAGTCTTTTTTGGACTGACAATTTTGCTGAGTCTCAGTGCAGAAGCAATTAAAAGTTGGTAGGAACCCCTTTTGAGTTATCTAAACAGGGAAAGGTATTTCAAGTGATTTGCTGTACTCAGATATTCAAACAGATCAAACTTGGCATGGACAAATCAATGAGAAATCAATTCCCAACCTCACCACCTACGTCACTGCCCAGTAGGTAAGACCTTCAAATAGGATGGCCGGAGTAGGCAGCGAAAGTGGTAGGACTTCCTCCTGGAGGAAGCCTTATGAGGCCAGTCTCTGGACCCTACACCAGATCAGCCACTTGCCCTTTGAAGTAACAAAGTAGCCTACATTCAATTTTAGGCCAGTCAAAGTCAACAGCAGCTCTGGCACTGGGGAAATCAATCCCAAAGCTTAGTCAGGGCTGAAGTGCTCAAGTTTTCAAATGGGCACTGAGGCGACATCAGTAGAGAGACCCCTGAGTCCAACTATTGAGCCTACAAAGGCAAAACTTTCTGGTCCAATGCAGATTTTCTCTAAGGATCCTTTAAAGTGTGGGGAGTTTAAAGGCGCTTGCAATTTCTCAAGTACTGAAGAAACCAGTATTAAGTATGTCACTACCACAGATTCCAGTATTGAAGAGCTTTGTTAAATTAGAATTAGCTGATGTGATACCCCATTAGTGCCAGGATCTTTCACAGTTCCTAAAATAGCATGTGCCACAGCACAAGGCAGTCAAGCATACTCTCAATCAAATCTTCATTTTGAGGATGCATCTTTGCAATCTTCAGCTGTCCTTAACTCTAAGAGCCAGTAAAAGCTCAAGTCTTCAGTGTTATTAAGTCTTGGCATATTTCTCAGAAAAGAAAGAAATTTTACTATGAATCCAAGAAGAATGCACACGAGATGCCTCCCATGACAGCCTTTGCCAAGGACGCCTCTCGGTTTGCTGGTAATGCCAGTCCCCATCCAACTCCTGGCTCACTGACAGCAGTCAATGAGGATGAGAAGTCCCAAGGCAGCTCAGACCTTCCCTTTGGGCATGGAAACAAAGAAAAAGATATACATCTCACACCCGCCCCCCTACTCTTCAGGTAGTGTGGTTGGCTCCTGGTTACCAAGCAGTCATGGCTGGATACAAGTTTCAACTTTGGGAACTGATGTTCAGTTTCCTTGCAGCTTCAGATGGAATTACTAATGGATTGCCAGATATTAGACTGTGAAACGTTATCCAGTTCCACTCTGTGTTGCTTCTATATGGTCTTGTATCCCAATAGTTACTTTACCTTTTAACACTGGTCACAAGACACCAACTATTTCTGACCTGTCAGACAACATGGAAGTGCAGGAGATTCAGCTGCAACCTGGAAAGCCGTCTACACAACTGTGGCTCTCAGAAGAGGAAGAGTTTCTCTTTAGATAGCCAATAATTTGTCTCCATATTCTGTATCCTTATAACTAGGTTATTTTTTAAAGCCCTAGTCTCCTCCATCTCTCAAGGTACACTTGTCTGCTATTTCACCTTATCTTCTGCCAGTAGACAGTTCTAGTGTTTCCAGTTATGACAGCATCAAAAAACTGTCTGAACTTCTTTTTCCAATTACTTTTGTTACAAATTACTATAACTGAAAGATCAGAGAAAAATATTTCTATTTTCTTCCAGTTTGTTTACTTTGTACATTTGATAAAGTATAGTCAATTTATTCTGAGATTGTTTGACATCACTGCTTCACCAAGTTGGAGCGCTTGCTAAATCTTTGGAAATGCACCCTTACCTCAATAGCCAGGCCAAGAATCCTCCTTGTGCTTTCCAAAGACTAGAAAGAGAAGATTTAACATATTGATTCTCTTACAACAAGATGTGCTTCACTAAGACCAGAAGTGGGCAAACTATGGCCCGCAGAACCATCCTGCCTGGCCCCTGAGCCCCCAGCCCCTCCCCCCCACAGCTACGCCATCATGCGGGCAGCACAGCTTGCACACGCCCACCTCCAATAAGCCTGTCCTGCTGCTCTGAGTGGCATGGTAAGGGGGCAGGAGGTCTCAGGGGGCGGGGTCCTGGGAGGCAGTGGACAGGGGGGTTGGAGTCCCAGTGGGGTGGTTAGGGGCAAGGGGTCCCGGCAGTTTGCAGAGGCACAGCCTTCCCTATCCAGCCCTCCATATCGTTTTGCAACCCCGATGTGGCCCTTGGGCCAAAAAGTTTGCCCACCGCTGAATAAGACTCTCAAACACTAAGCGTTCAATACAATAAAATACCTAGTGCACAAAAAAAGTTTTAGTATCCTGGAAATAAGGGATAAGCAACTATCCACACTTATATATCAGAGCTACAATGATCTAGGATTCTTCTCCATTAGCCATTATTCACACACACTAAGGTGAACAAAATAAACTTGAAACTTCAAGTGCTCCTCAGACACTAGGAAAAACTGCTCTGTGATATCTCAGGGACAATTACTATAGCTCGGCAAAGATCATAAAAAATAGGAGCATAACTTCAGGATCCTAAAATGTGTGTTTAAGCACCTGCCTGATTTTAAGAGGGTAAGCACCCCCCAGATTTCATTGGTCTCTATGGAAGTTGTAGGTGCTCAGCACTTTCAAAAAAAAAAAAAAAAAAAATCAGGCAAGTGGCACTTTAGGAGTGAAATTTCAGGCTCCTATTTAAAAAAAAACGAACAAAAAAAAACCTTGGCCCCAGCAGCTACAAGTTGAGAGCCAAGTGAAGATACAGAAGTTTGGGATGTTCAACTTTGCCCTTGCAATCTTCTTCCTCAGCTCCCCATACCTTCCTATTCTCCACAAGTTTACACTGTGTTAGGATAACCTATATATTAGGATCCTGAATGAGCCTTGGAAAAAAGTTTACCTCATCAGTGACTTGGTGGGCCCTCAATTGAATTTCTTCAGGTGACAGTTCAGTCATGATGAGATGTTGCTTTAAAAGGAGTTGATCAAAAGGAAGTAAGGTCTAGTCTCCTGTAAAAATCGAAACAGAACATTAACCCATAATAAAAAGTTCTGGAGATGGTTTGCATTAGTCTGTAGAGACTGCTACAAATGACACTTTTCAAGTGAAAAGATGATTGGAAGGCAACACACTGAGCTCAGAGTATAAAAGCATGCCTACTTCCTTCTGCAGAGTACAATGCTTGTATAGTACTAGGGGTTATTTAACAGAGCTATTCACCGTGTGTTACAAAACTGAGGTATGAGTGAAAAAACTCATGAACTAACCAGTAAATAAAGTATTTTAATGTTGGTTCTCTTTCTGCTATTGTTAAATCCCTGTCCTAGAAAGGATATTTACATTTCATGGGAAATTCTAGCTACTGGTCATTTCCTGAGTTCTTCCTAGACCAGAAAGTCTTAAAGTAAAAAAACCTCAAACAAGAACAGAAATCCGACTGATGATTTTGGAGTCAGGGAAAATGTTAACTATTGTGCCCAGTAGTCTCAAAGTACAAATTGCAGGTATCACTTTTCAGCATGCAGTGTGTAATGTACTTGAAAATAATGTTTAGTTATATACACAGCATCCAAGTATACACTGTTTCTATTCTGAGATAGCATTTCCTGGAGTCAACTGAAAACTCAACTCCTTTCAATTACAATAGGTGTTAGAAACTAACCCAGTATAAGCTTTCCTGAGACAGCTGTCTGCACAGCACCAGATTGGCTTTTAATCTAAGATTTGCACCACTCGCATGACCATTCTGGTAGCTGAATTTGCAATGGTCTGAGCTGACCATTTAATCACTGCATTTTAATACTTTTGTACACTGGCTCTCTCAATCTCTTCATCAAAAGTTTAGTAAAGCTCTGTTCTGGTTCTGAATTTGGACTGCTTTTCAAGATTGTCAATTTGAACTTATGTAATGGCAGAAAAAAAATGGAAGAGAAGCTGCAGAATATTTTTCTTCTTAAGAGATTAGTCAAAAGAAAAGGCTATTTGTCCAACAAGATTGTCCTTTTGTAAGTATTTCAAGTTAATATTAGTTCCATTTGACTCCATTTTCATCCTGCCTCTCTAGCAGGGATGGGCAAACTATGGCTCAGGGGCCATATCTGGCCCTTCAGATATTTTAATCTGGTCCTCAAGCTCCAGCCAGGAAGCAGGGTCTGGGGCTCTCCCCGCTCCAGCTGGGGAGTGGGGTTGGGGGCTTGCATGGCTCCCAGAAGCAGCGGCATGCCTCCCTCCAGCTCCTAAGCTAAGGCACAGCCAGACAGCTCTGCATGCTGCCCTGTCCGCAAGCACCACCCCCGCAGCTCCCATTGGCCAGGAACCACGGCCAATGGCAGTTGCAGGGGTGGTGCCTGCGGATGGGGCATCATGCAAAGCTGTCTGGCTGTGCCTCCACATAGGAGCCGGGGGGGGGGGGGGGGGGCCTGCCACTGTTTCTGGGAGCTGCTTGAGGAAAGCACCACCTGGAGACTGCACCCCCCAACTCGCTGCCCAGCCCCTATCCCCCCCTCCTTCCCTCCAAATCCTTTGGTCCCAGACTGGAGCACCCTCCTGCACCCCAAACCCTCATCCCCACCCTCACCCCAGAGTCCACAATCTCAGCTGGAGCTCTCACCCCCCCGAACCCAACCCCCTGCCTCAGCCCGGACCCCCCTCCCACACACTCAACTCTTGATTTCTGGCCCCACCACAGAGCCCGCACCCCCAGCCAGAGCTCTTACCCCCTCACGCAACCCAACCCCCAATTTTATGAGCATTCATGGCCTGCCATACAATTTCAGTACCCAGATGTGGCCCTTGGGCTACAATGTTTGCCCACCCCTGCTCTCTAGCATTGATTTTAATTTAGTAACAGCAAGAGCTTTATAGTCCAGATTGCTGTAACTGTAGGGCAGTGGCTCTCAACCTTTCCAGACTACTGTACCCCTTTCAGGAGTCTGATTTGTCTTATGTACCCCCAAATTTCACCTCATTTAAAAAAGTACTTACTTACAAAGTCAGACATAAAAAAAAGTGTCACAGCACACGGACTGAAAAATTGCTTAACTTTCTCATTTTTGCCATATAATTATAAATCAATTGGAATATAAATATTGTATTTACATTTCAGTGCATAGTATATAGAGCAGTATAAACAAGTCATTGTCTGTATGAAATTTTAGTTTGTACTGACTTCACTAGTGCTTTTTATGTAGCGTGTTGTAAAATTAGGCAAATATCTACATGAGTTGATGTACCCCCTGGAAGACCTTTGCATACTCCCAGAGGTATGCATACCACTTGTAGAGAACCACAGCTGTTGGGTAATGGCCAACGTTAATTACTGTGAATATCTTCCCAGATTTCTGCTTGTGAACTAAATGTACTACAATGAGCAATATTCTCTACAGTTTGCATGGATTAGATTTACTTTATGAAGAACATTAATTGCCTCATGCTAAGAAGGATCTTGAGCATTTGGAAAGCTTTGCTTATGAAAAGGGTCTGGTACCACCTCCCTCACCACAAAGCCCTCAGCATCTAAACTCAATGAAGCTTGACTTTCTCCAGCTAGACAGTGTTTTTGATAAATCCAAGGCACTCCATTTTTAAGAACCTGATCATACTGCCACTAAAGCACTTCTGCCTCCAGCCTAAAGAGAGGTCTTTTATACATGATCGATAGGTCAGAAAGCAACGGGTTAAGGAAAAGGAGAGAAGGGAAGGAAGAGTGGGCACAATAACCTTAGCACTTCAATATATCAAATAAAATGGCTCTTTAAGGACACACGTTATATAAAAGGTTAAGAGTAAATTAAAAGTTGTTCCATGGATCCATAAAAATAAAGGCTTCAATTGAGGTTGCTAAATCATCCTAACCTCATGCATTTGTGCGTTGGTGTTGCAGTACGTGATACACGACAATACCATTTGGAGACTGAAAAGCAATCCCTTATATGGATTTAAAGATGTGGCAACCCCCAGTCAGAACTTCATTGAAGGTTCTAGTCAGACTAGTAACCTGAAATTTATTCCTCTCCATCCACTGCTCTATTTATCATGCTTAAGAAACTGGTTTCAGTTTATACAATTGTGAAATAGTCATAATGTATCAATACCAGAAAAAGCCAAGAAGAACATTGGATACTAGACAATGGTTTGAAAGTATCAGCCTTCTAGCACCTTTTCGACAATCTTCGTTTCCTCTTTCACCCAGAACAATTGAGAAATGACTTTGTTTACAGCTTTCCTCGATGCTGTCTTGACACTGAAGCACCAAGTTCCTCAATATTAACCTACAGTACCTACATGCAGAATTTTTAGACAGAATGCAAAAATGCATGTATGTGCACTGGCTAACTATTATTCCACAGTAAGAACAAAGAATTTAAAACTGAGCCAGCATAAATTTGAAACCAAGAACACCCAATTTGAAGTCATCTGCAGAAGATACTGTTTTTCTACTCTGTAAAGGAAACATCCATGACCTCTGAAAAAGAATTATACATTGTACTAAAACTGGGGGAATTTCTTTTCCATCAATAGTAAATTTGCTAGCAATGCATTTTTTCAAGGCACCACAACTACACACAAATTTGGGTCGAATTCTGTTAAGTTTTGGCAAAACAAATTTGAAAAAAATTAAAACATTCGATTTCAACCATTTTGAAACAAAGTGTTTCAGCATTTCACTTTGAAATGGTGTTTCATTTAGAAATTTAGCTAAATTTGAAAACAAACGGTGAACACTTGAAAAGTACCCAAACAAAAAATGAAAAAAATTTCAATTAAATGAGACATTTGTTTTACCAAAAATTGGGGGGGGGGGGGAGTGTATTTTCCTTTTTGGCAAGAAAAACTGAAGAGTCAGTTTTAGTTCAAAACTGACACTTTTCCCCCCACATGGGATTTTTTGGTTCGGTCCCTGAACTGAAAAAAATCAAAATTATTCACTCAGCTTTTATACCCTTACCAGCCAAGTTGCTTCCAGAATTCCTTAGAATCTGAGGTGTTCTTATGTTGAGTATTATCTCATGTAATTATTCAGAGAGAATTCCCACAGCAAGGTTGTTTTAGCCCAAGAAAAACTAATCCCATATAGCAATTTTTTCACATTATGACTAATGGACTTTTTTTGTTAAGAAGTCTTCTACAGTGCACAGATATTGGAGTTTCACTTAAAGCATAAGAAAAAGTCACAAGCTTACAATGCCTCGTTTTCACTTCAATTTGCACCCACACAACTCCAGGCATATCATTTTTACCATAAGAGAGAACCCCAAAAGGCATGTACTAGCTGGTGAGAGGAAGTGGTACTGCTGGCTGCAGGTCCTTTCCAGTCACGGCTAAATGAAACAGTAAACAAAATTAAGGATCTTTACACCTTTGTTTTTCTAAGGCTGAATGGCATTTCCCCCCCCTTTCCTCTTGAAGCCAACCTAGCCACGTGCTAGTTCCTAAACATTACCATTATAGTGAACTAGAACAGGAGTACACAAATGTTAGTTCCTTAGACAGCCTTATAATGAAGTACATTTTAAGGGAAGCTTCACAAGAAGCTAGTCTATGAATTCAATCAGTTTAGATAATGTTCATCGTCTCTTTAAAGCTATCGTTGTTTTACTTGGTGTACAAGATCATCCCTGACAAATTCCATCACAGATGGATGTGGGGAATAAGACTATGTCCCAACAGTAACATTGGAGAGAATACAGTTTTGACAGATACTGAAAACAGAAGAGAAAGAGTATTACCCAGAAAGCTATATAGGAAGAGTTTCCTCATCATACATCACATTTTGTGGAATCCATGTTTCTACTCCCAATCACTTCCTTCCCCGACCTCCCCCCACCAAAAAAAAAAAAAAGAATCGGAGACTATACAGAATCTCAACTGATTTATTTTTAAAGTGTTAAATGCTCATTTTGTCAACCACAAATCTCATCAGGGCAGGCAATATGTAGCTGGTACTTTCCTTATTGTTTAAGTACCCCATATCTTGGTTGGCACAAGCTAGACCACCACTCCAAGGGGGCAAGTTTGGCTCTCTTACAGTAAGGGACAAACTGAAATGCATTAACAGAACACTAACTTATAGGTGAGAGTTTGCTTTTCTTAACTTCTGTTACACAGTCCTAGTAGGGCTCCCTCTGCTAGGGCCGATCAGGCTGCTGTGTTGTGTCCTATCATACTGGGCCCCACGTGCTCTTAAGCTTCTGTTGGTCTGAGTAGGCTGTAGCATAGTCTCTTTCCTTGGCATCTCTGGCAAACTTCTGGTCACAGATTCTGTCTGTTCTCCCTTCACAGAAATGGTTCTTATGACCCACCTGCCTTAGACCACCCCAGGACCAGAGCTAACCCAGAGTCCCCAGCAGCCTAAGCACACCCTTTCCCAGAGCTCCAGCCTTGTAGGTGCTCAGAGTTTACAGTTCACCTCTTCAGGAACACCTGACAATGAAAGCAAACAGACAGTTTATGCCAGTTTACTTAATTTATTTGGTTAGCCAAGCAGTTAACTATCTTGCAACACTGATGCCCAATATTAATCTATTTTCTGAGCCGCTTATCTTACAGTTCCCACACACAACGTAATCATTGCAAAAAAAAAAAAAAAAAAAAAAAAAAAAAGGGGAAGCAGAAACACTAGACATCCCTTTGTTGCACAGTATCTCACTGCCAACCCAAACCCACTGTTTCTCA